>NC_142610.1:24622417-25822417 GCF_041222555.1 Hakea prostrata
AGTCCCTTGTAGAACCTCCGGTCTCACCTCACTCGTACGAGTGACCACCCCGTCACTGAAACTCCCCAAATCCCTGCAACAAAAATAACAACCACCGTACCAGGAACTCCAAAACGAAACCCACAAAACTTTCCCTCACACCGCTATCCACCCAAAAATAAATTAAATGATTAGAGAAGGTAAAACGTCACTTGTGTTCTCTCCCATTTTCTCCCTTCTTGCCCCTAAACCCTAAAACCCATGTTGGCATCAACACCTCGAAAGTCACCATCACAAAGCTCAAGCTAGACAAGAAGAGATTTAAACCCATGTTGGCATCAACCCCTCGAAAGTCATCATCACAAAGCTCAACCTAGACAAGGATCGCAAATCTCTCCTTCATCGGTGGATCCATTAAGCTTCTCACGGGTGATGCGCTCTACATGGATGCTCCATTTGCGACGGTAAACCTGAACTACCTTACCTTCTCTGCCCGTATAAGTTCCTCTCACCACCTGCATTTCGTCGTCCTTCCTCACTGGAATCGACCTCACGCTGTACTTGTTCCTCAGATCTGAAGATAGAGGAGCACTAGCACACGACGAACACTCGACGGAGCGGTGAAGACTCTCTTCGCTACCCGAGACGATAACGGCAACGTTCCCCGGGGAGGCCCCCCACCGCGCCCCCACAGGAACGCCCACGTGACGTCCCAGATCTGAAGATAGAGGGCAGCACCCGCGAACACCGCGGGGCGGTGAAGACTCGGCAACGTTCTATTCCTCAGAATGGGTTTTAAGAGGCGCCGACGAAAGAAACATATAGAGGAGATTAGGGATTTGCCAATTAGGTTAAAACAGAAATGCCCGGTCAGCACCTATTAATTACTACGGTGCCCTGCCCTGCCCTGATTGCGATTGGCCAGACTATAAAACTAGCCCAACTTTTTCTGGCCTGAATTTTAAGGCGAACGAGGCATTCTCTCAAAATATGGATGTGAGTGGAATTCCTTTTTTAAATACGGATGTGAGTGGAATGATTAATTAATAAATATTGCTTTTGAATTTTACATTCATGGTCAAATATTAGCATCTTTGACATAAGTATAGTATTTTTTTGCATTCTCTACAAAATATGCATATTAGTACATTTGAACTCTCTAGATTATTTAAGTATTTTTTTCACAACAAATGACAGATGGATAGGTTTTTAACCTTAGGTCCAATTCAATCTAACATGAACATCCTGATAAGTTTGCTTGGTCAATTTATAGATAATATCAAGATACATCTCCTTAAATAACTTGTATTGTGATGAGGAGTCAATACATACATTCCTAAAAATTCATGTATTCAACTTAGGATCCTAGTCTTTCCCATTTTTTTTAATGAAAAAACAAAGGTAGTTTTTTCCTGACTCAATTGGCTATAAAAAACTATCATATAAGGACTAACCTCTAGAGTCAATAAAGACACGGGTTTCATTAAACTAAGATAAATATAAAAAAATAATAATAAAAAAAAAGGAAAAGAAAAAAAAAAAACCGATACAAGTTTTGCAAAACTTCAATTCCAAGAGGGTTGAAGTGCACAACTCCTAATTAATTTATTATTTACTTTATGTTTTCTTAAAAGTTAAATCAGGAATGATTGATCAATGAAGAATTGCACTTAACTCTTAGTTTAAAAAAAAAAATTATACACTTGAATTAGGTAGAAAATATGCAACAATAATGACCTGTGTTTCATTGAATGCTTATAAAACATCACTAATGACAAATTAATTGATCTTTATATGGAAAATATGTTAGATGGCAAGGATCAATATATTCTCTTAGTAAAATTGATGTGTATTAGAAATTGAAACAAATAATAACAATAATTACTACCTATCAAAACAACTAGAGAAAAGTAAAAACTATAATTATTATTATTATTAAAAAAAGTAAAGACAAAGGAATAGGTTTGATAGTTAATTTGACTAATGCCATATCGATTCAACTAACGCTCCAACTTGTACAATTCTGTATAAGTAATTTACCTTTTATTTCTTAATAAAAATAAAAAAGGCAAATTATCAATACCAAATTGATGTACAATATGTTGCTTACTCAACAATTCATTAATTTCCTCATTTTAAAGTCACTGGATAGTTGCATGTGCTTACATGTGCTAAAGTGCCTCTAATTAGTTCCGTCATGTGTGACAACCTAATACTATCCTAAAGGTACATAAAAATATAAGATAATAGAGAGCAACCATCTAAACATTTAAAAAAAACAATACACAAAAAGATGGATTGCTTTGTCATTAGTCAGAGAGAAAGGATAGGGGGAGGGTGTTATAAATTAAAATGCGTGAAAATTAAATATTACAAAGACCTAAGGATGTCACATATGTGTGATTAAACAGAAAGGACTACGGTTGAAAGAAGATAAAATAGAAGCATTCAAAAGATTTTCAATCAAGGAAAGAGAGATATATAAATATTATCTTTTATGATGATTTTTGGTAGCTTCATTTTGTTACTAGATCTCCCCTGCTACATGAGGATTTGAACCAATGATCAGCCAATCTAATGCCATTAAATTTGAAGCTATGTATAACCCAAACCCAATAACATCATAGTACACCGATACGCTCTTAAGAAGCCCCTTCTATTAGGGTTGGGTTATATTGGTAATGGGTGATGCAGATCCAAAGATCCACATATGCAGGCACACCAAGCCAAAACAGGGCTGAGGTCCTTGCTGTCCAGCAGTATGGTTGATACTCCAAAAAAGAAGCAGCAAGATGAAGGATTATCAAGAATTGGTGGTTTTGACTCATCAATGTTTAAGTAGAAAACTCCAAATTTTTGAATATTTCAGAAGCACCAATTTGAGAGTGCATGCCTGAGAAAAATAACTCTTAACATAGTTTGTTGAGAAGATGACAGTGGTGGTTCTCGTTGAGATTTGAAGCACTTCATCATTTGGGATTCTGAGTTACTTGGTTCGTCCACTGTCCTCAGCAGTTTCGAATTTCAAGAATCTTAATTGGTTTCTTCCAATGGCTTAGACTACATGGTAAAATCTAACTCTTTCTCAATATTATGTTAATACTTGCATTGATGTTATATATATGTGTTTATGTATGGGATTCGGAGCTTCAATTTGATTTTATCACTTTATAAACCAAGTTAAGTTGATGCCTAACAGGTACTACATACTCGTAACTTCAAAATTTTATTAGTTGTTATCACAAGAGGAGTGGTTGCCTTAACAGTGTTGGGACATTGTTAGAAGGACTAGGGGCTCCTGAAATTTTGTTGCAGTTGAATTGTAACTTGTGTTAAGAGTGTTACTAGGTACACAACACCTAAGGTTGGGCATTACCCTATGGATGTAAGCAGGGGTGGACCTATGAAGGGGCTGGAGGAGGCCATGGCCCCCTCCCGCGGATTTTTTAAAATTTTATGCATATTCCCTTAATTCCTTTAATTTTCTCAATTTTTTCTCTTCCGACTTGTGAAATGTCACTATTTGGCCTCCCCCAATATTGTGAACAATTTTTAAAGGTAAAAGGATGGGTATAAATGACATTCCTAATAAAAAATTAATTCATCAATCCTTATTTATTCTCCCCTCTCTTCTCTCTCATCTTTCTTTTCTATTTATTCTCTTCTCCTACGGAAACCAGTGAGAGTAAAAAGAAAAGTTGGAACTTCATTTGTTGAGGAAAATTTTTTTTACTTCTGACCTGTGTATTGAAACTTCCCTTCAGAAGTTTTTTGCAATATGATTTTGGAAGTATGTAGCAATTCCATACCATCTACTAATCCTCGGGAGGAACGAGTTGCTTTTTAGAAATAGGGATTTTTTTGTGGGAAAAGATCTTGAGGATTACTTGCCCTTTCGCATAATGTAGCGGGAGCCCACTCTAAAACACTCTATCCATACATAAATTGTAGATCCTCTACTCAGAGAATCTGTCTGTTGTCCTCTTATTGGGATGCAGTTCCATGTTCTAGCATTCAGGAATACTTCTGCCCAATTTTTATTTATACTTTCTTAGTTTTTTTGTCATTAGCTACTTCAAAGGGAGCACCCAAACATTCGCCTAATCTGTTATTTTGCATTACGAGTGGCATCTCTGGCTTTAAAAAGTTCAATGGACTGGAGATACCTAGGGGCTATATTATCTGAAAATAAGCACTTGAGGTGGAATTGGCATTGTCTCCTATTTTGGAATTGGCACTTCCAAAATAACCTTAAAAAAAATAACCCATTTAGTTGAGATAAGACTGAATTAATAAAATCATCTGTTGCATCTTTCTTTTTTTCTTATTTTTGGGGTAGTAATTCATTGTTCTCGAGTCAATGAGAATATCATTTTCTCTTGTATTTTCCATTTTTATAGGCATCTTTTGGGTTTCTGCGGGTGAAACCTCTCATCCTTCGTTTGGGAGGAAAATAGTGCTTTATTGGATTGTATTGCTCCCAAATCTTTTCGACAATGTAAGTGAACCAACCTGAAAAATCATGCTCGACTAGTTTGATTGAGTAATTGACGACCATCAAGTCAATGAAGCTCACAATTTTAGAATACAAAAACAAAATTATAGATCTCAATGTTAGGGAATAACCAATAATGCGCGATAATGTTGAAGGTTATAACATAGGAAGTTACTTGTGTTGTGTGGTGATGGAGTTCAACTTAAATTCTATGATTGTTGCTAACTTAAAAGAGGAGAGAGTATTACTTGGGTTGGTTGTAAACTTGTAATCAAGTAGTCTCATCTAAACTCTACTATTACCAAAAAAAAAAATCTAAACTCTACTAGCAATTCAAACTATTTCACTTGATCAGAATCATTATCTCTATCATAAAAATGTTGATTATAATTCATATTGTATATATATTGCTTAGTGCCTTCGTTTCATATATTTATTTATAATGTGATTTGGTCATTCTAGTCCTCATTTGGTCGTTTATTGTGTATGGTGCTGGCAAATTCTAACAAATTAAAGAAATTAAGTGAATAATGTCCATAAGATCACCGAAGATAGCCGTTTTAAAATTATAATACATATGATGAACTGTTAACTTGAGTGAAGTCCATGATTTCATATTGAAACAATATAATTGTATTTATAGTAAGTCAATTACATAATACATATGAAACCATCAGACTATACGCCACCTCATACCCTAACACCACCTCATACCCTAACACCACCTCATACCCTAAACGCCACCTCATACCCTAAACGCCACCTCATACCCTAAACGCCACCTCATACCCTAAACGCCACCTCATACCCTAACACCACCTCATACCCTAAACGCCACCTCATACCCTAACGCCACCTCATACCCTAACGCCACCTCATGCCCTAAATGCCACCTCATACCCTAATGCCACCTCATACCCTAACGGCACCTCATACCCTAACGGCACCTCATACCCTAACGGCACCTCATACCCGCCGCCGGCACCCCATACCCTCCGGCGGCACCCCCACCCCCCGCCGCAGCCGGAAACCCCAAAAACCAAATCCGGCCGCCGGAAACCCAATAACCAAATCCGGCCGCCTGAAACCACAAAAACCAACACCCAACACCACCTTCAACGCAGTAGAGTAGGTGTTCGCATCCACCAGAAACCCATTATCAAGATAGCCTTCATTGCATTGCTTGCCGAACTCCCATTGCGGTTGCTACCGGAACTCCCATTGTTCTCCATAGCGGTGGAGTCAAGAGACCCATCTTCACCGTATCATCAAGAAAGTAACTCTGATTCCTGGGTGGAATTAAGAAGTGAGGGGGGAGTATCCAACAACGAGTTTTGGACATGAGGCGAATCCCGATCGGGTAATGCGGGTTTGCGTTGATTGATTTGATAAGCTTGCTTGGCGGAATGAAGTAGTGAGAGATTAGGATAGTGCAACTGCTGACGATTCTCTCAGGCTGTTCAAACGTTGGCATCGAAGAGCTGCCATGCAAATCAGTTGGGTCGAAACCAATCGTTTCATTTCCATCTCCAGTTGCCTCGGTCACTTCAGACTCCTTCACACGCTTGGACCTTCAATTTTCTAAAGCACTTTCTTCACTTTCTGCTTGCATCCATCACAATCTATGTTCACCTTTAGAACACAAGTCTGTACAAATACCCAAACACAAACAAGAAGGAAAATAGGTTAACGATGCCATCATATACAGCAAGTAAAAGATGAGAAAAATTCATCTTTCTCTTCTTTAAACTTTCTGAAAACCGAATAGAAACCTTCAACAGATGCAATCAGAACCCTATAATAAAAAAAACACAACAAGAAACAGAAAAACAAATTTACAAAACACAAACGATGCTAGACACAGCAAGAAATAGAAAAAGAAAAAACAAAACAAAAGCAAAGTTAGAAGAACTTACTGTTGAAGGAAAAGGAGGGACTCATGTTTGAATTTGTCGTCACCGTGATAGCGAGAATCAGAAATCTAAGACCCTAAAACCCAGTGACATAAATGAAGAAAAAGCAATATCTAATGGACTTTGTTGACCAAGTTTGCTTTCTGAGGTCCTCCATAGAATAGAGCAGTGCAGTGTCTCCTCTGACAAATGCAATATCCCCCAACTCCTCGTCCAGGCACCGGAAAGATCCACAATCACCCGAATACAAACTGTTGGTGTGACACGAGCCATTTTCACTTCCACATCCACTACATATTCCTGTCCCTGAAATTCTGATGGTGCACAAACCGCAGAGAAGTCATTGACCATCTGATCAGCATCCTTTCCTTTTGGACCAACCACTTTCTTCAGATGATTAATGGGGTAGTTCCAGCCTGTAACTTCCTGGTAGAACTTGTGAGGCAAACCCTTATGAATGACTCCATTAACGTTGATATCAAGGTGATTGGAGTGAAAGCGATGTAACCCTTCTTCCTTGAAGGGACGAGCAAACAAATCTCTTGTCCTCTTCTCTTCCCTCCGCACCAGGAACACCAAGAAGTCGGCTAAGAAAGGGTTTCGATTCTAATCCGCTCCAAAGGACGAACAAGTATAGAACGAGGAAGTGCAGAACCTATCTCTGTCCTCTGATTCTTCGAAGCGACGAGGTGAGATGAGTTTCGGCTAAGAAAGGGTTCTGGATGAGTGTTTCGACTGGGGATTTGGCATTTAGGGTTGTGAGTTAAAGGGATTTTTGTGCTTCGTGGTCACAATGACTTTCTCCGCAACTAGGTAAGCCGAGTAAAAACCGACACCATACTCACCGATCATGCTCGCATCAGCGCCAGCCTGAAGGCCTCCATCAACTCTTTGGTGCAGGAGTTAACGAACAAGTAAAGAACGACAAAGGGTTCGAAGCGGCGCGAGGTGAGAATCGTGAGATGAGTTTAGGGTTTAAAGGGTTCGATTTGGGTATTTAGCATTTAGGGTTGTGAGAGAGTTAAGTTTAGCGATTTTGCTTCAGTCCAGCGGGCCGTTGGATCAAAATCCAAACGATCTCAACCGTTTGTTCACTTTTAAGAGGTTAAATGTAGGTAAAATTACTAGATTAACCATTATTAGCTTTACTTTTACAGTGTTCTACATTTGGTATACCTACTCTGTCCTTCAAATCGACGAAAACATTAACGTTTTTGTTGAACAGGTTGCACCGATCGGACCTTCTTTCTCCGAAATAGTAGAACTGCTCGACCAAGATTATAAGGATAAAGAAATGGTGGATAAAAGATTTCAATCAGTTCAGTATTGATGGATGGTAAGCATTTTTCGTTGGTTAAGTTTTTCCAATCCATCCACCCCTCCTTTTTTTCCCCTTCCTCTTCTTCCTCTTCTTTGCTCTCACTACACCCAGAACCGGATTGCGGATGCAAATCAGGTAGGTATCATTTTCTTCTTTTGGTTACTAACGATTACTTTTCTTCCTATTTTCATTAAACATATTGAACCTTCTTTCTTTTCTATTAAGTGTATTGTTAGTTTTCTCTCTGTTGTTCATTCTCGATCTTCGCATTCAATGGTTTTGCTGCTTAATCAAAAACAAATTAAAAAGATACATTTGTATCTTCTAATGTTGTTTGTTACTTGTTAGCAATACAAGTGTTCGATGTAATGCCTCAATGGGACAACGGAACTCATAAACCCTTGTATCTTGCGAAGCTCACTTTGCTGGACCCATTCTCAGATGAGAACAATGGGAGAGAACCAATTTTTTTTTTTTTTAATTGTACTGAGAAAAAATATTCATTAAATGCAACGAAAAAACTTACAAATGGTGTAATTCTAGGTGGTTTAATTTTAAGAGATTACGTAGGAAATCACTATAAGGAGGGATAGAGAGAAATGTTCTACCATATTTTGCACTCTATGTGATTTCATTTTCATTTCAATGTAAAGTACACGGTTAAAGATCGAGAAACAACACCTAAGAGAGAGATTTTCTCTTTATATGGATTTCTATAACATTATGTCTATGTATATAAGTAAAATGATAATTTTTTGAAGGAATCTTTAGGGCGCTCCCTGAAGTTGGGAAACTTGGCTTGAGTATGGGGGCTGGAGAATGGCTTATCCAGATTATGTTCAATTTTGATGGTGGAAGTGGGTTCTTGATTTTAGGGTTTTCAGTGAAAATTGGGTTTTTCTAAAGAGAGACTGACTGAAGGAACTCTAATGGCTAGTGTCCCTGTGATTAAAATTCTTGTTGGAAAAATTGATGGTTGGATGGGCTAGTAGTGGCGATTAATTACATCATGGTTTATGGAGAAACTGATATTCAACAAAAAGGTTTTTGGGGCAGTGGTGTTTTAAATCTCCTGGGTATACACCATCAGGGAATCAATTGCTCCAGTCAATCCCTCTAGTTTAGATATGACTCACTAAACTAAGGTCTCACATGATGGAGAAGAAGACAATAGCAGCTAATAGCATTGCAAAAAGTAATTCTGAAAATTCTGTAGTGTTCTTGGGAATCTAAGTAGTGAGACCTTAGGCCTAAACCTCACTCCTTATTACAATCTCAAAAGCTATTACAAACTAAATAAAACATGGCTTTTTTGGAAATTCGTGGGAGCCTGTAGGAAATCCCAAATACACGTTGCTTCAGTCATGTGAAAAAATTAAGTGATCTCATGCCCTCTATATAAACCAAGCTTAAATGAAATGATAGCAAATGCAGCAAACCTCTTTTTTGTAGTTAGATGCCTCATAACGAAATCTGAAAAAGTAGGAAATGTAGATGTGCTTTCTTAATTGCAGCTACTCTTCATATTTATTGTTCATATTTATCTGCAGGTTATGTGATAGCTTCTTATAGGGTTTACCTTCAAAATCCTATTCGAATGAACCAGCAGTAAAGTTTGGGTTTTAAAACCCCGTGGTTATGGGATTAGAGCTTAATATGATGGTTCTACGACGCTTGGGAATAGAGTAAACATAAATGTTGGGCTATGTTTTGGAGCTATGGTTGATTGAATTCAATTCTACAAAAATTCTTTTATTGTATCTATAATGCATGATAACAGAGTATTTCTAATTTATGGTTGCTTTATCTGTTCTTTGGTATTGCCTTAGAATGAGAGTTAACCTATGGTTCACCCATTGGTTTATGAAAATCTTCCATGGACCGTATGGAGGTAATATACCTTCCATTGACAAACTTTAGTTCCTGTCTAGAGAAATTCTTTAGGTGCAAGTTTAAAACAACTCACATTTTTCCCATTGGAAGGAGGTTTCCTTTTTATGTACATCAACAACAGGTATCTTTTTGTAGAAGAAACACATAAATGTTGGTGTCTAGCTAGAGAAGAGGAAAGCTGGGAAGCTAGGGATGAACCATGGTGACACAAACTGAGACTGGGAAGCCAACATTCATTTATAAGGAGAAAAAAATGGGTGGCCTTCTATTACATGTGCAAGCACATCTGTTATTAGAAATACTCTGTTTGAAAAGAATTTCAGACATGTTCTCACCAAAGGCTTTTTTCAAGTGTTTGGATTTATTTCAAGTAAGGAGCAAACAGGGTCACCATTTTTAGATTCCATACAAGGACAACAGGGTTGATGCATGTGGCTCTTCATAATCTTCTGATCTCGCTTTCACAGATAGTGTTGATGGTAATTTAAGGTCATCTTTGATGCTGATTAGAGTGAATTATTTCAATTTTTTTTCCTTCTTGGTGGGGGTTCTCAAATCATTTTTTTTTTTGGTAATAAGGTTCTGAAATCATTTCAGTTTTGGTTGTGGGTGAAAAAAGAATTTTGTGAAGACTTGATATCCAACAATATTGAGAGAGATTTAAAATATGGAGAGAGACTTAGAATTCAGCTTGAGAGCTAGCTTTCACAGGTCTTTCCATTTCTAGAAGTCATTGGGTTAAAATTAATAGGTTTTAATGTTGAAGACTCAATCAGCTCATCCACCCAAAATCTCATTACTGTGTGCTTCTCTCACTGATTTGGCATCTTTTGCACATCACAAGTCAACAACTACCATTCGAAGAAGCTGCCTCATGCTTTCCATGTATGATACCTGTAAATTTATATGGTTGGAGAATGGAGGCCTGATGTATTAACTGCAAATTTCGGTTAACTTCAGCATTGCTTACCATGTCTAAGTTGAAACTTCATAGCTTAAAATTAAAGATTTACTTGGCTAATGTAGAAAATTATATAGGACTAAGATTGATTAATTGGCACATCCTAATGTAAATGACGTTGCTTTTTTCATCTAAGTTTTCCATTTACGTTGCTTTTTTCACCTTGTATTGATCATTGATACTTGATAGGTGGGGTGGTGATCTTGTTTTGAAATTGTAACAGAATATATTTATTTATAATGTGATTTGGTCATTCTAGTCCTCATTTGGTCGTTTATTGTGTATAGTGATGGCAAATTCTAACAAATTAAAGAAATTAAGTGAATAATGTCCATAAGATCACCGAAGATAGCCGTTTTAAAATTCTAATACATATGATGAACAGTTAACTTGAGTGAAGTCCATGATCTCATATTGAAACAATATAATTGTATTTATAGTAAGTCAATTACATAATACATATGAAACAATGAGACTAACGCCACCTCATACCCTAAACGCCACCTCATGCCCTAACGCCACCTCATACCCTAAACGCCACCTCATGCCCTAACGCCACCTCATACCCTAAACGCCACCTCATACCCTAACGCCACCTCATACCCTAAACGCCACCTCATACCCTAACACCACCTCATACCCTAAACGCCACCTCATACCCTAACACCACCTCATACCCTAAACGCCACCTCATGCCCTAAACGCCAGCTCATGCCCTAAACGCCACCTCATACCCTAAACGCCACCTCATACCCTAACCGCACCTCATACCCGCCGGCACCCCAACCCCGTCGCCGGCACCCAACCCTGCCGCCGGCACCCCATACCCTCCGGCGGCCCCCACCCCCCGCCGCCGGAACCCCAACACCGCCGGCAGCCCGAAACCCCAAAAACCAAATCCGGCCGCCGGAAACCCCAAAAACCAACACCCAACACCACCTTCAACGCAGTACAGTAGGTGTTCGCATCCACCAGAACTCCCATTGTTCTCCATAGCAGGTGGAGTCTTCACCGTATCATCAAGAAAGTAACTCTGATTCCTGGGTGGAATTAAGAAGTGAGGGGGGAGTATCCAACAACGAGTTTTGGACATGAGGCGAATCCTGATCAGGTAACTGGGTTTGCGTTGATTGATCTGATAAGCTTGCTGGCCAGAATGAAGTAGTGAGAGATTAGGATAGTGCAACTGCTGACGATTCTCTCAGGCTGTTCAAACGTTGGCATCGAAGAGCTGCCATGCAAATCAGTTGGGTCGAAACCAATCGTTTCATTTCCATCTCCAGTTGCCTCGGTCACTTCAGACTCCTTCACACGCTTGGACCTTCAATTTTCTGAAGCACTTTCTTCACTTTCTGCTTGCATCCATCACAATCTATGTTCACCTTGAAAAATACCCAAACACAAACAAGAAGCAAATTTTCAGTCAGGATAAAACCACCGCCAACCTTAGCGGTCTTAAAAAAACAGAGAGCTTCAAAAGTCAGGCAGAAGAGAGAGAAACCTGGATCTTGAGGAGCTTAAAGTCTTCATCTTTAGTCATTTCTCCAAGGCCGCTAATGTAATACTGGTTAAAGAAGCTAAAACAGTACCAGAACAGAAATGAAGCCCAGATTTAAGAGAAAAGCATTTGATCAGAATTGAGCTACTTGAAAGGCCTGAAAAGAAAGTCGAGTTCTAAGTCTCATGGGAAGGAATCTTTGCTGAAAGTTTCAGATCGATTGAATTGGTGGATCTGAGGCTAAGAACTGAACCTAGTAACACCAAGAGAAGAGCACACTAACGGAATCTCAATCATAGATACAATTAAATAGAAGATTCAGGACTCCAGAAACAAACACGAATACAGGGAGGCACAAGATGAAACCCCTCGAAAGTCACCATCACAAAGCTCAAGCTAGACAATGGAGAGATTTAAACCCATGTTGCACAAAGCTCAACCTAGACAAGGATCGCAAATCTCTCCTTCATCGGTGGATCCATTAACCTTCTCACGGGTGATGCGCTCTACATGGATGACCCATTTGCAACGGTAAACCTGAACTACCTTACCTTCTCTGCCCCTATAAGTTCCTCTCACCACCTGCACTTCGTCGTCCTTCCTCACAGAAATCGACCTCACTTTGTACTTGTTCCTCAGATCTGAAGATAGAGGAGAAGCACACCACGAACACTCGACGGAGCGGTGAAGACTCTCTTCTGCTACCCGATACGATAACGGCAACGTTCTATTCCTCAGAATGGGTTTTGAATCGACCTCACGTTGTACTTGTTCCTCAGATCTGAAGATAGAGGAGCACCACACCAAGCTTATCATTCTCGATACGAGTTAGGCCAACAACCTTTAACAACCTCTGTGCCATCAACAGTACCGCCGAGCTTCTTCACGATCTTGACGTCACGGAGATCGGGTTTCGCAGGGTCCACGACGGAGAGAACAGCGTGAGCTCCACAGGCACGGCCATGGTAGAAGAGGAGACATAAGAGTTGAGTACCAACTACCGGACTTGACAAGCGAATCGCGATCGGTGAGCTCCACAGTGCGGCCATGGCAGTGAGCACATCGACGGCCATGGCAGTGAGCAACAGCGATAACAACACCGGTTGTGCCGTCGCGACAGTTATTCAACTAAGACCCTAACCCTATAAATGCAAGTGATGCGGAGGATGTGAAACCCTAAAACCCCGCTGACGGTCTAGATTTCACCATATTTATAAAATCAGATTTAACGGTTAGGATAACATATTGTTCATTACACTTGTAAGGTACGAATCAAGTTGGAAGCCGCCTTTTCCATATATTGTACATTGTTGGCCTACAAGTATGAACCAACTGAACCCCTCCTTCAACAACAAAACCCAAATTTAATAAAAATAAAAACTGAGAGAGGGAGATAGAAAGTTACATTTTCAACAGATATCACATTTCCTATAACTTATGTCAAGAATAAAAAAAATTAAATATGTGTACATTCTTAATAGTGATTGTACGAAAAAAAAAAACTGATTTATTTATGTAAAAAGTAGAGGAATTCAAAATCAATATCTAATGAATTAGGTTTAAGTAGTAGTTGGAGTTCAATGTTCTACGAGCCCAACAAGTACATTGAACGTATGTTGATTATGAAAAACTGGATGGAGAAAATCAAGGTTAAAATCATTGCCTATAAACTATTATGAGAAATCTCAGTTGGTAACAACCACTTAACACCATTAAAAATGAGGGGGGCATACAAGGGGCAACATTAATTATTCTTTAAAATAAAGATATTAGAATAATTACTAATGGTCAATGTACATCAAAATGGCTAATACAATTGTTTCAATTGAAAAAATACAAGTTATTCACGTTTAGTTTGGACCATATACAATATAAATTCATATTTGAACACACATTGCATTTAGACTTGTTTCAGCACAGATTACAAATAAATATTCTATATACCAAATCCTGATGGAATCGAACCATTATCCCCTAGATAATATCTAGGTGCTCTCCCAGTTGAGCTAAGGATTCACCTAAAAAATCAAATATGGGAGAACCTCTTAAGTTTTAGAATGGAATTTCAATTTTAACACCACCGTTCACCCACGTACTCAGAAAATTGACCAAAAGTGTTTACCTCAAATGATGAACTGTTAACTTGAGTGAAGTCCATGATCTCATATTGAAACCATATTATTGTATTTATAATAAGTCAATCACATAATACATATGAAACTATAATAACTATTCGCCACCTCATACCCTAAGCCACCTCACACCCTAGGCCACCTCATACCCTAAGCCACCTCATACCCAAAGCCACCTCATACCCTACGCCACCTCATACCCTACACCACCTCACACCCTACGCCACCTCACACCCTAAGCCACCTCATACCCTAAGCCACCTCATACCCTACGCCACCTCATACCCTACACCCTAAACCCCAACACCGTCAGCAGCCCCAACATCGCCGGCGGCCCCAACATCGCCGGCACCCCTTCAACACTGCCGGCACCCCCACAACACCGCCGGAACCCCTACAACACCGCCGGAACACCTACAACACCGCCGGAACACCTACAAAACCACCTTCAAGACCGCCGGAACCCAAAACCCAACACCACCTTCAAACTTAAACCACCAAATTTCGAACCCCTGTAGTCAATCACCTTCAAACTTAAACCACCAAAATTCGAAAATACTCACTTCTGAGTGACGATTTTAGCCCGCTTGAGCCCTGAAAACTGAAAAAACTCATCCCAACCAAAGATGGAGCTTGGGAACACAAAGACAGATCCGTGGCATCCCTCAAAATACTCTTTTGAATCAGCAAAACATTACATAGCCTTGATTTTCTTGATCATCCCGAAATCCGATCATTCTGAGATCAAAAACCAAACCTTTAACAAGCTCTGTGTCATCAACAGTACCGTCGACCTTCTTCATGATCTTGACGGAGAGAACAGCGTCGACCGAGCTTCTTCACGATCTTGACGGAGAGAACAGCCTCGACCGAGCTTCTTCACGATCTTGATTGGTGAGCTCCACAGGGACGGCCATGGCAGTGAACAAATACCACACAATACACATCACCTTATACACAAATACCCACCACCGTAGCCTAAAGAAAAGGGATATAATTCAAGAAAAAACAGAAGGAAAGAGGAAGAAGAAAAGAACAGTTTTGCAAAGATTCTTACTCCTATCGATTCCAAGGAACAAATAAAATTCCTAATCCTAATATTTCTACTTCGGGTTTGTGTATTAAAGACCATAGAATGCTCTTAGATTCCCCAAAATTTGTTGGCAAACCCAGTTCATAGACTGAGATCCAGACCTGTAGTAAACAGACCAATAGCTCCTAGCCGAAGTAGACAAACACGTATAATGGGTTCTCAAAGTTTCCGGCAAAACCCAGTAAATGGAGGGAAAAGGAGGTATAGAAAATGCAGTTGAGTAGGTACCTTCAATTTTCTCTGTACAAATACCCAAACAGAAACAACAAGCAAATTTTTTTTGTGATCGTACAAAAACAGAGAGCTTCAAAACTCAGGCAGAAACCTGGATCTTGAGAAGCTTAAAGTCTTCATCTTTAGTCATTTCTTCAGTTCTCTGCTTAGGATCTAACTATCACTCTGCGCAAAAAGAGGGAAAAGAAGAGAAAACTACGGTGGTGAAAAGGGTTGGGTGGGAAGTTCTTGAACAGATTCTTCTTCCTCAGTTGTTCACTTGTTCTAATCTACAAAAAACCAACCAAACCCACATGGGTTCTTTAGGTACAAATCAATTAAAAACTGTTAAATAAAAGAAAAATACAGTTTCACCGAACCGAAGCTTACATCGAAATCGAAATTACAAAAAATGGTCGAAAAATCCCTCAAAATCGGCGAAAACTCAGGCCAAAATCGACACTAGAAGACTAAAGAAAAAAAAGAAGAAGATGCAAAATATGCGTTCAAATCTGTTTTCAATCGTTCAATCTGTTTTGCTGCTGCTTCTCCACTAACCGCGCGTGAAGGAACCAGGAACCACCGCCTAAACCCGATTTCACCGTAGAGGAACCCGGGAACCACCGCTCGAAACCCGATTATCCCAAACGCAAAGGAAGTGAAGAAGAAGAACCACCGCCTGAAGCTGACGCTCTGCGTGAGATGAGAGATGGGAATGGATTGTGCAAAATATCTCTGACATATCACGTTTTTTAAAAAGGAAAGAAGTAGCGTGAGATGGGTTGGAAACTTGGGATTTGGAGAGATTGCGTGTCATAGAAGTAAAGCGATTTTGCTTCCGTCGACGATCTTGTTAACCGTTGGATCAATAATCAACAGATCGCAGCCGTTATTCTAATTTCAAGTGAAAAAAGTGGTTTTGCGTGAAACCGCGCGGTTTACTCGTATGAACCGCTGGACCGCTTACGAACCGCTCGGTTATACGTTTTCAAAATCATTTGAAAAACCAAAACGACGTTGTTCATTCCACAGAAGATTTCAGACTCTGAAACCGAAGAAGAAGAAGAACAAGCTTGAAAAAGGAGAAGAACAAGAAGAGAAGAAGAAGCAAGAAGGAAGAAGAAGCTTGAAGGCATGCGAACGAGATTCGACATAATCAAAACCAAGCTCTCTAATCTCTGATCTCTCTTTTTCCCTAATCTTCCACGATTCTCTCCTCCGTTTGAACAGGACGTCTTCTACTGAAATCGAAGCGCATGACGATTCTCCTCCACGATCAGCAAAAGAGACGTCCTCTTCTTCCCTTGTTTCCATTTTTTCCCCTTTTTAGGAGAGGATCTGCGGTTGTGAAAACAGATTTCTTTTTTGATCTATTCCTCTCTATATGTTTGTATCAAGTTGAGACTTGGCGATTGGTTTTGGATTTTCTATAATATTTTAAACTCTTTCATCTTTGCTTTCTTTTTCGTTATCAACCGTCTGCTTACGGTTCCGACGCTTGTGAAGAACAAGTGAAGGTATTAACCAACTCTTGTAACTTGCATCTATTATGCTATGTCGTTTTGGGTTTTGTTTCTGATGATCTGGTGTTAAGATTTGAGGTATTAAGATCGCTGTTGATCCGTAATTGTGAACCGCCTTCATATCTCTCTTTGTAAATCCATATGTTTGTCATTGGCATTAATTCAAGGGTATTTTCTGATCCCTTTATAAAAATTAAAAAAAGGGTATTTTCTTTATCCTACCAAATGTTGCAGTTCTCTTAGAAATCAAAAGATCTATGCTTGACCTTGATGAGGCAATATTGTTTTACAAGACTATTAGGACAGCTCGTGAACTAATGATCAGCTTGCTGTTCAACCTCAAATGAACTCAGTTATAGTTTTGAATTTTTAGTAACTCATTACTTTGCAATAAAATGTTTATGTTAATTATAATTATAGAAGTAAATAATAGAGTACAATTA
This sequence comes from Hakea prostrata, assembly GCF_041222555.1. Taxonomy (NCBI): domain Eukaryota; kingdom Viridiplantae; phylum Streptophyta; class Magnoliopsida; order Proteales; family Proteaceae; genus Hakea; species Hakea prostrata. Next base: position 24,639,882 of record NC_142610.1, read on the forward strand.
ATTGATTTTACCATTTATGTCAAACTGGTGTTCAGATGTGTATAGGGGTGTCAATTTTCAACCAAAACCGTTAAAATCGGACCGAACCGACCTATTATAGCCCGAACCGGCCCGAACCGATCCTTAATGGGCCGTAATTGGGCTGAGGATCCTCAGCCGAACGGTTTCGGGCTGGCCCGGCCCAATTGACCATGTGTGCGGCCCCCGTCAACCCGTTAGTCTTTTACATAAATAAAATTAAAATATTAAATGTAATTAATTTTTTTTGGTATTGTTTAAATGTAATTAATGATCCATGAATTTCGGTGTTTGACACGTTGAGACTTGATTTTGAGTAGTTGAGAGTTGAGTGTTAACACATCTAACGGTTTAAGTTTTAAGTTTTAACTTTTTAATTTTCAAATTTCATTTAGTTTTATTATTTTAAAATTTAAAAGTCTTAATTGATAACTTTTAACTCTTAAGTCTTAATCTTAATCGTTAACTTTTTAATTTTCAAATTTCATTCAGTTTTATTATCTTAAAATTTAAAAGTCTTAATTGATAATTATTAAGTCTTCATCTTAATCGTTAATGAGCTGTTTCAATTTCAGACTTTCAGTATTTCACATTTTAAAATTCTAATACATATGATGAACTGTTAACTTGAGTGAAGTCCATGATTTCATATTGAAACAATATAATTGTATTTATAGTAAGTCAATTACATAATACATATGAAACCATGAGACTATACATATGATAAAGATGTATCTAATAATGATTTTGACATGAATAGGAGTTGTAGGTCACCTGAATCATGACTGATCTAGATGTACGTTTATCATCTCCTTCAATCCTTGGGTAGTATAATTTATGTGAAACATTGAGTCAATTTGTCCCATTTCCAAAGAGATGTTAAATTTCTGGTTTCTCCCAAAAACATTACTATGGGAATACACAAAACTGCAGTTGAAATTCAACATGAGTATAGCAGCAGATCAGAAAAGCTGTATCAAGCCAGACATTTAAAAGTGTGACACCCTTCAAAAGGACCATGGTCTAACATTTCATTCATAAAAACACATTGAATTGTGGCCAACTCTTTGTTATGGATTATGTTTCATAGAAGAGATTATAAGAGGTTTGGGATACAATCACTTACGCACTGCTATACATTCAATAGCAGCAAAATTTTTAAGAGAAAACTAACATTCCTTACTCAATTCATCTCTAATTGATGTGGGTACTATAACATAAATACAAGACTCAAATTCCTAAATTGACTCAAAAAGATTACTCCAACTCACACACACACTCAAATGCTGCACACAAGACCCAAACCTTAAGGTTGGTTTGCTACGGGCCTAACCAAGATCAAGTATTAGATATAGCTCCAGGCCAAAAGGGTTAGGTTTGGTTAGGTGCAGCTAGGACTTTGAAAGGTCTCCTGGGTTATGGGAGAAATGGGATGACTTTCAGACTGAAGTTTGGGGTAATTTTATGTAAAATTGCCCATTGATATCATTTGGGTATAAAATTATCCATTCATATCATTTGGGTAGGTTCGGTAATACTCCAAGTTGATTAGCTTAGGCTTCAACACAAAATATGTGAAGTCTTGAAATGAGGAGAGCAAGGAAAAACTCCTTGGGATGGGTTCGGGGACTAAAGGTTCTCTGTTGGCCTGAAACTTGGACAGAACCTGGGTTGTAAGCCCTAGGAGATGCTGGCCGAGTTTGGTTGAATTTTTTATTTTAGTGACTCAGGGATTCAAATCAAGAATCTGATATATAGGGTTTGATGGTCACAATTGAAGGGGTTTTGGATCAAAAGTTCTAGTCTGTGAGGGGCTTGAGTTGTTGAAATTTGAAAGAATCTTGCTGCCTGGATTGGGTTCTTATAGAGTTTCTTGAATTATAGGTCAAGGATGATTGAATGGGGTACAGGGATTCAAAAAGAATTTAAAGGGGACAGAGAGAAGGGGATGGGATGCTGGCTGCCATACATCTGGATGGGGGAGCCTTGTAAGATACTTTGGATGCGTTAAGAGTGCTGATGTAGGCTGATTTCTCAAACAAAAGAACTATCTCAGCATGTCTTCACCAAGAACCATTTTATAAGATCCTTGAAAATACCATACCTAAGCTGAAACACTACTCTGATCCAGATAATAGCAGTAAAGCTGGGAGAATTTCATTAATATCATCAAGGTAAGTAGAATTAAGACTTAAACTGATTTTAGATTTTAGACTTGGACTAACATTTGGTCTTAAAGCTGACCTTTACTTAAGACTCCCAACTGAGGCTGGGTATTACAATTTACAACTCAACTTAAACAAAAGATTGACTTAGGCTCGATGACTTAAATAGAAAGCATATAAGGAAAACCCGCGCAGAGGGGGAAAAACCAACACCCCCCACCCCCCCCCCCGGGAAAAGGGCCGCGGCAGAAGCTGGACTAAACTGCCCCTGAATTAAAATTGGAATAATTACAAGTTGCCCTCACCCAACAAAAAAAAAAAAAAACTGAAAACAACTACGGAGTACTAGTATACAACTTCAGCGCTGCTGGGCAGCAAAATCAGGGGTTTCCTTGGGAATTAGGCTTCCACATGTCGTAGGTCTTGGGACCTATATCACTCCTACTATACTAATAAGAAAAACAATAAATGAATTGAGAAAATTTTGGTTTACATCTAACTTTTTAGGGTTGAAGTCATGAGTATATATTTTTGTATTGTTGCTTTAATTTTACCTATATTTTGTCAAAAAAAAAAATCATTATCAATAATTTATAATTTTTTTCAAATATGTGTGGGCCCCACAAAATTTTTGTGGTCTATTATTTAATTTAATAAAATAGTTTAGAAGTGGGACCCCAAATGGAAAGGTTATCTGGCTTTCATTCTTCGGCCCCCCACTATTGCATCCTGGGTCCGCCACTAGATGTAGGCAACTACTGAACCACATGTGATATGCATTCTGCTCGTGGATAGAAGCATTTTTAATTTGTAGGATGGACATGCAAACTTGGTACTATCTTTGACTGAAGAGTGCAATCATTAAGGTTGTTTACCTACCTCGAAATACCTAACCACTAACCAAGAATTCTAATTATTCCTAACCACTAACCAAGAAGAGATGATTGCAATCAAATTATTCCTGAAGAGGGAAGGGTTGGAGGTTGCAAAACGGAGAGCGAAGGCATTTGGGAGACGCCATTAGCTTGTTTACCTACCTCGATGCACTCACACGGAGCGATGAACAGTTAGCGTTTGATGTTCAGGAATTTGGATTTGTAAATTGTTAAAATATAAAACCCTTTAGTATAAAACAAAGAAAACCTATTTGCATTTAAATCCCTACATTTTTAATACCTACGCAGAATTCACCGATAAAAATTGTTGATTTCTTTTTTTTTTTGGTAGAATAAAAATTATTGATTTCGCTGGATGTGAAATCTGGTCCAAAGCCTTCATTCTCGATTCTTTCTCTAATCAGACAGATACTTGGCTACTACAATAGTATTATATTGCATGAATGAATTGGCAACCAATTGAAAAGAATCTTTAACTCTTAAGGATTACAAAAACACAACAGACAGGGTTCACATGTAATTATCTAACTGCAGCAACTTCAGCTCCCAAAGTAATTATCACTTAAATATTTGATATGTGAAATGTTCGTTTACCAAGGTGTTTTATCTATTAAATATTAAATTTTAAAAACTAACACGTAAACTACAAAACACAACAAGGGATGAGATTGCATTTAATAGGTTAGAGAAAATGGAAACTGATAAGACACCTTGCGTATGAAGTTCACAAAAACAGATTAGAAAAACACATCTTTTAGATTTTGTTGCCTGTTCATCTTGTTGCAGGGAAGAAGTTGGGAGGAAGTTCAGTGTTTGCGACTCCGACGAACGAGATGAAATTTATGATTTCTATTTTCAATAGTTGTTCCAGGAAAAAAAGCCAAAAATAAAATTCGGATTCTGAAGATGTCTCTTTCTTTTTTGAATGTTTTACCTCTAATTTCTCATTTTTACCTCTAATTTCTCAGAAGCAAAGTACCTGATATCTTGAGATTCATAACCTTTCTCACCTTAATAGCAAAAAATTCAAGTTCTTTGCCTGCAAAGATAAAGGAAGGAGTAGCAGGGAAGAAAAGCGATTCTACCGAATGAATTTTCAACAAAATTTCGATTATGTTTTGCCATTTGTCAGAAAATCGCCGTGGCATTTCTGGAGATCCATCAAAAACGGTTGATCAACTCGTTACATGTAGGATGAGATAACCAGATTATAAGGTGTGGAATCGAAGCACCTTTAGAAACCTTCATAGGAAGATTGGCCAACAACTGAATTTATTGCCCAATTGGAAATTTGGCCCCACACTGATGGAGTTTCATATCTGATCCAACACTCGAATAGCGGTTACAATTCAATTATATAAACCATAAAGATTTAGGTTTAAATTTATCATTGTAGGGTTAGTCGGTTGTGGTGGAGATATTATGGGATAAATAAATAAAAGAAGAAAATTTCAGTAGAAAAATTCCCTAAGCCACCTCATACCCTAAGCCACCTCATACCCTACGCCACCTCATACCCTACGCCACCTCATACCCTAACCCACCTCATACCCTACGCCACCTCAAACCCTACACCACCTCATACCCTACGCCACCTCATACCCTAACCCACCTCATACCCTACGCCACCTCATACCCTACACCACCTCATACCCTACGCCACCTCATACCCTACGCCACCTCATACCCTACGCCACCTCATACCCTAACGCCACCTCATACCCTAAAGCCGTCGTCACCCCAAGACCACCGGCACCCCAAGACCACCGGCACCCCAACACTTCTGAAACCCCCAAGACCGCCGGAACCCCGACTACGCCGGCACCCCAACACTGCTGAAACCCCCAAGACCGCCGGAACCCAAACCCTAAATTTTGGCAGAAAGGATTAGAAATCTTCAACAGACGCAATCCGAACCCTATAATAAAAAAAAACACAACAAAAAACAGAAAAATAAATTTACAAAACACGAACGATGCAACACAGTAGACACAGCAAGAAACAGAAAAGGCAATTAAGACAGCAATCAAGAGAGCGTAAATTAAATCAGATGGTAACAAACCTCGGTTGAGGGGATGTCTTAGGGGGGCTTCAAGTGCCCTAAAACATGTAGTTCCTCACTACAGGGAACCGTTTGCTCAGAAAAAAATATTAAAGAAACTAGGTCAAACAGAGATGATTCTTGTTGTGGTTTAATTGTCAGCATTAAATCGGATCACTAAACCTTCACACTTTGAAGCTGATAAAGCTGTTTACATGAGCTCCCTTAAAACGACACTCATTCGAAAGATTGTACTGTCAAACAAAAAGTCATAAAGATCAAACTTACTCCATGCTTGCTTCAGAGCATCATTCAAAACAGTCCGGCTAAGTGGAAGAAACGGCAACCGCTACACATAGAGAACCCTTCATCTTGTGTGAGAAAAATAGAATCCCTAGATCCGTCCAAATACTTGTATTACCATCACCCGATAATTTCTCGATACGAGTTAGGCCACCAGGGTATGGCTAACTTTCTTGTCAAGAACCAAACCTTTAACAAGCTCTGTGTCATCAACAGTACCGCCGACCTTCTTCACGATCTTGACGGAGAGAACAGCGTCGACCGCGAGAGGAATATTCACAGTACCGCTCACACGAAGTTCAACAATCAAAGACCGTTCTTCCGCTGACTCTCTCCTCCGAGCGCCGCTACTGACGAAGCTGTTGAGGTATTACCCAACTTAAACCCTAACCCTAACAGCTTCCCTCTATGCTTTTCTCTGTCTTTAATTTAACTAGCGTTTCATTTCACTGCTGCGTGTTTTTTCGGGAGCTGCGAATGGTGGAGATCAAGCCGTGTCGTTCAAAAGTCTAATAGCCGTTGATTTTGAGCATATGGTATTTTGGTTTTTTTAAGTGAAGTAACGGAGTATTTTGGCTCGGCTCAAGGAGATTTCAAACCAAACCAATTTTAAAGGTCCGAACCAAGCATTTCAAAATATGCCAAATCGAGGGAAAGTTTCTCCTTCGTTCTTCTTCTTCATTCCACCTTGCGAACGGGTGGGGTTCCGACGACGACGAGGGAGAAAGAGAGAGAAAGCTCCGATAAGGGTTCCGACGACTTCCTGTTGAAACCTGAAATCGTGCGAACTGACCGTGCGAAGGAGAGAAAGAGAGAGGTTAGGGTTTCGACGATATTTGCGTTTCCTTCTCCTTCTGCTTCTTCATTCTCAAATAACCGAATGAGAGAGAGCTGAGAAGGTGATTTCCTACAATGGTAAGGACGAACACAGAGGGACAATATTCTTGTTTTGATCGGTTTGTTCTATCGATTTTGTTTCACATCTTCTCTTTTTTTCCTTTTCAGGGGAAAAAAATAAGAAGAAGAAACCTTAGGGCTTCCTACATTTTCTTTACTTGATAAGGCTCCATTGAACAAGTTGTCTCATCCCTTAATTTTACCCAATATTTCAGAATTTTTTGGTATAGTAATTCTATACTTATTTTACTCTGAATTTCTATTTAAATGGACTTATGTTTTCAGTTTCTTTACCGATTTTTATTATTCTTTGCATATCCTAGTTGAAGCTAACTTGGAAATCTACCAGTCCAGTCCTTTTATGCATAAATTTTGTTTCATTACGTTAACTGCTGCTTCGGTTAGGACTCCAAAGAAGCTACAGGTTGTCAATTTTGTAACTAAGAGCTGTTTTGGTATGATTGCTGTTAAAATCTGAGGACGATGTGGATGTTGGGTGTTCTAGACTTGCTTCTGGATTGCTCATATCAAATGGCAGATACAGACAGGTAAATTGCTACGGAAACCAGTGAGAGTAAAAAGAAAAGTTGGAACTTGATTTGTTGAGGAAATTTTTTTTTAGTTCTGACCTGTGTATTGAAACTTCCCTTCAGAAGTTTTTTGCAATATGATTTTGGAAGTATGTAGCAATTCCATAGCATCTACTAATCCTCGGGAGGAACGAGTTGCTTTTTAGAAATAGGGATTTTTTTGTGGGAAAAGATCTTGAGGATTACTTGCCCTTTCGCATAATGTAGCGGGAGCCCACTCTAAAACACTCTATCCATACATAAATTGTAGATCCTCTACTCAGAGAATCTGTCTGTTGTCCTCTTATTGGGATGCAGTTCCATGTTCTAGCATTCAGGAATACTTCTGCCCAATTTTTATTTATACTTTCTTAGTTTTTTTGTAATTAGCTACTTCAAAGGGAGCACCCAAACATTCACCTAATCTGTTATTTTGCATTACGAGTGGCATCTCTGGCTTTAAAAAGTTCAATGGACTGGAGATACCTAGGGGCTATATTATCTGAAAATAAGCACTTGAGGTGGAATTGGCATTGTCTCCTATACAGAGGTCTTCTTATTCCTTTGGCATTTTATATTATGTGTTGTTTCAAGTTATTCTATTTCGAGTCCCCATACATGCCTAATTCCCCCTCCCCCAGTTATCACCAGTAAAAGTATTTCCGGAAGAAAGAGAGGTAATGTTCGACTTACTGCAGGTCAACAACGAATCAAACGGAGTAGGATAAGCGTTACCTCCAAGGTCGCTGATTAGTTTACCATCTACAAAAATCACCATTCTCAAGCAATGAATTATTTACTATGACAAAAATATTTCCACAACATGATTTGTCTTCATCTTGTCTTCTTTGATTACTCACTAAATTGCTAAATATGATTCTTGAAGGTAGTAGATATAATTAATGGCTCACAAGAAGATGCCCGGCCTGCAGTTTTGGTTAGTGCAACAACCATTGGTCATTATGGTCAGTTTTCAACACATAATCTGCTTATTGTTATTTATAGTTATGTTTGAGCATTGAGTCAATCTTTTGTTAATGTTTTCTTCTTGAAATAATTCCACTGATATAACTGCATTCATACTGTCAAGTGTTAGGTCTTGGTCATGAGAGAGGATGGCAATTGTAAAATCAGTGAGTTACCAGTTACTGATTTAATCTTTTGTTTTGCGTGCGTGTGTGGGCGCATACACTTCTTGTGCATAATTGCACTCATACATTAAACATGGTATGTTTATCTTTTATATTAAAAATAGATAGTGAAGACATATGGTTTTCCTTCTATTATATCCAGTTGAATAACCTTGAATGAATGTGCAGCTTGTGTAATTTGGATTTTTAGATTTGTCTGGCATTGGAAACACATGCAGTACTCAAATTTGTAGCCAGATCTACTGGGGTAATGAGTCCTAAATTCTGAGTTTTCCCCCCTGGCAGGTGGAAGGAAGGGCTTGTTTGTTTGGGGAGGTGAAAAATGGGGTAGAAAGTTTGAAGCGTAAAAGGCTTCGACGGCTAAATTCGGGAAATTCTCCTGAAATTACAGCGCATAATAATATGATGACCAGAAGTGGAGGAGACGGTTTAAGAATGTCTGCATCATGTGGAATGAAGTTTTATGGAAGTTCAGATGCCCATTTTCAATCTACTTGGTACTTCAAAAGAAAAGGAGGCATTTTTAAAGCGCAAGGTGGAAAAGTTTGACACTTCTAATCGGAATGGACTGATCAAATTCGGGAATGCCCCGTATTCTGATCCAACAAAAGAGGAGTTTGAGGATCCTTTAGTCTATCTTCAAAAAATTGCCCCTGAAGCATCAAAATATGGTATGTTTGTCGATTCTGTTTGTTTATAATCCAGAGAATTTAGAATTTTCTTGTCATTGGACTACTCTGTGCTTTGAACTTTACTTTTGCCAATAAAAATTATATGTTGAATCCTGTAGAAATTATGTTCTTATCTGATCTTACTTAACCGATCTGTTTTTGAATTCCTCTTTTCAATCCATTTGCCTGATTTTAATTGTTACTGGTGATTGCGGCATTCCTCCACTTTTCCTGGATTTTATAAAAATGCGTGTTCTTTCAAATTCTTTAATGAGAGCTTGGAGCTTGAATCATTAGTTATACAACTCGACTACTTAAATGTAGATGCCAGAGTGTTTCATTTAAACATGAATGTAGTATTCATGGCATCATGACATAAAGTAGATCATTTCCTTGTCATAATTAGGTTAAGTTGTTCTTTAGTTATATTTTACTCTAGTCTGTACATGCAAACAGTATTTTCTTCTTTTTTTATTTTTATTTTAATTGCTTCATCTCTTATGGTATTGACAGTAGTACCAATCTATGCTGTTCTAAGTTATCTATTTCATAGAGCCTCCACATGTTTCTTAACCCCCCCCCCCCCCACCCCAAAAAAAAATAAGAAATAGAAGAAAGAAAAGAAAAGATAGAGCCTCCACACTCTGAAAAAGTAGGAAATGTAGATGTGCTTTCTTAATTGCAGCTACTGTTCATATTTATTGTTCATATTTATCTGCAGGTTATGTGATAGAAAGAAAAGAAAAGATAGAGCCTCCACACTCTGAAAAATTTGGGTGTTGGATGGCAAGCACCAAGTGAACACCTGCACATTCAAATTCAAATTCTGATGGACCGAATCACAATGTTGGCTATTGGATTCTTGTTCTTATGTGTGTGGGTTTTGTTACTTTATTGTGATGTATTTTTTATGCAACCAAGATGTAAAAACATCTCTTTTTTAAGAATCGAATGTAGCTCCAGGTGGCCTTAAGACAGCGGTGGGTCCTGTGGGAAACTGAAGACCTAATTGAATTCTCAATTTTGTTATTTTGGCTTCGTTGTGCTAGTTTTTTCATGATATTTGGGACAAAGATGGTATTTATTTTGAACTAAACTCTTATAGGTACTGATTGAATCATACAACAAAGCTATTGTGTCGACTATTTCATGATATTTGGGACAAAGATAGGTTTTTACATTCTCTCCAAAGTTTGCATATTAGTACATTTCAACTCTCTAACTTATTTAAGTATTTTTTTCACAACAAATGAGAGATAGATAGGTTTTTAACCTTAGATCCAATTCAATCGAACATGAACATCCTGATAAGTTTGCTTGGTCAATTTATAGATAATATCAAGATACATCTCCTTAAATAACTTGGATTGTGATGAGGAGTGAATACATACATTCATACAACTTCATGTATTCAACTTAGGATCCTAGTCTTTACCAATTTTTTTAATTAAAAAATAAAGGTAATTTTTTCCAAACTCAATTGGCTATAAAAAACTATCATATAAGGACAATGATTGATCAAATTTAATTGACTTAAAGATGACTTTCAATTTGGGGAAAGTTGCAATCACGCGTTCTGAAAACCTATCTTGATAATGAAAGAAAACAACAGCCATGGTTCATTTCCCAACCATTAGGATCTCACTGGAAAAAGGTTATGAAGTTCATAGTACTTTTGCAAAGGATTTAATGAATAACTAGGTACCAAATCACCAACCTACACATATAGCTAAGCTTTCTTATATCATTCACCAACTCTAACAATAATAGTTGAATGCTTTTAGACTTGTTTCAGCACAGATTACAAATAAATATTCTATATACCAAATCCTGATGGAATCGAACCATCATCCCCTAGATAATATCTAGGTGCTCTCCCAGTTGAGCTAAGGATTCACCTAAAAAATCAAATATGTGAGAACTCTCTTAAGTTTTATAATGGAATTTCAATTTTAACACCACCGTTCACCCACGTACTCAGAAAATTGACCAAAAATCTTTACCTCAAATGATGAACTGTTAACTTGAGTGAAGTCTATGATCTCATATTCAAACCATATAATTGTATTTATACTAAGTCAATTACATAATACATATGAGAACCTCTTAAGTTTTAGAATGGAATTTCAATTTTAACACAACTGTTCACCCACGTACTCAGAAAATTTACCAAAAGTCTTTACCTCAAATGATGAACTATTAACTTGAGTGAAGTCCATGATCTCATATTCAAACCATATAATTGTATTTACAGTAAGTCAATTACATAATACATATGAAACTATGATACTATATGCCACCTCAGACCCTAACGCCACCTCATACCCTACGCCACCTCATACCCTAACGCCACCACATACCCTAACGCCACCACATACCCTAACGCCACTTCATACCCTAAGCCACCTCATACCCTACGCCACCTCATACCCTACGCCACCTCATACCCTACACCACCTCATACCCTAAGCCACCTCATACCCTACGCCACCTCATACCCTACGCCACCTCATACCCTACGCCACCTCATACCCTACGCCACCTCATACCCTCGGGCACCCTACAAACCGCCGGCAGCCCCAACACCGCCGGCCGCCCAACACCGCCGGCACCCCAAAACCACCTTCATGGCGCCGGAAGCCCAACCCAAGAAGCCGGCCGCCAACAACCGGAACCCCAAAACCACATTCATGGCGCCGGAAGCCCAACCCAAGAACCCAGCCGCCAGCAACCGGAACCCCAAAACCACCTTCATGGCGCCGGAAGCCCAACCCAAGAAGCCGGCCGCCAGCAACCGGAACCCAAAACCACCTTCAGGGCGCCGGAACCCCAACCCAAGAAGCCGGCAGCCGGAACAACGTCTAATCTGGACCCCCGCCGACGGTCCACATTTCACCATATTTATAAAGATGGCGATTCATCATCTTCCATGTTGGACAGCAGCCCTATACTTTCCTTCAGCTCTTGGGACTTCTCTTGAGGTGGTCCTGCAACTTCACATCAAAGATCTTGTAAAGTACCAAAAGGCTTCCAAACATGGACCTGTAACGAGTTCGGTTAACTTCAGCTGCATCGCCATCTTTACTTAATTTGCACCCAATTTGATGGGAGTTCCAACTGCGTTCATAAGCCCAGAATTGTTGAATACCTAAATCTGAACCTTGCTGTTTTGGTTTTAGATTCAAGTTCCAAAAGTCTAAGGTTATGGGAAATTATGGTTTCAATTTCTAGGGTTTCTACAGGGTAACCATGCTAGGGTTGAGGTCAAGTACTAGATGGGAGAGGAGAGGTTGTGTTTCTAGAAAGCAAAGGGATTTGGTGGAGGGAATTAGGAGATATGGGATTCTAGGGTTTTGGGGAAGAAGACAATATGCCGCAGAAAGAGAGGGGAAATAGTAGGGTGTGATGGGGAAATATTAAGGATGGGCACTTCTTGAATTTAGGAGGTTAGGGATGAAGAGTTGCTGAAGAAAAACACCAAACCAAGCTGTCGCATGAGGACCCTACTCTGCTATAGAATCCAAGAAGCTCTACCTCTGCTGTAACTCTCTCTGCAATATTTTTTTCATCAAAAACTCCTTTATTATTGTGTACTCATAGCCTTTTATTGGATGACTCCTACTAGGACCTATCTTCAAAACAAAATCTAAAGAGGACTTCAATTCTAAATATAACTTCAATTTAAAATAAGACTGCTAGAAAATTACTCGACTATAATTAGGCTCATTGGCTTGAATAGGTCTGCCCCTAAATTACCAGAATACCCCTAGAGCCAAAACCCTAAACACGAGTGACTTACATGTTACGCTAAGTATATCTAGCCATACAATTATACAAGTGGCAATGTTAAAACCATCAAATTGTAAAAAATTATTAAAAAATTACTTAACGTGTGGAACAATGAAAATTGTACGTCTAATAGACTCCCAAACCCTAAACCCCAAAATTCAAAACCCTAAACTCAAAACCCTAAACCCAAAACCCTAATGACCAAATTGCCCTTTATGACTAAAAAGGCCAAAATACCTTGTAAGGCCAAATCACCTAAAATGTCCTTTATGTCCAAAATACCCTTTATACTAAAAAAAAAAAACAAATTGTAACTCATGAGCAAAATCCCCTTTCGGATCAAATCACCTAAATGTCCTAAATGATGAAAATACCATCTAGGACCTGACCCAAAATGTTGTTTATGACGGAAATGACCCAAGTAAAATTCCAAACTGTCTCATACGAGCAAACTACCCTACATGACCAAAATACTCTTTATGCCAAAATGACTAAATTATCCCTGAATGACCAAAATACCCTTTATGCCAAAATGACCAAATTATCCCTAAATGACCAAAACTTGCTTATGCCCTAATGACCAAAATAACCTTCCTGTCTATAACATTTAAAATGACCAAAATACCCTTATGCCAAAATGACAAAAATGTACTTATGCCCTAATGACCTAAATTACCTTCTTGCCCAGAACATTCAAAATGAACAGAATGCCCTTCATCCTATTGACCAAATTGCCCTTTATGACTAAAAACGCCAAAATACCTTGTAAGACCAAATCACCTAAAATGTCCTAAATGATGAAAATACCATCTAGGACCAAATGACCCAAAATGTTGTTTATGACTGAAATGACCCAAGTAAAATTCCAAACTGTCTCATTGGAGCAAACTACCCTAGATGACCATAATACCCTTTTTGCCAAAATGACCAAATTATCCCAAAATGACCAAAATACCCTCAATGTAAACCTCTTGAAAGAGTGAACAGAATAAAATCTACAGACAAATGGGGAAAAGAAAGTATGATTTATGGGTTTCCCTGGTTTCTTATCCTCCCTAAGGATGCAACTGCTACGGGCGCCAAAATGATTTTCTTCCGTGAGACCTTCTCTTACATGGGTGCTCAAGAAGGAGATGCTTTGAAGGTCGTAGAGAGTTTAGATGGCCCCATCATGCAAGGATACGGTGCTCTTGCTAGGTCAATATCCAGTAACTTTTAATCTACGCTTGAGGTTTTTGAGTTCTTTTTTGCTTGCAAGCGATTGTAGTGTCAATTGATTGTGTCTCTGATTCGCTTGTCAAAAGCTCGAATAAACGGAGTTCAAATTCAGGGATTATCAACGGTGAGGCAGTCCGTCGGATAGAAAGGAATAGGGTTTGATTTTGTAAATTTCTAAACTACAAAACCATTCAAGGTAAAAAAATAAAATTGTATTTACATTGATGCCCCCGCACTTTTAATCCTAGCCGTTGGATCTTTCTTTTTCAGTTTTGTGGAATTTGCACCGTTAGCCGCAAATAAAAATCCTGGTGAGAAGACATCATTTCAAGTATATGGGTGTTTGTGCTGCGAGCAAAGAGAGGAGAGAGAGGGGAGAGGGAGAGAGAGAGGGAGAGAGAAAGTTTTGTTTTTTTTCAGTATATAATTGAGAAGTGGGACTCCTAATGGTTCATATAACGGCCCACATTGCGAAAAACCGTTAGTGCTTCCCCAAGGGAAAGTTATCTGGACTTTCATTCTTCGGCCCCCCTCCCCAGTGTTGAATCATGGTTTCGCCCTTGCTCTTAACTTAGCCTATTCTAACCCTAATGTTTAGAAGTCTTTAAATTCCTGTCACTGACCATGAATCCTGAAACTTGACGAACCAGCCAAACCCAAATCTTGCACTGATTGTCCTTGATTGGGTTGGGTCTTTATGATTGCCTTGTCCTACCTGACCTGGCCCTAGCTCTAACAAATTTGACATAAATTTAAGCATGACTGTGTGCTTGTTGCCTGTAATTTCCGTCGTTTTCTCCATTGTTTAATTTTTTTCCCCCCTTTACTATTTATTTATTGATGTGAGACATGTCAAGTTTCTGTTCTAACATATGCCATTAAGTTCGTTGTGATTTAAGGGTGCATGAGCCTAGCTTGTAGGAGAGTTCATATTAACTGTGAACTCTTAGCGTTATTTATAAATCTACTAGGTAGAAGCAATGGTTCGGATACTCTAAATTAGATATTCAGAATATAATGTATTAAGCAATCATGCGTTTAAATCACAAACCCTAATATTATTATCTTAACTATTGATGGCTTATCTTCATCTAGACATGTAGTGAGATGGTAATGCCCATCGGCCGAGGTAGCAACGACACCATGTTCCCAGCTGCACCATTCAATTTCACTGCCTACGTACAAAACTGCAAGAATTCATATGGTGCGAGTCCTCGGCCTCATTGGATCACAGCTCAGTTTGGTGGTCACGTAAGTCTTAATTACTTAGCATGACTAACAAAACTTCCTTCTTCTTCTTCTTCTTACAACTTCATTCCTGAGATTAATGGATTAAAACTGCAGGATGTTAAGCGTGTTCTTGAACGTTTTGGAAGCAACGTCATATTCTCCAATGGACTAAGAGACCCATATAGCATTGGGGGGTTAGTAACTTACAATGTGTTTTAAGTCTCTATGTATCAATCTATTATCTGTTTGTTTAGCAATCTGACTTTGCCTGTTCTAATCACTAGGGTATTGGAAAGCATATCTCCTAGCCTTGTTGCGGTCCGCACGAAAAATGGTTTGTCTTCTACTTCTTATTTTTCTTTGGCATTTTAAAAGCGAGTAGGAAGTTATATCAGTTGGCAAAGAAGAACACCTCATAATGAAAAATCATGAGTTCATCCTTAAGATATTTATTTACGAAAATCTTTGTGCATCATCTCATTGCTTGGACATAGTAAATTCTTCGCCAGAAGACCAGAGTGGTTAGTAGAACAAAGGAAGACAGAGATAAGAATAATGGCTGGCGAAGTATTATATGGATCTTGAAGCAAAAATATACTAGCTAGGATCGAAATTGCTTCTCAAAATCTTTTAGAAAGGATGATTGTCGAGTAATTATTTTTAGAAACTTCTTAAAGTAATTATAAATTGAAAATGAAGTACCACTTAAATAAAAGATTTCTCTTTTGCACTTCTTGTCTTTTTGCTTTTTCCATTGTCATACTTCTTAGTGAAAAGATCATGAAAAAACGGTGTTAAGTCGGTATCAGTTTTGGGCTCTTCAAGTTCAAATTGAAAACACTCAACCCCAAATTACACCCAAAGTTTTGGGTTGGGTTCAGGTTGAGCTAACAATTTAGCTGTGAGTTGGATCAACTTTGAGAATATTTCCACCCATTTCAAGTTAAATTATGGTTTTTTTATTAAGTCTTGAACTTGGACCATAATACATTAAAACTGCCTATGAATAATCAAATCCCATGGGCCAAACAAAAATTTTCTTCAATAAATAGATCAATCCATTATTACACTCAACTTATAGGGGAGGTTCCGGAGGGAAGATCACTAATTATTTTGTTTATTTCAGTTAATTTATAAGTTTTACCAAGAAGAATCTTGTATTCCATGATCTATAACATTGGGAAAAACATTGGGAAAAACTAGAAGGCCAGAAGTGACGGGGTAATATATGTGGAAATTTGTAGAATTATACATGGAATCTTCAAGGTTTCGCAATTCAAGGGCGGAGATAAAAGGGCTTGACACAGTGTGCTCGTTCCTTGCAATACAAACCCTCAATGTCTTTCCAATAGTAGTCATCGATACCTCCGTAGTAATACACCGTCTGAACTAGATATCTTGCTCCTTTGATCACAGGAATCATGTAGCAATGCTTCTTTTCAGATTTATCAGGAAACCTCCATAGTAATATGTCGTCTGAACCAGATATTTCGCTTCTTCGATCACAGGAATCGTGTAGCAATGCTTCTTTTCAGATATGTCGGGGAAGAACCTCATTGTAGTCAAAACTGGTACCAAATTCGGCTGGTCCATGGTGGCTTTGCTACTGCCGGAGACAAATCCTTCGTCTGTGATCCATCTGAAACTACCCACACTGGCATCATTCGATGAGCCACAGTTGAGGTAGAAACCTGCAATATATTTATTTATTTATTTTCGAAGTCTCAACGAAGGAATCAAGACTACTCTTGTAGGATGGACTCCCCTCCCTAATTCTTCACCTACAATAAAAACCAAAAAGCAGGAATCAGTTGAGGATGTTCCTTGTGGTAATACAGTTGAGGTCGTGTCTTTGATGGCAAGGTCTCTACAGGTTTGAAGGTTAGAATCATGGGACCAAACTTTGTACCTGGCCAGAAGAAGGACTTGTATGTTAAGAGTGTCCAGAGGACTGTCATCTGGATGGGAAAGAAGCAGGAATCAGTTGAGGATGTTCCTTGTGGTAATACAGTTGCTCTTGTTGGTCTTCACCAGTTCATCACCAAGAATGCTACCCTGACAAATGAGAAGGAAGTTGATGCTCATCCAATTCGTGCTATGAAGTTCTCCGTCTCACCTGTTGTGCGTGTGGCTGTACAATGCAAGGTTGCTTCAGATCTTCCAAAACTTGTTGAAGGTCTTAAACGTCTGGCCAAATCAGATCCTATGTTTTTTTTTTCATTTACAGAGGTTAATGGGGTGAAGTGAGAAGCAAGAAGTGATGCAAGTGTGAGAAGCAACAGCATCCCAGATAATAAATCTTGAAGTTGAACGACCCAGGTGATGATAATGTAATGGATCTGAATTGGTCTTAACTGGATATCCTAACCAGGAACTCTTGGTCTTAACCGTCAAATCCATGGCATTGGTTAGAAGAACCTTAGAAATGTTGTATGCACCCTCTCGAAGTTAAATTACTTGTGAAGAATCCCTACTTTATTTTGTTTCTGGTCTCAGACTCAGATTGAAAAATTATCTGGTCTTTATTCTTTTTCACTTTGTTCTCAGTTTATTTATACTTTTCTTTTATTACATGTAGGGCTTTCTTCACATGGCATTGCAATATTGGCTCCCTATTGTTCCAATGGTTTTCACAGGGACACCCCTAGCATGGATAAAAAGCAGGTTTACTGTTAGCCCAGCACCTCACTGTGAAGTTTCTTCCTCCCACAATCAAAGTGCCAATTACTTTCCACTCAACACCCTTGTTAAACAGTTGCAAGTTTGCAGTTGAAATCTTATCTCATAGCTTAATAGGAAAGATGAAAAAGGGCCAATGGATATAGCAATATCTACTGGTAGTTATCTGGGAATCAGTTTTATGTTTTTCTGTGTGGAATCTGTCACCTTGGACTGTTTATTCCTTAATTTTGTAAATAGAAAAATGTTGACTTTATTTTTATTTTATTTTATTTTATATATTTATTATGTAGGCTCCAAGAAATGTAACTCTTGGCTGCTGTCCAAATGATCTTTTCAACTTAATTATGTCCACAGCTGCTCGCAATTTTCAGCAGAACAAACAAGTACTTCAATGGTTTCTTTATTGACAACAGTGATCTCCACTCTTATTGTTTTCAATGTTAGATCTCCGCTCATCATATCTTATGAAGGATCAAAGTTCGTTAAGTAGCTGTTCTCTTACCTCCATCAAACTTGGTTATTAAGTAGCTGTTCTCTTACCTCTCATGAAGGTCAATGTATAAAGCCAAAAATTTATCTCTTTCGGCTGGAACTCCAACTTCCTCTCTCCATATCATTTTGCAAGTCGGGTGAACATGGAAGCTATCGCTGCCCTACCACTGATGATGAGGTTCGTATTGGAAATATAGTGTTCATCGTGTCACGCAAAAATTAGAATGGGCTCCAATGCTAAATAACAATAGATTTCCTCTTTGAAGGGTGAAGATCTGTATCTTATTTACAGTATATTTACCTAAACATAGTGTTGCTTATGTACAATATTTTACATTGGAAAAACTTGTACTGCCAGTGCACCAGTGTTGGATAATACTTGGGCAATTGAAGATATGGGCAGCATTCAGATAGGATCTATCTCTTGCTTGCTTTGTTAACCAAGTAAAACTTTTATTTATTTTTCATGGATGAATGGTATCCATAATCTTCTTAATAAATTATTACAATACACTTCTCCATGATCTCATATTGAAACCATATAATTGTATTTATAGTAAGTCAATCACATACTACATATGAAACTATGATACTATACGCCACCTCATACCCTACCCACATCATACCCTAAGCCACCTCATACCCTAACGCCACCTCATACCCTACGCCACCTCATACCCTAACCCCACCTCATACCCTAACCCCACCTCATACCCTACGCCACCTCATACCCTACGCCACCTCATACCCTAACGCCACCTCATACCCTAACGCCACCTCATACCCTAACGCCACCTCATACCCTAAGCCACCTCATACCCTACGCCACCTCATACCGCCGGCAGCCCCACAACACCGCCGGCAGCCCCAACACCGCCGGCAGTCACAACTACAACGCCGGCGGCCCCAACACCGCCGACACACCTACAACACCGCCGGCACCCCAACACCGCCGGATGCCGGAACCCCAACCCAAGACCCAAAAACCCTCAAAGTCTTGGTTATCAACTCTAGTTTTACTCCGAGAACACCTGAAACAAGCAAAATAAACAAGTTACAGAGAAAATTGATAAACAGTTTAAAAGTTATCATAACAAACAAGATGAACAATACTACTGCAAGGATAAGGAGAAGAAACACCGGATGTTATTTCACCCGTGCACTTGTTCTCGGTCTGTGTTTCTTAAAAGTAACGAAACAGAAACTAACATCGCCCTTGGTGCGGCTTCTGAAATCGACGGCGAAATTGGTGGCGGTGTTGGTGTCGTTGTCAGCAGGTAAGGAAGGCAAGAATGGTGAAGTGGAGCAACATGGCGCAGATTTCTATTGAAGAATGGCGGTGCTGTTGTCGAATGGTGCACCTTGAGCACTGTTGTAAGCACGAGCCGCGGTGTAGTAGCGGGCGGCGGGTTGTCGGCGGTGATGAGAATGTCAGTGGTTTGGCCTGGCCCAACCATCAGCACGATGGTGCTTCTGGTGGCGATTGTGTTGGCGTGGAAAGACCTTGGCCGAGATATGGAACAACGGAGACGGCTTCTTTTGCCTTCCTTCTCTTTCAACTTATCTCCAACGCTGAACCACCTCGTCCTTCTTTTTCTTCTTCGGGTTCCTCCTTTGCCTCACCGGAAAATTTGTCGCCACGAAAGACCTGATTCTTGGGATGAAGCTTTGGGGTGTAAAGGAATTTCTTGAATATTTTATGACCAGTTAATGCATACCCAGGTGGCTTGGGAAGAATTTTGGATGGTTCTTATTACTTGTCGGATTGAAAATTTCAATTCTAACCCAGAAAGGGAATAACCAAACAAGTCTAGCCTGCCAAAGAGACCATTCTCTAAATTGGCATTGGCCTAATTAGATGAGCTTGAAGCTGGTTAGACTGGGTGATTACCCTATTCTGATTTCTTTCTCGTACTCAACCACGATTAACCGATGCTTCTTTGACAACCACTTCTTCTTCTCTTGTTTTCTTTCTCTCTGTTTCCAATGCCTCAGGTGGTTTCGACCATATAGTAGCTGTTGTAAGCGATGACAGAACAAGAAACTAACCATTCATCGATCATCTTCGCTCACCTAGTGTGAAGAGATAGAACGGTAGCTCACAGAGAGTACAATCTCCCTCTGCCTCTCGCTCGCCGCTAAAAATGAGGAAGAAGAGGGTGTGAGGAAGCGATGCATACTAGGGTTTTTTATTTGCCGACGGTTTAGATTTAGCCACGTCATCACATTTGAATTAATGGTTCAGATTCAAACTTAGATATTAATTTTCCTTTTTACATTTTAAAGAATGAATTTTTATTAATTTACAAACTAGTCCTTCCTTCGCCCAATACGACGAGGGTTCTTGCTTCGTGCTGAAACCGGAAATCGTGCGAAGGAGAGAAAGAGAGAGGTTAGGCATCTGCTTCTTCATTCTCAAATAACCGAATGAGAGAGAGCTGCGAACGGTGATTTCCTACAATGGTAAGGACGAACACAGAGGGACAATATTCTTTTTTTGATCTCTCTCCTTCGGTTTGTTCTATCGATTTTGTTTCACATCTTTTCTTTTTTTCCTTTTCAGGGGCAAAAAAAGAAGAACAAAGCTTAGGGCTTCTATTTACTCTGAATTTTTTTGTATAGTAATCCTATACTTATTTTACTCTGAATTTCTGTTTAAGTGGACTTATATTTTCAGTTTCTTTACCGATTTCTATTATTCTTTGCATATCCTAGTTGAAGCTAACTTGGAAATCTACCAGTCCAGTCCTTTTATGCATAAATTTTGTTTCATTATGTTAACTGCTGGTTGGGTTACGACTCCAAAGAAGCTACAGGTTGTCAATTCTGTAACTAAGCCTTTTGTTTAGTCTTTATTTGTCAATTTTGTAACTAACAGCTGTTTTTGTATGATTGCTGTTAAAATCTCAGGACGATGTGGATGTTGGGTGTTCCAGAGTTGCTTCTGGATTGCTCATATCAAATGGCAGATACATACAGGTAAAATGCTACGGAAACCGTGAGAGTAAAAAGAAAAGTTGGAACTTGATTTGTTGAGGATAAATTTTTTTTGTTCTGACCTGTTCCTAAAACACTATCCACTCTGAGGAGCCTCCATTTTAAATTTCGAAAGCAAGTTTTCCTGTTAGATTTATTGCCAACTATAATATGAAGGCCATATTTATGTCTATTCATTCTTATTCTGCACTTAAATGGTCCACCCAGCTGGAACTCAGGGCTTGTCTCTTTTGTAATGGACAGTAGAGGTTCATTATCAATGACTACAATTTTTTTCGAAACTTGTGTTGTTATGGAAGCCAGTATGATTATAACTCTCTTTATATTCCTTTTCCTTAGTTTTTCTAACATGTACTGGCTCCTTTGTCTGCTTTATGTACCTGTTTGGTTCAGGACTTTCCTGGAATCATAATTATAGAAGAACCAGAGTGGAGAGGTTGCATTCAGGGTTCAACTGTTGTTGTTAAATTTGCAAGAATGCCTATAAGTACAAGATGGTCTTTCTTAGGTTAGTGAGATAAAATATTAACGTATTCAACTTCTTGGTTTCTTCCCGGGGTACCAATGTCCTCTCTTCTACTTATAGTATGTCGAAGTAAGGGGGCAGGGGGTGATTTTTTCCCTACATGAAAGGAAAGGATCAAACCACACTATCCCATGCAATCAAGCCAATTTCTTTGATGAGGAATGTTAGTGTTTGAATATTTTGGAAATGCTCTTTTCCCCTGTTCATGGAAGGTGATGATTTTTTTTGGAGATTATGCATTGGCAGTAACATTATTAATGAGAATCCATCTCTGTATTCAAACTTCCCTTCTTTGCAATATGATTCTGGAAGTGTGTAGCAATTCCATAGCATCTACTAATCCTCGAGAGGAACGAGTTGCTTTTTAGAAATAATGATTTTTTTGTGGGAAAAGATCTTGAGAATTACTTGCCCTTTCACATAATGTAGCAGGAGCCCACGCTAAAACACTCTATCCATAGATAAATTGTGGATCCTCTACTGAGAGAATCTGTATGTTGTCCTCTTATTGGGATGCAGTTCCATGTTCTAGCATTAGGAATACTTCTGCCCAATTTTTATTTGTACTTTCTTAGTTTTTTTTTTGTCATTAGCTACTTAAAAGGGAGCAGCCAAACATTCGCCTAATCTGTTATTTTGCATTACGAGTGGCATCTCTGGCTTTAAAAAGTTCAATGGACTGGAGATACCTAGGGGCTATATTATCTGAAAATAAACACTTGAGGTGGAATTGGCATCATCTCCTATACAGAGGTCTTCTTATTCCTTTGGCATTTTATATTATGTGTTGCTTCAACTTATTCTATTTGGAGTCCCCATACATGCATGCCTAATTCCCCCCTCCCCCAGTTATCACGCATAAAAGTATTTTTCAAAAGAAAGAGAGGTAATGTTCGACTTACTGCAGGTCAACAACGAATCAAACGGAGTAGGATAAGCGTCACCTCCAAGGTCGCTGATTAGTTTACCGTCTACAAAAATCACCATTCTCAACCAATGAATTATTTACTATGAAAAAAATATTTCCACAAGATGATTTGTCTTCATCTTGTCTTCTTTGATTACTCACTAAATTGCTAAATATGATTCTTGAAGGTAGTACATATAATTAATGGCTCACAAGAAGATGCCCGGCCTGCAGTTTTGGTAGCCATTGGTCATTATGGTCAGTTTTCAACACATAATCTGCTTATTGTTATTTATAGTTATGTTTCAGCATTGACTCAATCTTTTGTTAATGTTTTCTTCTTGAAATAAGGCCACTGATATAACTGCATTGATACTGTCAAGTTCCTTTTTTTTTTTTTTTCCTTTCAGTCTTTGGGGGGCATTGAACTGTTTTGTTGGATTTTATATAAATTTGTGTGTGTGGTTAAAGTCTGTAGTAACTGCTTTTACCTGCTTGTGAACCTTGAAAGGGAATGGAGAGTGAATGGATGATCATGGAACTGTTCTCTTTCTTTTCTTTTCTTTTTCTTTTTTTTTTTTAGGATCTAATGAAAAGACAATCTCACTGTGTCTGAAGATTGCAGCCCAAACTAACTTAAGAGACCACTTCACTGTATCTTGCTAGCTATGCAGACCTACTTTAGTTAATGGATTATTCATTGAAAGAAGAAGAAAAGGATCAGAGATAGTGGTTTTCTGCGATGAGAAATTTGTAGGTAACTTTGACACTACTTTTCTGCGATAAGAATTGATACAAAAAGTGCCTTCATGCAAGCATGTGATAGGAACAGTTTCTTTAAAAAAAAAAATCATTTCATTTCCTTTAAAAATGTAACCAAATGAAATCACATAAGAAAAGAAAAATAAGTACCTTACACAGGTATTTCTCCTTTTTAACTCACACATAACACATCGAGATTCGAGAGTATGTTTGGTTGCAGTGTAAGAGGGGATTGTAACTGGAATAAAGTGAGATTAATTTTACCAAACTGTTTGGTTTAATTTAAGATTAATGCAATTTTTTCAAAAAATCTATAAATGATAGCATTCCATGACACAAGGAGCGTATTGCATTAAAAACATCACATTCTTGTCGGTAGGCCTACACTTCCCATACGTATTGATGATTGCATTGCTAATGTGCACAGTCAAATCCGTTCGCTCCTGTAACACGATAGATGGCCTTGTCCAGCTTTTGTAATTTCAAACTTTCAAAATGCAATATGGAGAAGCAAATTGAATTACTTTTGGCTACCAAGGCTCTCATTCAAGATGGAGAGTCAAAGACATGAGACATTATGTGTTTGATTTACTTGTATTTTTGACAACTAAATTAAAATTACATTCTCATTTTGAAATGTGAAAATTATTCTACCTGGAATATATAATATCTGGCATCCAAACACCTAAATTACTTTCCTTTTCTCTCTCTCTATATATATACCCACACTATACAACAACAATTTGCATTTCTCAAAACGCTTAATCCAGCAATTCTCACCCCATCTTCGTTGATTTGGCTTCTGGCCTTCGACACTCTTCTATGACTTTAGAAGTCTTGGAGTTGAGTTTGATGCCAATTCCACCTCAAGTGCTTATTTTAAGATAATATAGCCCCTGGGTATCTCCAGTCCATTGACTTTTCAAATCTATACTCATGTTAGCCGTTTAGGTTTAGTGTTTTTTTTATAATAATTCCATGGTTATAACTTATAAGTGCTTACATATTAAAATTACCGATTTGGCCCTTGTGGTGGATTTCAACAAGGTTTTCCGATTTTTTTTTTTTTTTTTTTTTGGCAACACGGTTTTGGATTATTAAATCATATATTAAAATCGGATAAATCCTAATCGGACATTATTCGATCCGATTCTCTATTATCATCTGTTGCATCTTTCTTTTTTTCTTATTTTTGGGGTACTCTCGAGTCAAATGAGAATATCAGTTTCTCTTGTATTTTCTATTTTTACCTCTCATCCTTCGTTTGGGAGGAAAAGAGTGCTTTATTGGATTGTCTTGCTCCAAAATCTTTTTGACAATGTAAGTGAACCAACTTGAAAAATCATGCTCGACTAGTTTGATTGAGTAATTAACGACCATCAAGTCAATGAAGCTCACAATTTTAGAATACAAAAACAAAATTATAGATCTCAATGTTTAAGGGAATAACTCAATAATGCGTACCTGATAATGTTGAAGGTTATAACATAGGAAGTTACTTGTGTTGTGTGGTGATGGAGTTCAACTTAAATTCTATAATTGTTGCTAACTTAAAAGAGGAGAGAGTATTACTTGGGTTGGTTGTAATCAAGTAGTCTCATCTAAACTCTACTATTACCAAAAAAAAAAATCTAAACTCTACTAGCAATTCAAACTATTTCACTTGATCATAATCATTCTGATCATTATCTCTATCATAAAAATGTTGATTATAATTCATATTGTATATATATTGCTTAGTGCCTTCGTTTCATATATTTATTTATAATGTGATTTGGTCATTCTAGTCCTCATTTGGTCGTTTATTGTGTATAATGATGGCAAATTCTAACAAATTAAAGAAATTAAGTGAATAATGTCCATAAGATCACCGAAGATAGCCGTTTTAAAATTCTAATACATATGATGAACTGTTAACTTGAGTGAAGTCCATGATCTCATATTGAAACAATATAATTGTATTTATAGTAAGTCAATTACATAATACATATGAAACCATGAGACTATACGCCACCTCATACCCTAACGCCACCTCATACCCTAAACGCCACCTCATACCCTAAACACCACCTCATACCCTAAACGCCACCTCATACCCTAACGCCACCTCATACCCTAAACACACCTCATGCCCTAAACGCCACCTCATGCCCTAATGCCACCTCATACCCTAACGGCACCTCATACCCTAACGGCACCGCCGGCACCCCAACCCCGCCGCCGGCACCCCATACCCTCCGGCGGCCCCCCACCCCGCCGCCGGAACCCAACACCGCCGGCAGCCGGAAACCCCAAAAACCAAATCCGGCCGCCGGAAACCCAAAAACCAAATCCGGCCGCCTGAAACCCCAAAAACCAACACCCAACACCACCTTCAACGCAGTAGAGTAGGTGTTCGCATCCACCAGAAACCCATTATCAAGATAGCCTTCATTGCATTGCTGCCAGAACTCCCATTGCAGTTGCTACCAGAACTCCCATTGTTCTCCATAGCAGGTGGAGTCTTCACCGTATCATCAAGAAAGTAACTCTGATTCCTGGGTGGAATTAAGAAGTGATGGGGAGTATCCAACAACGAGTTTTGGACATGAGGCGAATCGATCGTAATCGTAACGGGTTTGCGTTGATTGATCTGATAAGCTTGCTGGCATCGAAGAGCTGCCATGCAAATCAGTTGGGTCGAAACCAATCGTTTCATTTCCATCTCCAGTTGCCTCGGTCACTTCAGACTCCAATTTTCTGAAGCAGTTTCTTCACTTTCTGCTTGCATCCATCACAATCTATGTTCACCTTTAGAACACAAGTCTGTACAAATACCCAAACACAAACAAGAAGGAAAATAGGTTAACGATGCCATCATATACAGCAAGTAAAAATGAGAAAAATTCATCTTTCTCTTCTTTAAACTTTCTGAAATCCGAATAGAAACCTTCAACAGATGCAATCAGAACCCTATAATAAAAAATACACAACAAGAAACAGAAAAACAAATTTACAAAACACAAACGATGCTAGACACAGCAAGAAACAGAAAAAGAAAAAACAAAACAAAAGCAAAGTTAGAAGAACTTACTGTTGAAGGAAAAGGAGGGACTCAGGTTTGAATTTGTCGTCACCGTGATAGCGAGAGTCAGAAA
This sequence comes from Hakea prostrata, assembly GCF_041222555.1. Taxonomy (NCBI): domain Eukaryota; kingdom Viridiplantae; phylum Streptophyta; class Magnoliopsida; order Proteales; family Proteaceae; genus Hakea; species Hakea prostrata. The sequence goes on from NC_142610.1 coordinate 24,666,333, forward strand.
TCTAAGACCCTAAAACCCAGTGACATAAATGAAGAAAAAGCAATATCTAATGGACTTTGTTGACCAAGTTTGCTTCTGAGGTCCCTCCATAGAATAGAGTAATGCAGTGTCTCCTCTGACAAATGCAATATCCCCCAACTCCTCGTCCAGGCACCGGAAAGATCCACAATCACCCGAATACAAACTGTTGGTGTGACACGAGCCATTTTCACTTCCACATCCACTACATATTCCCCGTCCCCGAAATTCTGATGGTGCACAAACCGCAGAGAAGTCATTGACCATCTGATCAGCATCCTTTCCTTTTGGACCAACCACTTTCTTCAGATGATTAATGGGGTAGTTCCAGCCTGTAACTTCCTGGTAGAACTTGTGAGGCAAACCCTTATGAATGACTCCATTAACGTTGATATCAAGGTGATTGGAGTGAAAGCGATGTAACCCTTCTTCCTTGAAGGGACGAGCAAACAAATCTCTTGTCCTCTTCTCTTCCCTCCGCACCAGGAACACCAAGAAGTCGGCTAAGAAAGGGTTTCGATTCTAATCCGCTCCAAAGGACGAACAAGTATAGAACGAGGAAGTGCAGAACCTATCTCTGTCCTCTGATTCTTCGAAGCGACGAGGTGAGATGAGTTTCGGCTAAGAAAGGGTTCTGGATGAGTGTTTCGACTGGGGATTTGGCATTTAGGGTTGTGAGTTAAAGGGATTTTTGTGCTTCGTGGTCACAATGACTTTCTCCGCAACTAGGTAAGCCGAGTAAAAACCGACACCATACTCACCGATCATGCTCGCATCAGCGCCAGCCTGAAGGCCTCCATCAACTCTTTGGTGCAGGAGTTAACGAACGAGTAAAGAACGACGAAGGGTTTGAAGCGGCGCGAGGTGAGAATCGTGAGATGAGTTTAGGGTTTAAAGGGTTCGATTTGGGTATTTAGCATTTAGGGTTGTGGGAGAGTTAAGTCTAGCGATTTTGCTTCAGTCCAGCGGGCCGTTGGATCAAAATCCAAACGATCTCAACCGTTTGTTCACTTTTAAGAGGTTAAATGTAGGGAAAATTACTAGATTAACCATTATTAGCTTTACTTTTACAGTGTTCTACATTTGGTATACCTACTCTGTCCTTCAAATCGATGAAAACATTAACGTTTTTGTTGAACAGGTTGCACCGATCGGACCTTCTTTCTCCGAAATAGTAGAACTGCTCGACCAAGATTATAAGGATAAAGAAATGGTGGATCAAAGATTTCAATCACTTCAGTATTGATGGATGGTAAGCATTTTTCGTTTCCAATCTTTCCTTTGTTGGTTAAGTTTGTTCCAATCCATCCACCCCTCCTTTTTTTTCCCTTCCTCTTCTTCTTCTTCTTCTTTGCTCTCACTACACCCAAAACCGGATTGCTGATGCAAATCAGGTAGGTATCATTTTCTTCTTTTGGTTACTAACGATTAGTTTTCTTCCTATTTTCATTAAACATATTGAACCTTCTTTCTTTTCTATTAAGTATTGTTAGTTTTCTGTCTGTTGTTCATTCTCGATCTTCACATTCAATGGTTTTGCTGCTTAATCAAAAACAAATTAAAAGGATACATTTGTATCTTCTAATGTTGTTTGTTACTTGTTAGCAATACAAGTGTTCGATGTAATGCCTCAATGGGACAAGGGAACTCATAAACCCTTGTATATTGCGAAGCTCACTTTTGCTGGACCCATTCTCAGATGAGAACAATGGGAGAGAAGCAATTTTTTTTTTTTAATTTTTGTCAGAAGAAAATATTCATTAAATGCAACGAAAAAACTTACAAATGGTGTAATTCTAGGTGGTTTAATTTTAAGAGATTACATAGGAAATCACTATAAGGAGGGATACAGAGAAATGTTCTACCATATTTTGCACTCTATGTCATTTCATTTTCATTTCAATGTAAAGTACACGGTTAAAGATCGAGAAACAACACCTAAGAGAGAGATTTTCTCTTTATATGGATTTCTATAACGATATGTCTATGTATAAGAGTAAAATGATAATTTTTTGAAGTCTGGAACCTATTAGAGTATGCCAAGGAGGGCGTAAACTAATCTTCAGACTTCTAAAACTGATTCTAACTATTGAAACTTCAAAAATAAATAAAAAATAAAAAAAAATTTGTAAATCTGAAATATAGTATGACTATCATTATTGAGAGAGATTTATTTTTCTAATATGGTTTCTATATATATATATATATATAGGTGGTTTTCGTAATATAGACTTCTTTTGATTGATCTAGCATGTTGTTTTGTAGGTAAATCTTTAGCTCAAATGGAAGAGCACCTAGATATTTTCTAGACAATCATGGTTCATTCCCATCAGGATTCATTGCTAGCAGTAATATTGAATTCTATAGAATACGGAGAATTCCTTGGTGCCTCTTCATTTTACTTTTTTTGAAATAATGGGGACATGGATTGAGTTCTTGTTTTTGTTCTTTTCTGAATCTTCACGTATATGTGATCCATATGCTTTTATATGTTCAAAAGATGATTTTCTTAACTTATTACTTCACTTTTTAAGTTGTTTCTTGCCTTACAAATCTATCCCTATTGAATGGAATACCCTTATATGCTAGTAGCTCCCCTGGAAGGCATAAGAACTGCAAGTACATGTTTGGTCATGGTGCCTAAAATAAATGGTTGGGTCCTCAGCAAGGTGAGCTTAAAGTGTTTGTGGTATATTGGGCCCCATTCACCAAATGAAGCCTACCAATGCTTTTTCTTTACAAAGATGATTATATTGCTCTTGACAACTGCTATTTTATACATTGCAGTCTTCGGCATTATAGTATTCAATCTACAATTTGGATTTGCTTTCTTTCTTGGAGACAAATTTATTGGGTCCTCTAATCTGTCTTTTGTTGACTGTGGGGAAGCAGGGTTGCCTTTTCTGCATTCCAAGTACCCTGCATTTAATAAAGATTCTTTCTATATGAAATAAGATAAGCCAAGGTACATTTGATTATTCACCCTTCATTAATGGATGGATAGGTACACTTCTTTGGATGGGAGTTGGGACTTGGGCACCCATACTAATCAACCGGCCTAGTCTTTCATAACAGAAGATGCAGCAGATAGTATGAGTTTATTAAGGTACTTTTGGGCTTCTATTGTTTGATTTTACCCTCTAACTGATTTTTTTCCCTCTCTCTTACTTGGATGCATTACAGTGAAAAATCATGCTAGCAGGGGTATCTATATGAAACAAATGAACAAGGTAAAATTGTTCTCCAACTGTATTCAACTCTATTGTGACATTTTCCACATCTTCTTACTGAACTTACAAAAATTGGCACAAATTTCTGATGCTGCACGAGGATGCATGAGGTAGGCCGTGAAAACGAACATTACTTTTAGCTTCTTTAAATCTCAGCTTCCTTTTTTGGGTGAATAAATCATAGGTCTTCTGCTTTCATTAACCCTTCTTTTCCTTACATGTCTCTAGATAAAGATGTATCTAATAATGATTTTCACATGAATAGGAGTTGTAGGTCGCCTGAATCATGACTGATCTAGATGTACGTTTATCATCTCCTTCAATCCCTGGGTAGTATAATTTATGTGAAACATTGAGTCAATTTGTCCCCGTTCCAAAGAGATGTTAAATTTCTGGTTTCTCCCAAAAACATTACTATGGGAATACACAAAACTGCAGTTGAAATTCAACATTGGTATAGCAGCAGATCAGAAAAGCTGTATCAAGCCAGACATTTAAAAGTGTGACACCCTTCAAAAGATATCTTATATCTAGCTAGACCCACTTTGAGATTTAAGAGCCAACTTTCCCCAAAAACCCTGCATGAATTACAGCCTCCATCACCGGCTTAACTGGAAACAAGCTTCCTATACACACTTAGAAACCTGAATCTACCAACTGATGCCCATACCTATTAATCCAAAAGCTAAGTTGTCCACTAATCCCATAATCTTCATCAACAAGTGGCTTTCAAATTATGTTTCCAGAGTACCATATTCAAATTTGAGCAAAACATTACCATCAATGGTGGAGAGGCAATCAGAAATAGTACTCAACTTCCACCACAGCAGAGCTTAAATTAGGGAAGGAAATTAAGGGCAACTTACTACATGTACATAAGACTCATTAATTTAATTTCACTGTACTCAAACAACATGCACATCATACCAAAATCTGGAGCCTTATCTGAGCTCCCAAAGTCTATAAGATTAAGTAGAACTGCAAACAAGTTAGTAACAAGGCAAGTAGATCAAACTAGAGTACAATAGAAGCTCATACTTTTTGGTACAATAATTACAGATTCTCACTATCATAACCTTCATTACCATCATCATCAGCTTTATCCTCTGCTTACAAGAGGAAACCATCTCTCATCAGCTTTATCATCTGCTACGAAGTATTTAGGGCCACTCATTTCAGGTCACAAAGTAAGGTGGAAATCATCTTATGAGATCATAGTAAGGTGGAGTAAATTTTCTATTATTGTAACAGAGTAGGGAAATCATCTTATGAGATCATAGTAAGGTGGAGTAAATTTTCTTAATGGAAAAGGCATTTAGATGTAGGATACCTTGCAATGCAATTTAATGCAACTGATGGATTGCTAGATATACGTTCCTTTCACCTCCAACCATTATTTCAACTTAAGTCTCTCTTTCTTTTGTTTCCATTCTTGGTGGTTTGGTTTGGAATCTTAAAATTATTTTTATATTTTATTTCATTGAAGCATGTGATTTAAAAGAATTGGAATAAGGACGAGTGAAGGAAGGTTTCCATGCCCAAAGCTCAGCCAAAACAATTCAAAAGTCACCTTCCCATAACAATTTTGTTTCTGTATTTGCCCAACCTTGTAGTTGAAACCTAATGTCAAGATGCTTAAGAGAAGAGTATAGCATGCATGATTCTTGTATTTTGTTAGCTGCTTCTGACTCAACCATGCAAACTTCATGGGAAAGTTATACTAGATCCAAACTACTTAAAAGAATTTAAAGAATTAAAAAAGAGTGATCCATACTCTAAAAGTAGAAATCAGTGAAACTTAAAAGGTGGTTTAGGCATCGCTTTAGATGGAACTTGTTAAGACCCTGGATAACTGGTACCAATCACACACAAAAACAGCACTCAATACACATTCACAAGAATGCATAAATAACTCAGAGCAGAATAAGATGGGAATGCTTCTTAATTGATTTCAGAGAACCATTACAGACTAATAATCTGCCCAGCATTAATAGCAAAAAATTCACACAAAACCTACGGCACAAAAACTTCAATTCCCAAACACTCACATGAGAGCTAAGCTCTACCATAACAAGCCCATCGATGTTCTATTCCTTCTTCCAACTGCATTGTTTTGATCAGGTGATATTCTTAGCATGGTATATTGTGGAATGCCTTGTTCCTGAAGGAATTGAGCAAATGGACCTAACAACATGCATGTAAAGAACAGCAAAGGAAGTAGAAAGCCATTTATTACTCAGACAAAAGGAACAAATACAGTAATCACTGAATCCTGAACGTGGATGAATGAACCCTCTAATTTGGAGGCTTTGGGTTCTGAAGCTCTGGAAGTTATCTAACCGTTGCCTCTAGAATTGAGTCAAAGATGGATAAACTTATCAAACTAAGTGCCACTGTCCCTGCACCAGTGGTCTAGCAGTAGAATAGTACCCTGCCAAGTAAATATAGCAGTATAGGGCTTCTGAAATAGTTGTATAAACAGAACAGCAGTTTCCTGCCAATATATAGACTACCTAGTTTCATGTCTACCTTGCTCATGATTAAGTCCTCTTCACAACCACGAAAAGAAAACTTATCACTTTATGGGTGAATTTGTTGGTTCTTTAGCTTCATATTGGTTGTATTACTAATTTATGTCTAATGATTATTGTTTTTCTACAGGAACTTTTCCTTGCAATATCATTTTTAGGGAGGTTGCTTACTAAGAACAGTCAAAATGGTAAGCTGATTAATTCTCACCTGCATCGGTAATTTTGTTTCTGTAATTTAAGTCGCTGATTGGTATCTTTCAGAAGTTATGTTGAGTCCTGCTGCTACTTTGTTTTCTTACCTTGTATTTTGAACTTGTCAGGGAAGTCTACTCTTACCGATTCTCTTGTGGCTGCTGCTGGAATCATTGCTCAAGAAACTGCTGGAGATGTTCGGATGACTGATACCCGTGCGGATGAGGCAGAGTGTGGTATTACTATTAAATCAACTGGTATTTCTCTCTACTATGAGATGACAGACGAGTCTCTGAAGAGCTACAAGGGAGAACGTAATGGGAATGAGTATCTGATCAATTTGATTGATTCACCTGGGCACGTTGACTTCTCATCTGATGTCGCAGCTGCTCTCCGTATCGCTGATGGTGCACTTCTAGTGGTGGACTGTATTGAAGTGTCTGTGTCCAAACCGAGACTGTTCTTCGACAGGCACTTGGTGAGAGGATTCGTCCTGTCTTGACTGTAAACAAGATGGACAGATGTTTCCTGGAGCTCCAGGTGGATGGAGAAGAGGCTTATCAGACCTTTCAGAGGGTCATTGAGAATGCTAATGTGATTATGGCCACCTATGAGGATCCACTTCTTGGGGATGTTCAGGTTTACCCAGAGAAAGGAACACTTGCCTTTTCTGCAGGTCTGCATGGTTGGGCTTTTACTTTGACCGATTTTGCCAAAATGTATGCATCCAAATTTGGTGTAGATGAGTCAAAGATGATGGAGAGGCTCTGGGGTGAGAATTATTTTGACCCTGCTACCAAGAAATGGACCAGCAAGAACACTGGTTCACCTACCTGCAAGTGGGGGTTTGTTCAGTTCTGTTATGTACCCATCTCAATACTTGCATGAATGATCAAAAAGACTAGCTGTGGCCTATGTTGCAGAAGCTTGGTGTGACAATGAAGTCTGATGAGAAAGACTTGGCTGGGAAGCCTTTAATGAAGCGTGTTATGCAAACATGGCTCCCTGCTAGCACTGCTCTACTTGAAATGATGATCTTTCGCCTTCCATCTCCTTCCAAGACCCAGAGTTATCGTGTTGAGAACTTGTACGAGGGTCCTATGGATGATGTCTATGCTAATGCTATTAGGAACTGTGATCCTGAAGGACCTCTTATGCTGTACGTGTCCAAGATGATTCTAGCCTCTGACAAGGTAGGTTCTTTGCTTTTGGTCGTGTCTTTGATGGCAAGGTCTCTACAGGTTTGAAGGTTAGAATCATGGGACCAAACTTTGTACCTGGCCAGAAGAAGGACTTGTATGTTAAGAGTATCCAGAGGACTGTCATCTGGATGGGAAAGAAGCAGGAATCAGTTGAGGATGTTCCTTGTGGTAATACAGTTGCTCTTGTTGGTCTTCACCAGTTCATCACCAAGAATGCTACCCTGACAAATGAGAAGGAAGTTGATGCTCATCCAATTCGTGCTATGAAGTTCTCCGTCTCACCTGTTGTGCGTGTGGCTGTACAATGCAAGGTTGCTTCAGATCTTCCAAAACTTGTTGAAGGTCTTAAACGTCTGGCCAAATCAGATCCTATGGTGTTGTGTATGATAGAAGAGTCTGGGGAGCACATCATTGCTGGTGCTGGTGAACTCCACCTTGAGATCTGCTTGAAGGACTTGCAAGAAGACTTTATGGGAGGTGCCGAGATCATTCAATCTGATCCAGTTGTCTCTTTCCGTGAGACTGTCCTTGAGAAATCGTGCCGTACTGTGATGAGCAAGTCACCAAACAAGCACAACAGATTATACATGGAAGCAAGGCCCATGGAAGAAGGTCTTGCAGAGGCTATTGATGATGGTCGTATTGGTCCAAGGGATGACCCAAAGGTTCGTTCTAAAATCTTGGCTGAGGAGTTCGGGTGGGACAAGGATCTTGCCAAAAAGATCTGCTGTTTTGGACCTGAAACCACTGGGCCAAACATGGTTGTTGATATGTGTAAGGGAGTGCAGTATCTGAATGAAATCAAGGACTCTGTTGTTGCTGGTTTTCAATGGGCTTCAAAGGAAGGAGCGTTGGCAGAAGAAAACATGAGGGGTATCTGTTTTGAGGTTTGTGATGTGGAACCATAGAGCTGGCGAGGACCTAGGATGTTGTAGAGCACGCCCAAATGGTGCCAAGGATCAACCAACAGACTGTTATGTTTGTATCTATTTAACTCACTGGTGTGATTATGGAATTCCAATGAAGAGTTTCTAGAGATCTGATCCTATAACCCTTGTGTCCAGCACTTGAACCGGAGTGAACCTCAACTTAAGCCGATGGGGGCTTTTTGCTTCTTTTTTTTCCTGCGCTGTTGGTGCTTTATCTACGCAAGCTTGAGGCTATCATAAATGTAACTATTTAATTAAAAAAAATATATGGAAATACGATAATCCTTGTTTGAAGTTGAAGGTGAAATGTTAATAGTCTCACTAACAAGATTTATATGTTCATTGACTAAGTTAAACTCCCTTCAATTTGGTATTGGCAGTAAAGATCCTACCTCGTCCTTTGAAAGGTGGAAGATGCTTGAAAAAGAAGTGATTGAACCTCGAAATGTTGAACGACAGCATATACCCTAAACCCTAAAGCATGGAAAGACAATTGAACACAGTGAACTAGTTTTACTGAAATACTTGAGAGATCAATTTGAAGAAAATGCAAATAGTATTACTCCAAGTCCCAAGATTTACACAATAAACCACATACGATGGTAGAAAAAAAGGCATAAACCGCACATATATTCATAACATCAACTACATAATTGCAAATACAACGTCTTCATCTGAGACTCCGATGCATTTGACAATGTGTAACTCTTGGTCCTTCCATTGGGTTGACATGTTAAGTTCAGCTGGTTTCCATTTTGAGTAGACTGCAAAAACAGGTAGAATTATGTCAAGAAAAATCGTATATTTTGAAAATAAATACAAGAAAAAAATTTCCCTAACCCACCTCATACCCTACGCCACCTCATACCCTACGCCACCTCATACCCTACGCCACCTCATACCCTAAGCCACCTCATACCCTACGCCACATCATACCCTACGCCACCTCATACCCTAAGCCACCTCACCCCTAAAATTCCCAACACCGGCGGCACCCAACATCGCAACGCGCACGCAACATCGCCGGCACACCCGCAACACCTGCACACCGCCGGAAAACCTACGAAACCCTACACCACCTTCAAGACCGCCGGAACCCCAAAACCACCTTCATGGCGCCGGAAGCACAACCCAAGAAGCCGGCCGCCTGCAACCGGAACCCCAAAACCATCTTTTCGATGAATTATGCATTCCCTCTCACGTCTCTCTCTTGTAAATGCTAAAACCACTCAAACACATCACCTTATACACAAAGGATTCTGCATGTGGAAAATCATTATCGGTTTCCTCTATTCACCAACACTAATGATATAATCTTTGGCGCAAAAAGATACCTTCACCAGCATCATCTTGCTTCCTAAACAACGAAACCCTCGAAGAAGCTGCAGCAGCAGCAGCACAGCCTGGCCTTCTTTGTGGCGCTTCTCTTTCCTTCCCCGTTATTTTTCTTTTCTAAGCTCACAGAGATCTTGATTGACAAGTGCAGCATCCCACTTTTGATTCCTTACAGTGTCCATTTCCTCAGGAAGACATTTTGCGACCCTAAAAATCAAATCATCTGCAAGGAAGTTCATCATGGACAGTACGGTAAAATATTTGGGAAGACCAGTAACAAAAACAAAATTAGAAGCAAACAACTACAACTTTTAAAACCTGAGTTCAGCATCTGAACTCGAAGACTGCAGATCTGGAAAGAAAATTTTCAGATCTGAATCTAGGATGAAATCTAGAGAAAAGGCGTGCCCAACAAGATGCTTGAAAATAAAGAAAGAAGCGAAAAAAATGAGAGATAGATAGGTTTTTACATTCTCTCCAAAATATGCATATTAGTACATTTCAACTCTCTAACTTATTTAAGTATTTTTTTCACAACAAATGAGAGATAGATAGGTTTTTAACCTTAGATCCAATTCAATCGAACATGAACATCCTGATAAGTTTGCTTGGTCAATTTATAGATAATATCAAGATACATCTCCTTAAATAACTTGGATTGTGATGAGGAGTGAATACATACATTCATACAACTTCATGTATTCAACTTAGGATCCTAGTCTTTACCAATTTTTTTAATTAAAAAATAAAGGTAATTTTTTCCAAACTCAATTGGCTATAAAAAACTATCATATAAGGACAATGATTGATCAAATTTAATTGACTTAAAGATGACTTTCAATTTGGGGAAAGTTGCAATCACGCGTTCTGAAAACCTATCTTGATAATGAAAGAAAACAACAGCCATGGTTCATTTCCCAACCATTAGGATCTCACTGGAAAAAGGTTATGAAGTTCATAGTACTTTTGCAAAGGATTTAATGAATAACTAGGTACCAAATCACCAACCTACACATATAGCTAAGCTTTCTTATATCATTCACCAACTCTAACAATAATAGTTGAATGCTTTTAGACTTGTTTCAGCACAGATTACAAATAAATATTCTATATACCAAATCCTGATGGAATCGAACCATCATCCCCTAGATAATATCTAGGTGCTCTCCCAGTTGAGCTAAGGATTCACCTAAAAAATCAAATATGTGAGAACTCTCTTAAGTTTTATAATGGAATTTCAATTTTAACACCACCGTTCACCCACGTACTCAGAAAATTGACCAAAAATCTTTACCTCAAATGATGAACTGATAACTTGAGTGAAGTCTATGATCTCATATTCAAACCATATAATTGTATTTATAGTAAGTCAATTACATATGAGAACCTCTTAAGTTTTAGAATGGAATTTCAATTTTAACACCACTGTTCACACACGTACTCAGAAAATTTACCAAAAGTCTTTACCTCAAATGATGAACTATTAACTTGAGTGAAGTCCATGATCTCATATTCAAACCATATAATTGTATTTACAGTAAGTCAATTACATAATACATATGAAACTATGATACTATATGCCACCTCAGACCCTAACACCACCTCATACCCTAATGCCACCTCATACCCTACGCCACCACATACCCTAACGCCACCACATACCCTAAGCCACCTCATACCCTACGCCACCTCATACCCTAACGCCACCACATACCCTAACGCCACCTCATACCCTAAGCCACCTCATACCCTACGCCACCTCATACCCTAACGCCACCACATACCCTAACGCCACCTCATACCCTAAGCCACCTCATACCCTACACCACCTCATACCCTACGCCACCTCATACCCTACACCACCTCATACCCTACGCCACCTCATACCCTACACCACCTCATACCCTAAGCCCTACGCCACCTCATACCCTAAGCCACCTCATACCCTAAGCCCTACGCCACCTCATACCCTCGGGCACCCTACAAACCGCCGGCAGCCCCAACACAGCCGGCCGCCCGAACACCGCCGGCACCCCAAAACCACCTTCATGGCGCCGGAAGCCCAACCCAAGAAGCCGGCCGCCAACAACCGGAACCCCAAAACCACATTCATGGCGCCGGAAGCCCAACCCAAGAACCCAGCCGCCAGCAACCGGAACCCCAAAACCACCTTCATGGCGCCGGAAGCCCAACCCAAGAAGCCGGCCGCCAGCAACCGGAACCCAAAACCACCTTCAGGGCGCCGGAACCCCAACCCAAGAAGCCGGCAGCCGGAACAACGTCTAATCTGGACCCCCGCCGACGGTCCACATTTCACCATATTTATAAAGATGGCGATACAGCATCTTCCATGTTGGACAGCAGCCCTATACTTTCTTTCAGCTCTTGGGACTTCTCTTGAGGTGGTCCTGCAACTTCACATCAAAGATGCTGTAAAGTACCAAAAGGCTTCCAAACATGGACCTGTAACGAGTTCGGTTAACTTCAGCTGCATCGCCATCTTTACTTAATTTGCACCCAATTTGATGGGAGTTCCAACTGCGTTCATAAGCCCAGAATTGTTGAATACCTAAATCTGAACCTTGCTGTTTTGGTTTTAGATTCAAGTTCCAAAAGTCTAAGGTTATGGGAAATTATGGTTTCAATTTCTAGGGTTTCTACAGGGTAACCATGCTAGGGTTGAGGTCAAGTACTAGATGGGAGAGGAGAGGTTGTGTTTCTAGAAAGCAAAGGGATTTGGTGGAGGGAATTAGGAGATATGGGATTCTAGGGTTTTGGGGAAGAAGACAATATGCCGCAGGAAATAGAGGGGAAATAGTAGGGTGTGATGGGGAAATATTAAGGATGGGCACTTACTAAATTTAGGAGGTTAGGGATGAAGAGTTGCTGAAGAAAAACACCAAACCAAGCTGTCGCAGGACCCTCCTCTGCTAGAGAATCCAAGAAGCTCTACCTCTGCTGTAACTCTCTCTGCAATATTTTTTTCATCAAAAACTCCTTTATTATTGTGTACTCATAGCCTTTTATTGGATGACTCCTACTAGGACATATCTTCAAAACAAAATCTAAAGAGGACTTCAATTCTAAATATAACTTCAATTTAAAATATAGGACTGCTAGAAAATTACTGACCATATTTAGGCTTCGCTGGCTTGAATAGGTCTGCCCCTTAATTACAGGAATACCCCTACAGCCAAAACCCTAAACACGAGTGACTTACATGTTACGCTAAGCATATCTAGCCATACAAGTGGCAATGTTAAAACCATCAAATTGTAAAAACTTGTTTACCAAAAAAAAAATTGTAAAAACTTATTCAAAAATTACTTAACGTGTGGAACAATGAAAATGGTACGACTAATAGACTCCCAAACCCTAAACCCCAAAATTCAAAACCCTAAACCCTAAACCCTAATGACCAAATTGCCCTTTATGACTAAAAAGGCCAAAATACCTTGTAAGACCAAATCACCTAAAATGTCCTTTATGTCCAAAATACCCTTTATACTAAAAAAAAAAATCAAATTGTAACTCATGAGCAAAATCCCCTTTCGGATCAAATCACCTAAATGTCCTAAATGATGAAAATACCATCTAGGACCTGACCCAAAATGTTGTTTATGACGGAAATGACCCGAGTAAAATTCCAAACTGTCTCATACGAGCAAACTACCCTACGTGACCAAAATACTCTTTATGCCAAAATGACTAAATTATCCCTGAATGACCAAAATACCCTTTATGCCAAAATGACCAAATTATCCCTAAATGACCAAAACGTGCTTATGCCCTAATGACCAAAATAACCTTCCTGTCTATAACTTTCAAAATGACCAAAATACCCTTTATGCCAAAATGACAAAAATGTACTTATGCCCTAATGACCTAAATTACCTTCTTGCCCAGAACATTCAAAATGAACAGAATGCCCTTCATCCTAATGACCAAATTGTCTTTTATGACTAAAAACGCCAAAATACCTTGTAATACCAAATCACCTAAAATGTCCTGTATGTCCAACATACCCTTTATACTAAAAAAAAATCAAATTATACCTCGTGAGAAAAATCCCCTTCCGGATCAAATCATATCATACTACTATATAAAAGGAAAATCTCCAACACTTGTGGCATGTATTTTCTTAGACCAAAATATCCCTCCTAAATAAACATGAACCTTCTCAAAAAAACCCGAAATCAAACGACCGCACCCCTTCCAGCTCTTCATACCCATCCAATCCCACAATATCATACAACTATATAAATCATATCATACAATTATTAAATTTAAAAAGACAAACACAATTTATGTTCTTTTCTTTTAGTTGACTATAATAATATCCATCCGGTTACCAAAAATAAAATAATATCCATCCCTATTGTAAAGTACCTTTTCGATAGATATTATAGCCCTTTCATTTCTTTCTACCAGAAAAATTGTCTAATTACTTGATTTCCAAAACCACGTCTCAGGATAAAATAGATAAGAAAAACCATACATCTTCACCCGACTTTTCGTCCACCATACATCCCCATATGGATATACATAGTTCCCAAATATCATAAGATTCATAACCTTTCAAATACATATTATAGCTGTTTAAATCATAGTAAAACTTGAACCGGTAAGCGTGAGTCGCTCTACCAACCGACGTCACCTTGAAGCCATCAACCCAACGCCCCGTTACTATCCAACGTTCTAATGAGGTTTTAGCGTCGATCAAACCTCATCCGACGGACTGGTTCTTGAATTCTGTCATTACTACGGCCACCGATTTGTCGATAATCAATCATTTGTATCCCCATCTAATTGCTAACCTTACTAGATTTACTTTGGAATGCGAGTTCGGCATCCGTTGGAATTGTATGGTGGCAAGCTCATGATGATATAGTCCAGCGGCAAGCTCTTGACGATATACACAATGGTGAAGGACACCACAACTAGATGATCCAACAAACCAAGGAGAAGGGCCAATTCTATAGGAATCAGCAGAAGCAAGCGTATTGAGTCTGTGACGGATGAAACGGCATAGACGTCGTCATCGACCATGCCAAAGAAGCTGAGCACCTCTTCACTGTTGAGAACCCCATCCCGAACCTACTCATCGACGTGTAACTACTTCAAATCGTTTCTTCCATTCAACCAGGAACTTTCTGCCAGGGAGGCTAGGTTGCCTTATGCTACCCTCATTTCTGTCGTCACAGTGGCCATCGTGAGTTATTGACTGAGTTTAATTTGCTTCCCTAAAACTCCCAATTGCTTAATATTAATCTCATTCAATTAGTTATAATCTTTCAACTACACCAATCTGCTTTTGAAGTGGAGACGTGAAACATTGTTTCATAATTTAATTTTGTTGGTTTGTACTTCGATTAGCCTCCAAAATTACAGGCGGAAGAACGCGGGGAGTGGGATAGGGGGTTGGTATTAACTTTAACTAATGTCACTAAAAAATGATATTTATCTTGAAGAACATTTAATGTTAGTTTACCCCCCCCTAAAACTTTAAACGGTGTTCATTGAACAGATCCTGATTTTAAATTGTTGGCTTGGTTGAGATTCATGTTTTGATTGGTAATGCTTAGATCATAAACTTCTGAAATTGGGATGCTACACGTATACCCATTGAATTTTAAACAAAGACGATGAAGATGTTGGTGTGGAGTTTGTTAGCAAATGTTATTCCTCAATAGATGAGAAATTAACTTTTATAGTAACTATTGCCTTTCAGTTGATTCTGGATGCTTCAACGGTCAGGAGTCGTCTCTACTTGTGAATGTCCACAAACGGGAAAGTTTACAATAAATTAATCTCTAAACAAACATTGGAGCCTGGGAGGTATTTACAATTTTCTGTTATATGTTTTCCTTATGTTCTGACAGGGTGACCCAAGTTTCCATCTATTTGGCCTTTTAATGTATAGGTGCTACTACGGTAAGGGCACTCAAGTCAGTACTTCAACATTCTACCCAAAAAAAAAAAAATTCAGTACTTTAAGGGATCGATTCTGCCGTCTTCTGAAGGGTAAGGAATGTCAACTTACTTCTCTGTCCAGATTATTGGGCAAATCGTTGGATTATATTCAAATTTATGATGAAACTATAAAGATACTGAAGATTTACAGTCTATGTTTCCAGATAAAAGTTGAACTCATCCATGAAATCCCTTTCATACATGCCTCCCTACGCTGTTGTGTTCCTTCATCCTACATCACTTTTGACAGAGGAAAATATGGTAGGGATCACGCTAGCACTTGTTAGGGATGATTTTAAAATCATTTGGTATATTGTCTTCACTTATGCACTTGCACACCAGTGCGCTTACTCTCTACGTATGCTCCAATGGTGAGAGTAAAATACATTGCTTATTTCTATGAAATCTTATTTGTTCTATTAATAGGTTCATGTGAATCCATTTTAGAATTTCTAAGTTCTGCAAATTGAGTATTTAAGTTAGTATTGACTATTACCACCTTCTGACATTTTCTTCTCTGATGATTTGGCAAGTTTCTGGTTTACATTCAGCTTTCTGAACAGTGAGAAATGGGGGAAAATCTCTATAATGAATAAAACACACTCCCTAGATATTAAAGAAAAATGAAAGAGACTTAAAAAAAAATGATGGGACAGAAGAATTATTGAATTGGAATTACATGTGTTTATTCAAAAACTTTCCAAGATTGTGGAGAAAAACAATTAAAGAGACAATTAAACAATGATGGGATAAAACAATATATTACACGTGTTCATTAAAAAACTCCCCATATATTTCACAACCTTGTGAAAAAAACAATTATCGGACGCTAGAGATAGCACATAGGTGAAATGAAATAAATAAGAAGAACCTTTACCACAAACTGAAAATGAAGGGCTTAAATTTAGACGAAGGGAAAAAAGAAAAAACAACAACTAAACAATGATGTCAGAAAAGGCAAAAGAAATGCAGGCACTAACTTTTATTAGGTTGTAAAATTAAAGTTTGGACTGTTTATTTGTCAAGGTAGAAGTATGTGCTTTCTTCACAATTCTTCACCACATATCAGCTAGCACTTCTAAGAAAAACATGAAATGTCTCTGGGAAGAAGGAAAAAAAAAAACCAATATTTTGTCTGCCAAATATTTAAACTATAATTAGAAAAAAGACATACAAAACGTCAAAACCTACGTACATTTGCACTTACTATTGTACCAGTCACCTAAAATGTCCTAAATGATGAAAATACCATCTAGGACCAAATGACCCAAAATGTTGTTTATGACTGAAATGACCCAAGTAAAATTCCAAACTGTCTCATTGGAGCAAACTACCCTAGATGACCATAATACCCTTTTTGCCAAAATGACCAAAATACACTCAATGTAAACCTCTTGAAAGAGTGAACAGAATAAAATCTACAGACAAATGGGGAAAAGAAAGTATGATTTATGGGTTTCCCTGCTTTCTTATCCTCCCTAAGGATGCAACTGCTACGGGCACCAAAATGATTTTCTTCCGTGAGACCTTCTCTTACATGGGTGCTCCAGAAGGAGATGCTTTGAAGGTCGTAGAGAGTTTAGATGGCCCCATCATGCAAGGATACGGTGCTCTTGCTAGGTCAATATCCAGTAACTTTTAATCTACGCTTGAGGTTTTCGAGTTCTGTTTTGCTTGCAAGCGATTGTAGTGTCAATTGATTGTGTCTCTGATTCGCTTGTCAAAAGCTCGAATAAACGGAGTTAAAAATCAGGGATTATCGACGGTGAGGCAGTCCGTCGGATAGAAAGGAATAGGGTTTGATTTTGTGAATTTCTAAACTACGAAACCATTCAAGAAAAAAAAAAAAAAAAAAAATTGTATTTACATTGATGCCCCCGCACTTTTAATCCTAGCCGTTGGATCTTTCTTTTTAGGTTTTGTGGAATCTGCACCGTTAGCCGCAAATAAAAATCCTGGTGAGAAGACATCATTTCAAGTATATGGGTGTTTGTGCTGCAGGCAAAGAGAGGAGAGGGAGAGAGAAAGTTTTGTTTTTTTTTGAGTATCGACTCTCATTGTGTTTAATTTCAAGAGTCAATTCAATTGTTTCTGGGTAACCGTGTGCGTGTGTGTCTTCCTGATGGCTCCCTCAATCTTTTTAGCATTTCCCTGCAAAGGCAAAAGGGTCTTCTTCTCTCTTCTTTTCCCCATCAGTCTATTCATCTTTAATCTTCATCACTGACCTTCTCTCTCTTCTCTCCACTCGCTGAGTCAATCACGTACAGAGTATGTATAAGTATAAGTTCTACTCACAAAAATAAATTTAATCATTACAGTGGTCTCTTTCCACTCATTAAAAAAATAAAATCAAAAAGCTTCAACCCAATGGCTCGTTTCCCTTTTTCCGTCTCTTTCTTTGATTTTTTTTTTCAGCAATCTCAAACAAGATCGTTTCCATTTTTATTTTTCAACAATCCGTTTCGATTTTTTCTTTTACCGATCTGACTAACAAAACACCACAAGAAATAAAAAATAAAAGTAGATTTAGAGTCGGTGGAGGAAAAGACAAAAACAAAAAACAAAAAACAAAAAACACCTTTTTTTTTTTTTTTTTTTTTTTTATCGAATAGAATATGTACCGTAGAAATTTCTACAAGAAAAGAAACCTTAACAATATTAAACAGCTTAGAATTATTTTTATGTGGCCACCTTAAGTGGGGTAAAACTAGTGGGAAAAATTATTAGTGATTCTCTCATGATTTTAAATTTTGAAAGTCAAATCTTAATAAGGTGTAATGACTATAATGCCCCTCTCTTATTCAATCCCTAGGTAGGTGAAAAAAATCTTCCTTCGCTCATTTTCTTCATACACCTCGTCGAAAACCGCCCACCACTTCCCCCTGCCACCTTCTCCCCCTATCGGAAATTAGGCTTTTAGGTTTAGGATTTAAGTTTGGATTACATACTCTTGTTTTGTAGTCCATCTCAATACATAAACTAACTCCATTAATGGTGATGATGAGCAAGCTATGGGGATGCACAATGGAACCCCATAAGAAAATCACAACATATTGTTCATTACACTTGTAAGGGACGAATCAAGTTGGAAGCCTTCCTTTTCCATATATTGTACATTGTTGGCCTACAAGTATGAACCAACTGAACCCCTCCTTCAACAACAAAACCCAAATTTGATAGAAATAAAAACTGAGAGAGGAAGATAGAAAGTTACATTGAAAATGCAAACAAGAAAACAAATATCACATTTCCTATAACTTATGTCAAGAATAAAAAAAAATTAAATATGTGTACATTCTTAATAGTGATTGTACCAAAAAAAACTGATTTATTTATGTAAAAAGTAGAGGAATTCAAAATCAATATCTAATGAATTAGGTTTAAGTAGTAGTTGGAGTTCAATGTTCTACGGGCCCAACAAGTACATTGAACGTATGTTGGTTATGAAAAACTGGATGGAGAAAACCAAGCTTATAATCATTGCCTATAAACTATTATGAGAAATCTCAGTTGGTAACAACCACTTAACACCTTAAGAGGTTAAGCTTTGCATTTATAGCCACACACGTGGCATGTTAAAACCATCAAATATATATATAAAACAATTAAAATGACACGACTAACAAGACATTTAGACAATTAAAATATTACTTAACGTGTGAAACAATTAAAATGACACGACTAACAAGACATTTACACAATTAAAATATTACTTAACGTGTGAAACAATTAAAATGACACGACTAACAAGACATTTAGACAATTAAAATATTACTTAACGTGTGAAACAATTAAAATGACACGACTTACAAGACTCTTAGACAATTAAAATATTACTTAACATGAAAGTCACATGACTTGTTACTTGTTTGAAACCCGAAACCCGAAACCCGAAACCCGAAACCCCCGAAACCCTCTATGGTGACGGGTAGTTGGAGCAATATCCCCTCCTGCACTTCTTTTGGTCCCTTCCTTCCTCTCAGTGAAGGAACCTGGGTTTAGACGATTCAAGCTGTTGCTGCTCTCTGATTCATTGTCATTGTTACTAGCCCCATTTGTCTTTGTACCACTGGCTCTGCTATCTAAATCCTCACGGTTCTCACCATATTGTTTGTCCTCAGTTCCAGATAAATTCACCGACTCCATGTTGTCCAAGTTCATGTATGAACAAGTCATCAAAAGCTTCCCCTTCAGATTTTCTCTCCACCATTCCCTATCCCAGTCCGTTTCCCTTTTCACTAACTGAGCAGGCTTACCAGCTGCCTACTATTTCCGTTACCAAAACCAAAAGCAAAAAGCTTACGATCAAACCCTAGAACATCAAAAACCAAAACTCACAGAATGTCTAATCAAGAAAACCAAACCACAACATTACATTCAGGATTCACAAACCAGAATATACACCATTCGGTTCCTCAATCCTCAAACGCCATAACACTAAAATGTTCTGGGAAGGGGATAAACATACACAGTTCGTACCTCGCCAACAAGAAGTACTACGCCATTACAGTCTTAACCAGAGCATGACCACTGTAAGCTACCTTAAATTCTCCGCCGAGTTCAGAACCGATTCAACCGAAAATAAAAAATTCGTCGAACAAAGAATAGAATCGCTTACTTCACCAGTTACTTAAGAAGCCTCATTACATAAACCTCTAACCCATAGCCACCTCATACCCTAAACCCCAACACCACCGCCGGCAACCCCAACACCACCGCCGGCACCCCTACAACACCGCCGGCACCCCCACATCGCCGGCATCCCTTCAACACCGCTGGCGGCCCCAACACCGCCGGAACACCTAAAAAACCACCTTCAAGACCCGCCGGAACCCAAAACCCAACACCACCTTCAAACTTAAACCACCAAATTTTGAACCCCTGTAGTCAATCACCTTCAAACTTAAACCACCAAAATTCGAAACTACTCACTTCTGAGTGAGGATTTTAGCCCGCTTGAGCCCTGAAAACTGAAAAAACTCATCCCAAGCAAAGATGGAGCTTGGGAACACAAAGACTCCTCGTCCAGGCACCGGAAAGATCCAGAATCACTCGAATACAAACTGTTGGTGTGACACGAGCCATTTTCACTTCCACATCCACTACATATTCCTGTCCCTGAAATTCTGATGGTGCACAAACCGCAGAGAAGTCATTGACCATCTGATCAGCATCCTTTCCTTTTGGACCAACCACTTTCTTCAGATGATTAATGGGGTAGTTCCAGCCTGTAACTTCCATGGCAAGTCTGTACATAAAGATTGTGATGGATTCAAGCAGAAATAGAGAAGCTTGAGAACACAATCTATGTTCACCTTGACAACTCAAGTCTGTACAAATACCCAAACGCAAACAAGAAGCAAATTTTCAGTCAGGATAAAACCACCGCCCACGTTTGTGGTCTTAAAAAAACAGAGAGCTTCAAAAGTCAGGCAGAAGAGAGAGAGAGAAACCTGGATCCTGAGAAGCCTGAAGTCTTCATCTTTAGTCATTTCTTCAGTTGTCTGCTTAGGATCTATCACTCTACGCAAAAAGAGGAAAAAGAAGAGAACTATGGTGGTGAAAAGGGTTGGGTAGGAAGCTCTTGAACAGATTCTTCTTCCCCAGTTGTTCTTATCAGCAAAAAACCAACCAAACCCACATGGGTTCTTTAGGTACAAATCAATTAAAAACTCCTGAATAAAAGAAAAATACAGCTTCACTAAGCAGGCTGCCAAGTACAAAACAACACCAAAACAAAAGTGAAAAAAATTTCAAAATAAGAAACACGACACAGTGGCCAGTGGGGGAGAAGAGAGATAAGAGGACATAAGTGAAAAATATTTCAAAATCGACTTTCGATTTAACCCTTCTTCCTGGTGCGGAGTGAAGAGAAGAGGAAACGCAGGTCATGGTCCGAAAGTCGAAACCCTAGAGAAGTGAAGAACGAATGACTCTCTCTGTCCTCTGGTTCTTCGAAGTGAGTTAAGTTAAGTCATAAGTGGTTACATATTATAAATTTACCGATTTAACCCTAGTGGTTGATTTCAACATCAGTTTTTCCGGTTTAGGATTATTAAATCATAAATTCTGATTTAAAGGTCAATTTATGACTAAAATCGCCAAAATGCCTTAAATGACCATATTACACATAATACCCTTTATAATCAAATATTCAAATTGTCCCTTACGACTAAATCACATAAAATGTCCAAAATACCCTTTATACCAAAAATTTCAAATTGTCCCTCGTGAGTAAAATTGCCTTTTGGATCAAAACACCTAAAATGTCGTAAATGACCAAAATACCCTCTAAGACCAAATGACCCAAAATGTTGTTTATGACTTAAATGTCCAAAGTAAAATCCAAAATGTCGAATATGAGCAACTATCCTAGATGACCAAGATACCCTTTAAGCCAAAATGACCAAATTATCCCTAAACGGCCAAAACGTGCTTATGCCCTAATGACCAAAATAATCTTCCTACCTAGAACATTCAAAATGACCAGAATACCCTTTATGCCCACATTGACTAAATTATCCTTAAACGAATACCCAAATGACCAAAATAATGGGCCCATAACATTCAAAACGACCAGAATACCCTTCATGCCCAGAATGACCAAATTATCCCTAATGACCAAAATAACCTTCTTTGAATAACATTATTCATTGAAGCATAAAACCTATGTAGATGTGAGCAAGAAAAGGAAACCAAAATCTATAAAGAATCCCACCAATGAATCAAAAAGGGAAAACTAGAAAACAAAAGCATAAATTACCTAAAGGAATTCAATTAAAGCTATTATTTCTATGAAAAGTTATTTTTGTTGTTTTTTTATGAATCGTTTCATTCTCTCAAAAGTCTTTTATGAATTATTGGCGTTCATGTATCACTTCATATGCTCTCCATCAATATTCTTACATCCACTTAGCCGTGGTGAGAAGACACCATTTCAAGTATATGGGTGTTTGTGCTGCGTGTAAAGAGGGGAGAGGGAGAGAGAAAGAAAGTTTTGTTTTTCTTGGGTATCGTAGACTCTCATTGTGTTTCTGGGTAACCGTGTGCGTGTGTGTCTTCGTGATGGATGCCTCAATCTTTTTAACATTTCCCTGCAAAGTGGTCGGCAAAAGGGTCTTCTTCTCTCTTCTTTTCCCCATCAATCTATTCATCTTTAATCTTCATCACTGACCTTCTCTCTCTTCTCTCCACTCACTGAGTCAATCACGTACAAAGTATGTATAAGTATAAGCTCTACTCACAAAAATAAAGTAATCATTACAGTGGTCTCTTTCCACTCATTAAAAAAATAAAATAAGAAAGCTTCAAACCAATGGCTCGTTTCCCTTTTTCCATCTCTTTCTTTGTTTTTTTTTGTTTGTTTTTTTTTTTTTTCAACAATCTCAAACAAGATCGTTTCCATTTTTATTTTTCAACGATCCGTTTCGATTTTTTATTTTACCGATCCGACTAACAAAACACCACAAGAAATAAAAATTAAAAGTAGATTTAGAATCGGTGGAGGAAAAGACAAAAACAAAAAACAATAAAAACACCTTTTTTTTCTTCTTTTTTTTCATCGAATAGAATAGGTACCGTAGAAATTTCTACAAGAAAAGAAACCTTAACAATATTAAATAGCTTAGAATTATTTTTATGTGGCCACCTTAAGTGGGGTAAAACTAGTGGAAAAAATTATTAGTGATTCTCTCATGATTTTAAATTTTGAAAGTCGAATCTTAATAAGGTGTAATGACTATAATGTCCCTCTCTTACCCAATCTCTAGGTAGGTGAAAAGATTCTTCCTTCACTCATTTTCTTCATACACCTTGTCGAAAACCGCCCACCACTTCCCCCTGCCACCTGCTCCCCCTATCGGAAATTAGGCTTTTAGGTTTAGGCTTTAGGTTTGGATTACATACTCTTGTTTTGTAGTCCATCTCAATACATAAACTAACTTATTAATGGAGCAAGCTATGGGGATGCACAATGGAAACCCATAAGAAAATCACAACATATTGTTCATTACACTAGGGATGAATCAAGTTGGAAGCCTTCCCCCGCCTTCATTTTCCATATATTGTACATTGTTGGCCTACAAGTATGAACCAACTGAACCCCTCCAACAACAAAACCCAAATTTTATAGAAATAGAAACTGAGAGAAGGAGATAGAAAGTTATATTAAAAATGCAAACAACAAAAAAGATATCACATTTCCTATAACTTATGTCAAGAATTAAAAAAAATTTTAGATATGTGTACATTCTTAATAGTGATTGTACGAAAAAAATCTGATTTATTTATGTAAAAATAGAGGAATTCAAAATTAATATCTAATGAATTAGGTTTAAGTAGTAGTTGGAGTTCAATGTTCTACGAGCCCAACAAGTACATTGAACATATGTTGGTTATGAAAAGCTGGATGGAGAAAACCAAGGTTCTAATCATTGCCTATAATCTATTATGAGAAATCTCAGTCGATAACAACCACTTAACACCATTAAAAGTGAGGGGGGCATACAAGGGGCAACATTCATTATTCTTTAAAATAAAAATATTAAAATAATTACTAATGGTCAATGTACATCAAAATGGCTAATACAATTGTTTCAATTGGAAAAATAGAAGTTATTCACGTTTAGTTTGGACCATATACAATATAAATTCATATTTGAACAAACATTGCATTTGTATGTGTAATTTTTTTTTTGAGAAAGGTAGCTTGTATTAGACTAAAGGAAAAATTACATGTGATGGAAAAACCCTCCTGTTGGCATCCTCCATTATAATTTTGGATAGAGCCTCAAGGATGTTTACAGAAGTATAATACATTTCAGAAATAGTAGAGGAAGCCTCTAAACATAGATTGAAAAACCTCAAAAGGCAAACACCGGTTCCAGTAACTTAAAAAGATAAAACAAAAGAAGCTAAAATTACCAATCAGTACAAGGAAGAACAACAGAGAAGCGAATGTTCAATCGCCATGCCTCACTCACTTCCAAACCCCCCCAAAAGCCAAAAGAAAGAGAACATAGAGGGAAACCGAGAAACAACTCATGAAAACCCCATCACAAATCAATGCGACTCCCAAACCAGTACCTCCACACAGGGGTAGTAAAAGAAGAATCGAAACACAACATATTGAAGGACCAATATCAACACAACCGTGCAAAACAGATTAAAAAGAAGATCTTGATTTCCTACATGGGTTCAAACTCCTCGACTTTAAAACAAACAACGAACAAAACAAATAGAGAACAGAATGAGAAGGAGAAAACCAAACGATGGTTTACCGTTTGAGATTGCTAGGTTAGCTGACACTCCTGAAGTAGTATCTACCCTTAGTTCTGTCACGCGCTTTCTCTCACTTACCTTCTTCTTCTTTCGAGATGATGTAATATTTCGCACAAGAGCTTCAAGAAAAGTAACTAGTTCTTTTTAGAAGCTTGATTTTGAAATAAGTGGGAGGCTTGACCTTGAGAATATGAGATTGATATGAGACACAAAATGGAGATGAGTTTAAATCCAAAAACAATGGAAGAGATATGAAACCGGAAACCCTTATTCGGCAACAACAACACATCACGAAAACCCCCTTTCTTTCGCATTTTATGAAGTAGGTTCGAATAGTTTAGTGCATGCATTGCGCTAACCTGATGCAATTTCCGTCGATGATACTTTAAACCTCACGGATGACCTCGAGATTTGGATTGAAACCGATCGAGTTCGTGAGAGGTAGAAGTATGCCACTGGTTAGGTGAACATATTAGTGTGAGTGACGACCGGATTAACCATATTAGTGTGAGTGACGATCGGATTAACCGGCGTCCCCTTCCGAACATAGAAGATTTTCCTGGACTGAATCTGAAATGGATTCCGCGAATCAGAACCAAGGTTTAAGCATACAAGCGAACTCCAGGAGCTAGTCAAATCCAGTTAATCGTGTTTCCCAAAATAAAATTCCAGTTAATCGTGGAGTCCAACCGAAGGAAAAGGCAAATGCCTAGTGTAGCACTAATGACAAAACTCCCCACTTTATATATTCACCCTTTTTTTTTGGTAACCTATATTTCTACTTTGAAGTATTAAAAAATAATGAAAATTCTATGAGCTTGCTACTATGGACGGCTCAGATTCAATATATTGTTATCCCACGGATGAGGATTATCGCAAGCTTTGCCAACCATGTGAAGTTTGAAATTAAGAGGGGAGTGGAAATTGTAAATCTTGAGACCTAGGGTTCGACCAGTGGGCTCACCGCAAGTGCTTGTTTGGTAACGGTCTTTCTTGATAATGATGTTTTTTGCTAGAATCGTTTTCTAAAGTTTGTATCAAGAAATGGTGGTCTAAGCACAATTTTAGCTGTTTTAAAAATTTTGTATTAAAAACATTTGAGATGATAGAGAATTAAAAAAAAAAAAAATCTTATGAAGGCGGAAAAAAGTTAAAAGTTAATGAAGTTTCACTTGAGTGTCCCTTTTTGATGCACTTTTAATATACTTTTTGTTTTTAAGAATAACGAAATAATTCGAAGTTGTTTTGCAAAAAATACACGACAATTGGACCAATTCATTACCTGAAAATGAAAGAGCAACCCAGTACCAACCATTTTTTTGCGTTCTTCAGTGTTCTGAGATCGAAAGAACGCTAAAAATTGTTCCTTGGCCCCTACCAAACGCACCTTATGATCAAGAAATAAAAACAACGATAAATAATAATTATTATAAATTAAATTAATTACATAAAATAAAAAACAGAGTTCGTCTCATTTAAAATAGCCCAAAGTTCTCATTTAAAATAGCCCAAAGTCTGGTGGGGTCCTCTGTTTCTTACTGTCCCTTCCCTCATTAGAGCAAGAAAGTTTTCTTTTGTGCTATTTGAATAAAAATAATTTCTATTGATAAAAAACAAAGAAATAATATGCAGCAAATTTTTTGTAAGGCTGCTACCAAGATTTTGTAAAATGGTAACTCATTATCTACATGCTCAAGACCATAGGGAGTACAAGGACATATTTCAAAAGGGATGAACTCATCCTTGGATGTAGGCCTACATGTTCGAACTAAGTAAAATGTTGTGTGTATTGCTTTTGATTTCTTTTCTTTGTTAATTCCGCTACTATAATGTATGAATTTCTTAACATATTGGCATCAGAGCCATGTTTTCGTCATGTATATTGTCTGATATGATCTTGTATGTTCTTGATTGCTTCAATCGCGTGTTCCTCTATTATTTTCTGGTTGATTCTTGATCTCTATTTCAAGCATCTCTATGATTCAGTGGTTGTACACTAAAACCCTAATTTTACCTAAACCCTAACTTAGAGTTTGACCTGATTTCTTTAGGGCTTTTATTCCTAATCCTAATTGACGTTGATTGCAACCGAAACCCCCAATTTATTGCATGAAATTGTGACCCACAAACTCAGATTGGGTCACTTGAGGGTTCGACTACTAGAGTTTCTTGTATTTCTAATTCTTTGATGTTAGAAATTGATTCTCTCTCTTAAATTGATTTGAGACTTTTGCATGTTGTATGTTGTATGCATGAAATTGATGCTTGAAATATGTTTATAATCTGATGGTTATGAATTGACTGTTGTTTACTAATTACATATTGTTTGTAATTGGAAATTGATTATTTCTCTCTGTTTCACATTCTTTACTAGAAAAATTAGCTAAAGAAATATTGTCATTTTTATGACTAAAATGCCTTTATACTATTTCCATTTCTTTTCTTCAACTGATTTCTAACGGTTAAGATAATACCATGTCTCTAGATTAAATAACAATCATCAAGTAAACCACTTACCAATCAAACTAAAATAACCAACCCAAAGAAAAACCAAATCCTTTTTTCTAATTTTCATCCTCAACACTTTCTCAAGCGTTGGCATCCCATTTCTCGACGAGTTGCATGATAATACATCCCAAATTCACTCCAAATGAGAGTAAAACCGGGAATTCAAATGGGGTGGAAATAGTTAAATCGATAAAAAGGTGGGTGAAGATTATGGTTATGTAAACATCTCTATTGATTTGAGAGTTTTACATGGTCTGAGAGAGGAATGGATGAGCCGCTATTGTCTGACTAGACTTCTCCAAATGATTATATTGTAGCCTACCTAGACAAAGCTGGTGTCGTATCTTAATGGGTGTCTATTTAGATAGAGACTATGCATTGGTTAAGAGTATAGAAGCATTATCTCATTACATTGCATATCATACCATGTTATCATATATTAACTCATGTTTTGAATGGCAGAAATTATACACTATCTACACGCCCTTTTCAAAAATTACAAGTTACCCATTATATTTTGACCATTTGACTGTTAATTTTTCAAATTTAAAATGTTTGAAGATAAGAATACCCTCAATTGTTCAAATTACGTTATTGACCCTGCTTCCCTCCCATTGTCTCTCTTTTCTCTCGCAAATACCAATTAGGCAATTATGCCCTAACACTCAAAACCTTATGTATGGAGGTGGTGTGACTCTGAGCAGTTCCAGTGGAAATCTGATAGTTCTGATGCATCCAAAACTGGATTTTAGGGTTCATTCGAGAGCTTACATTCAGGGCAAGCTTGTTAAACCAAATTTCTTCAAAAACATCGATTGCACCGTTGTTTGACCCCAAAAAAATCAATGTTGCGATTTCGCTCAACAAATCTTGCACATATGATTAGATTTGCTTTCACCTGTTTAGATTCTAAGAATAGAATAATCCCAATCTGAATTATCACTCCAACAACAATAGATAGGCCACGGTCATCTTCGCTGTAGATCACTAAAACGAAACGAAAAAAAAGAAAAAGAAGAAGAAGAAGAAAACAATTCTCGACAGTGTGAGGAAGAAGGGGAAGGTGGAAGAAATTGATTAATGGATCAGATGCCTCTCTCAAAAACGATTCAAAACCCTAAATCGATGTTTCAAAATCCTAGATGTGAAATCTCAACAATGTCGATACCAACTAGGTTAGATTTGAACTTTTCATTCGTACCGACTTACAATACAACAGTCGCGACCTACTTTGATTCAAAAAACAAAAAACAAAGGCAAACGGTTTTTTTTTTTTTTGATACTGAAAGAAAACTTAGTATTAAATAAGAGAACAAGTACACAGACTATTAGCATCTATGACTTCTATTCTCCCTTGATGTTCTATGGAGGATATATATGCTATATATATAAGCCATTCCTGGAGTGTGGTCTGGGTTAATTGTTTCAGACTAGGTTTCTTAATATTACAAAATATATTTATCAAAATTGGGACATAATCTATTGGCCATTTCATGTGGTTATGTGGTGAGAGTAGTTCTAGCACTTCCTTTTCATTGCTCCATATTTCTTCTAATTGTATGTTGTAAGCTAGTGCCTTTTCTATTCCATCCATCATTCCACTTAGGATAGCCTCCACGATCTTTCCCTTCTTCAGTCCTCCTGCACTGAGATACCTTAGGTGTCCTTCCCAGAATAGTCCCACACTCCATCCAGTACTCTCTAATGCTGCATTATGTACCCCTGCACACATCAACATAGGTAAATAGCTTAAGTTAGTCATAGTTTTACATAAACATGTGTGTGGTTTAGAAACCATCGTCTCTCTAGGTGTGGACCCTAACGGCATCTTTGTGTTGGTTTCTAGAAATTGGATCCAATTGTAAGTGTTGAACAACACTTTTTCTGGGTTTGGATTCAGCTTCTGAAAGATTTTATTGTTTCTTTATTTCCAGATGAAATAGCAAGTGATAATAAAGACCGATACTACCCATTTCTTATTAGCTTCATCTTGCCTAGCGTCAGAAATAAAAGAGTTGCACAGATCAGTGATTGATGCATGTGTCACTCTCTCTGTTCTGAGGCCTAAGGGTCCTGTCGCCCAGATTCTTTTTGTCCATTCACAAGATAAAAAAATATGCCAAAGAGTTTCAACACAGTTACCACACATCTCACATATTGGAGATATTGAGGTCCATTGGGCAAGTGTCTCTTTTATGGGAAGTCCTGTATTTATCAGACGCCAAAAGAACGTCTTGAATTTCGGGTGTAAGGGTAGTTTCCAAAAAAACTTCCACCAGTTGGTGAGTGGATTGGTTTGAAATAATGTTCTCAAACGAGATAGTGATTTCCGTGCCAATTTGACAGTAAAATCTCCATTGCTTGAAAGAAGTAGTATCCAAGCATCATTATCAGCATTGAGATTAATATTTGACAGATAAAAAGATTGAGAAGTTTGAGGCAAAGATAACTCCCTGTCGTCAATATTGACTAAATTTCTCACTTCCGCTACTGTTGAATTTCTTGCCCACCTATCATTTTTCGGAACTTGAAGGAACCTGTGATCTGGATTTTCAATCCATGGATCAAACCAGAAAGATGTGTTCCTCCCATTTCCTACTTTTCTCCACACCATTTTTTGAAGATCTGGCAGTACTCCGCATATGCTATTCCATGTCCATGATCCCTTTTTTTTCATCACTTTCGGATCGAAAATAGAACTGTTTGGAAAATATCTTGCCTTCAGAGTCTGTACCCACACGGTTTCTGGATTCTTGAGCATTCTCCAACCTTGCTTTAGTAACATTGCTTTATTTATGTCCTCCATTTTGTTGAACCCCAGTCCTCCATTTTCTTTAGGTTGGCAGCATCGGTCCCATGAGATGAGTGTAAGTTATTTTTCCTTGGTTGGATTTCCTAGCCAAAACCTTTGGCATAAAGAATCGATTTTTCTACACACCGTACTTGGGAAGGCGAACGGTTTGGCAACAAGCAAACGGCTTTCTATCATAGTTGCAAGGGGGGCTGTTCGCCTTAACTACTTAAGTACCAAAGGCTGCTTTCGGTTGGTTTTTTAAGGGGGCTGTTCACTACAAGCTATCAGCGCTGTCTTAGATTGAACGGCAATAAGATAAGTCGACGTTCAATCTCTAAGGCGGGTTTCCGCTGAGAACGGAATAGTGTTCGTGTCCAAAGGTGAGCAAAGCCTTAGCTTCTAGAGTTCGCTGCTTTTCCCAGGTCGGAGAAGGGCTTGCACACCAATGCACATATATACCAAATGATTGGCTGAGAAAACAAAGTAAATACAAGACTATTGAAGATTTTTAAATTTTAAAATTAAGCTTTTAATCTCAGCCAATCATTTGGTACAAAAATGCACTGTTGTGCATAGCAGAGGATGTTTTTCCATTCTTCTCGGTTTTCGTTTGGAAATTTTCCCAAATGAAGCCTTACAATTGATTTATGTGTCTAACTAGAATAATCTTCACCTTTTGAAACCCAAAGATGAAATTTTAAGGAAGAGAGTATAGAATACAAGGCAAAACTTAATCGTTTTCAATCTGATGAAATGCGGTGTACGAAAGACCGCCACTTTTTTTGTCAACCTTCTCGCTTAATAGTGAGTTCACATTTGCACTCAACTTGGGCTTAACTATGCGTTTCAGGTTTAAACCAATTCTAGTACTCTGAAATGAAGGAGGAAAAAGAAAGAAGTGTGATAATTAATGATGAAAGATGAAAAGAATCCCCACTTTTCAGCACAAAACATTTAACGCATAATTATTGTCCTGAACCGAAGGGAGAAATTTTTGGTATGATATCAAAATCATTTAATCCAAACAACATGAAATTATTCAGAATCAAGTGAACAAGGAGGAATTTTGTACATTTGAAAAAAAATTAAGTTTGGTAAAATAAAAAAATTTATATTTTCCTTCACCTTCAATTTCAAAGTTAACAAAAAAGTGATTATGCGTTTGTAACTTTTGAAAAGGCCAGTGTGACAACTTGTAATTTTTGTCACTTAAATGGAAAGTCAAAAAACTCAACCATTTTCATTCATGACCAAACACAAATTCTTGTACCCATTTCTTTTCAATAGGTATAGTTGAGAATGAAAATAGACACAAAAAGGTCCTTAGTCCACCAATCTAAAAAGCTTGGACAAATTACATATAGACTCCTACGTTTGCAATCAATTACATCTAGTACCCCTAAAAAAATAAATTACAAATGTCCCTATTGTTAAGAATTGAAAACTATCTACTGTTACGAAGACAGTTGTAATTAAAAAAATTTTCAAGAATAATAGATGTAATTAATTGTAAATACAAGTTACCTATATGTAATTTGCCCTAGAGGTTTTCCTAATGGTGTTCACAAAGTCAGAGCTTAATGATTTAGATTAGATTCAGACGAAAAGAACTTTCGATTAGATCATCAACCATCCAAGCCTCATTAAATAAAATTAAAAAACCATTTTAAATCTCTGGTTCAATGATACAAGCATAAAACATATCCTTTTGTCTTGTCTAAATGAAGTTCAAAGTGTTCTCTATATGTTCTGAATAAAATTTATACAATAAAAATCATCCCTACACAATTTTCAGGGCAAGTCCCCTAGCTTTTGTGATTGCGAGGATCAGCGTGTAGCCCCAAATTTAACTTGTAGAACGGGACCGCTGAAATTAAGTTTGAACCAATACACCTAAGGATTATCGAAATCTTGAGATGGATAACCCAAAACGAGGGTCCTACTAGGTATTTGCAATGAACCACAAACTTCTTATATCATCCATCCTCCCAAGCAATGATTAACAAAAGCACTAGGATATTTAATCCGAAAAAATATTTAACAACTACAGTTG
The DNA here is from genome assembly GCF_041222555.1 of Hakea prostrata. Taxonomy (NCBI): domain Eukaryota; kingdom Viridiplantae; phylum Streptophyta; class Magnoliopsida; order Proteales; family Proteaceae; genus Hakea; species Hakea prostrata. The sequence goes on from NC_142610.1 coordinate 24,698,377, forward strand.
TGTCCACAAGTGATGTAGAAAGACTGCTCAGAACAAATTACAATTCCCCCCCCCCCCCTTTTATGGGGGTTGCGCTGCACGTATGAAATTCTGTTCTAGCCTACTGATGCACGCCTTCTGATTCTTCCAACCAATCAATACAGGCCAGAAAAATTAATCAGTCATCTAACAGTCTTTGAAAAAACTATTAAAAGTCTTTTTTTTTTTTTTTTGGTAAAGACTATTAAAAGTCTTTAGGGGCCTAAAACAAGATCACCACAAAGGGCTCCACCCCAGGAGGTCTCATCCTCGAGGGTCGTCAGAGTCCCAAGACTTGACCACATAATAGATCTGTTTAAAAAATAAAAACAAATTAGTGAAGTTACAGCGAATGCACTGACACAAGTGCATGACCAACTTTAACCAAAAAAAAAAAAGTGCATGACCAACTTACACAAAGGAGAATAATACTGGGATATTACGTCTTAAAGGCACATGCAAGTGAGTTTGTATACTCGAAAATATAATTGGATAGCAGATCAGTTAGCCACCCCCCCCCCCCCTCCCCCCAATCCCAACTAATACCACACCAGTTCATATGAATATGAAAAGCAGTCCTTGCTTTGTCAACACTGTAACACAACATTGATCCCTATACACTGAGCTACAAGGATGTTGAAAGGAGGAAACCAAAAGCCACTGATGCTGTATGGAAATGAATAGAACTAATCCTGTTTCCACAATATATAACGAGAAATCCTGTGAAAAACACAATCGCCTACCAAGGAGGGGGGGGGGGGGGGGGGAACCACTATGGTCCTACTGGACCCCTTGATTTTTTTGCATAGTCCAGGGGCCGGCCGCAGCAGAGCAACGGGGCATAGTGGTGCCCTCGCCTGGCACCATTCCCGGACCTAGCATCAGATGGCGGGCCGGGCCTGAATTCAGACTGGACCAGACTCTTCTTTGTTTGAGCTGCTCCTACGCATGATAACCGGAAAATCTCAGTTGTCCTGGACTGGACAAGTACGTAGATATCTTCGTGGGACCGGAGAAGGAGTCTCAGTTGATCTTTTCTAAGATTCCTTATCATGCCACGCACGGAGATCTTCTCATTGATAGAGTTGACCCCCCCCCCCCCCCCCAACAGACTCTACAAGGATGAATGCCAACTTGCTGCCAACTGTTATGAAAGTGGATTTTCATCACCTCTTCGGTGCCTGATCTACGACCACCCTCCAGCATAGAACCCAAGGTGAAGAGTGTACTTTTGGGGGTTTTCTGATCCTCTCAAAGAATGATGCATTGTGCTTGTGAAATTTTTATATGGAATTCAAAATGCAACTAAGAAGTTTCACAATTATCAAGCCAAAACATTGCTTACAGTATAACACTCCCCATAAGCTTTCTAGAACATCTAATCCTAGAACGTTGACCACCCAATTACAGAGGTACTAATTATTAATTTATTTTTAATTTTTACTTTCCCACCCTGTACTATGATATTGCTTCGATGATCTTAAAATAGTAGATGACCATTCAGGTTTGCCACAACCCCTGCAAATATTAATCAAAAATAAGGATGCTATTCAATTTTCATATTCTTGATCCAAAAACTATTTGACTTGACTCATTTTAGGACATCAATACAAAACCAAAATCAAAATTTAACACAAAAAGCTTTCATTCATATGGCAAAAATAGGATTTCAATTCCTAGAATTCCTTTACTTCAGCATACTATCACCCCCGGGGGAAAAAAAATGAAAAAACAGAGGTTAAAACCCTGTAAACTTAATCTAGATGAACCCACAATGTACCAATTACAACATAATTTGTTGTCTGCTTCTCCCAATGGCTTAAACTCTCACATTTTCTTGTCTCATCATCCATCTTATTTTGCTGAAGAAATTGCTCGTTCTTTCATGGCATCCTTTTCCAGCTTCTTTCTTTCAGCATCAGCTTGCTTAGCATTTTCCTCGCGTGATTTATTGAACATCCTAATGAAGATTACCAATATTGATGTCACTGCACATGGGAAGAGGGGAATAGAGTTACTACACAAAAGGGGGAAAAAGTTGGGGAGGTAGGGGGGGGGGGGGTGCATGCACGGGGAAAATCAGTCATCCATGAACCCTGGATTCTACTCAATTGCTAGTCCAGAGAAAATAGTGTCTATTTACAGGCTTCTTTCATCTATATACCAAAATCGAGAATAGTTGATTATATCTCAATGCCTCAGGTTAGATTGTAAGAATCTCCAAAATGTTTCTGGTCTGACAAGTGAAAACTGCTAAGCAGAACACGTGAAATCCTGAAAAACTGTCATCTTATGGTGGAACAAATACATGTCAGTATGGTGGCTGTTGAAAGAAGCATTCCCGTTGATGCTTAGCAGAAAAAGACACAGAACCCAAAGTGGAAGATCAGTTGGCAAGGACCAACACCTGACAACCAAGAAGTCAAGAATTAAATTCTCCTTAGGGCCTACTGATGTAAATCAAAGTCCATAAGTACCCACAGAAACAAGTCCAGCCCAGTGAGGCTGTGGTATGCAACTTCTGTGAAGGGCACTGATGACGTGGAAAGTTTTTGTTGGTTCAGCAGAACACCTCGTAAGGCAGCCCCAGCACTAAAAGCAAATGGATCCAGGCAGAAGAGAGTTACTATTCACAAGAAAAGTGAGGTCAAATATGGACAACTTTTTTCCTACTTTCGTTTAGTGATGTTAGTTTACCTTGTATCTATTGTCAGTTTCCAGTTTGTTTGTTATAGGAGATTAAATACTTTCCATGTTCAGTTTTATCAGGTTAGTACAAATACAATTTTTTACTTTAATTATTTATTTATTCTGGGTAGGGGAGGGGGGGACCTTGTGAATATCATTTATGTTAGGGATGGGGTTATCTCCAGATTCTCTACCACAGGTTTTGATGATAACAAACATGTAACATCTTATGCAGCATCAAATTGATAGTCACATATAAAAAGAAAGCCAAAAGTAAGACAGAACTAAGACCAAAAGATTACCTTCATATCAACTCTAGATCATGATGGTTCAAGGTGCTTGCACTCCAAGGATCAAGCACCACCAAGGGTTCATTTGCACCTTAGAACACTTTAAAAATAGTTGTAACATTGCATACTCTGTATGTATTTTGCATCACACATGCACATAACCTAGATAGAACCTAAGAAGTGCCTGCTTTATGTAATATCCCACATCAAGAATTTCTTTTCTTTTTGTACTCTCTTGTTATTCTAAATCAATACTGACAGTGTCTCCTTGACACAAGTCATGATAGACTTTGGAAGCCCAAACCCAGAAAGCAACAGTCAAATGGTTTTTGGTCCAACAAGGATAGGAGTTAGTTTTATTCAATTAGCATTATATATGCTTTGGGTTACCTATGTAGGAATAAGTAAAGTTAGAATCTGAGTTGCACTTTGTTTTTCAGTTTAATAGTACATCTAGAATGCATTATATTACTTTCCTTTAAATACATGGTTGTAACCCAGCAATTGACAGAGATTTTTGAATAGAAGACTGTGTTCATTTTGAGCTGAGTATTTGTGTAATCCATTTCCCCTGGCAACTTTTCCTTCTCCTTACAAGCCAGCCACTGCAAATTGGTGAGTCACTTCCTGTTCAGCCCAGCTCCTTTAACTGTCAGTCAGGGTCACTTGTTATATTCGTCTAACCATCATTTGCTGGTGAATTCAAAGTCACCTTTTGCCCTATTGGATTCCTCAATTTCAAGAATTCTAAAAGGGAAATTTCAGTCACAAATTTAGCAAAAACCATCAATCTGCGCATGCCTAGTCTTCAAGGAGGGATAGACAATGGGAGACAAGAATCTAGGTAATGAGAGGCCCGGATATGTAGAGGAATCACTAAAAATTTTACCCACTTTCTAGTTCATCAGAGTCATCTGCATCAGAAAATGAAAGAGGACCATGAATTCAGTTGGATATCCAAACCCAAAACATCTGCCACGGGTTTGTATGCTGAAAACATACTTTCTAAAATTGTAAATGAGGACAGCCAACCCTTGGTCATTTATAGGTAACAGATAAAACAATTCAAAGGCTCCAACTTCTTTTAACCCAACCCTTGCACTCAGAGGTAATCAATAAATCTAATATAGAAGTATCCTCAAAAAAGAAACATTCCTGTCCACACCATCGAGAATGTCAATGTACCAGCAGTTAAAATCTTGAAATCACAATTAGCAGATCCCAGTGGCAAATTCTCAGCCAATTAATTTGGACCATCTAAGCAAAGCAAGTGATGAGCAACCACTTACAAGAACACAATGTTTCCAAGAAATAAACATCAGAAAATAGTGAATCACAAAATAAATTCATGAAAAAATTCGATCAGTCACAGCATCAGCCCACAGAGGTAAGAGTACACAGTGAATTTGTTTACAGACTGTGTAGACAAAGCACTAAAGTAATACGAGTAAGATAGCAACCTTGCTCAAATGGACAACGAGCTGGATCCTCCCCAAAATACTGGGATAGACAATCTGCATTTCTTCCCTATAAGACAGCGTATGAAGTGAAATCAGAAATAATCTGTGCTTTCATAACCGTCAACAAATCAAATTATGAACTCACCACTTCAGAATATAATGATATGAGTGACCTCACTTCAGCTTCAGCGGTATCAAGGAAATTCTTTAAAGCCTGTGAAAAAGAAACTTCACAACATTAAGAAGATACAAGCTTTTAAAAAACTACACTGAACATGGGAATAACTAAATATTAGCAATATAAGAACTGTTAAATCAACACATATGGGAGAATGCTACTGTAAGCCTAAAAAAATTAGATTTATCAGTTGAATGACTTCATTTTCCGTAATTCCCCTGACCTTCTGAAAACCCGTAGAGATGGCACCATCATTTTCGGAGGTAGTGAGCTCTTGCTCAACCTTTTCCAGACCTTTGCTGACTGCTTGCATTTCTTCAGCTAAGGACTTCAATTGGATCTAGTCATTTTCAATAAAAGTATTGGTCAAACATGGGAAACAGAAATCATAAAACAAAATCTACTTTCTTCAGGGGTAAGAAAAATAAATGATGGAACCAAACCATGGTTGCAACAAAACAACTAAAACAAGAGATAAAAGGTTAGCAAAACATCAACTCCACCTTAGATGCTGCCTCCAAATGAACCAGGTCCTTATCAAAATCCAACAACTCTGGCATTTTCTCCGCAAGAAGCTATTGATGATAAGCAAATAGGTACAAGTAAGAGTTAGCATAAAAAAGGCATTAAATTTAATCACCAAGTAATAATAAGTGAAATTGTATGAGAAGTCAAGAAAAAGATCCAATCCTATATAGCGGACAGATTATAATGATGTAAAATTGTAAATCCCAATGCCCCAAGTTGCCAAACATCCATTTGCCTAGTCCCAAGGATGGCTATGTATTGACTTATACAGTTATACCACAAATGTAAAATAACAGAGGACTCTTAAATAAGAAATATCCAAACTAGATGGATGCTTGCACACTGAAACCAAAATCTATAATCCTACACAGTCAAAAAGTGAAAGTGTGCTGTAATTTGGGTACAACGGTATATTTGTACAAGGATATAATAGTATCTTTTTACTTCATATGATCTATCATAAATAAAGAAGGCATGTGCCTCATTGACATAAATTCAATTCTATAGATATAGACCTCTGACAATGATGAGCACTACTCAACCCACAAAGATAGATCCTAGAAGACCTACATATACAGGGGAGTATTGAGGGATTTCCACATCAATTGTGGGTGCTTTGACTATCAAGTACAAGATTTAACCAAGCCGTCCACTTGGAACCAGTTGGTTTCAAAATGGAAACTTAATATGATATCAGAGTAGGGAGCATGGACTTTGCGATCCAAGCCTAGTTACTTGCGAAACCCTAAAAACTTATGCCATCTTCCTTTTCTCCCTCACGCCTTCACCACCACCACCACTCATTACCGCCCTCACTGTCATTAGGCCTTTTAGTTTCAACCCCTAACTTCCACCTCTCTTTCAGCTTCTCAATTTCAACCCCTGATGAATGCAAATCTAGGCCGTAATCAAAGTTTGAAATTTTGCCTCATCTTGCTATCTCGCCCTTTGGCAAGATGACCGAAGTACCGAAATTTTGCCCAAATCTAGGCAAAATTTCATATTCTTTTATTTTGACTCAATATTTCGGTGGGTTTTTTGTGTTTTTTTTGTATGGTTTTTGGTGTCCAGCCTAATTTGAAGTCAATAAACACAATAGAAGTGTTATTTTTGCCTAAAACCTAACCCAAAATAGTGTTTTTGATTGGCACATGCCCCACTGTATGCAAGCAAAACTTGTGGTTAGGAACATGCATTTTCACAAATGTAAATATGGATATTATGCGAGACAACACTGAGATTTTCAATAAAATGCAACAACAAATACAACAAGTAGAATTCAACATACAAGTATGTTTTGGGCTGGATCCATTCCCTGGGTCATGGAGTACTTTGAATAGAACATAAGCAAGCCATGACATGGTACGAATAAAGTTATCCATGTAGTTTGGTATTCTATACATAGCATCATCAACATTAAGTAGATATTCCTCCCTTAGGAATGTGTTGTACGGGCATGGACTGTAACTTGGTCGCGAAATTGGAATAACTGGTTGTCCTGGTCCTAATGGATATCCAAAGATGGAGTCCACAAATAATTCACCTGATCCATCTCTATACCCATAGGCAGACATGCTATTGGAATCAGCAGATTAATCACCATATCCATACCTATAGCCATAAGCCCTATATGGTACAAACCTTTCGAATTTTCAAAATTTTCGTCAAAATCTCACTAAAAGTTTTGAGATTTTGGAAAAAATTCAAAAATTTCATCGAGATTATACCAAATTTTAATTTCCCCAAGATATTGAACTCTTTCATTTTGAGGCTTATTTCGTTTCAGTACTCACTTAGATGGCAAAATTTCATATTATGGCCTTAATTAGGGCTCTTAGACTTGTCGCCTTGGCTTAGAAGCCTTTTGAAGCCCCTAGGCTTTCTGCCTAGGAACACTCCATGTCATTATTGTTTTTTTTGTAGATTTTTTTATCTGGATCCGTAATTTCAAGGGCAGTTTAGTAATTCTACCAAAATTTAAGTCACCGACAACAAGGCCAATTAGGTTTGTTAATATTTGACTTTCTATTTTGGCTAAGGTTTCAATTTGGTTACTTTCTAGTTTTCTCAATGCTTGGTTAACAAATAATCTCCCTAGGGATAGTTTCTTTTTTTAGTAGAATTGGGAGATTTTATGAAGTATCTAATTCTACTTTTGGCTGTAATTCAGTTTAGGAAAACTTCCTAAATTGAGATTTGATTTTATATTATAAATAAAGTACCAAGGACAGCCAATATACACATGCAAGCTCTCCCCCACCTCCTATTTTTCTTTCTAATTTCCTTTTAGTCCCTACACAAGGAAAAAATTTCGGTTGAAACTTGAATTTCAACCCAAGGAAAGGCCGAAATTTTGGTCGAAACATGTGATTTTTTTAATAAAGTTTTGATCAAAATGATCTGTTTTCTTGCATATTTCAAGCATAATAAACAAAATGAAACTACTAGTTTACCAAAAAAACCGTTGAAAGGGTAACATGCAAGCAGGGGCGGAGCCAGGATTGAACATTGGGGGGGCCAAATGTATGTGGGCCAATGTGGGACCCATTGTAGGTCCCATCTCAGAATATATTATTATATTTTAATATGGAGTCTATATTAAAAATTAGGTAAATTAATAGAAAATTCGTGAGTTTGAGAGAGAGAAAGGAATAATTTGAGAAAGAGAGAGTGAATACTTGATGTGGAGAAGATTTAGGAAAATTCCAAAGTTTGCTTACTACTTCAATATTTTGTGAGACGCGTCAGAAAAAAAGAGAGAAGAAATAGGAATAAAAGAGGAGATTCATGAGAGAATATAAAATTAGAAATTCATGGATCGTGAGTTAGTTTTTAAGTTAGTTTTTAATTAGAATTTAACCTTTTATTCCTTAAAACTAGGGATTTAATGATAACCAAGAGATAAAGATTATGAATGATATTTGTACCCATCATCTTTATCTTAAATTTTTTTAAAAAATTTTTGGAGGGGGGCCAAATAGTGGTTTTTCACATTTAAAGATAGAGAAATAAGGAAGAAAACAAGGATATTTACAATTTCAAAAAATCCAGGGGGGGGGGGGGGCATGGCTCCTTCCGGTCCCAACGTGGCTCCACCACTGCATGCAAGTATATAGATATATGAGAAGAACCAAGAATATTACCAAGTACAAGTCTGCCTAATACATGTCTCCATCTTCCCTCTGCACTCCATGCAAATGACAATACACGTCCCATGATGTTTGCTTCATATAGTCGACAACTGCAGCTCTGCAAGTGACCTTATCCACATGCCTAAGATGTCCTGATGTGGGAAGTTGGGAATCTTCGGATTAGGAATTGGCTCAACTGCATATGGAAGGGCTGGTGGTGGCTGTGGTATAGAATAGAAGATTTGCTTAACAAATGAAGAAACACCCTGGTCGTCGGCAGTGGGAGGGACACCATAAGCTCCATAATGATAATAAGGTTCCAGTGGCTGACTCCGATAGGTGACAGTGGGAGGGACACCATAAGCTCCATAATGATAATAAGGTTCCAGTGCCTGACTCCGATAGGTGACAGTGGGAGGGATACAATTAGCTCCATGACCATAAGGCTTCAACGGTGGCTGACTCTGAGTCTGATAGCCAGGGGGGACACTATAAGGTCCATAACCATAAGTTTCATAAATCAACTCAATCAAACCAAAATTCTCCAACAGTATCATATGAGGACTTTGCACGCCTATGCATTCGGATCCTCAGAGGCGGAGTCTTCTGGAACCATCTATGTTCATCAATCTCATAGATCCCACCATGTTCTTTGCATCAGCAAGATGGTAAGACCCATATGATGGCATGTCCTCCATGCCATATCCATGCTGTCTCCCCTTCCGCTTCCTCAAATATGTCGACGAAACATTTTTGCCTTAAGATGCAGCTCCAACTGTCCACCATGGTCTGAATCCTATGTTATATAGGTGAACTGACTCTAACCTATGAATCTCAGTGGTTGTCCTCCCGCTCCTTGATTCTCACATACTGCTGGAGTTGCTGGTGGTGGTGGTCTTTCCCTAGGATCAGTTGAATCCTGATCATGAGGTCCAACACTCTCATTATCCCCTCTGTCATCATCATTGTCATCATCATCGTGATGCCTGAGTCGCATCATCCTCGGTGTTAAACCAGGCAATCAAATTCTCACTCTGCGTGGCACTAGGGTGTGGCATGAACAGACGGGCAGGAGCTGCATGTGCACTCCCTCCTGGGCCATGAACTCCGCCACATCAGTCCCTATCTCCTTTGCAATCTATCTATTGGGACGACCTCCCTCCTCATCCAGCAAGGGCTCTCCACTGTCCCTAATCAAGTCAACTACTAGGTTATCATCATCATCCATCTCAAATATGTAGTTGAGCCAGTTTCTTATCCGGAGATTCTTAACTTCTCACCATCAAGACATCTTAGGCATATGGATGAGGCCACATATAAAGCTACAGTTGCCGTCTACGTCGCCAAATATATGGAGCAAACATCATGGGATGTGTATTGTCATTTGTATGGGGTGTAGAGGAAAGAGGGAGACATGGAACAGAGCAGACTTGTACTTAGTAATATTCTCGGTTCTTCTCCTATATACTATATACTTGAATGTTACATTTTCAATGTTTTTTTTGGTAAACCAGTAGTTCCATTGTGTTTATTATGCTTGAAATAGGAAGTATGCAAGAATCCAAATCATTTTGAGTCCATATGAGGTTCGAAATTGATGTTTGAAACTTCAGGAAAAAATCACCTATTTCTACCGAAATTTCAGTTGGAACCAGAAAATTTTGACCTTTCCCTGGTTTCGACCAATATTTATTCCTAGTCCTACAGCAAGCTTAATTCTAGGGCGTAACTCCAAAATCAAAACCCTAGAATCTGGTTCACATCGCTAATCCGATACCTAATAGGAATTAAAGACCCTTCCCAATGCCCTACAGTCCACCGTTAGTTACGGGCTGACAGCCCTTCCTTCCACTCCAAACCCTATATCTCTGCAACTCATCTTCTTCTTTAGAAAACCCTAAACCCTATAACTTCAAAACTCTAAATCTCCTTAACCGGTCATCCAAATCTTAATCCCTTTCAGGATTAGCATCCTCATCACCGATTGAACACTTGACCCTAACCTTAGCCTTAACCAAACCCTAGAAACCTTAATTTTCCAAAACCCTAGTCTTGAATTCAACTCTGAAACTAAACAGCAAGGATTCAAACTTGGTTCATTAAACCCTAGCTGAACCTAACCCTACCCTTTTCCAAACCCTAGAACCCTTTAACCCGCAGAATTCCTTCAACGTAGGGTCCCAGAAGATTGCCGATTCACTTGAAGAGGATCCTCAGACCTAGGGGTTGCATCAGTCTATTGAATCCTAGATCTTGGTTCACATCATAACCATATTGTTTACCTTCCCTTCTCACATCTGTGAGGTATCTTGGTTAGCATAAGATTTACCCTCCATTATGCACAAAATATTACTGAAGAGGGCAGGGCTTTGGAGAGCGATGGGGTAAGAAATTCTGATTGCCACGTCAGCTGGCAATCCCCTTTAATTATCCAGAGTTTGTCTTCTCATTTCTCCCACCCTGGCAACCAAAAGAACATGGTTTTTGGTATGTGGAAATTTTACCTCTTTCCCACCCCCTATTTCTTACAAACAGATGCTTCCCCCAAAGTTCATGGGCATGTGATCAAGTAACATTAAGTTAGAAATTTTTGTTTATTTTGCGGTAGATGAATTCAGAAGTTTTACTATCAGTTTTTGAATAATAAAATTTTTCCATCTCTACCTTGCATAAATAATGCATTAGAGTCAATTTATTGTTTCTTGCACGTGTGTCTGACAATTTAAGAAGGCTGTCCAATTTGAATCCTATTGCTGATCCTGCAAAGAAATGGAAGAAAAAATATGACGTTGACATATTGCCTTCAGTATGTACCAAATAAATATGGAAGTATTTCAAACAGTTACCTCGAGTTGTTCCCTGATTTAACGCATTTCCCAGAGTGAGAATAGTCTGCATTACCTGACGCAACTTTACAGATTCTCTTACCTATGGTGAAGTAGTACACATTAGAAGTACTCAACACATGTCACATAATGGTCATCTCAGTATTTGGAAGGTGACAGCAAGTTTCAAAAGCAAACATTGTGCCCAGTCACTGGTAAGATCAGGGATTGAGTCTCTTGACCTTGAGCAATATGCACCTAGCTCCCTCTCTCATATCAAGGTTGAAGGGCAGCACTTTTACATGTTCATATTGCACACTGACTACACTTGACCAGAAAGTGTAAAAGAACAAAGAAAGATTTGAATTTGGATGCATACCTCTTTAGAAGCACTGTTGATTGTAATCAGATTAGATCCTAGCTCCTTCACCTAATCAATTAAGGATAATAAATATAAATTACATAACTAATTTTACTTGAACAAAAACGGATTCTAACCACCTAACTACGAGATCAACAAAAAACACAGTGAACTAGTGAGGGTAGCTTACTGGGAATGTTTCATCAGATTTTTAGATATGTACATCTAGTTTCTACCGTCAGAGAGTGAAAGGAGAATCTATAGCACAGACCTGCTCTGCCTATAGGAAAGGGTGACTCGACCAGAGTGGAGATAATCTATTTCGTTGTTGGTATGAAATTTGTCTTAATAGAAGGTGATTCAATTATTAGGGCAAAGGGAATACATCTAACCCTACTGACCTATTGCACGAGTACCCTCACATGTGGATCTTTGATGGAGTGTTACACTGGTCATTGGACAAGTGGCCCCTCTTGTGTATTACCATTTCATTCAAAGCAAAGGGCAGTGAATGACACAGCAAATCTTAATAACAACGCAGGTGGCACTTACACCAACCATGTAACTGTAATTTGGTTGGCACTTACACCTACCTTGTAATTGTGATTTGGTTTTCATTATATGATTTCTGATGCCAGTTGGCCTTGCCCCTCTGGGCTTTAATGCTAGTTGTCCATACTTCATTCTTAATCAATAAATTGTTAACAGGAATACCTGAGTAGAAAAGTTGATTCTGAATGAGAAAACCCTTAACTTGGATTCTACTCGAGGGACCTTCATCAGCTCCAGGAAAAACTGAAAAGTTTGTTGACTAGGACAAAGTTAACCAATAAGATAAAATGATAACATGAACAAAGGCCACAAGTATATACCTGTTCACACCTTCCAAGCATTTCCTTGTTGCCAGTATAATTCTAAAAGAACAAAAAAGACAAATAATAAATAAGTGAAGCTTATGAACCATTCGTTCTATAATTAATGAAAGACAATAATAGCTCCTAACATGAACTCAATGAATACCTAACCTAGGGATAAGAGAGAAGCCGGTATGACCCTGGAATACAAGCCAAGATTTCAGTATCTTGGCTGTCTCAACACAGCGAGATGAGACAAAACTTCAAACATTGTCAACACTGCTCTTACAGAAAATAAAGGCGAATCCATTTTTGCTGATGAGGGAGGAATGACTTGACAGTGAATTTAATTTGGGAATGAGACAGCGGAATGTTTGGTTAATAGAGAAAAGCTAGGAGGGATTGAGGAAGAAGCTGCGAACTGCTTTGATAGGATCCTCCATAAAACTCCACGAAACTCTATACAAATACTAAAGCCATCGGGGCCAGAAGCATGATTAGGCTTGTGGAAGTTGATGGTAGACAGATTTCAGCATTTGTGAGGATGGCTTGGTGGGAATCAAGGACAGAGGAGGTACAAATTTGTTGATGAGGTTAGGAGTGATAAGGGGTCTGGGAGGGACGGAAGAGGGGACAAGCAGAGATGAGAAAAAATAACCACTTCCCTCTTTATGCTGTCAACCGTAGAGATCCAAATGCCATCGACAGAGAGGTGATTGGGATGGAATTGTAGTTGCGGCAGGCTTTGAGAGAACACTTCATTCTGGATTTTTTATGGAGGAAACTCTCTTCTTGAGTGCTGTTCGAAGGGTATGATGGGTAGAATAGGGCAAGTTAGAAGATCTTGGGTTACTCTGTTTCAGGGATCCTAGTTTCCATTTTTTGAAGTTTCTTTTTGGTTAGTTTCCTGTTCTAGTTGTAATTGATGACTGCCCTATAAAAAAAACATCGGCTGTAGGAAGTGCATGCGATGAGTAAGGCCTCCTAGCCTATTCTCTAAACTTCTTCCTCTTCCTCTCACTTTTCTGTTCTCCAACATACATGATATCAGAGCAGCAGACCGTACCTATAATTCTTGGTGACCCATTGCCGCAAGTTGAGGGGCCTTTAGGTCATGATTGCAGGGGCAACAGCACCTAATGCTGTATCTTCCTGTTTGTTGAACAATTGGTGAAGCCATCTAGCTCCATTTTTCATGGAAGGAGAGCTGCACAGCACTGCGTTGAGGTAAGAACCTGTTTCTGCACTTTTACGAAAGTTTTTCTTTGGAGATTTTGAAGCTGTTGAGTAGAATCAATTGTTTTTTCCGGAGATGAAACTGCTGGTAGAATCAATTGCATGATAGAGTAGTGTTGATTGTTTGAATCTGTGTTTTCTTCAAGCTGTGCATTCCTAGAGGTTTACCTCTGACTTATGAAACCCAAGAAGAAGTCGGTTGTTGGTTATGGATAATCGATGGTTCAAGTGTGGTTTGGTTTGCTGGTCTAAGAATATATGTTGGTTTTGGCTCAGTTCTCGTTCAAGTATTACCTATTCCTGATTCAAAGTTGTGGTCCAAAATTTGGTTTAGTTTTGTTCAATTTCTGGTTTGGGCTGTTTTTGACCTATTTCTTAGTTAAAGAAAAAGGGTTGTGGTGGATGAAGCTAAGATAGAAAGGAAAATCATGACCGAAGTGTTATCCTCTTCCCCCTATCGGCTTACCGAGCATAAACTTGAAGGGGTTAGTAATTTCCAGCAGTGGAAGAAAATTGTTCGAGTAGTAATTCTTGGTAGAGGACAGCGGGACCACTAAACCAAAAACCCTGATACTTCAGACCCTAATTGGGAGACAATGGATGCCCATATTTTGGGACAAATGTTTTTTTTCTGTGGAGAAACATATTGTGGACCTTGTTACCCATATTGATATGGTCAAGGAACTGTGTGAATACTTGAATGTATGAGCTATCCCAGGAATTCTATAAAGTTGATAGGAAGGGACAGCCTTCAACCCAGTATTTTGCAGATTTTAAGAGGATATATGAAGAGTTGAATTCCATACTTCTTATTATTTCTAATGTTACTAAGATGCAGAACCAACGTGAGAAACTGGTTGTGATGAGTTTTCAAAGGGGACTTGGGAAGGAGTTTGATTCAGTAAGATCTCAAGTCCTCAATGGTGACAAAGTGGCCACCTTATTTGACACCTTGTCCAGGTTCCCTGAGTATCTAAAGAGAACTCCCATGATACTACATCTAATGACACATCTGCACTTGCCACACTCACAAATAATCGTGGACCTGGTTCTGGAAGTACTCATGGTCGCGGGATTGCTACGAGAGAACCAAAGAGAGAGAGAGAGAGAGAGAGAGAGAGAGAGAGAGAGAGAGAAAGAGAACAACTACCACCTCTCAGGAGTCTACAAATAATCCAGTTAGGACATGTCATCATTTTGGGAAGCCAGGTCACATTTAGAGATTTTGTTGGAAATTGCATAGCAAACCCCTCAGGTTGACAACAATGAAACTGCTTCAGAGACCACATCTCCACCCCATAGTCTGAAGATAAAACAGTGAAGATGTTTGCAGAAGACTTTATTCGCTTTACCCAGTTTCAGGTAGCCCAATCTCAACCACTTGCAGCTATATTTGCACAGACTAGTAATGCAACAGCTTGCCTCTCATCCGATTCTAGGCCCTAGATTATCAATTCTAGTGCCACTAATCACATGACTAACACCCTAGGTATCTTTTCTTCTTTTTGTTCCTCCATTTCAATGGTCACCCTTACAAATGGTTCGCGTGCCACAGTTAAAGGCACTGAACTATTCATCTTATCCCATCCTTAACCCTATCCTCTATTCTTTATTCACCAGAATTTCTATTTAACTTATTGTTTGTTCATAAGCTTACCATAAAATATAATTGTTCTGTCTCTTTTTTTCTTGGTTTTTGTCTCTTTCAAGATCTTACGATGAAGAGAGATGCTTGGTAAGGGTCGTGAGTCTGGGGTGTTATATATGTTCGACACGTCTGTTGCCTGTTCAAGCATCTCTCTACCACACTAGATTCATTGCCAGTTGGGTCATCCGTCTTTGTGAAGTCTAAAATTACTAAATAGTTGCTTTCAACATACTTTTGAGTTACAATGTGAGTCATGTCCGTTTGGGAAGCTTCACCATGTGAATTATCCACCTCGGGTTGTGAACTGGTCTTCCCACCCTTTTGCTTTAGTTCATTCTAATGTCTGGGGTATGTGTCCTACAGTTTTTACCTTGGGTTTTAGATATTTTGTTACTTTTTTGGATGACATTTCCAGAGTTACCTGGCTTTATTGAATGAAAAATCATTCTGAATTATTTTATATGTGGAAATTCATACTCAGTTTAGGATTACGGTTAAGATTCTTCATAGCGATAATGCTAAAGAGTACTCTTTGAATCGATTTACCTCCTTTATGAGTTCTAATAGCATCCTTTATTAGTCCTCTATTGCCTGCACCCACAACAAAATAGTGTTGCGGAGAGAAAGAATCACTATCTTATAGAAGTGGCACGTTCTTTGTTGTTTGAGATGAAGGTGCCTAAACCTTTTTGGATTGATGTAGTATTGACTACTTGTTTTCTTATTAATCACATGCCATCTTATGTTTTGAAGGGAGAATTCCATATTCTACTTTGTTTCTTATTAGTATTGATGCATTGCACCCGCACAAAACAAATTAGATCACGGGCAGGACAATGCTTTTGTCATAATCCTTCACTTATTTTGGTCCACCTTGTCAATGCTTAGAAGTAAATCTTCCTTCTAAATGTATGGGAAAAACCCCTATGGGTAGAGGATCTAGACTCCTACAAAACTTCCACTCCTTACTTAACGGAATTTGCGTCAGTTATGTGCAGGACTGTCATGTGGTACATCTCGGTCTGTCGGATCGAGATCTTGGTCAAAATGGTCAAGATTGAGATTCAACGTTTGAGATTGAAATCTTGACTGGAATTTCGGATCCAACGGTCCGAAATTTCGCTTGTTTGTCATGCGCATTAGAATAATGCGCATGACTGAAGCAATTTCCTTATTCAATATGCAAAAGGACCGGATTGCCCTATGCCTAGCTTCTATCACTACTGTACAACAGAAAAATTTTAAAATTCTTCTCCCCACTCCAACACACAAAAGCATGCAAAAGTACTACATTGTCCCCCATAAAGGTGAAAGTCCCACCCAAAATTATGCTTGTGTTGGGGGTGTAAATGAATAATTGAAATCCGCTCCCAAATTCGCATCCTCATCCGTTTAGCGATATCTGAATCTGTCCCGTCCGTTTACTAATAGGATGCGAATATGATATACTACTTTAAAACCTATTATTCTATTTATCCGTCCGATAAATTTTTTTTTATTTCTAACCAAATACAAGCTTACTACCTCAATAAAATTAAAGGAAATAAAAAATTTGGTTAGTGATTTGGTTGTTTACTTGTTTATAAATTATAACTTATAACAAATTAACAACGTAAATTAAAGTATACAACAAAAACTTAACGACTTAAAAGTGACTCACCAGTCAAGTGCAAAGGATGCATCAAGTGTGTCTCCCATCTATCATCGATGATCATCTCGTAGGATCTGAAGAAGCCAGGGGCAGCAGCTTTAACCAACTCTTTCATTTGCTGGAGGGCAGCATATATGTGGGGCATTGTGGGCTTCTTCTCCGAATCCACCACAATAGGCTCTAAAATGCCCACTGTCCTATTTAGCTGCCTCCAAAAGGAATCATCAATAATGGTTTGTTGAACTACTACTGCATCAGGATGGCTAGATCCACGCCAATTAAACCACTCCTCACTTGCAAATATGTGCTATAGACCCACCACTTTCTTCTGGAAGCTTTTCAGAGCTACATAGTTGGTGCCGAATCTAGTCAATCCAGGTCTAACTCGATCACCCTTACATTGGTTCCTCATCATCTTCAGCACATAACCATGGTTATAAATAAAATTACTAACCCTTCTAGCCATGTCAACCACATCACTGATTGACATTCTTTTCCCCAAGTCCTTCAACATAAGATCAATCGAGTGTGTTGCACATGGTGTCGAAAAGAGGTGGATCCTGCTGCTCTTATTCATCAACATTTCACCAGCTTTTTTAAAATTAGCACCGTTATCTATGACAATTTGGACAACATTGTTTGGCCCTACCTCGAGGACCACCTACCTAAGAAGCTTGTAAAGGTGGTCATCATCTTTAATTTTATCTAAGGCATCCACTGACTTAAGGAAAGATGTCTTTCCATTGCAACTTAACATGAATTAATGATGGATTGGCTAGTATGACCAGTCCATCCATTAACCATCACAATAACATCATATGTAGTCAATCTTTCCTTCAATGAACCAATGTATTCCTCCACCTCCAGCTTCACCTTTGGCAAATATTTATTCATTACTTCCCAAGTTGTTGGGCCTTTAACCCCTACACCTGCCTTAGAAACTGCATTGATCATCCCCTGATAGTATGGAGTTTTGGCTACTGGCTGCAATGTTGTTGTAGAGCATGAATTTGTTGATTGCCAACCTAGCTTCCTCCTCCCTACTGCCTTCTCTACCTCCAGCGAACATATATGGAATACTTCTTTGATAGGTGTCTTGATGCTTGAAGAGGGAGGGGTCTTGGTCAAATATGATAGTCTTCCTCCTCCTTTTGGTCCTCACTTCAATGAAAACTATGTCTAGGTGGCATGGATGCCCCTGACCCCAAACCACCTGCTCCTTTTGTTTGTTCATATTGCCTCACATTCTAAAAATGTAAGGACTGTGTGCTAGCTTCCATTGCAGCCTTCATCTGTCTCCACTCGACCTATGACTCAATATCCATAACCCTCCTCCTCTCCTCATCGTCGTCTGATTCCTCATCAACATCAACAAAAGGTCTAGCCAGCACTGTATCCTCAAATTCCCTTTGCTTTTGTGCCATCTCCTCCTTTTTTGTCTCCCACCCTCTAAAGTTGTTGTAATTGCTTTTTGCAATTCATAAGGAACCTTGGGACACTTGGAAACATCTTTGTAGCCACCAGCCAAATGTTGCTTTAATCTAGTTGAACCACCAGAATTCAAAGTCTTGAGGCAATACTTGCATCGGGATTTTTTCTTGTCGGCAATCAGTGGATCCCCATGTTGCCAAGCAATGTCCTAACTCCTAAGTCCCACTGCCAGTGCCGCCACTCTCACTAGTTGTCATTTAAGATAAAAGTCTACAACACTGAAATACATATATGAATGTTCCCAAATAATCATTAGAATAACTTTTAGATAAATAAAAACATGTAAAAATAATTTATAAAACAACAAAACACACACTTTGTTCTAAGATAACATATATACAATAGTCAAATAGACATAGGCTATTTAAAAAAAAATCAAATTTTGGGAAAAATCTTACATTTGTTGAAGATCTAGTTGAAATAGGCTTGAATGATGATAATCTGATGTTGTAGCCAACAAATTTCGGCAAAAAATAAAGTTTCCGGCAAATTTTGAGGGTTGTAGTGAGAGAGAGGCGAGAGATGCCTCTCTCGAGCGAAATAAGGGGTTTTAAAAACCCTTAAACTAGGTGGTTGGACCACCTTTGGCGAGATCTCCATCTCTCCCATCTCGTCTCTCCTCTTGTCTTGCTATCCCAAGATAGCGAGATATCTTGCGAGATCTCCCACCATGCATTTATCATCTCTAGACCCTCCCATACCTAAATGCAGCCCTTTATTTAAGCTCTTAGGTGATTATGTGTACCTCAAAACCATCCTACAGGGATTTTGCCCTAACCTTCTCAAAACCAACCCATATCAAATTAGCCAAATCCTAACTTGGCTCTAAGATCTTCCCAAGGTCCTAACCCATCCCATATGGCCATATCTTCTCAACAAAACCTTAAATCTATCCTAATTCCTTGGTTAACCAAATTCTACAGCCCATTAAATTTTTGTTAATCCCAATTTTTTACCAAAACCCTAATTCTCCTATACATTAATCATCCCATCTAGGATTGTTAAAATCTCCCATTCCCAGGTCTAATAATTACTTTGTTGGTTCACAAAAGAAAGGATTCTGGGCTAACCCTAATTCTAGGGGGGGGGGGAAATCACAAAACCTTAACCAGAATTGTGGTTGAATTGTGTCCTCAAAGAAAGTCACATTGGCACTAACAATTTGTCTACGGGTGATAAGGTCATAGAACCGGTAACCCCTTTGAGTGCGAGAGTGAACACACATTTGGTTGTCTAGGGGGGAAGTTTGTCATCAACCAGATGATTATTTGCAAAGCAGAGACACACAAACACCCTAGGTTGTGCAAGAAATGGGGATAAGGTGGGAATGCAATGGAACAAGTGAATTTATTTGAGAGCATAATAGAGGGCATCCTGTTAATGAGATGTCAAGCAGTCAAAACCCCAGCACACCAATATTATTTTGCACATGCATATGCACAGGTTACCTCAAGGACGTGGTGATTTCTCCTTTCGGCAACCCCCTTTTATTGTGCGGGTAAGCAAACAACTGGTTTGGTGAATAATCCCATTGTGCTCACAAAAAAAAAATAGAAATATAACGTCAAGCATAATCTAAGCAGTGTGAGATTGAACAAAACTAAATAGGTAAAGAGAAATGTGTTTCAATAGATGGGTATACATATTGCTAGAATAACCGGGACCTGTAGGATATTAGGCAGGTGGTTGCACACCAGAGAAGAAAAGGCCAGAAAAAGTGAGCAGAGGAAGAGGGTTTTGGAATAACCTTAGGCTAGTTATAGAAGCTCTGATACCAGGACCTCTGTAACTAGCCAAGAAGCTGAGAAGAAAGAAGAACCAGAAGAAGAAAAGGAGAAGCAGCTGCAATAGGGTTGAGAAACCTCCTAATTGCAGGATATATATTTATAAGATCATAACAACTAATGGAAAGCCAGTTCTGTCCTTCCCTGACTACCGGCAGAATTACAACAATACAAGAAGATATAAAAAGTTAGCAGCCATATGCATCTAGGATACTAGTGAACACAAGATAATTAAACTGCATTCTTTTCTTATCAAGTGTTAAGTCTGCTGTAATTAAATGCAGCCGAATATTGGCATGAAGGTTTGATGAGTCTGCAAGGAAGCAAAGCAGTAAATCATGCCTGAAAAAAACTAGCCAAGAAATAGATGACCTCTGGTTTTGGTTGCATGATGCTTACAACATCTAAAGCAAAAAGAAGAAACTGGAATGTTAAATAAAATGGATGCCATACCTTCAATGTTTCCATTTCTTCTTTCGTAGGACAAAATTTTATGAGATTCTCAACTTGGTCAATGTCTAAAGCTGATGTATCCAAAGCTAGCACTGCATTCTGGCACAAGTCAATAAGAACCAAGTTATGCACTTACAAAGAAGGTCCAACCAAAAATGCTAAAGATTCTCTGATCCCCAAGGACCTCAACGTGATGCTAAAACAGTTAATGGAGAATCTGGAATCTAGCCAGCTGTGTTTTAAGTCTTTCTCGAACTAACATGAAACTCCTATGCAATAGAAGACGTATAAATGGTTTGCAAAACCAGTCCCGTAATGAGAAGAAAGAAAGGATGGGTAACTTCTATATCTTAAATATATGATCACCCTTCGCATATTGATCTACAAGATACAACACCAAAAGGTAAAGCATACCCATAAATTATAACTATCTGACTGAAGGTTTTTTCATATAAATGTCCTACTAGGACTAAATGCAACCATAGCAAGTAGCGATATGGCCCAAGGAAGAAAACACACCAATAGAACAACAAAGAGAGCGAAGATATCAACCCAAATGGAATGATGACATTGACATGGTTGCATAAGGGCCTAAAAAAATAATACACTTCGTGACAAAAAATTTGTATAATAAAATAGACATGGCTCTATACATTTTGTATAAAGGAAAATATATTTTTAAATCATAAAAATAAAAGAATAATACACTTAGCAAAAAACATTTCGACACTGTAAGTTTGTAGATCGGCCCATGGAGTTCAACATTGAACTACACTTCAACATGCATTTTCGAAAAATAAATTAGTTTATGAGAGAATAGAGTACATTCATAATAAGAAACCTGCAAAAGTTGATGAAATCAAGCTCAATCCACCTCCATATTGCGTTTGTCAGCAAGATTGATGTAGAAACCCCAAGATTTGAGCAAGGAATTACCCAAAAGGGTGAATATTTGAAGAAGAAACAAAGAAGGGAAGACTAGAAGCTGAAACATTGGTTTGGGGCTCAGTCTGAAGAAGTTTCACACGAAATGTGCAAATTTCACTGAGTTTGAGTTTATAAACCCCCTATTTAGAAAGAGCTTGCTCCTAAAACCTATATTTTGTAATTTGACCATCTTGATTGGAACTTCCCGATATGTTGACAAAATATTGCCGAAACAATGCACATATTATCACATTGTCCCGTTTCATCTCGCCATGGTCAAAACAAATTCACTCTGAAATTCAACAACATTTTGCAAGATTTTGTTACCATTATTATTAAAAAAAACAGTCTAAAATACTCAATTCCACACATACTATAGTCATAAAAAGTAATTAAATCATAAATTTATGTAAAAACAACAAAAAACTTTAACAAATTTCAAATTACATCCTCTTGGATGTGCTTTAGTTTAAGCTAATTTTGGTAATAGATGTACGCTAAATCAAATAACAATTATTTGCAACAAAAACTCCAACAAGTTCTTTAGCAAAAATAAACCAAAATCTCCAAGAACAAAGATTTTAGCAGCAAATTCAAGCATATTGTCAAGGCGAGGCGAGGCAACAAAGGACAATGAAAAGCAAGGCGACACCAAGCAAGGCACCAAGACAAAGCCTAGGCAACATGGCGAAACCAGGTCGCCTTGACCCAAAAAAGGGCTAGGATGCCTAGGCGTTGCCAAGGTGACATAGAGGCGATGCCTTGAAAACTATGAATTCTAAGAACTTGACTGAGTTGGAGCAAGATACCTTGTGTTGATTAAGTTATGGGTTCTCTCATATGTAAACATGGTTCAAAATCTAGTCAAACCGACATCTTGACTCTGAAGGTGACCATGATATCTAAAAGCATAAGCTCTCGTGAGATCTCGGCAGAGATCTTTTTTTAAAACATCGAATCAAGATCTCATGCTAGTTAAGCCAATTAAAAAACTACAATACCTCAACCTAGATATCAATTTGAAATCTTGGATCTGGTAGGATCTTGCTCAACCCAGTCTTTATAAATACCCCATCCTAGTCGAGATGAGTCAAAATATCTCAATCTCAATTTGACCTGATCTATCTCAATACTCCTTCCCCTTTTGTGGGTTTCGGTGTTTTGACTAAATTTTTCAATAGAAAGTTAGTCTAGTCTTTTACCTAAGCTGCATCAACAAGTTGCTAAGCTCATCTACAACTAAGATTAATTAATTTTGAAGCCAATCCTGAAGCAAGGTGAGTGTTCTACCCAAACTTCATTTTTTTGTTTTCCTTTAATCTATATACTACATTGGTGGAGCAGGAGTTAGAGGAGTTGCCAAGTTATTGATTTCACTCTTGTACTCTCATGACACAACTTAAAAGTACACCAATGTTGTAATGTAAAATTATAAATAACTGAACATGTTTAATGTATTATTTGGCTTTAAACCTTTATGCTTTCATTTACATCAAGTAATGGTTGTGTAAATCATATTTTTAAGTCTGCATGTTCAAACGTATCGATTTCAAAGTCAAGGTTGAGTTGGAACTCATATACACACTTGTTTTCTTAAAAAATCAATGCCACCACTCTATTTAGAGGGCCTAAAATAAGCTAAATACCAAATTCCAACACAAACTGAGTCCTAATACCCACCGAGATGGGCCTTAAGGTTAGGTTGAGTTGATTGGGGATTTCCTAGATCTCAGTTTTTTAAGGGACCGAGATACCTATCGACACCAAGATCTCAAACCATGCTCACAAGTTGGAGCAATGTCTTAATTCATCGTCTATAATGTCTCACCATTTGAAAATAGTGAGATATCTCTTGAGATCTTACAAGTTCTCAATTAATGTGAGTAACACGCACCAACTTAAGGGGGAGTGTTGAGAACTGTAACCCATAATGGTATCCTTGGGCTCTTTTGAGGTTTTTACTCCTTATAGTTAGACTCTATCTAGTTCCCAGAGCGTTAATTTGGCAAATATTAGAGAAAAAAAGTGTTGCAAGCAAATATATGGACATAGTTAAGGATATGTATGATGGTTCATGACAAGTGTAAAACAGTGAAGGGACAAAGTAATGACTTCACAGTTACAGTTGAGCAACATCAAAGACCAGCTTTAAGCTCAAACTTATTTGCACTTATAATGGATGAAATAACCAAAGACATTCAAGACGAGCTTCCTTGGTGTATGCTTATTTTTATGATACTGTGTTGATAGATGAGATTCTAGTGGGATAATACCAAATTAGAATCATGGAAAGTAGCTTTGGAATCAAAAGGCTTTAAACTAAGCAGATTGAATGCAGAATATCTAGTTTGTAACTTTGGCCATGATCGGGCAAATGATGAGGTGGTGAAAGTTGACGATAAAGAGACTCCTTAGAGCAGTTAGTTAGGTACCTTGGTTCAATCATAAATAAAAAAGGTGACAGAGGATGAAGTGGATAGGTTTGTCTGGCGTCTTGTGTGATCGACTATTCCTTTAAAGCTTAAAGGAAATTATATAGTACCGACGTTTGACTAGTTATGATGTATAGTGCAAAGTGTTGGGCTATTAAAAAGAACCATATAGATATGCAGTAGAAATGAGGATGCTAAGATGGATGAATGGCAAAACTATGAAGGATAAGATAAGGATGATCATATTAGAGTTGGTCTGGGAATAGCTCAAGTAAGTGATGAGCTATGAGAAAGTCGTTTAAGGAGGCACGACCACTTTCAATAGAGGCCTGTAAATGTCCCTGTACGGAGAAGTGATATAATCCAAATTTGAAGGAATTAGAGGAGCTAAGGGCAAAGCTAATATAATCCTAAAAGAAGCGGTCAAAAAGAATATGCATAGTTCAAGCCTTGTATCTCTGTTTTACTAAGTTTATCTATATAATGCTTCTTAATAACCCACTATACATCATAATTAGTCATATGCAGTCCTACAGATTTTCCTTTAAGCTTTAATGGAATAAAATGGACCTCGAGATCTACCTACTCACAAAAAAGAGCCCCATTTGACTTACAGCATTGCAGATATTTGGGCTACACATGAAGTGCATCAAAGCGGTCCATGACATGAGATCTCCAACATTTATAATAGTATATTTAATTATTGATTGGACAACACCCAAAAGATGGCAAAACAAGCTTGCAACCAGCCTGCCCTTATCCCGTATTCCTCATCGCACCACTGATTCAATTTTGATGACTAAAGCTTGCTCAAATGCTTTGAAACCATAGTTTGAAATTTTGACTCATTTCGCCCTCCCAAAAACCCACCGAAACATGGCACCAAAATTTGAAAAAAAAAAAAATTTACTTTCACCCAAAACATTGTTGTTTTTTTTCTTTTTCTTTTTCTGTTTTCAAATCTCAATGCCATGTTTTGGAGGGAGGGGTTTCAACTTGCATTTCAGTGTCCAACCTAATTTGAGGGCAAAAAACACAATAGAAGTGTTATGTTTGCCTAAAACCTAACTTAAAGTGGTGTTCTTAATTGGCACATGCTCGGTTGTATGCAGGCGAAACTAGAAGTTTGAAACATGAATTTTAACAAATGTAAATAACTAAATATGCATATCATGCAAGAGAACACTAAGATTTCCATTAAAAAAAAACAACTAGAATTCAATATAAAAGTAGAAGTGATGTAGAAGTAGAACTAAGTAGTCAGTACACGGTTACAAAAATAAACCTAGCAATAAATGAATGAATTACATTTTACAATGAATGAGAAAGATACATATAAGAACTAAGAAGTCCATAATTACAATACACATGAGACCTACTCTAACCTAATAATAGTTGTTATGGCGGGCTGGATCCATCCCCTGAACCATAGAGCTCTATGTATAGTGGACACACTCGACTAAACTAATTGATGTCAATAGTTATCAAGGAAGTCATTCATTTCCCTTCTATAGGTAGCATCATCCACATAAAGAAGCCGAGCAATCATAAGCAATGTGTTATAAGGGAAACAACTCGGGTAGCACGGCTTTAGCTGTGGTTGTGGCTATGATACAGTATAACCAAAAATGCACTCCACAAACAATGTGGATCCATCCTCAAATCCATATGTAGTAGAGTGGTATGATCCATATGTAGCGGCACTACCCGATTAGCTGACAAGCCACCATATGCTCCACAATATCCATATGCATACTTGTAACCAAGCCCACAAGCCCTGCATGGTACAAACCCCACACTATCCCTGCGATCCAAGCCCATTGATCCTATCTAGTCAACCAAGCTACCTACATCCACGTCCATCTACCCCGATGGGTGGAACTGGCCACGTAGACCTCTAGAATAACCCATTGATGTGGATGCCCTAGTCCTATGACGAGGTATGTCACCATGGTGCTCATCCTCGGTGGCATGCACGGATTGTGATTCCCCGGTGAATCTAATGGGGCTCAGCTCTATCTCCGATAATGGAACCGCAATTCGCTCTGAAAGTTCACCACCACCATTAGCATAATCATCATCATCATCATCATGCCATCATCATCACCCCAAGCCTGAGTCTGACTGGGAAGCTAGGTCTCATCCGCTTTTTGTGCATATATGGAAGGTACAACCTTATCGTCGTGCAGGGGCATCAACCAATCGTTGTCTACAATGGCAGCACCAATTGCCTTATATGCATGTACCCAACCCTCTTCAGTCATGAACTCGCTAACATCAACGCTCATTTGCTAAGCAATATATGGATCAGGGCTCCCTACAAGCAAGTCCAGGACACCCCTATCCCTCACCAAACTAACAAGGGGTCCTCATCATCTGAGTCCACCTGGAAGATATCTGCGAGATCAATGATGTCTCGCTGCGCATTACCCTCTACTCAGGTCCGTACATGTTGAGCTTCAATCTCATATTGTAATGGACAAAGACAAGGTCATTTAGGCACTTATAGCCCAATCTGTTCCGCCTCTTTGCATGGATCAAGGAAAAGGTGCTCTAATTCCTTTCAATCCAAAGGTGGAGCAAGTTGCGAGAGGACCTTGATTACCACTCTCTTGAGGCTCCTGCACTCCTACCATAGAGAACTGACCACTCAGTTGCATTATAACAAAAACGTTAAGTTATTACTTAATAGATAATCTAATAATTTATAGAAGGCAATAATTCTAACGAGCTATTGATCTAACCTAAATCTATGCATCTCCATCCCTGCATAGCAAAACCAAAGGACCCATATCTGTCCCTAAAAACTTTGATCTACAATCATCGCCTCAATTAGCTCCATATTTAACCCTAAACATTTGCCTATTGGTCTTTGGGGTTAATATAGTAAGCTGCACAGTTATAAACTCACAAGTAGATAGGCTATGGATTTAACATCAAATGAATGAATTACCAATACTTTGCATATTCACTTACTAGCCTTATGTAGTAGATGATAATATGTGCAGTCCATCTATCATCTATGAACTTCTGGAAGTTCCTGTAGACTCTTTGATTTGCTTGAAATATGGCATCCCTGATCGCCTAAATGGTTGGGTATAGATGGAGCAAAGTGGGCCCTTTCATAAAGGAACCCACCATGTGTAGGACCTTTATAATGAGGTCCATCATCTCCAACATTATCCCTAATTGTCTCCAGAAGTTCTCTGATGATATATTAGCTTGTGTTGTGCGCCTGCGTTGGGTGTCGGATCCTCTCCAATGAAACCACCCCTAAGATTAAAACATCGATCTCAACCCCGATCTCTTACCCTCAATACTCCCCAAGGCAATGCAGTTCATGACTTTGTGGCAAATATCTTGATACTAGGTCACACTATGTCACCCTTGCATATCCCCTTCATCATGTGAAGAGCATTAAGTACATCACCTGTCTAGCCCTATCCACCATGCTCTCAACAATCTTGATCCTCCCAATGTCCTTCAACATAACGTTGATGCAATGAGAAGCACGCGATGTCATAAAGCCATTGTAAGCTTTGGACCGCATGACCTTCTCTTCAACCTTTTTGAAGTTACTGCCATTATCGGTGACAATCTACATTTTTTACGCCCATCGCCACCACCCCTTACAAGAGCCCAAAAATGTACTTGTGGTTTTTCACCGGCCTCAATGCATCCACAGATCTCAAAGATATGTCCCTTCCATCAAAATACACCATTAAGTTGATGATGAACTTTTTAGTCGGACCGGTCCATCCATCACACATTATGGTGACCCTATATGTCTCCCAGAGGGGCCTCATCAATGCAATGTACTACATAAGCTCCTTTTGTTGTGTAAGATACTTGTTCATGACCTCATGGGTGGTGGGGCCAATGTTATCTAGACCTACCTGTGCAATGGTGTCAATCATGGACTGATAGTAGGGGCCTTGTGCTATGTTAGTTCGAATGGTGTTCAAGAGCATCCACTTAGCCACTGCTTCCTTCACCTTCCCCTTTATATTCTTCCAAGCTTTTGAGATATTGGGCTGCTTCGCCCCCTGCAATCTTGTGATCGTGAAATATCTATTGATGGAGGAGCATTCCTACTCTTAAATCTCCTAAACATCCCAAAATCACCACTAGACCCAAATAATCTAGCTCCTGCAACTCTAGAGGGACCAACTCCTACAATGCCTCTAGCCCTCTCCTACTGATGCAGCAATGCCCTACTCCCTGCTATAACCCGGGTCAAATCCCCACTCAACTCTATTTAAATCGGCAGAATCATCATTGTCCTCATCGGAATCAGAATCACCGGGTAAGCAGAAGGCCCTCTTACTGCCTCATCAAGTGCAGCCGCCACTCTCTATTTCTCAGCCTTCTTCTTTCTTACCCCCTTTTTCAACTCTCTTACTACCCATACAACCTTAGATGATACCATGTTGCACACAACAACATCCTTCGAACTAGCAGCGAGGTGCGTCTTAAACCTACTGATGCCACCTTCCATCACCTTACACCCACAAAAGTTACACTAGGTCTTTTGCTTATTACCATCAACCGGTGCCCAGTACGGCCAGACAAGGGTCACTGTTAGGACCCTAGGATGAGGCCATGTGAAGGAGAGAGAGAGAATTAGGGTTAGTTGGGGGTAATAAATAGAGGGACAATGGAGTGGGAGAGGTTATCGAATGTTTTATGAGAGTTCTTGGGCAGCCGTAGGCTGAGGGACACCACTGTGAGGTGTGGGGGTGAATGCACCATTAAAACCAGTTTATCAATGTTATTTCTTGCATTTTAGTATTGATTTTCTAAGGTATTAATAAGGGTTTTATCAACTGGCATCAAAGCATTCACCATTCCATGGAGGTGAAATGGTTTTGTCACCGTTTTCTGGTGATGGAAAGGCACAGGAGTGGTTAATAGAAGTTGAGCAGTTTTGTTGTCAACACCAGATTAAACACGAACATTGGCTCGCAATAGCTCTCAAACATTTGGTTGGGGATGCGTTTGATTGGATTTATCAGAAGACACGGTCAGAATTCAACTGGACAAACTTCAACAAAGGCCTGAAAATTGAATTCGATGGCGGGACAGAGGCAGAAACGAGACCAACTTTGATGAGTTTTTGTAGTGGAACAGCGACCAAGGTGAAGGAGAACGATTCGCAAAACCACCCTGTACAGTCAAAAGCAAAGGCGGTGGGAGTTGCAGCCGGCGTGGATGAGTATCACCGAGCATGGAGAAGAAAGAAGAAGAGAGGGAGAACTTTGGGTATCGATGTCTACCGGATTAAAGATGCAGCAACGAGAAATCATGCTGAGATTCGATGGAAGCCAAAGCCAATCGGTGGAAAACTCCCTACAGCGGCTGAGGTTCCTGTTTGCAGAAAATGGGGAAGACGACGATGGTGTTTGGGGATTTTTAGGGTTGGTTTGAACCAACTCAAACCGGTTTACAGGTTCGTTTCACTCATTAAGAACCAAGGTTTTTCTAATTTGGGCCCAACTTAGGTACGCTTATTTTCACACATAGGGCCCAAACGAACCAAATTTAAAGTCTGGGCCATCTGGTTCCCTAAGAAATCCCCTTGGGCCCAACCCATTCCATTAACCCCAAGCCCATCTCATTTCATTAACCTGTATTTTTTAACCCGTTCAAATGAATTATCATGGGCCCATTCCACTTTTATGGCCCAAAGCCCAATTTAGCCCATCAACCTTCGTTTCCAGTGATTTTTTGTGCACTTTTGGGTAGGGACGACCCATTTACACGGGCCCTACTTGGATGACTGGCACACATGTGAAGACTCAACCTCAAATTTTCCATCATCTTGAGGACAAGGTGATTTTCGAGGGGCCGGTAGTTGTTAGGACCCTAGGATGAGGCCATGTGGAGGAGAGAGAGAATTAGGGTTAGTTGGGGGTAATAAATAGAGGGACAATGGAGTGGGAGAGGATATCGAATGTTTTATGAGAGTTCTTGGGCAGTCGTAGGCTAAGGGACACCACTGTGAGGTGTGGGGGTGACTGGCACCATTAAAACCAGTTTATCAGTGTTATTTCTTGCATTTTAGTATTGATTTTCTAAGGTATTAGTAAGGGTTTTATCAGTCACCCTCAAGTCTAGAGCAACAACATGCCTCAACTCTTTGCCTTGAACCAGACTCTCCTCTCTGTCATCCCCCTACCTTAAGGGACGGGAACCACCCACTCACTGTATCTATGATGTTGATCGCTTCATACTTCTAGGCATTATAATGATTGCATACACAAAATAAATGCATAAGTCATTAAACAACATCAAAATAATCTTTTTTAGATAAAAAAACACTGATGAACCTAGCTAGTAATTTTTCCCTTGCCCATGTATTTCTTTTAAATATAAGACCACTTTTTAAAATTTTTTGACAATAAAATTGGCTGCCCATAGCAAAATCGACGATGAAACCATATGGACAACACTTCAAAAACATATAGAAAGCCATTACATATTTTTCTATAATTTTCAAAAACCTCTTTCCCAATGTTTTTATAATTATTTTACTACTTTTTGAAAAATAAAACAATTATTTATTGGGTGAAAAAATATTTCAACTCCGTGAGACTATAGATCATACCTGGGAATTCTACATATATTTATACCATCACCATACAAGGTCTATATCATATCTTTTTTACATTTTATATGCAGGATCATAAATTTTTTACTAAAAAAAAATCCACTTTGCGAAAGAAATTTTCGACACTATGAGTTCATAGATCGGCCACGGTGTTCAAATTTATTTTCATTCCCATCCAACAACTATCTAACATGCATTCTAAGATTTAGTTTAGAGATTAATGGTATACCACAAAGATGAAAAACTCCAAGGTCTACTTGAAACAAGGCTCAATCCCACCTGATGCATGCGTTTGCCAACAAGATCCACGCAAGAACACACGAAAAACCAAGAAGTTCGAGCAAAAAATCACCAAATCCAACTAGGGGGTAAAAATCCATTGGGACTATCAGTTGAAATTTCGCTCTAAATGAACGAAATTTTGCCCAAAGTCCAGCTTTTATACACTTTTTCACCCAACATCTTGCGAGATACTCACTAACTCGCGAAATCTAGCCCAATGGTTGAAAATTCAGCCGAAATTTTGATGTCTCACATTTTGATCCTGATTTCATTTTGCCATTGTCAGAAACTAGAGAAATTCGGCAAAATTTCAAACCATGTTTGAACATGTGATGTGAAGGATTTTTATGTTAACCACCACAAACCTGTCCCGCCCATTCAATGTATCTCTAGACTCTTATAGGTTCCAGCACCATGGTGCTCTCACCCAAGCAAAGCCAATCAATGTTATTGAATACTCAATATTCATCTTCAACAACCACCAACTACTGGCAAACGAAATGTTTTTCTGCTCTGCTCACCAGTGCAGTATCTCACACAATTAGAGATGTCAAGGATATTACATCTGAAATGACAACCTTGCTCCACCAGATGACCAAATTAGGAAACCTAATGGCAGAAGACAAATAGACAGACAATCTAGCTGTGCAACATACACAAGAGGACAGCAATGTAAGGGGCAGAGGATCAGAGATGTATATCCATGATCCCCTATATGCTTGTTTTAGTCAATTTAGATTGTTCTTGGTTAGACTGTTTACCTCACTTGTACATTACCACTCTTTCTAAGGATTTTTCTGTTAAACATACAGAAGCCTGAAAACAACAACAAAAATTCCCCAAGTACACATTTGCCACATGAAGAGCAAAGCAGATAATCTTTCAGAAAATAGTAGAGATGATAATAGAAAGTACATCATTTATCTAAGTCCCATTTGTGTCTGAGACAATTAAAAAATGAATCATATTCATCAATTCCCAAGAAAATGCATAGCATGCGTATGGCATTAAAGTGTTCCGATTCTGTGCAAAAAACAATATCAAATAAATATAGGCAGTCATGTTCTAAAAGGCTTTGACCTTACGTGTGAAACCCATCAAGATCATGTAACTGAACTCCACCACAAGTCCATGTTAATGAATGCAGAGAAAACTACAACAACTACAACACAACAATAGATGAACTCTACAGTAAATGCTCAAATTGATGGAGCATAGCTACAATTGTTTGGATACGATGAAGGTGGACTCACAATCATATCTGGCAGAGGCATTTTTATTTTTGTAAGCATTATTTCACAGTTATATGCTCTACGCAACTCAACCTGAAAATTAATAAATGAAAACAAAAATACATCATAAGACAATTGGAAAAATATTTTTAAATACCAGTTCCAATAAACAAACTTCTTTGGGGGAAGGGTTGAATATTTGAAGGTGGTGGTATGTATTCAGTAATATCAGTATTATACAACATCTTTCGAGTCCCATGATCTAGCTATCATTAATCTTTAAAACTTAAACCAAAAATAAAATGCAGCATTTCATCTCACAGTGTTTATGCAAGGAATAAGTACTCATACATATTGACTCAAAGAACCTAAGATCGAATTAGATTCATTCTGGAAGAGAGACAAAAATACCACTAATAAAATTGAGGATAGCCCTTTTTCAAATAAAAATGCAAGCTTGAGTTAGATCAGCATCCAATCATCATGCAGGTGCTTATTTATGAAATATCCATTTATTTTCCATCAAATCATAATCGTGTGGCTTGTGAGTTGACAGCCTTAAGCCATCCTCCTTCCTTGAACATTGTTAGTCCCAATCTCTTTGCCTCCTTCATCAAGACAATGTTGTGTGTAGCACCCATGTCAACTGTCAACAATACCTTGTGGTCTTCGTGGAATGAGATTTCTTGAGATCTCAGTTTTTTGAGGTCTCGAGACGATCTCTAGCAAGACCTCCAAAATGCCATAACTCAACCTAGATCTCAGAGTGATCAAGATATCAGTGCATTCCCTAATTTAAAATCCCACATTTCAAGCAAGACATGTCGAGATCTCGACCTATCTCGCCTCCACTCGCCGACAGCTTCCCAAGTTCATTTTTTGCCTCCTCTTGCTAACAGCTTTCTTAAGCAACAACAATTATTCATGGGCCCAAGCCAAACCGCAAAGGAATCCAAGGCCTAAAGGGATATAAGACCTCTACAGGCCCGAGGGCACTGCCCTTTGCAACCTTTGTCGAGGCAGCCCCCCGGACCCCTGCCTCTCACCAAGGAGTGGGACCCTCATGTACGTTGGGGGAAGGTCATCGGCAACAAAATGTGAAGCATAAGCCAT
The DNA here is from genome assembly GCF_041222555.1 of Hakea prostrata. Classification (NCBI taxonomy): domain Eukaryota; kingdom Viridiplantae; phylum Streptophyta; class Magnoliopsida; order Proteales; family Proteaceae; genus Hakea; species Hakea prostrata. The sequence goes on from NC_142610.1 coordinate 24,731,569, forward strand.
ACCCAACACTTCTGTTATAAACTTATAATTTATGTTGAACTTACAATGGTTGTATTATTATATTCTTGAGAGTCGAGAATGTGATGTTGTATTGTACTTATATTAAATTCTGTTGCTATTTAAGTTATTTGATGCATCTTATCACTTGATTTTCATTTATATGTCCTAATGGTTCTATATTTCAGGTTTTATAACCTTATATGTTAATTCTTGTAGCATTTGCTTCAAATTTAGGGTCGCATAAGAACTTATACTTACATTTGTTTTTCACAAATCTAAGACCACCAGCATATTTAGAAGCCTAGAATAGGCTAAATACCAACTTTAAGCCCAACCTAACCCTTAAAATCCCTGAGATGGGCTCTAGAATTCACTCGATTTGGCTGGGGGGGGGGGGGAAATACCAGATCTCGAGTGAAATCTAGCTTTTTCTCAAAGGCGAGATTCACCTCAAGAACGTGATCTGGTACCATCGTTGTCTTGACGTTGACACTTGCTTCCATATACATCAACCCCTTTTGAGAGGTAGGGACCTTAACCTCCACTGGTTTGGCCTTAATGGCACCCATTTGTTTACGGGACCCCATTGTGCATTGTCCACACCTTTCTCTTCGAGCAATGCATAGACAGCCTTCCTCTTACAGCAATCCCTAGCCCAATGGGGGCCATCACAAAGGAAGCAGTTGTCCTTGGGTGTGAACTTACTCTTCTTATCTTGCTGTGACATGTCTTCTTTAATTGAAGAGGGCTTACCTGTGCCTTCCTCGAAGTGATTGGCCTTGGACACTTTTTCTCCCCCACCTTTGCCAACATGCTCCTTCTTAGCCTTCAAGTGGTCTTCTCTTTTGAACTCCACCAATGACTCTGCCGCTGCTATGGTTTATGCAAGATCTTATACACCACAGCATTGTAGCTCTTGCGAAGCCCAACCTTGGAGACCATACATGAATTCTCTAAGAGATGTAACCTAAACTAGCTACAAGAGAGAGAGAGAGAGAGAGTAGTGTTCTCTCCTTCCCCTATAATGCTTTATTTATATTGTAGTTTACAGTCCTAAGTTGTCTAGGAAAGTAAATATTGATTAGAGAACAACTTATAATAACCAAAAATAAAATAATGAATCAACCAAAATCTTTGACTTGTGGTCCACATTCCAGCTCTAACGTGTGCTCCAAGTTAATTCAACAAATTCAAAGAGAAGTTCTTCTTCGATCATGCTCAAGACCTCTAGCGTAAGTGTAGAGAATTCTTTGACATAGCCGGAATAGACCCCATGTGCTTCAGCCTTTTAATACTTCTCCGAGCCAAAAAAGCTACATTTTATGGATATAATTGTTTCTTCAGTCCCTTCTTGAAATCCTCCCATGTTTCTATGGTGCATGTAGCTCTCACCATGTCAGCATGCCTTCTTTGCCACCATAGAGTTGCCACATCGGTGAGGTAGAGAATAACAGTCCTTATCTTTGTTGGCTCATCCTCGATCACGATTGCATCTCTCTTCTGCTCGAACGGCTTGGGCTTTGGCACCTCCATCTTAGGCACCCCACGAGATATAGTGGCTCCTTCGGCCACCGTCCTCCTACAACGACTGCGTCCAACCAAGGCTCTAATGCCAAATGTCATGGTCTTAGTCTTTCACTAAGCCAACAATGCTGGCATGTAGCACCCGGCTCATAGTAAGTCAGCCTTCAACACCTTAAAAGAGTGAAGAGGAGAAAATTTAGAAGAGAGTTTGAGACAATAAAGGTATTCTATTGCTTGAGAACTTGCTACAAGCTTTGAAGTCAATTTCTTGATGCTCTACACATAAGGCCTCTCCTATTTGTAGGCTTTCTTCTATACAATGAATGGTTATGATATGTACAAGGGTCCTCCATCCAACGAACAAATGTGGAGAACCTTCTAGGTCTTACATATTTTTTTGGGGAAGAATTCTAGAAGCTAGATATTTTACAAAAGAGTTAGATCTTTTTAGATTTCTCCATAGGTGTAGGATGTTCTAGATAATGGGCTAGTCTTAGCCCAACAAGAACCATCTAGGACTAGACCAATGTGGCCCTTATAGGTTAGGCCCGCTGGGCCTATAGTTCGGTAAGCTATGACGGCTGGTCTAGGATGATCGGAGGCTTTCTTGGATCTAACTTTATGGATCTCAAAGGATTCTTGATATTTTTAGTGATTCTTGAATGCTTCTTTCTTTTTCTTTCTTTTCTTTTCTTCTCTCTTTCTTTCTTTCTTTCTTTCTTTCTTTCTTTCTCTTTCTTTTTCTTTTTTTCTCTTTTTTTTTTCTCTTTTCTTCCTTTTTTCTTTCTACGCTGCCACACGATCAAGAAAGGGGAAAGAAGAGGCAAAGAGGAGGGGAAGGGGTGAAGCTGCTGCCACTAGGAATGGGGGAGGGTTGTGTGGGCTTAGGAGGTTGGGAAAGGGGCAAGTTTGTACTTACTTGGATGAGGAACTTGTAGCTTGTTGTAATGCTTGAATTAGGTTGTTATCATCGGCTAGGGAGAGGAAGAAGATGAAAAATTGCAGAAAATAATCAAACTCTCAGCCATTGGTTTCCTCTTAAAACAAGAGGAAACCCATGACTCCACACTTCCTTCAATCTCAGATTTTATTCAATAATTCAAGTCTGCCGTTTATGGCTGGGTATAGGGCATTTATATAGCCTTTTAAAAGAAGAAAAGACACTTGGACTCTAATTAGGGAATCCAATTTGGATTGGGAATCCCTTTACAGCTCAATAACTAATTAACAACTCAATAACTGACAACTACGAGCACAAAAATAACATAATAAAGTAATAATTATCCAAAAGGAATCTTTTGAAACTAGATTTCAACTAAGACTCCCACATGGCCTAAGACTCTTCAATAACTTGACCATGACATAATCAACTAAAGAAATAATCTTAGATTCATAAGACCCTCAGGAGGAATGTGAAAATGACCAAAATACCACTTGGGACCATGGTGGGAGATCTCGCGAGAAATCTCGCTTTTTGAAAGAAGTGAGACAAGATGGAGATCGATAGCTGAAAGTTGGGATATCTTGCTCGAGGTCTCGCCATGTCTCACCTAAATCTCGTCATATCTAGTTGGAACTATCAATTTTTGCGGATTTTGGCTGGATTTTCACTTGCAACTACTCTTAGCACATCCACAACATTGAAGGAAGATCAATCATTCTTTGCTTGTCTTATGAACTTATGATTTAATGACTTACATAGAACTTATAATGTTTGTATAATTTTATTATTCTATTCTTGAAAATTGAGATTGTGATACTCATATGGATGGAATTTTGATGACATTTATGTTATTTGATGCATTTGATACACTTGCTTTTGATTTATATGCCTTAAAGGTTCTATATTAAATGTTGTATAACCTTGCATTCCATAATCTTACAACATTCCGGTTTCACACTATAGGTAGACTTAGAAATCATACTTTAAGGTTGTTTTCTAACAAATCCAAGGCCACCAATATGTTCAAAATGCCTTAAATAAGCTAAATACCAAGTTTCAACCCAATTGGGACCCTAAAACCCACCGAGATGGGCCACCGAGTTGACACAAAAAAATCACATAGCTTGACCGAGATCTTGCCGAGATGGTAGAGATCTCGGTTTTTCAAGGTGGCGAGATCTCGCTCTTCTACCATGCTTAGCATATTTGGCCAGCTCTAGCCGCCACATGGTTAGGGGGCTATTTTAGGCCCAAATTTCGATCCTTTCTTGGTATCCTGAACCTGGTTACATCACTTTCGTTTTCCACATGAGAAAATGAAGACTTTAGCAGGCACAATATGCAAAAATGTTCCAGCAACATGACATGAAGAGCATTGAGTTAGTGCACTTAAAGTATACAGCGTGTAAAGATATAAGAAACTGGAATCTTTAAAAACATAAGTTGATAAACTGGCAAGTAATGGAACGTGAGCCACCAAAGTTTATATATTACACCCCCCCCCCCCAAAAAAAAAAAAAAAAATGTGACATGTTTAACACGGCTACATTGAGTAAAGAGAAGGTTCAGGTATCTTAAGTGTGATTTCATGTGAGATCTTGCATTAATACTTCTTAACACAACAACCGACTCTTCAGCCAAAGAACTACACAAAAAATGTTTGATTTATCCAACTACTTTTAGCCCATCAAATTTTTTTTTTTTTTTGGAACTCAGTAAAACATATCACTACCAATTGCACTTTCTCTGGTTTGTTGATGTTAGAACCTCGACGAATTCCACCAATGTCCTTGCCACTCCCGTCAGAATTAGCTGAAAACAAACTTTCAAGTTCTGAAATATCTATTTCAGGGGCCCTGTGCAAAGAAGAAAAAGAGGGGGGAGTAAAAGAAGAGAATAAAAAGAATCAGCCATTTTGTGTTCAAAATAGGAATTATAGTTTAGACAGTGTGAGTATGAGAAGCCTTCTCAATGCATGATATGAGAATTAAAGATTCTAACACCACATAAGAGGTCATCATCATAACCACTCTATCCATGGACAACCACACAAGCTAGCTGCAACTCAAAAATTATGTTATTCAAGGCATTTCCCGTCACTCCAATTGTAGCATGGACATGTCACAGATTATCATTTTACTATAAGAATAAATACCTGAAATCTACCCTTTGGGAGGGAGGTGATCCTCTCAAGAAGTATTTGGACACGTAAGATCCGCGGATAAATTACAAAGTGTGTCATTCACATGAAGCATGGGCAATGTATTCAACATCAAGTGTATCTACCAGAAATCTAAAACTTAGTAGTGCATGTAAAATACATAGAGATACTGACATATAGATGTTACAAGCATGTTAATACACAAAAAGCATTTTCAAGAACCAAGAGAAAAATTCATGCATACCTGGACTCATTTTCTTGTCTCTGGGAATCAGCCCATAAGCTACCTTGCATTGCCCTGGTAACTTTTACCCAATGTAATGGCTTTAAAGAAGCTTTCTTGGCTGCATTAGGAGCACCACGACCTCTACCATGGCTTACAGAAACTGGAACTGATGAAGCTCTTCCCCTTCCAATAGACTGTGGGGGAGGTGGCACGCTAAAACACTTCCCATCAGGAGGTGGGGGTGGGGGGGGGACCTTTTGCTTGTGACGGAAGTGGAGGGATTGAAACTTGTCGAGCAGGTACCATGGGAGGTGGGGGTGGAACAGGAGGAGTAGAACCACCAGAAGCTAAGGGAGGTGGGGGAGGTGGAGGAGGAGCCCCATGCATAGGGTTATTGCTAGATGCTCTTAAGCTGCCTGAACTAAAAGGAGGCGGTGGTGGCAGAGGAACATTATTATATGAATTATGCAAAGGTCGTGGTTGATGACTAAAACTACTAGAGCTAGAGGGAGGTGGCGGAGGTGGTGGAGGGCCTTGACGAGAACCAACAGGAGGAGGTGGAGGAAGCCGCACATATGGGTTGTTACTCACGATCTTTGGGGGAGGTGGGGGTAGAGGTGGTGTGCATCTATAGGTGACACCACCAGAAGGTGGAGGAGAAAGGCCTCTTGTAGAAGTAGAAAGGGATGGCGGAGACGGAGGTGGAGGTGGAGGCATGGGTGGTGATTGCAGTGGAGGAGAACCTCTACCAGAAACAAGGGAAGCCGGTGTGCTAGGGGTTAATGACACGTCTTTGCAAGAAATAGAAGAGAGAGGAAGAGGAGGCAATAGGGGATTTACATCAGAAATAGAGGTCTGAAGAGTAACCGAGGTTTGAGCATCTCTCCCAGAATAGGACAATAGAGGTAGGGGAGGTGGGGGAGGGGCCCTAATAAGAGAGGTAGAAGAATGTGATGTAGCTGGAACTTCGAGAGATACACAATGTAGGGGTGGAGGAGGTGGTGGTGGAGGGGGCTGTCCACCAGAAACAGTAAAGAAAGGTGTCATCGTGGATTGAACACAATTAGTGATCCTCAAAGGAGGAGAGGGGGGTGTAGTTACTCCACCTAGAGGGCGTGGTGCACTAGAATCTGAAGTAAATCCATTCTTAATTGCAGGAAGAGGTGGTGAAGGGCTTTGCAATAGTTTAGTTGTATTATCAGCATTATCTTCCAGAGTTTCAAGTTGAGCTGATAGACATAGCCGTGGTGGTTGTGGTAAATTTGGTGGAGCAGAATCTGTAGCAGGGGTACCATCGCTTAGAAAGTGAGGAAGGACAAAACAAACTGGACTTGATTCTGAATCTCGAGTTGGAAAAACAGAAGGGGGGGAAACAAAGTCCTGTGGAAATGTAACATCTTTTAATTCAATGTCTTGAGCTACAGAATCATTAAGGGAATTCATACACGGTGTGGCTGCAAGTTCTGCATCTGGACTGGTTTCAGATTCTATAAGATTCATTCTAGCAATCTTTGAATTATTCTTTTCCTCCTCAGAGTCTGTTGGAGATGTTTCTACACTAACCTTACTCTGCAGTCTTGACAGCTCACTCACATCAGTTAAAATTAGTTTTTCAATTTTGTCTTGTAAGGCATTTGCAGAGATTTGCTTGATTAACCATAAAGCAGCATCCTCATCACTATCAACCCATTCAACACCACTGAAGAGCTCTTGAACCCTTGAAAAAGCTTCAATGGGCAACCCACCTTTCTCTTCGCCATTTAAAGTTACAATTGGAGCTCTATGAGGAGATATGCTCTCAACCTCAGCAAAGAGAACCTGAGTCCATAAGATTGAAGTTAGAAATGATGGAATTCATTTTCTTCATAAAAAATTCACACCTACAGAGAATTAAGAAATTCACCTCAGCCCGAAAGCCCTTTGGATACCGCTCTTTTGAATCCCAAAGAATGTCCAAATCCTCAGAATTCAGCATCAGAATGTTGGATCGGATAAAAGCAGTATTGAACATTATGCGGAACATCATGATTTCCCTTTCTGAGTCCAAGTCTACATGGAGGCACTCCAATACAACATCCCCTTTAACCAAACATTGTATGTCAATTTTGATAACATCACATTCCACCTGTGGAAGGAAACCACCCAATCTTAACACCAGCAAACAAGCTGGAAACCAGAACTCTCATATGATAGGCATTTTACCTGTCGGTAATGCCGAAGGGCTTTGTTCTTCTTGGGCAAGGAGAACAGCATCTGAGTTGAAAGTCCATCCTTGCTCAGGAGGTTTCGACCAAAAATACGAATCATTGGCCTACATCCAGAGTGGGAGTCAAAGCTTGGAATTGCTCGAAGAATGAGACAATCCAAGGAAAGAGCCCGCTCTGAAGGTGGCCATTCAGGGGAGATGTTTCTCCGGACTACATAATGCAAGTAACGAAGCTGAGATGGTAATGGGTTCAGAGGGGACAGAAGCTGTAATAAACCCTTGGGAGCCTCGCGATGGACAATTTCAAGAATCCTCTGCTCACTAATGTGCAGCTTTTTGAAAACCAGGAAGCTAGCTAAGAGAAATGCCAACAGTGGCCAACCACCCCTCTCACAATGAAGCAAGATAATATTTTGATGATTCCCAATAGAAAGCCAATTCTCGCAAACATGCAAGAAATGCTGAATTAAAGATAATGGAAGGAGGGGACAACCTTCATACTGCCGGGGATAATCCAAGACAGTGACATCGTGTTCACACAGAATTTCCGCAAATTGGCTTCTTTTTTCTCCTTCACGGAAGTTGAAGACAAGAAATGAAGAGCACGAATACTCTTCATGAAGCTCAGTAATAATCTCATGCAAGTAGATATGATACATTCCCTCTCGTAAGACTTCTGTTGAAAAGCATGAATCAAAAACTGCAAAGCCAAACGAAAGAGGACAAAAATTAATTAATTCATAAGGACGAACAGCAGTAGAGTAGACAAATAAATGTGCTTAAGGCATTAGTGCACCTTCTTATCTTCCTAAAAAGATGGGGCAACAATACCCAGTATTTGAACAAAGGATGATGATACTCACCGTATACTCTGTCAACAACTTCCAGTAAGCCATCAGGAGGCCTTCTATAAAAGAATCGACTAAAGAGGGACATCTTAACTGCAAGATCACAACTCCGATTGTACACTATATATGATTCATCAGGCTGATTCTATCCCATTGCCAACAGCAGCGCCAAGTGCAACCAACCCTGCAAATGCGACTTGAACAATATAAGAACGAAAACTAACCAACTCATCAAAAGCATTATCCCAATCAATACAAGTTTGGGTCGGCACCAGGATATTACAGCTTAATTATTATTAACAGTGCATCGCAAGTACGCGAGTAGTAAAAATTAGGGCAACCTGCAACCTTCTTATTTCGTTTTCGAAACAAAGATGAAAATTAACCAAAACTTTCTGTAGTTCCCGGGTAAAAAAGGAGGAAGGAACTCATCCCTACTTGCAAAATGAAAACGAGGATAAGAGGATGGCTCAAACAAGTCAAAACGGAGCTTGGTTGCGTTGTAAAGTTAAGTTCGGTCCAACTAAAAACCACCAATAGCAACTAACCAGTGATTCCTGAACAGTGACTTGTTCTGCGATCAAAAATTGAAATGATAGATTACAGGTAAAGTGGAGAATGAGAACGATGTAACTGAGTACGGTGAGCGTTGGTGGTGACACCAGGGTGGTGCGGATTTATATAGAAATACATTCACCTCCAGTCTCGGGAACGTAAAAGAAAAGCTGCTACCAGTCAGAGGGATGGTGCGAAACCTCGACCATATTTCGATTCCAAACTCACCACCGCGCAATCTCAAAAATTTGATTGAGCTTTTCAAAATCGAGTACCCAATGAAACATGGCATGGAATTTGAGTTTGTAACATACAGCCCCAAATTTGCAAAATATCCCTCCCAACCCCAAGGCCCCAACTTCCCCCCCCCCCCCCCCCTTTGGCAAATCTTAAGGCTGCGTTTGTTTGCAAAGGTGGGGTGGGAAAAAAAAAACATGTGGGTCCCATATGTAGTGAGGTGAGGGAGAAGGAAAAGAAAGAGTTTTGTAAAAAAGTGATAGGGGTGGGTCCCACTTTTTACTTTTGCATGGGGTAGAAAAGTTGGGCTGCCATATCAGCAGACAAGTTTCCTTGATTCAAGGAAAGTTGTCTCCCACTTTCCCACCCCAAGCAACCAAACAATGTACCATTTTGGGATTTAAGGCTACGTTTGTTTGCAAATGTGAGATGGGAAAAAAAAACATGTGGGTCCCATGTGTAGTAGGGTGAGGGAGAAGGAAAGGAAATGAAAAGATTTTGTGGAAAAGTGATAGGGGTGAGTCCCACTTTTTACTTTTCCCAACTTTCCTACGAAGTCCCACCAAATATGTAGGGTTTTAAAATGGCATGGGGTGGGAAAGTTGGGCTGCCACATGCAGACAAGTTTCCTTGATTCAAGGGAACTTGTCTCCCACTTTCCCACCCCAAGCAACAAAACAATGTACCATTTTGGAATTTAAAGGAAAAGTAAGAAATCTACACTTTTTTCAAGAATTTTCCCACCCCTTTTTTTCCACCCCACTTTATTCCAGCAAACAAACGCAGCCTAGAGGAAAAAAAAAATTAGTCAGCGCTTCTTTTTTTTTTTTTTTTTTTTTTTTTTCTTTTCCCTTTTTCTTTTAGAAAGCATATTTATTCAATCTGATAAAACACCTGACAATGAAAAGAGCATAACAGTTACAAATAGCCAAGTAATGGATATAGGCCATGCTCCACCCCCAAAGGGAAAGAGTGGACCTTGTCGATTCTTAAGTTAACCCCCAAAGGCAAAAATCGTTGACAAGGTCGAAAAAAGTGGACCTTGTTGATTCTTAAGTTAACCCTTTGAGGGGACGCGACATCAATTCAAAGATCCGGCTCAATGATGTTGATCCAAATGATGATGAAGTAGAGCCAAAATGAAAATGAAAAATTTGAGGTAAGCATTAGATCCAACAAATAGGTTAGATGTGGTAGAAGTTGTAGTTGTGGAACTTGCAGAGGTCAAGGAACCAAAGAGTGGTGTCTCGAATGAGAAGCCACCAGTAGATGGAGCAGTAGAACCAAGAAGAGATGAAGAAGGTGATGAGGTTGATCCAAATGTAAACCAGACTGAGTTTGCCGCGAGGAAGAGGTGGTGGTGGTGGTGCCGGTGATGTTAGGGAAGGAAGAAAAAGGAGATCCGAACAAAAGGTAGACAAGGAGAATCGTTGATTCAGTTGGATATATTTAGTTGATTTAATAACGTTGGATGCTTTGGCATAATCTCAATCTTTAGCCGCAGACAGCAAGACTGCTGTAAATAAAAATCCACTCAAATAGTCTGGAGTGTAATAAAAAAATATATCTTTTAGGGCGGGCTGGGCTTCCAAAGGGGGCGTTGGCCGAGTTTGCTGAAGAATTGAATCAGGGCTAACAATCAAAAAGAATGAGTGTGGTCTACTTCCATTCAACGTTTTTCGTATACGAATATGGTGTACCTTGGGAATTTTCTTTCCAACAAAATCATTTCCATTTGTTTTCGTTGTCCGTGGGGGTTAGGAGCACGAGGAGATCAGGGCATGAATAGCTAGTTTTCCGAACTCAGCAAAGGGTTGCAGTGAGCAAAAGACCACGTTAATTGCACGCTTCCCAAACGGGTCACCAAGCTTACACCTCACGCATCTAAGATAATTCAAGCTCACTTAAACTTCGCAAGATTCAAACTCACACTCACTTCCACAGAGCAACTTCTTTCGGTTCGTGCAAAGCTCTCATCTTGAAAAACAGAACAGGGGCATCATTAAATTAAACACAAATTATATTACATCATTATGTTTGCATACAAGTATACAACTACGTTTACAATCGTGGGATGCTTCCTGCAGTTACAGACAACCTTAGCAGGCCAAAAGCAAGATCTGGATTTTTCTGTTTTTCATTTTAAGCCAAAAAAGTCTCTCCGGTCTCCAACAACTAAAAGAGGTACCCCTTTATATATATTTTTTTTCCAAAAACAAAAATTGTATCAGGAATATTTCCAAAAATCAATTCCAACCTTCAAGCAAATGCACCAAAGAAGCCAACATTTTCGTTCATCTCTATCAACCAATGTTAACCAATTTGTTAATATAATAGGCAGACGCAAGATTATAAGCCTACCCTATAACAGATTAGGAGGCAATTTTACCAAGCCACATAAACGCCTGACTGCTACCACCATTCCACGACAAATCATGCATTGATGATGATCACCATTCGGTAAAATTGACCTTGGAGATTGTGTGATTCAGTTGGCTAACATATTGGCTGTATCCGTAAATTCCCAGCATTTTGCTGTCGGGTAATTTATCCAAAATGGGTAAACCAACAAAAGGTGAATACAGATAATCAACAAATGAATCTCAAACGCCAAAATTTTCCACAAACTAAAAATGAAGACTAATGATCTGAACAAGAAATCATGCAAGCAAACAGGAAACTTACATCAAAACAATACTCACAGATACAATTATTTTCGATGACAAATGATTACTGACCCAGGAGAAAATGAAAACAAAATTTGAAACAAACGCTCATTTTTGTTCAGTGTAACTGAATCATTGAACAAAAAATTGTTTTGACTAGACCTAGAATTTTGATCATGGAAAGTGACCATGAAGTTCAGTAATATTCGCAATTGTGTATGCAGCAGTAGGTTAACATGATCACCTGATGAACCCATGTATTTCTGGTTGAAACCCCACTTTACAGCAAGAGAAAACAGGGGTCAAATCCTTTGTCAAAGTAATGGCTGGAGCACATAGAACATCTGGAAGGTAACAGTAACTACAAGTCAGTAATTCATAGTTCAACACTGAAGTACACATATTAATAACAAACTATACAGAAGGAACACCAACCAAAAAGGGAGACAAAAGAAATGAGAGACAGAGAAGAGAGAGAGGGGGAGGGGGGGGGGGTTGGGAAGGGACAGGAGAGAACTGCAATAGACAGGGCCATTCATTGAACCTTGAATGAGTATCATAATGCATATGTGATCGGAAATATGTCCAGTCAATTAAAAAGGTGAAGCACTTAAATCATCATGAACAAACAGATAAGAACTAATTTATGAGTAGTCTAGACTCTCATGCATGATAAGTGCATTGTCATGATGGAGTAAAAAGATCCAGGGACAGGCCTAAATGACTCCAGAAGAGATGGTAAGAAAAGGCATGCATAGTTTTTTTTTTTTTTTTTTTGGGTACAAAGGGGCTTTATTAAGCCGGGGGATGGGGATATTAATATGCCTCAGCGAGAGTTGAACCCACGACCTCTTCACTAAGAGGTGTTGGTTTCAACCACTAGAACAGCTCTGCGTTGGCAAAGGCATGCACAGTTAAGTGGTTAAGACTGATAAAAAGTTTTGGCACTGCTTTGACAGAGTTGATTGTTGAGAGAACATTCATGCAGCTCACTCCATTATATGGGACCAACATTGATCTGAACGATGTTTAAGGATTCTTTTAGGGAAAGAGGAGAAATAAAAGGCCACAGTAAAAGAAGGACTGCTGTTCTCAATTATAGGGAATTTATAGAAGGCAGGAATATATACAAGGGACTCCAATTTTGCACGGAGTGTCTACCCAAAATGTTAAGAATAATCCTTTTATGTGATTTATCTTGAAACACCTATGAACAAGACCTTGAGATTTTCTGTCTGAAGGTATGCCCTGGAAACAAACATGACTTAAGTGTGCTTTCTAGATAAAGACTCTGCCTGACATGTCAGCACCCAGAATTAAACACTGTCATGTCTAAATTGATCATCTATGCCAGTCATAAATTTGAACATTACCAAGATACTATCATCCAAGTGCAAAAAGCCCAACTTGAAACATTTTGATGCTTACATTATAAGGGAGCCTTTCCGTTTCTTATCCCTCATTATAATAGATAAGATTATGCATTATAGATACAAAGAATCAATGATAAATAAAACTAAATACATTTTGCTACAGCAAATCTAGGGGAACGGTCCAGAGGAAAATAAAGGCATAAAAAGTTTCCCCCCCCCCTTTTTTTTTTGGGGGGGGGGGGGGGGTGGAGGGGGTTGGGAGTTTAAAAGTTGAAGAAACAAAACCTAGCCGGCACCCACAACTTATTCTAATCCAACAGCAACCTACTTAGGCTAAGAACCCAGTCAATTGCCAACTCATAGAAACTTATCGAGCCTAGCTGGAGTATCATCTTTTATGCTTACCTTCAATTCTTATTTGCCCTTAATTCAAATCCTAGCCAGCACCCACAACTTACTCTAATCCAACACCAACCTACTTATCCTAAGAACCAAAGTCAATTTGCCAACTCATTGAACCCCTGGAGCTAGCTTTGTATCATCCTTTATGCTTACCTTCAACTCTTATTTGCTTTAGCTTAATTCAAATCCTATCCTAGACTTAAGTTTTCCGATCAAAATTGTTACTATGCTGCCAAAGGAAGTTCGCTATCAATAAGAACTTTGATTTTGCCAACCATCCAGGGCCCCTGTAAATCTGTTTTCCATGTTTCAAGGTGATGTGAGGATTTTGATTTTGCTAACCATTGGATATACAAATTAAGATTCACAATTTGGATTTGAATATTTTTTCTTCTATTTCCAGCTGTCTGTTTTTCTCTCCCAACTATTAGCAGGAAGCTTAAGGCGACAAGTTGAAGGCAAAATCAGTGGGCCTAGCCTTCGTAAGTCCGCATCTGAGAAGTAGAGTTGATTCCTTTGTGTACTTGACTCCATGGAACAATATGCTATGCTATTCTTCGCGGTTTCCTACCTTGACTATTTGGATATTGAAACTGGATAAGGGGCTCAGGCCCCACCTTTGGTACGGAGAAGGGTTAGGTAGGAAGTCAAAATCCAACTCAGATGGAAAGATGAAACTTGACTAAATTTCCAAATCTCCTGGATTAAAACCAAACTCTAGGAAGCAATAGTTAATAGGAAAGACAAGCACTTTTTGGAACATAGGAATGATCTGACTAATGGTTTAGGAGAAATTTATGAAACCATGATCACAAGGGTGCAGATCCTAGAAACAGTAGAACTATAATTAAACCCAGTTTAACCAACAACATTGAATTAAAGAATGGGTTGATTCTCTACTTCACCAACCAAATTCAAATCCACAAGCTATCATAGAAATTGGATGACGGGACCAAAAATAATTTGAAAACTCAGGTCTTATATGAAAAATAGGACAGAAGTCAGAGACTTTAAGCAGTTGACCTAAATCAATGGGCCATCCTAGAGGGCATTTTCTTTTTCCAGGCAAAAAGGCTTGAAAACAGGGTATCTCCCAAGTCTATTTGTGAGGGTTCTTGCTATTAAATCTTATCATGAAAATGTAAACAGTACTCAAGGAGACAAAATTTCACAATCTCAGGTTGTAGTGAATTACAGCAAAACATACAAAGAACAGATGGTAGAAATACTTAAGTGAGAAGGAGAAAATAAGAGTTAAAAGAAAGTGATAACCAGATAACTATGGGTTATTTTCACCAAGAGGGTAGAGAATCTCACTGCCTCCCAGGGATAAAGAGAAGAAAGAGAAGAAAGAGAAGGATAAATATGGCTTCTCTGAGCATGTTTGAGTAGGCTTTTAACAGCTTTATGTAAAGGGGAAAAAAATGTTCGAAAAGAAAACCTAATCTAACCAGGAATGAAATTCTATCGCTTATTACATAAACATAGTTTAGAAAGGAATCAAAATACTACTGGGAACACTTCAAATAACGAAGTACAATCCCGAATACCTCCCTTCTGCCCATATTTTAGGCCCAGTAAAATAGCCCATTACAATGAAAACAAATGGAATAAAAAAGCACAATACAACCATAATCCATCCTGAGGTTTAACTGTTATAAACTAAGTCTATCTTGTGATTTACCTACACCACACTGATAATGACATGTGGAAGATATTACGGCAATAGAGGAAACCTTTCTTAGGTGTGTTATCAAAGAAACCAGACCCATTATACAGTATATGATGATACATACAAAACCATGAACAAAAGAAAATATTCGGGAGGTAAAAGTGAGACCATATAAATGTATTTGCATAGGTTATAACGGCAAAACCAAAGATACAGAAAATACCCTTTCTCTCCACCTTTTTTTTGTGTGTGCGTGTGTGTGGAGGGAGGGGGTGAAGGGGTGCGTGGGACTGTTTGGAAAGGTGGGGTTGTTAAAAGTGGAACTCAAAAACTAGTAGAAACTTTTTTTTTTTTGGGATGGATGAATAATTAAATTAACTGAAAAAAGATAGAATAAACAACCTTCAAACAGGAGGCTGGAAAGAGGAATTAGACCCCAGGAAACAACAATAAGCCTATTCCTTGGGGTGTCAATAATAGGGGGATGGGGAGAAGAAAAAACTTAGCAGAGACATCAAAATAGATGGCCTTCCAAATCATGTCAATAGAGCAGGATTTGGAGGTCAATCTTCTGAGATTGCGTTCCCACCAAAAACGATGAACAATAGCACTGAATACAAGCTTACTGATCCAGTCACAAATAGAGGAACCTGAAAAACTTATCAAGACCCAAGACCAATCTCTAGCAAACCCAAAGGAGTGACGCAAGCAGGGCAAAATAGAAGCAAGGGATTTCTCCAAAGGAAGTTGGAGAAAGGGCAAAGGAAGAATAGGTGGCCAAGGTCCTTATGGTTACACCAATAAAGGGTACAATTTGGGTTTATAGGGATGTGACGGCTAATGAGGAAAGCTTGGGTGGGAAGGGCAAGCATGAGGGCTCTCCAAAGGGTAAGTGAGTGGCGGGGGATGTGACCTTTAAACCAGATCAACGGGGGCTAGGGGGTGGGAAGGGGTACGGAGGAGGTCCCAGGCCGAGGACGAGGTAAAGCTTTTAGTGGGGGTGGGGAGCTAGACAGTATTATCATGAAGGGAATTAGAGAGTGAGGAGGGACTTCCAAACTTGTGTGAGACAGGGGTGGGGGGAATGGGACCAGGAGCCATAAAAAATAAAGGAGGATAGGGGGGTGGATTTGGGATAAGGGTATTGTACACAGTGTGGGGGCCAAGGAAGGTGGAAAGAATGCCCATCGGATGCCACAGGTCTAGCCAAAAGGAGGTGGTGGTGCTAGTGGAGATAAGAGTATAGATCGCCGTGAGTGCACGCGGCCTCAGAAGGAGAAGCTGTCTCCAAACTCAAGAAGGGTTGGAGGGGATGGGAACGATCCAGAAGGAGTTAGAATGGAGGAGGTAAGAGTGAACCCATCGGACCCAAATGGAATCTTGTTTGGATACAATCTTTTAGATGAGTTTGACGAGGCAGGCCATATTGACATCCAGGATGCGGAGAACACCAAGGCCCCCTTTAGATTTTGGGCAACAGATAGCTGACCAACTGATGGGATGAAGGAAGCGGGAAGCTTCTTGACCCTTCCAAAGGATAGCACAAAAAAGAGATTCCATAGTAAGGATTGTGGATTTGGGGAGGGAGAAGATACCACATTAATAAAGGTAAGAAGAGTGGAGGATTGAATTGATGAGCACGACTTGACCAGCAATAAAGAGAAGCTTACCTTTCTAGAGTTGAAGGTTTTTGCGGATATGATCAAGCATGGGGGAACAGTGGTGATAAAGTCTACCAGGAATAAGGGGAAGACAAAGATAGGTCACCGGGAAAGAACCAGACTTGAACCCTGTAAGCTGGAGGAGATGAGTGTAGGGAGTCAGGAATACCAGAGAAAAAGATGGTAGACTTATCAAAATTAACTTTGAGGCTGGAAAGGGACTCAAGGGACTCAAAGTTAGAGAGGGCTGATAGGATGGAGGAGATGGATTGATGATCAACTTTGGATATGATCATTAGGTCAACGGCAAAAGCAAGGCAAGTGAGATTGAGGGACTTGCATTTAGGCATGGGGGAGATGAGACACTGATAAGAGGACCTAATGAGAACCTCTAAGGCAAAAGAGAAGAGGTAAGGGGAGAGGGGGCAACCTTGACGGATACCAACACGAGAAGGGAAGTAACCAACCAGAGTGCCATTGGTGATAATGGAGAAGTGGGGGGTAGAGATACAAATCTCAATCTAGTTGATGGAGGGCGGGAATCTCATGTGAGAGAGAACATCGTTGATAAAGTCCCAACGGATATAATCAAAGGCTTTGTGGAGATCAACCTTCATAAGAGCAGCGGGGGAGTGGGAGGACCTATCAAATCCACAAATAATTTTCGCACAAAGGAGGATATTATCTGCTATGCTACGACCAGAGATGAAAGCAGATTGGTAGGAACTCACAAAAAGGGGCATAACCTTCTTGAGTCTATTCACAAGGACCTTAAAGATGAATTTATAGAATAGATTATAGAGGGAGATAGGGCGGAAGTCTGTGAGAGAAGAAGCACTCGGCTTTTTGGGGATGAGACAAAGGAAAGTTTGATTGATGGAGGAGAGTTGGGAAGGATTAAGGAAGAAGCTACAGATGGCTTTCACAAGGTCATCCTCAATAAGGTCCCAGGCTGAGAGGAAGAACACCATACTGAATCCATCAGGCCCAGGGGCAAGATTAGGCTTATGGGAGCGAATAACGAGAAGAATTTCCTCTACAAGCATTGTCATCAAAGCGTCCGCCAAGGCGCGGCAAAGCGGTTTTTAAGCTGCCTAATTTTCGACCGCTTAATTGATAGGCTGATTTTGGCCGCTTTTTTGCCTAGGCACTACCGCTTTGCCGCCTTGTGTGCCTTATTGTTGCCTAGACGCTACTTTTTTTTAATCATATTTATTCTACAAAGCCGTATATAAATTTAAATAGGTGAGTCATTTCGGAATCGAGGCCCAATTTGCAAATGAACTCTGAGGCCCAAAGTGCTTGTCGGCAACAGAATGTGAAGCATGAGCCATACTCAACATCGATAATCAATGAATCATTAAATAAACAATGACTTGGAAATTGGAATAATGAGATCTATTAATTTATCATGTCGGCACTATTTGGTAAAAAAAGGAAAAAATGGATACATCAATTTTGATTCCAATTCGAATATTATTCATGTATATTTAAGAAAAAAGTTATGTAAAAAATAATTCGTAAAATAATTTCACTAAACAATATATGAATAATATTGTTGAATGTTTGTTTAGCTTATAATAAAAAGTATTTTATTAAAAAGTAGTTGTATTAAAAATTTTGACCCAATCACTTTAGTCCCTTTATTGCCACCTAAGCGCCGATTTGTCGCCTAATTGCCTAAATGGAGCCCCAATCACTTTGGCCATTTTGCCGCTTTGACAACTATGTGCGGAAGGGATAACACAGAGGGAAGGGAGAGAGGAGGGGTCTAGAAATTTGTTAAGGAGATTGGGGGGAGGGGGAACGAGGAGAGAGAGATGAAGGGGAGAGGAGATTGGAGAAGAAAGAGGCGACTTCGGCCTTGATACTGGGAGGATCGGAAATCTAGGAACCATTACTAGAGAGAAGGATGGGAATGGAATTGTAATTTTGGCGAGCTTTGAGGGACGGTGAAAATAAGCAGTATTGGAGTCCCCAAGCTCGAGCCATTTGATTCGAGTTTTCTGGCAGAGTAAGTTTTCTTCTAGGAGGCAAGAGAGGAAAGCTTCTTAAAGAGCAAGATTTCAAAACCAGCCAAAGAAGAGTTGAAAGGGTCATCATGAATGAGGGACTGGATACAGAGAAGATCCAATCGACAATAAGTAACCCTAAAGGAGATATTACCAAAGGTGGAAACATTCCAAGAATGAAGAGCTTCTTTGGTGTTTTTGAGCTTACAGGCGAAAGCAATAAGGGGGAGAGAATGGCAGTGAACCGGTTTTCCCAAGCCTTAGCAACAATGGGCATAAGGGAAGAACTAGTAGTCCATATATCAAAGAATTTAAATGGCTTTGGACCAAAGGATAGAGGAGGAAGAATATGGACAAGACAGGGGAATGATTGGGAAGGCTAGGAGGGGAGGACGAGGCATGGGAGGAAGGGAAATTGGAGAGCCAAGAATCATTAGTGAGGAATCGATTTAGCTTAGAAGCAATTCTAGCCGAGCCCACACGACGGTTATGCTAAGTAAGAAGATGGCCCGACCAACAGAAGTCAGAGAGGCCAAAGTCTTGATGTAGGAGTTGAAAGCATCAACCGCAACCGTGTGAGGGGGGTGCCCACCAATACACTCATGGGCGGAGCGGACAATATTGAAATCTCCACCAATGCACCAAGGCTGGTCCACAATGGATGAAGAGATCGAACGAATATCCTCCCAAAGCGGGATACGGTGGGAAGCACGATTGAATCCATAGATGATGGTGATGAAGAAAGGGTGAGAAGGGGATATGTTGGGGTGCATAAGTTGGGGAGAAGAGTTTATGAGAGAAATTTGGAATTTTGAGGGGTCCCAAAGAATCCAGATTCTCCCATTAGAGGAGTGATCATAGTTTGAAATGAAGGACCAAGAGGGGGCTATAGCTCGAGCAATCCAATGGGCATTATTTTGGAGGACATGGGTTTCAAAAAGCGCACAAAATGAAGCTTTTGATTATTTGAGGGAGTTCTTAACTTCCAATTGTTTAGCTAGGGAGTTAATACCCCTCACATTCCAAATGAGAACATCAGACATAATAACGGGGTGGGGGTGGGGTAGCCAAATGGATATTTGAGTTGGGGCTGATAATGGTAGGGGAATTTAAGTTTAGCTGAGAAATGCAGAGAGGGGAGATGTGGTCTGTCTCACATAAGGGGGAGTTCAAGGGAGAGGGGGTTCCAAAGAGATCTGGGTCAATTGAGGACTCAGACAGAGAGATGGGTTCAAGGTAAGAGATATAAGGCAAAGGTTGGTTTATTGGGATGCGTTCAGCACTGTTACGATGGGATATTTAAGGGTTAATAGTGTGAAAAGGGATAATGGGCTTTCAGTTGTTATGGGCTGGTGTAATGGAAAGTGGGTTAGTGGTGGGCTTCAGAGGAGATAAAGGAGGAGGCCCATTAAGGGAAAAGTGGGCACAGTTCAAATGTCGTGGTCCAACAAGGGGGGAGTTCTGTGAGAGGCTTAAGCCAAGTGTGGGCCCCTCATGGAATGGGTAGGTGAAGGGTACTTTAGGCAAAAGGGGGTTTAGGTTGGGAGTAGAAAAAGGGGTTGGGGACAAAGGGAGGTCTGGTTCGACGAGGAGGTCAGAGGCGGAAGCCAGAGGGAGCAACAGAGGGTTTGCTTCGAGGTTTTCAAGAGAAGGGAAAGGTGAATCTTTTTCGTCAGCGGTAAAGGAGTAGGGATCTCTCTGTGACCGATCTATAGTAGGCGTACCTTCAGGCAGAGGTGGAATGGCAGCAGTGCATACAAAGGTAGTTCCAGCATTCTCAGAAGATAGACGGCCAGGTTCAGAAGTAACCTGCGAAATTTTGGGAGCAGCGATGACCGTACATGGATTACTTCGTCTCTGATAAGTATTGGCAACCGAAGGTTCTTTCATGTTTGTTGCAGCAGGCACATATTCAAGTGCTGTATCCAATAAAGCAGCAGCGGAGGTAGATGGGTCTACCAAGACACTGATTTTTTCCAAACATCTATTATTTTTGTTGGTGGAGCTTCAGAGACTTCATAGGGCATGAAATCCAGAGTTGGATTTGGTTTTGTTGTAGAGGAAAGGCGAGTGCATCTAGGCAGAGATGAGCAAATATTTGTGTCATGGCCGAAACAGGAACGGTGGTTGCAACGATTAGGGATCCAATCATATAAAATCAATTGATCATATTTTAGACCATTGTCATCTTCAATCTGAACTAGAGGTGGCAGAGGAGCAGCAGCTAAGAATTCGATACAACTCCTCACATAAGTGAGGCGTTCCAAGTCGATGGTTTTCGAGTCTGAACGAAGGGGCTTCCCTCTGGCCGAACCAATATGACTCAGACAATCAATATTCCAAAGCTTGAGAGGGAGCCCAGGGAGGTTTATCTACAGGGGAAGGGTGTTGAAGTCGACCTTATGGAGGGGCATTGAGGGACTCCAAGGTTTGATAAAACACGGAGATTTGCCGATGAACCATGGTGAGCCTTCAATAGCACGAGACTTACACGCCGGGGAATCAAAGTTGAACAGGAAAGTACCAGAGTCAAGGAGGTGAGTTTCCACGATACTGATGGCTTTCCATTGTTTGGCCAGGGAGGTCTTAATGATATTTGTGTGTGGAACAGGGCCGAGCAATTGTCCAAGGATGGCATGTTGCCATCGAAGGATTCAGCAGTAGTGGATGTAGCAGGGCAATGGGTAGTAAGGGTAGTAGTAGCTGGGTCAGTGGGGAAGAAAGAGGTCTAGAGTCGTAACTGAGGGATTGCAGGTTTGGAAAAGAGAGTCCATGGTTTAGTGGTTTCAGTAGGTGGGACAGGGGGGGGGGGAGGGGGGAGTGGTCAAGTTCAGGGTTGGCAATGGTAGTTGGAGATGGAGGGAGTACAGAAGGGTTAGGTGGTGGGGACTGACGGGAGGTTGAGGGCAGGAAGCGCAGAGGGGGATCCATGGGGGGGGGGGCGAGGGAGAGATTCTTACCAGCGAGGAAGATTAGAGCACTCACAAAGGGGGGATCAGAGCACTCATCTCCTACCTGGTTGGTTGTAGGTCAAATAGGTGGAGACCTAGTAGAAACTTATAACATGTGCAGAGTAAGATCTTCGAATTTTGGGTCAGGGGTCTTGCTGAGTTATACATGATGGGAGTGCTATAGAACTTTCTTCAAATGTTCTTCATGCTTAAGATGTTTTTTGTCTTCCAAACACAAAATATGAGGATGGTGTTGTAAATCTCTTCTTGTTCTTGAAACATGAAGGCTCTCGAAACTAAAATAATCCATCTTCACATATAATTGGAAGCCTCTTCAAATCCTAGTTGAATTTTGACCTTTAATGCTATGTCATCCTTTATTGGTTTGACCCCATATTTACAGTGAATCGAGGTGGACTAAAATGACAACATTCATACAAACACAAAAATAAAATTTATTTTCCTTGCGTGAATATTAGGCTGGCCTGAGATGAAAAATTCAATCAAACAAGATTCTTTCAAAAAAAAATTTCGATGAACAAAAATATAGATAAAAACCCAAAGGGAACAAAGAAGAAGGTATAATAGGAGGGGGAACTCTGAGGCTATGCTAGCCAAGGAGGGGAAAACGAGTGAGTCATTATCAAGTGCCCAAGTAATAAGAATATGCCTATTCCTTGGGGAGCCTACAAGAGGTTTCTTGGGTAGGGTAGCAAGCTTGGAGTTAATATCCCTGCAAATGGCCTTCCAAACTTATTCAGTGGATTTGGGTTTGGAAGTCCACCTGTGGAGATTGTGCTCCATCCATATTTGCAAGATACAGGCGCCAAAGATAAGCTTAACAATTGTGTTAGCAATCGAGGAACCACTAAAAGTAGAGATGAGCCAACAAAACTTGGAGTCAAATGGGAGGGGGCGCCTAGATTGGAGCCGTATAAAGGCAATGGCAAGAAGCCAAATACATTTGGAGGGGTAGGCAAAGAAGAGGTGGGGAATGGTTCCCTCCTCAAAGCAGATGTAAGAGGGGTTGACTAGAATGTAGCAATGGGTAAGGAAGGATTGGGTGGGGAGACATAGGGAAAGAGCTCTTAAAGAGTTGGAATCTTGATGAGGGATGTGGGCCATGTGGCCTTTGAACCATATAAGGTTCAACTAAGGGACTTTGCGAGAGGGGGTGCATATGTGGTGTCTAGTAGAGGTTGTAGTGTAAATGGGCAAGGAGACAAAGGAGCTTATCTCTTGATGAGCTAAGGAAAGGAAGAGGAGGGAGGAGATTTCAAATGGGGTCAAGCTTATGGAGGGAGGGAGAGGAAAGAGTCTAGGATTTGGGGGTGACGAAGTAAAAGGGGGAGTTCTTTGGAATGCTATAGGTGTATGCCGCACACGATCTGACAATATGGTAGAGAAAACCAAAAGGGTAGCAAGGAGATATTAAATCTGTCAATAATTGGCAAAGATGAGGCAGAAAGAGCTAGCAGGTACAATGAGAGGACAAATCACCAAGTCTAGGATGGTTGGAGGGGAGTAATTGGTTTTAAAGGAATCACTCTTCAAGGAGTGGGAGTATGTAGACCCAGTTAACACAAATGGAATTTTCTTCGGAAGATATTCTCCAAATGCATCTGAGGAGGCCTACAATGTTGTAGTCTTTGATTCTAAGAATGCCTAGGCCACCTTTATATTCAGGTTTACATATTTTGGACCAACTGATGGGATGATGCAATCTATAAGTTTCTTGGCCTTTCCAAAGGTAGAAACAGAAGAGAGACTCTATGGCTTGACTTGTGGATTTTAAGATAGAGGATGACTCCACACCAGTAAATGTAGGACAACTGAAGGACAAATTTGATCAGGAAGAGTCTACCAACAAATGAGAGGAGCTTGTGTTTCCAAGTTGGAGGCAAAGGTTATGCATGGGAGTTCACCATTGGCTACAAAAATGCATGAGGATAAGGGGCATGCTAAGATATTTGATTGGGAAAATCTGAGGAAGAAGCCAAAGATTTGGAGGGAGGAAATGAGGAAACCGGGGACCCTGAAGAGGAAGAGTTTTTATTTATTTATTTACTTATTATTTTTAGGTGAATAAGATGAAGAGTTTACACTTGAGAAGGTTGTCATGAAGGCCATAGAGATTCGAACTGCAAGAGAGAGTTGGTAATAGAGAAGATGGAGATGACATCAGCTTTGTAGAAGATCAAATGATCAATTGTGAAGGCATGCTGAGTTAGTTTTGAAACATTGCACTTAGGGAGGGGGAGATTAAGTGCTGGTGAGTGAGGGTTTGGATACTACAAGAGAGAACTTCCAAGTTAAGGGAGAACAGGTAAAGACAGAGGGGGCAGCCTTAGCATATATCAACTATTGAGATTTGCGTATTTTATGGAGATGCTGCCTTGGTGCACAAGTCTTAGAGCTGCTGCATTGGTGCACAAGTTTTGAAGCTACAGCCTGTACTTTCCCTTTCGGATACTTTCTATTTTAGTTACTTTCTATTTTTGGTCACTTTCTATTTTTCTTATTGCTTGGTTGTCAAGTAATCTCCCTGGGATAGTATTTTT
The DNA here is from genome assembly GCF_041222555.1 of Hakea prostrata. Classification (NCBI taxonomy): domain Eukaryota; kingdom Viridiplantae; phylum Streptophyta; class Magnoliopsida; order Proteales; family Proteaceae; genus Hakea; species Hakea prostrata. The sequence continues at coordinate 24,755,567 of NC_142610.1, forward strand.
TTTTAGTAGATTTGAGAGATTCTATGCAATATGTAGTTTTCTTTTAGTAGTAACTCACTTTAGGAAACTTTCCTAAACCGAGACTTGATTTATATTATAAACAAAGTACCATGGGAGAGCCAAAATACACATGCAAGCTCTCTCCCTTCTTCAGTCTTTTTCTATTCTTCTTCTTCTTCCTAAATTTCCTTTTAGTCCCTAGGCTGATTACACTTGCTGAAATTCTAATATAGTATCAGAGCAGGTTTAATCAGTCTAGGGACTGTTTTTTTCTCTCTTGACTGCTCAGTTTTCTCTTCTTTCTCCCCCATTATCTAGTGCAGCCCAGATTCAGCTCAAGTCATCTCCTTCAGTTCAAGATTTGCTGTGATTGCTACCGCCCTGTTGTGTTCTCTAGGATGTCCTTCTACCTTTGATGAATTACAATTTTTATCTGGACAGCAATATACACTGGCTGCTGCTTGCATTCTTTTCTGCTGTCTGAGGTACCTGCTGATTGCTTCGCACTAACTGATGTTGCTGTTTCTTTTGAGGATTGTTCTTGCACAATTAATAGAACACCCGATCCAAGTTCTTGAGAATTTAGATGGCCTGATAAGTGACTTCTCCAAAACAGACCTGCAGATGCTCTGCTTTTTCATGTCTCAATGACCATGTGTGAGCCACCTTGTAATCTCTACTTTACCGAGTTGATTCTTCTTCTTGGGATGCATTATCCTTTGCCTACAGCCACATTTACTAAGTTCTTTTAGTTGAAGAATCTGATGTTGTTACTTTCAGAATCAATCTGCTGATCCTTTTTACACACACACACACACACACAAAAAAAAAAAAATGTGATGGTGATTCTTGGATTTCCTTTCTCTCCTGCTTTGTCTTCTTCGCCTGTTTGGCTTCGCCTCTGGCTCACATTGTAGATGGGACCTCTTCCTCCCTTTTTTGATTCCTTAATTTTGTGATTAGGTTTTTTTCTTCTTCCTATCTTTTATTTTATAATTTTCCCTCACGGTACACTCTACTTTCTGTATGCAGTATGCCTTAATGTATTTTATGTTACCAACTACCCCTTCCACACATACATTACCATCTCTTTATTAATTTTGGCATCCACGCTTCTGAAAATTACAGATCTGCCATCTCTACTTTAACTTCAATTTATTTACAGATTTGCCATTCTTTTCCTATATTTACAAATAACTCCTTGAAAAATTCTGGTTTATTATAATAGTGCCATTATTTCCTTAAGTTGGGCTATTTTGCTCTGATTTTATGAGCCCATGAGTTACCAAGATGGGTTTGAAACCCAGGATTGACTGTTATTTGGTAATTAATTTCCACGTGTAATCCTACACGTGAGGGGGAAATTTGAGACTCTTTTTATATCTACTCAGGATTTGTTGAAGAATATTACCGATGAAGATCTTTGCCCTCCTAATTCCTAAAATGGTATTCTATAGCAACACCTACCTACATATTTGATTTGCAGTAACTTAGCTAAAATACACATGTAAGCTTTCACCCTTCTTCTTCTTCTTTCTAAATTTCCTTTTAGTCCCTAAGCTAATTACATGTGCTAAAATTCTAACACTAACCTTGGAGGGGAAGAACCCAGCCAGAGCACATTGATAAGGATAGAGAAAGTGGGGGTGGAGATGCATGTGAGGATCCACTGGGAAAAGATTGGGGGAAATTTTCAAGATTAGCACATACAAAAGGAAGTCTCAGCAGAGGGAGTTGAAGAGAGACAAGAGGATGTTATTAGTGATGCTCTACCCAAAGATCATGCAAATTGGTTAGGGTTGACCAAAAGAGAGACAAGATGGATGCGGTTTGCAAGGATTTTTACAATGAATTTATAGAGGAGATTACAGAGAGAGATGGGTATGAAAGTCTACCATGGAGGGTGCCCCACTAGATCTAGGAATAAAGCACAAAAAGGTTTGGTTAGTTTGGCCGAGCTGATTTTTTTTAAGGGGGGGGGGGGGTTGGGGGGAACTTTAAGGAAATCATCCTTGTAGGTCCTAATTGGAGTGAACGAATCCCATACCAAATTCATCAAGCCTACAGGCACAGTTGGATTTGTGGGCACGCACAATAGCTCTGTCCCTTTGGGATACTTTCTAAGCCATTGCTTTGAGGGAGGGTGGAAGATGGAAAAATTAGAAACTTTGAGATCCAACCACTTGATGTGGGATTTCAAGTAAAGGAAATTTTCCTCGTGTGGCAAAGAATGATGAGCTCCGTCGAGAGTTGTTGTGACATTTTAAATCTTGAGTCCAACTTGCAGAGCTTAGAGGCAAAAGCAACAAGGGGGATGATTGAGGGTATTAGGGTGGGGGGTCAATGATAGGACTAAAGGTCAAGAGAGTATTTTAGAGTCGGATGTTGTCGGGTGTTGAGGGCACAGACAATTATGAGGAAAGAGGAGGATTGGGAGTTAGGGAGGGAAATGAGGAGATGGAGAAGCTTGTGGAGCATCGAGGGAGAAAAGGGAACGGAACCACAAGAACCAGATTCGACCAAAATTCATAGTTGGAAAGGAGCGACTAGGAAGGAGCTACGGAGCATGAAATTTTTTGGAGTTGTCATAAGACACCTGGGTTTTTAGGAGGGCCAAAAGAGTGGATTCGGAGGTTTCAATGAGATCCATGATGTTGCCTTGCTTTGTAAGAAAATTAAATCTCACACAAGTCATTGGCTAGAAAGGGAGTCAGGGCGGGAGGCTAAAGCCTCTGAAGGGTGTAGGCCAAGATAGATAGGTAGAGGGCAAAGGGGGGGGGGGGGAGTCGGTTGTCAATGGGAGGAAATGTTGGCAAGGGAGAGGAGGGAGTCTGGGTTAAAGGGTTAATTGGGTTTGGGTGGGCTAGTTTGAGTGTGGGATGGGTCCAATAGGCTAATTGGGTTTAGGTTAGAGGGAAGTGGCTATGGAATTAAGGGTTGTAAGGGCTCAAAGGCTTGGGGGTTTTAAGTGAATAATTGGGTTCAAGTGGACTGGTTGAATGAGGGGTTGGTCAGATGAGCTAATTGGGTTAAGGTTTGAGCAGGGAATGGGCCCAGAAGAGGGATGAGGCCCATTACGATTGATAAAAAGGGACAATAGGTAAAAGGGCGGGGACGCACGTGGATATGAAGTAAAGTTAGGGTATTTGGGGGTGGGGGAGGCTGCTTGATTCCTAGGTGGAATAAATGTAGTGATAGTTTGATTCTTCGTCGTCGTAATAAATAAAATAGGAGAAAAAATTGAATATCATTCTTCGTCTTTACAACACCAAGGTAAAAAAAGAAAAAGAGAGAAGTTAACTATGACACGTTCCCTTAACAAAAGAATCTTTTGTGGCTAATCATTTATTAGTCAAAATTGAGAAACCCAATACGATGGTAGAAAAAGAGAACTTGGTCTCCGTCTAATATGAAGGTAGAAAAAGAGATAACTTGGTCTTTGTCATCAATCAAAAGAACTCAACTAAATTCAATCAGAAATAAAAAAGGGGTAAGATTTATAATCAACCCAAAAGAAAAGAGAATATTTCCATATAATCTATTTTGTATTATTTTGGCGGCATGGTCGAGTGGTGAGGTGAGGGACTGCAAATCCCAATCCGAGTGTTACCTGATTAACCAAAGACTTTGAAGTGATGCTTAATAATAACTTGAGTTTGTGATAATTTGTAGAAGCATATGCTTGCAACAAGGAAGATTGATCATAAGAAATCTGTGAATTCTTACAACTTATACTAAAAAGCGACTTTTCCATAGTCGAGATAAAGTGAATTGTTTTTTGGTTTTTTCAAACTGCGTGAATAGGAAAAATTGGGTGCTATCATATACCTCAGTGTCGGCTAAATTCATTGGTTGGAGCGACTTTTCCATAGTCGAGATAAAGTGAATTGTTTTTTGGTTTTTTCAAACTGCGTGAATAGGAAAAATTGGGTGCTATCATATACCTCAGTGTCGGCTAAATTCATTGGTTGGAGATAAGTGGACTCGAACCACTGATATCTGCCACATTCCAATTTTTTCCTGATACCTCCCACGGGAAATCTTGAATTGCGTCCAAAATTGATGGGTTAGTGTGATCTGCATTCTTCGAATAAGAATCCATTTTTTGAAAGATCCTGATTTAGTACTTTGGTGGGTCGTCCGAGATCCTTTCCATGATCTATGTTGTGGTCATATCTGGTGAGATCGAGATCCTTGTCGAGACTAAGATCTCAAACCATGGCTATTGGTTATACATTCAGGGTTTGTTACATGCTCATTTATAAGAAGTTTGTTTGGTCAATAATCATCTTTCATAGCATTTGTATTAGATAGAGTCACAAAATCAGCTTTCCAGTAATAAAGCTGAAAGAAACATGGATGCACAACTTTTTATTGTCTGGGAATATCAAAGAGGTGAAGAGTACTGTCAAACAAAATTCTATCATTTGATTGAAAAGTGAAGGTGGGCTAGGCTTGAGAAGATTGAGAGATGTATAATATGCCTAGTGCCTGCATGTAATAAATGGTTTGGAAAATCATGCATGACAACTCAATTGTGAGCACTTTCACAAGGTTGATATATTAGGGTTTTTTTTTTTTTTTTGGGGGGGGGTGGGGTGTGTGTGTGTGTGTGTGTGTGTGTGTAAAGGAAGTGGGTCTGTCATCTTTGATCCTACAAGAGGATAAAGAAAATCTGGAAGCATGTTAAAAGCTGCCAACGATGGGCCATAGGGTTGGGATGAACGCTAAAATTTGGCCTGATCAGTGGGTGGGTCTTTCTCTATTTCAGATTGTACTAGGCTTTACTAGCCCTACTTCATGATTAAGGCAAGGCTAGCGGGCTTTATAAATGACGGTGCGTGGGAGCTACCAAAGGTGCACTCTCCAATCATAGAAGTGGTTATCGAAGAAATTTTCAACATAAATATTACAAGGACAAGACAAGACATTTGCCATTGAAGATTTGAAGTAAATAGGGAATTTATAATGAAATCAGCCTAGAACGTGATCTGAGAAAAGGCTCCTGCAGTGGGATGGTTTGGACAGAAGACAAAATTGTAGCCAAGGCAGCTGTTATTTGTTCGGAAACTGCTAAGGGAAATTGTGCATAAGATGATAAAAAGGAGGGGGACAGATACGGTGTAGCATTGCAAGCAGCCACGAGGTACCATCCATATTCTGTCTAATCACAAACACCCATTTACAACCCACCGGTTTTTTTCATGGAGGAAGAGTGACCAGCTCCCAAGTATCATTTTTCTTCATCGTCTGCATTTCCTCTACCATTGCTGCCTTGCATCTTTTATCAGCATAGGCTTCCTGCCAATATTTTGGGACAGATACATTAAATAAAGAGGATATAAAAGCACGGTAAGAGTCAGACAAAAATCCATACAAGACATACTTAGCTATAGGATGTTGGGTACATGATCTTAACTCATTTTCTAATAGCAATAGGAAGATCAGAAGAACCGAAGAAGATACCTCAGGGGAAACGGTTGAATTAGAATTTGAAGTAGGAGACTGAAGTGGTAACATGTCAACTTTTTCTACTTGCTGTTGCCGATTGGGATTCTTCCTCTGACAAGTCTACACAACTTTTATTTGGTCAATCTGTCTTTGGAAGATCTAAATAGTGTGCCCCACAAGAGTGGTCTCCCCCCGAATAAGATCCTCACAAGGTTTAGAGGAGGGAGTAGGAGAATTAGTATCCTTAGGTATGATGGCCAAAGGCTTTCCTTGGTCAAGAATTTCTTCTTGAACTTCTAAGGGTTGTTGTGTCGTTGTGTATGGATCTATACATGGGATAGGAGTGTTCAAATCAGGACAGTACACCTCTCCTCTTAGACTCTCCCCTTAGACAGGTGTATGATAGTGACTAGACTCATAAAAAATCACATCCATTGACATAATTATCCTTTAGGAAGGAGGATGATAACACTTGTAACCCTTTTGAGCAGTAGAGTACCCTAAAAATATGCAACGTCTGCCTTGGGGTGCCAACTTACTATTGTTGGTCCCTGGCACAACACACAACCAAAGACTTTAGGAGCAATAATGAACAAAGAGATTCTTTAAAGAACTTCATTGGGACACTAAAAGTCAAGTATCTGACTGGGCATCCTATTCATTAGGTAGGCAGCTGTGAGTATAACATAACTTTAGTATTGGTTTGGTACATTCATGGCAATCATAAAGGAACGAGCTATCTCAGAGAGATGCTTCTTCTTTGTTTCAGCCACCCAATTTTGGGCAGTTGTATCAACATTAGCTGGTTTAGTGTATTATGCTAGAGTTAGAGAGGTATCTTTGAAGTTCTCCTTCAACATACTTGGTTCCATTGTCACTGCAAAGCATTTTCACAGTGGCATCGAATTGAGTCTTAATTATGTTATGAAAATCTTTAAAACATTTGAAAACTTCAATTTTTTTTTTTTTTTTTTTGTTTTAAAAGATAAATCCATGTGGATCGAGAATGATAGTTCACAAATGTGACAAAGTATCTATGGGCAGTAATAGGCACATGTCTGCTAGGTTCCCACACATTTGTATGAATTAACATAAAAGAAATTGAACTTCTATTATCATTGGAAGGTAAATAACTGAAATGAGTTTGCTTTGCAAAAATGCAAGCTTTACCCAAAAAATCTTCCTTATTACAAGATGAAACTTAAGGCTGGAAAATCTTCCTTAGAGTTCCTATAGGGGTTGACCTAAGCTACAATGCCACTGATGAAGATTTGACAAAGCTGAATTGACCTGCTAGAAAGATCTCAATTCAATATAATATTGTCCCATAATCAATTCATTCTCTGCAGTCTCATGGAGTTTTTTCTGTAATTCATAGATTTGCACATCATTTCCTAACTGTCCATATGTCTCTTTAGTAGCCTTCCAGATCTAGGCTGCTGTATCAAGCAATAAATATCCACAGGCAAGATTTGGATGCATGGAATTCAGAAGAAACGACATAATTAGAGAGTCGTTTGAAATCCACTTATTCTGAGGTGTGCCTGTGGCTGTAGGCTTGGTCATGGTGCCCTTAATGTGGCCAATAAGTCCTCTTCTAGCAACAGTTAGATAGGCCGAGTGAGACCAAATCAGATAATTGGATCCATCGAACCTGACCGAAAGAGGGGTAAGAGTAAGGTGAGTTTCAGAACCAGTTGGAGCAGCAGTACTGTCGTTTGTTGTCATGTCTTCACAGATTTCTCTACCCACTATTCTTCATTCTTCAACCTTCCAAAGTAACTGAAACGTTGTAGGAATCGCAGAACTTCAACAATCAAATAGATCTAGGTTTTTATAGAGGTAGGATAAGGGACAACATCGATTCCCAAAGAATCACCTCATAGATGCTACCCTAGGAGGAAAAAATTGAATCAGAAAGGTTACTGCCAGCTGTAGAAAGAGAGAGAATACCGGCAGCGGTAATAAAAAGAGAGGGGGTTGCGGAGGTGGCAGTAGAGAGAGAAAGGGGCGGTGGCAGCGGTAGGAAGAGAGAGAGTGTGTAGGTTTTTTATTGTTAATCGATTTTTGGCTCTGATGCCATGTGGAGAGAAAATCTGAACTGAATGGCTTGAATGATCAATGTGATGCCAAGCCCTTTATTTATAATGATATGGAAAAATACAATAGTACATAATTACCTTACTGGGAATAAGAAATAACAAACGGAATAAAAAAGACCAAACCACAACTATAACTGAACCAACCAACACTTTTCTAGGGTTTTTAGGATGGGGTTGGGGTTAGGGTTCAAGTTGAAGGTAGAGAGGGGTAGGAGAAAGTTATTAGAGTTTGGGCTTTGGGTGAATAGTTAAGGAAATACAGGGATTTGAATTAATTAGGGTTCTAGGGTTTAAGGGAGGAAGATGAATTGTAGGATTTTAATAAACTATATAAGGGTGGGGCAGTGATAGGAGTTTGAAGAATGAACTTAGGAATGGAAGGGCACTCGATGGCTGCTGGAAATCGACTGTCTCTAGGCTGCCACAAGCTTGAAGATTTAGGATGCTAGAAAATTGCAGAAAACAGTAACTCTTGGGAACCCACGACTCCACTCAAGTCTTCCTTCAATGCTATTCTTCATTCATTCAAAAGAAACTGTTTTGTTTATAAGGGGGTGGCTCTATTTATGGCCTTACAACCATAGAACAAATTTCCACCGAAATATCTACATTTTTCAAAATCAAAATGAAACATGCAGGATTTCGCTTTGTTACAATGTTAACGGTCTGAAATTTTGACCAAAATTGGTAGGTTTCGACCATTTTCGGTCAATTATTCCTTATAAAATCCACTATCTTGATCGAAACCTGCCTGGTTTCGACCTATATTTGCTGATTTCTCTTGTTTTTTGTAATTGCTAGTTGCTACCCCATTTTCACCCTATTTCCACAACTTCTTTGCCTTCAAACACCTATTAAGCCACAACAGTTATTCATGGGCCAAGCCCAAACTACAAAGGAAACTCCGAGGCCAAAGGTGATATAGGCCTTACAACTGAAGGAAATCATACTAGACAAATAAGAAACCTCATTGGACTTAACAAGGGAATCGAATCTATTTAGGATAGGATTCCCTCTTACAGTTAGACTAAAATAGAAAGGCTCTTGTTTTAAAGATTTCCTAAACGAATAAAATTACTGAAATAAGGCTACCTACGTTAAGAAGGAATCTAACTTGAAAATAAGACTCCAACACTCCTAATCAAACTACGATTCTAACCACTTAAATAAAAAACAAAAAGTAGACATTGGCTCCTAAAAATATTTTATTACTTCCAAAACCATTTGGAGCTTCAAAAGGGAGAAAAAATGACCCTTTTGTGCCCTTTAGGGTTTGGCCACCTTGTAGGGCCACCGATCAGGGTGGGCCCAATATATGCCTTCCCCTATGGGTGTCAATCCTGGTTACATCAAACAACGAAGTTTGATGCAAAAGTTGCAATGGTTTGAGAGGAAAGAAAAGTCCACGGAACTAGGTATGGCATGACTTAACGGCTTCATTTATAGCACATCTGGTTATGTGATTCCATGGATTTCAAATCCATTGATACACATTTGGTTACTTTTGTTAATGATTTGCATCAAAATCAAGAATCACATAGAGTTATAATTTTGCCTAGGAACGAAATTATTTGATTTCACAGTTTGACGTTAAATCCATGGACTGTTCCAAACTAACCTTGACTAAAAAAATCCTTAAGTAATCATGTAATTTCGAAGATGAATCAGTTCATAGGATCAGGGTAATCAAACAGTTTAGTTTAATGAACTATGATCCTATAGATTCTTATTACATGTATTTGAAATTGGAAACAATGCAACCATTGATGGAACTCACTATTTGATACCCTACTTCCTGTGGCTTGAAAGAAATGCTACAAGATACGAAGGGACTGCTCAGCCAAATATATGCAAAAGACAATAAATGTCACGAGGGAGCTGGCTTTGCACGAGTATAAAATTCGTGATAGGACTATTATTCCAAGTTTCCTGATGCCGCCAAGGAAAATAGGAGTGTGTATAAAACTAGCTTGCAGAAAGAAGATGGCAAGTGATGTGGGCGAGGCCCCACCTAGGATGGTTAAGGTTCTCAATACTGGTGGACGTTCAATAGGGAACCCAAGGTGCGGGTGCAGGAGGGCTATTTCAAGACACAACAACAGTCAACAAGGCTCATTGAAGCTTAGCGAGTATACCTGGGTGTTTGAACAAATATTAGGCTGACTTAAAAAACTAGTAAGAGAGCTGGACGTGCAAAACTGCAATGACTATGGATTTAAAGCGACTTGGCAGCCATGGTCATGCAAGCTCAAACAGGTGAAGTGACTTGGTTTGTGTCACAGCATGAGTGGGACCTAAAACAGTACAGGGATGGAATAGTATGGAAGATATTGCAGTGCTTTCACAAACAAACATGGAAGCAGATAATTGGCTTTGTGAGCTGCTAATAAAAGTCAATTGGCACAGATGGAGTGCTGACCTGTGATGATTTGGACTGGAAAAAGATGCATTAAGTAGACCAAGAATCAGGTTCTGACGTCAGAAGAGAATGATGGGATAATCCTCAAGTAGCTGAGTTTCTGCCACGATACTCATGTTAGCAGTGAGAGAGACTGTTTTTTCTTTGTCAGGTATATTTGTTTCTTTTGCTGCATATTCTCCGATGACTTCTTTTTATTTTTCATAGAAAAGACCTCTAAGTGCACGAGTGCAGTATTTTTTTTTTGGGGGGGAGTGGGGGGGGGGGGGGATGGGGTGTGATTTATGGAATTTTGAGGTTTGAGAAAGATCCCATTCATTAGGGTAGAGAAATTCAACTATGATGGACATCCAAAATTTTATTTTGTCTCTCTCTCTCTTTTTTTTTTTTTTTGCAGGGGTTTGGGGGGGGGTATTTGCTCATTCGTGAATAATATCGTAATTAGTAAGCAAATGGAATACAGATATTAAGCATATATAGGTGCAATACAAGATTCTACACTGATATAAACATTGTGTGGCACTTGGCAACACCTAGGTGCCACCTTCATAACTATGTTCAGAAGGCATATAAGTTATACAGATCTAACTATCTAAGTACGACCAAGAGCCACTAAATGAAATACAGTACATGTAGTTTACTTTTTTTGTTTAAGTTATTTTTATTTATTTTAAATCATTTAGATTATGTCCTAAATAACCCAACAAGTAATCTTTTCGTTTCTGCTATATAACAGAATATTTTGAGAGAACAAGAATGATTTACAAGTGCAAGCAACGTGGCATATGAAGGAATTGAAAACAAACATATCAACCACAACCAACAAAGTCAACAAAATAAACCGAAAGTAGATCGTCTAATTAATGCAAAAGCAAGAGAAGCATCCCATCATTCCTTAGTACTGTATCTACTGGAACTACTAAAAAAATATAAACAGGCATGAAGGCATAGATTACATCACCTTACTTCCATTGTACAAAGGAAGTGTAGCCCAAAGAGTTACATTCCTTGCATGCCCCTCAAAATGTTTCCTTCATCTTTCATTAGTCTTCATGCAGATGTAATGCTTTGCTATTTTACACATTATTCAGCCAGCTTCGGCTCCAAACATTTGTGCCAAGAATTTATCAAGTTCCCCAGAATTTGGCACACCATCTATGCTTTTACTATCAGAAGGCAATGAACGAATGCATCCAAGAATATGTTGTACATCTCGATGTAGCCTGGAACATCAGGACACTGGATTTTAGTACTGCTAAAACTTACACAAGGAGAGAAGATTAGGAAAAAGGGGGCAGAATTCCACATGATGTAGACTATGCCACAATACCGTTTCTTTGCTTGAGGAGTGGTAATCTCCAACTGTGAAAATGCTTCTGAAATTTGATGATGGAAAATTTGAACCACTTGCCTGCAAGTAGCAAAATTATGTTTTGTTTTTTGGGATGAATAAATAATCAATTAAAGACGAAGAAGCAAACTACAAAGGATCCAAAAGACAGGATCAAATAGGAGTATGGAATTGGGAGTTGAGTCCTCAGGATACAACAAGGAGCCTGTTTCCTTGGGGAATCAACAACCCGGGGATGGGGAGCGTAAGAGATCCTAGAAGAAACCTCAAACTATATAGCATTCCAAATAGTGTCTATAGAGCGGGATTTGGAGGTCCAGCGCCTAGATTTCGCTCCCACCACAATGGTGGACTGTTGCACCAAAGACAAGCTTACCAATCCGATCACAACTAGAGGTACCAGAAAATTTACTCAAAATCCAAGACTAGTCACGGACAACCCCAAATGAGCGGCCAGACCGGGGCCAAATGTAGCTAAGGGCTTTTCTCTAAAGAGCGCTAGATAAAGGGCAAGAAAAGAACAAATGCTCAATGTCCTCAATACCATTCCAGCACATGATACAATTTTGGCTCACAGGAATGTGGCGGGAAAGTAGGAAAGTCTTGGTAGGTAGGGCTAGGTTTAGGGCTCTCTAGAGGGTGAGGGAGTGACGGGGAATGTGATCTTTAAACCAAACCAATGGGGGCCAGGGGGGGGAGGGGAGGGGTGGCGGAAAAGGTTCCAAGCAGAGGAGGTAGTGAATGATTTGGTAGTGGAGGGGTTCCAAATAAAAATATCATGGAGGTGGGGAAAAACGAGGGGGGGGGGGATGATTTGCGTGAGACTATGGTGAGGGGATGGAACCCAGTTACCTAGGAACCTCTAGAGATAAACTCCGCGAGAAGGGTAGATTTGGATATGCGGGCTTCATAGATTGTGTGGGGAGGGAAGAGCGAGAGGAGGATTCCCATCAGATGCCACAGATCTAGCCAAAAAGAAGTAGTGGAACCATAAGAGATATGGGTGGTAATGGTAGGGAGAGCTCTGGGACGGAGAAGAAGAAGCTTCCTCCAGGTCCATGAAGGATTAGAGGGGAAAGAGACAGTCCAGAACGAGTTAGATTTGAGAAAATAGGAGTGCACCCAATTAACCCAAATAGAGTTGTGTTTGGTGACTATTTTCCAGATGAGCTTGAGTAGTAAAATTATGTTATGTTGCAGGCATCATCAAGTAAGCATTAGGCATTAAACTTTCCCTTTACTAAAGTCCGAACATAATCAATGGAATAATCACATGATACACAGAGACCAGAACTCCAAGAATAGGCTGTAGATAATAATAGAAAACTAGAAAACATAGATTCCACATGGACCAGATGGTGCTTGCAGCAACGAAGGAAATTTCTGAAAGGATGAACAACTTCCTGTCTTCTTGTGCTTTAGGTTAGTGACATGAACACAATGACCCCCTAGCCGAAACCTTAAGTGGAGCCCACATAATAGATCCAAGACGCCTCCATAGGCTGGCCGAATCCTGTAAGAGGGGTATTTTGGGAAATTTAGCCCTTAACTTACCTCTGAGTTTTAACTTGGGAATTATTTCAGTATTTCATTGAGTCAGTTTGAGTCAGTTTAGGATTTGCTTGGAGAATTCTATTTTGAGTTAGAGTTATTTTGAAAGAGTTGGTTCTTTAGTTTTAAGTTATCTAATTAGCATGTGCTTAAAAAGTAGCTTAAAGTGTCTTAATGAGATTCCAATATAAGGGTTGTAACCTTGTGGTAATTTGATTCCTCTTTTAAGTGTTGAAGAGTCCTGTTATATATGTAATAGCACCCTATCAATAAGGAGATCCTAGTTAGAGTTAGACTCTATTATTTAAGTCTATAAATAGCCTATTCATGCATTGTTATTTTCAGATTTAATGAATAAGAATTTGAGTTAATAGCCTGAGTGTTGGCAAGGTTCCTAAGAGTGGGACCCTGCAGTTGTCTTTGAAGCTTTCAATTTCGTTTCCAGCATTCAAGCATTCCTTCAAGTTCAGAAGCATCAGACCAGCAACCCCAACAATTATTCAAGTAAGTCCAAGAGCCCCACCCCATTCCCAGCTTCTTTCTTCTGTCCGCAGCCCTTCCCACCCTTCCCCCTCTCTTGCGCAAACCCTAGAGGCCCCTCCCCCATCAACCGTAGCATTTTCCAGCCCCCTCCCTTCTTGTCTGACCTAGAAAACCCCCCCCACCTCATCGCAAATCATCTCTGCCCCTTCCCCTCTGTTTCTCTTCAAGTCCTAGCAGACCTAGCCCCTATGCTAGCACCCGCAGGCCCCTTCCTCTCCCATGGCAGTCAAATCCCAACCCCATTAGGAAACTCTAATTCTGAACTCTGTTCAAGCCCTTTCTACCCAAACTAGAACCGCAGAAGCCTCTAGGTATCATTCCTAACCTTAGTTTCCCCAAAGCAGCCCAATTTCTGGAGTTTGAAAATTTCCTGCACTTCATCTTCGTCAAGTGATTTGCAGGATTTTCGAAAATTCCCAGAAAACCCTAATAGCATATACCTCAGTCCCTCAACTTCTGACTTATATATCAGTCACATTCTCAGTTCTGAACAGTAAGACAGCAAGCCTAGCCCCTCTCCCAACTCTAGCCGAAACCCTAGTTTGCCTAAAATTCATATCTCAAATCTGAGTTTCAAAGTCCAACAAAATTCAGATCTGAATTTCATTCTCAACAGGCTTGAATTGTTCTAAAACCCCTAAAACCCCTTTACCAATTGCTGGAATTTCCTGAGCAGCCACAAATCTAGGGAAATTACAGCTTTGCCCTTAACCTGAAGTCTGGTTTCATTTTTTTCTCCCAATGTTGAGTTCGGTGAAGCGATTGGATGAATCTAGCTGAGAAATTGCTTAAAATCTGGAAATGATATGAGAATTATAAGAAGAAAATATATAAGAATACTTAGGCTTGCAGTCACACTCCAAATAGTAGAAAAATGACTCACCATCAATAATTCTCAGTAGTTTCTATGAAAATCAAAACTTCTCCAAGTAGTATTCCCACAAGGAAGACTTAGATGTGTGCAGTGTGTCAGTGGTCCCATAGGCATCTAAGTGGTCAAGTTCAACCTAAAATAATCACTGGCACCAGTCATAGTAATCCTCGCAAATCACAACAATGCCATATTACCAATAATAAATCGAGTGGGCTGACTAGTGAGGTGGCTTTTGAATCCTATATAGCATCATGGGACCTCTAAGATGAAACCTCATAAAAAAACAGACATCTGTACAGGACCAGATATGTGAGGCAACATCAACCTTAGTTCCAACGACAGCAATTTGATGTCCATCAACAGTAGCAAAGGGGGATGGATATTCCTCCCACAATTTAGACCCAGATAAAAAAAAAAATTTACATAAGGAATCTCATTCTAAATTTTCTAATTGAAGAAGCGCCTATCTCATGACAAAAATGAAACAGAGGAGAAAATTATAGTCCACTGGACATAACAACAGTAAGCTATGTATATTATATGACTACTTTGTACACACTGGGAAGTTAATCTCAGGCCTCACCTAAAAATTGCTTGAACATCTGCTTCATGCAGAGTACGAGATAAGACACGTTGAAGAAAGCCAACTTCCTGTAGACAAACAATTTAACAGCCAATCAGGACTAACTGGTTAAACACCGGTCACAACAACCAAAAAAAGAAAAAAAGCAAAAAAGAAAAGACAAGACAGAAGTTTGACACAGATCAAACAGAATAAGAGAAAAAATTAAGGCATAGAATACAAACAGCACTGCACCTTAGTTAAAGACTTAGCAAACTGACTGGGCTGTAGATCATTGTCCTCTGGTCTATTCCAACCCTCAACAATTCGACGTAAGTCACGCAAATGTACTAGCAATCTTTCCCTCATTATCTGAACTAACTTCGTATGTATCTCATCACGATGAACCTTATAATCCTGCAATTTGAACGGTTGAAAGAAAGAAATTCCAATATGAATAACTGGAACTGCCAGCATGCTTAATCAAACCATCAACCACATACATTGACACATTTGTAGTAAATTTGGAATTCTCATGAGAAAATATTTACAGAAGAAAGTGACAGAAAACTTATTTATTTATTTGTTTGATAAGTTATAATGGAAGTTAAATGAATTAAAATATTTTTAAATAATATCCTCAAATCATGTGGAATCAATCTAGAGAGCAACCTTTGTGCAGCCATTTAGGATGTTCCAATGTGACCAAATGGTCATGGGTTCAAGAGAGGAACAGCCTATCTACAAAAGCAGGGTGAAGCTGCACCTGTTATATCATGCCTAGACCCCAGTGGGTGGAGCCTCGTGCAACAGGTACACCCATGGGGCATCAACCTAAAAATCAAAACATGGATAGTCCAAATATGTTAACTTAGAATGCCAACATACATAAAAATGTATGCAGTCCCATGTCTTGCAATGGTCCCCACACCCATTAATTCAATAATACAATGTGACATGAAACAGCTTCAGCATTTGAACAACCAACAGTAGTTTGTTTCTTACTCCGCCATGTGACCAAGTTGACACCAAAAAAGTGTATTAACCAGAAGTTCATTGTCAATCATCATGAGAACTAGCCCAGTCAAAGTCAATGAATGCCTCCACTCGAAGATAATCACGTAGAGGGGTTAAAAAACTTTGCATGGGCAGCCTTCAAATACCATAACATCCGTATCATAGCATCCCAAAGGGAAGTATGTTATGCTTGTATTGGCTGACCATACTAACTACAGGAGCTGTTCAACTGAGTATGAAACAGATAGATCAGCTTGTTTACTAACTTTTGATAAAGGCCTTTATTCACAGGGTCATCCATTTACCCAGAGAAACGAGCATTTGCTTCAAGAGGTATGCCAGAACGTTTACATCCAAACATGCAAATCACAGATAGCAAATCCAGTGTAATTCCTTTGAGAGAGATGATACAACCACAATGCCAATCAAATGCTTCATTGTGCCAAGGTCTTTGATTTCAAATTTCTTCCCATGTCATAATTTTAGTCGAGCAATCTCTTTGATGTTGCTGCCTGAGACTACAATATCACAAACATAAATGGCAAGAATGGCAATCTTGATCCAAACCGCTTAATAAAAAGGATGTCTTAGTATTGCATTAAGCTGTAGCCAAATGTGACCATTGCCCTATGGAATCTTCCAAACCAAGCCCATGGAGGCTGCTTTCAACCACACAAGGTGGGCTTCAACCAGTACACCATCCCATAAGAGTGGCAAAAACAGTAGAGACATTGAGATAAGCTTCTTTCTACAATCTCTTGTGCACTCTTTATATCTAGTTGTTGCAGCTCCCATCTAGGTTAACCGCATATGAAAAGATGACACACATCGTGTTCATTATTGCATGAGCGGTAACGTATCTTGGTAATCAAGGCAATAGGTCTATGTGGATCCTATAGTGAAAAATGAGCTTTTTGCCTATTGATTGTGCCATCCATATTTTGTTTGACAACAAACACCCACTTGAAGATAACATTTTTTATTTTTTCTATGAAGGGAGAGAGACTAAGTCCCTAGTGGCATCTTTCTTTTTTTTGGATGAATAAATAATTTATTAAAAAAACAGACGCAAATACATCAAGCCCAAAAATTCACAAAGCTAAAGAGCAAGAACAAAGCTAAATGGGACAGGACCCAACAAAAATGGGCCGAACAGAGGCCAAAAGAAACTATTTTGCAGAATTTTTCTTTTTCTTTTTCTTCTTTCTCTTGGAGGAATTGAGACCAACCAGGAAGTCATTACCGAGTGGGTTGTACCCTTTGATAGGACGATTACTCCGTCTACACTCAACATGATCAAAATCATGCGTAGGAGAGGAGAGCGGAGAGTCAAGAGTGGGCACAATAGGGGTTAATTCACAAATCAAAGGTTTGGAAACGTGAGTGTCGTCTGAAGAGACTAAGGTCTGGGCTTCAGTAAGTGTGGAAAGAGGGGTTGAGAGTTGGGCTAGGGGGAGAGCCACGATCAAAGGAGGACGATGGGCAAAGCAAGATGGAATTAGGGTGAGAATAAGGAGGGGGACCCAAAATAGAAAATGGGCCAAGAGATATGGGCTTGGTTCGAAATTTAAGATGGGCCGCCATAGAGGGAAAGGGAGAGGGTTTGAGGGTGGATAAATAGGGGGATTGGGAGAGAGGGGCAATATCGCTAGGAGAAGAGGGAGAAGCGGTAAAGTGTAGCAGAGAGGAGTCAGCGCGATCCACGGCTTTGTTCGTCGAGGAAGGAGGAGCTGATAGGTTAATGGAGGCGTGATCAACATGGATCAGAGCCTCTATACCATCTTCAGAAGGGTCAGGCGGCTCTCCAGCATTGTGAAGCAGATCGATAGAGATGGAAGCCGGCGGAGCTCGATCCGTGTGCAGCAGCACATCGGAACTGGAATCAGGCAGATTGGCAAGTCCAAGTGATGCAGTGGGAATCTTCAGCGTGGCTACAGGGTCACCAGAGACCAGACTATGGCAGGAATGGTTCAGGACCTCGGGAGAAGAGTCGGGCACCACCGGCGGCAGAGATTTGGACAGTCTTCTTCTACTGTAGGTGTTTGCAATCACCGGAGGAGTAGCAGTCGCCGGAGAAGAGACGGAAGGCCTTGCAGCATCAACATCAGGGTCCTCAACATAGATTTTTTCTAGGGTGTCAATCATGGATTGAGGAGGAACTCCGTCGAACAGATCAGCAGAAAGAAAGCGATTGTCGGGGAGACCACCATCAGCGGTCATACGGTCTTCTTGGCTAGGCGGTGAAGGGGCTAAGCAGGGATGAACGGAAGCATTAGAGGAGCATGAACGGTCTTCCTAGTGGCATCTTTCTTGACGGCATGCATTTTAATGTTCATGGTAGCCTCCCACTTCGGATCACAAACAGCTTTATAACAGTTTGCAGGAAAAGAAACAAAATGACAATGAGGAAATAAAGGCAAATATGAAGGGGAAAGAGAGTCATTCAAAACAACTCCAGAAGTGGCATGTTGCATAAAAGTTTGAACCCGTCTATGAACAACAGGACAAAATTCAAAAGAAGGATCTGAAACAATGGGTGAAGGGTGAAGAAAGATTAAATGGAGATTGGGTATCCAATGCAAGAGGAGTTAGTGTACCTGGAGCAGCTAAAGCGGGGTTTATTTGCATCCTATGAGCCTGATGGAGTAGGTATGGGTAGTGGGACATTTCACAATGGGCTAAGCATCCCCTAAGGAGGAGATCCTGCTAAGTAAGAGAGCTGGAATCCAAAACAGAAGACATAGGAATAACAGGGTAGGAATATCAAGCATATCAAGCATATCAAGCACATCAGCATTGACTAAGACACCCTTTAGGCAAGATGCTGAAAATTTTGGTACAACTTCATTGACAACATACATAGTCGCATACACATGGCGGCTTGGCAGATGAAGGCATTGACAACCCTTTTAAGTAGGAGACAAGCCTTAAGCATGGCTCAAGATCTTGCTCTCAAGGGCAATCTCGCCCTTGAGAAAAACCGAGATCTCGGGCGAGATGGTAAATCTCGAGGGCCCATCTTAGGGGTTTTTAAGGGTCAAGTTGGTATTTAGCCTACTTTAGGTCTTCTAAACACAATGGTGGCCTTAGATTTAGTTGATCTTGAACATTTTTTTTAGGTAGCAGAGATTCTCAGTTTGGAAAGTTAAGACACAAATAAAAGCGAAGGCCCAACACAGATAAGTAAGAAACCTCATCCCTCTGGTTACACACATGAAATTTCAACACTAGTTCAATCATCTTGTGCAAACTGATGGTCAATTCTGTTAGCCAACTGGATTCATCATAATTTCCGCTACAATGACAACTTTAGATGTTGTTTTCCGGTCACTTTTAAAGAACAACAAATCTCATTTTTTGGAGTTTAATATCTACGCTTCCTAACTTTTTTTTTTCTTGGGATGCATATCTGTTTCAGAAGTAGAAAGAGTGTTTCTTCATCCATAGACCATAGCAAAGCTACTATAATTAACATTGGAAGTGAATTCTGATAAAACAATTGTTCAGTGAAGTACAATTGTACAACAACAAGATCAACAGAGAAGCATCAAAGGCAATCATACCTTCGCTACACGATCAATCTCAGACAAAAGCAGTGGCTTACGAGACTCCGGTATTTTGAGGAAAAGAACACGTCTGATTTCTTTATTCCAGAGGACAAAAGTACAATGTAAGAATTAAATAAAAAAATTTGTATGACAATAAAAGCATAAAATATCCAAACTGAAGACACTTTTAAAAAAAAAATTAATAAGAGAAAGAACTCAAAAGGTGAGCTATATAAATATAATCAAACAATCATCATTTTTAAATAAAATGCTAGTAGCACTCAGCAGAGCACTGACAGCACAGAAAGTAAGAGATGCAAACTGACGCACACAGTCCTTACATGGATAAAAATTGGTTGGTCCAGAGGACTTGTGGTTATGCACATTGACATCATTCAAACAAAAACCATCTTCAAATGAGCAAGCTTTGAAAGCTCGTTTCATTTCACTGTTTCGACCAGCTCGAGACATCGTAATTTCACTAAAACCTGGTAAAATGTTTTGGTTGATGGTTTTAGTGGGTTTTAAGGTAGATTTTGACCTGGTTTTTGGTGGACAACATATATTAAGGCCAATAAACACATTTGCAAGGTTATCTAGTAACACATAATACAAATTGAACTTCTTGATTCGCACATGCTTGGTTGTAAGTGGACAAAACTAGATGTTGTATTTTCACAAATCTTAATATGATTGAAATATAAATTGACATAAATGATAAGGAATTTTCAATTGATAATCAAGAAAACGTTGAAACTTGATTAAAATGTGCATGACAAACACATAAGGCATAAGTAGAACATCCCAAAAGTAGTCATATCTTAATTACAATTAACAAATTACAAAACACCAACTCATAAGTCATTACTCATAACAAATACAGAACCAAACAAAATCCTCAAGGCCTAAGCTAATACAAGCTGCTATGTCAGTCTCTTGCTCCACCTAACTATAAGTCTGTTGGATCCGTTGTGCATTGCGCTCTTACATCCCATTACATGACTCTGAAATATACTGAACATAACCAGACACCAGCTCCATGCTTATTGCATCATCAGCAGAGTGACCCATCCACGTCAAGCACACGTTTGTTGGCAACGATTTCGAGTTTCCCTTTTGTTTCAACAAGAACAGAGTCAAAATGGTTTTAAATCAAAAAATGGAACCGCAATGGGAGCTTATGTCTATTGCACATGAAATTCTGACGAGACACTAGCTCCATGTGTATTGCATCCATCATCAGCAGAGAAACCCATCTACATCAAGCACATGTTTGCTGGCAACGGTTTCGAGTTTCCCCTTGGTTTGAGCAAGAACAGAGTCAAAATGGTTGAAAATCACAAACTGGAACCACAATGGGAGCTTCTGTCTCTTGCATGTGAAATTCTGATGAGCTTATGAATACACTATGTAGCAATTACAAAGAACCCACGAAATTCTTGAAATTTCACCAGGGTTTCACCGAAATTTTGAAATTTCACCGAAATACCAATGTTGAAATCTCGCGAAATTTTAATACGCGAGATTTCATACCATGCAAATAAGAATTTAAGTACAAAATAACATGTAAAGGAACCTCTTCTGTGCCTGAACAGAAGAAATAAATCCAGAACACAATGCCACTGACAAACAGAGTATCGTATGCCCGAACGTTTGGCAGGTCAAGATCAGAGGAGGCCAAAAGAGGACCTGAACCACAGTGGAAAAATCTTTCGTCTAACATGACTACAAATTGTCCATCACCTGAAATATGGAATTCTGAAAGGGAAGGATTGATCTCCTGCAAAAGAGATATCTGAACCTACCCAAAACTAAAACCCAAGTAATCCTGTTAGAATACAATAGAAGGGCAATAGGGAAGAAAAAGTAGGTCTCGAGATTGGTGCCTGGTGCTAATCCTAAGAAGGGTTCTGTCAGCCGTTTTCGGTCTTTTTTTATTCCTTTTGGTCTCTAACTCTTGTGACTGATTTCCTAATTTTACTGAGTGGAATTCGCGGCTTTTAAAATTCACATGAAACCTTTTACAGTTGATGTGAATTCTCTGCTTTCTCCTTCTCTGTTTCTTCTAGTTTCAGTCTATGTTTACAAAACCCCAACCCCCGGACCTGCTATATGATCCCCACCAACACATCTTTCTTAACTGCAACTTCACTTATTTCAAGGTCTTTGATCTGAGGAGCTTGATCACCATACTACTGAAACTTCAAAACATGGATTTGCCCCCATTACCCACCTCAAGCATGAAACCATATGTAAAAACTTGCCATTGCACATGATCCCCTTCAAAAAATTGGTACAAATGGATTAGACACGATAGGATTTTTCAAGCAGTTCATCTCACGGTTTCTTTAGGCTGATTTACCCTTTATCACAAACTAGAAACTACTTCACCCAAAGAGAACTAATGTCCTGCGCAAGGCCTAAGCCCAAAACATCTCACCTCTGAAAAGACACCTGAACACTAAGTAAACAGACAGGGGGAAGAAAAAAAAAGTTGGGAAATTTCACAGAACATTGAACCATGGAAATATACAGCTTGCTAGACTGAAAAATGTTGTATGCTGCCCATCACAATGTAATTCAAGTGGATACTACTTAGTCAAGTAGAACAGCCAGCTTAAGAGCTACTAGCTGGGAGAGAGTAGCTTATGGGGTGAAATCATTGAGATGGAGAAATATGGCTTTTGCTCATGGGATGGGGATGCCACCAATCAAACCTAGGTGGGCATGTAAAGGTCTTCCCCTAAAGTTAAGCAGGATCTAAATGGGATTGGGATATATTCAAGTTCTTGATATTAGGGTTTGGAGGAAACTCTAATTTCATAAGTCAGGAATTGGAGTTTAGGATAATTGTAGTTGTCCGTAACTTCACTTAAGAGTTTGGGACAGATCTAATGGCTTTAAATGGGGTAGATTAAAGTTTGAATTTGGGTTTTTCAGAGAATCAGGATAACCAAGAAAAGTGATTGGATGGTCAAGAAACTGCAGAATGGGGCTAAGAATAAGTGGTCCAGCAGGCTTACCTTACTGCCAAATTCATAGTTGTCAAGGCATCACCTAGGCGCCCTGGCTCCTTTTTTTTCTCAAGGAGACCTGAGGCCGCCTTGCTTGGTATTTGTTGTACTCTATTGCCTTGCCTTGCCTCGCCTCGTCGCCTTAACAACTGTGCTGCTGATATAACCTTTAGTGTATCAACTTATGTGATGAATGAAGAGTGCCCTTAGGTCACAACAGACCTTGGATATGAGTCACTGAGAAGGCAAGAATCCTAGCCACAACTTGGATATAACTCATCAAGTCTTGCTCCAAGTCTCAGCCCAAATATGACTCACAGACCAGTCCCACAAATGAGAGAAGAAAACAACAGCAACAGCTCTTTGCAACCAGCAAGAAAATTCTTAATTAGAGTCCTATACCATTCTTCCCACAATGAATCCTGTGGTATGAATGCGGCCCTAACCAGCCTCACAAAATAAGTCCTAATGGAACATTGGGACCTAAAGAAATAAAAACAGATTAGGACTAATGTATGCAAGCTTGAACAAAAAGATCGTATTTACTAGTTAAATAAGACCAGAAAGACCTAAATCCTGCAACTTAAACTGAACTAGAAATTAAACAAACAATGGTTAAATTAAATCTTTCCAAGAAAAAAGAAACATAAATAAAATTAAGGTGTATTTTTGTTATTCAACTCATGCATCCCTGTTTTAAGTCCCCATTAAGTTGACCGATTACATTGAAAACCCATGGAATAAAGGCCCAATACCTATATGGCCCAAACCCTACACCTATATTTAGGAAAAAGAGCCCAATGGTCTCAATTTAGTGCTGGACCTGCATCACCAACAAGGTGACAATAATTGTCCACTTGATCTAGGCGATGCCTTGACAACTATTCTAGGCATACTTTAAATTGACCCAAAAAGGTTACATATTATATCATATCATACTTCATAGCACCATAAAAGTATAAACTTAGGATTACATCCTCAATAATTACATCTTTTAAGAGGGTTCCCTCACAAGATTCACATCTCTTCATTACTAGACTAAAATACTGCAACATGCCCTCAGCAGATAGATCTTCCCTCAAAAGTCCCAATTTTCCAAAATAACCCTACCTATTATCATCAGTTACATCTCTGAACACAACTCCCTCTTAAGAGCAATGAATACCTCCACCTGTTCTTAGTAGGTTCTCTCAAGAGGTACATCGATTACCCAAAAGAAAAAGGTACATCTCTTCAACTAACACCATTTTACCTCAAACCTTATGCCACCTGACAAATTACCACCTCCCTTATTTCTCTCCTATTAATATTATTTACAATCAAAAAATTTCTCATTGGAATGAAACCACCTGCCTTTAGGGGTTTGGATTTGGGAAGAGAGAGATCTGGGGCGAGAGAAGGGGTATAAGATCCAATAATTGCAATGAAACCACCAACCTTTTTGCTCCTCCTTGTCATCAAATGTGTATATAAGATCCTTCAACTGTGCACCTCGCATATGTACAAACCTCACACAAAGTACGAAGCTAATGACATCCATGAGATTGGATTTCCAGCGCCACTGGGGCCAATAATTGCAGTGAAATCATAAAACGAACCAATGATTTGGTGACCTTTGTAAGACTTAATATTCCAAGCTCCAGACAGACTATTTTCCCTGGTGAAAGTAGGGATGGCAATCTTCGCAAAACCCAACCTCAACCTCTAGTAGAGTTTTCTATTCAAAACCATAAGATGATTTAAGCAGCGAGTGTCCCTAAAAGAAAACTGATACCATATGTAGGGTTTCCAAAATTTTTTCTCTTTAATCCACTTTTGTTTGAATCCTTTCAACACGCGATCTCTCTCTCCAAGAGGGTGGTATCCGGCGGTGGTGGGTGGTTTTCGGAAAGTTGCAGGAAGAAGATGGGTGAAGGGGGACCACCTAAGGGTTGGGCATGTGAAGTAGTTTAGTAAATTGATATTAAGAGTGTATTTTGGTCATTATATTTTGGGACTTAACGAGACTAAATGAATCTGTTATGTGTGAGTAACTTGTAATATTTAGGAGAGTCACAATTAATTTTTGGCACTTAAAGGAAGGCACCTTCAGTTTCACCCCCACTTAAGGGAGTTACAAGTAAAAACCTCTTTAATTAATAATTTCCACTCTTTTACCCCTGGAAAAAAAATCCGCTCTCTTAAATTTCAATTATATTTTCCTCCCTGGTGAAAAAACACAATTCACGTTCTTAATCCCTTAAATTAATAATGAAACAAGAAAAAAACCAGAAAGCAAACAATCAAAATAAATTCACACTTTCAAAGGAACATCCCTCAGAACTTGGGGTGGGGGGGGAACCCCTATTTCCACTCAATAACTACCCTGAGTTCATTTTGAATATTCAACCAAAACTATAAAACAATTTTCAACCAAATAAAAAACCCAAATTCCTCACGTTTCATCTCCATTCTCCATCACTCTCTCACCATCAAGACTTTAACACAATAAAAAACCCAAGTACAAAGCCTCTTTTAAAAAGAAGAGAAAAATTATACTTTTGGTAAAAGAAAAAAACTTGTACTTACAAAGCATATTAAAGCCTACATTTTTTTGTGGGTGAAGAAGAAAAGCCTACTCGCTACCAGGGGGAAAAATTATACAAACATGTTACTAAACAATTACCACATCAATGAATAAAACATTTATATATTTTATATACAAAAAGGGATAACTTATCCTTCGCTCTTAATCTCTTCTCCTCCTAAAATAAAACATTTATATATTTGAACTATTCCAAAAAATAACAAAAACAACATGCATATGCACGTGAAAGTTTGCTAGTAACTCTTTAAAAATCAAACCACAACATAGAATAAATTATATTTAGTACCAAATATTATTGGGTCTGCTCTTTGAGCATCTTCTAAATCAACCAAAGAGCGAAAGATAGACACGCGGGGGGTGGGGGGGAGCGAGAGCGACAAAGACAATTGAAATTTTACACCCCTAACTACCCAACAAAATTTCTTGTTCTCCACAGTTCTATCAGCATAAAGAATATCATAATCACAAAGTCTAGCTTCTACTACAAGACATCCCAAAAAAATGATTAGACATGTGACGAAGTAAAGAAAACCATCAAATCCTTTATCACGAACTCTAAAATCATAGAAAGGAATAAGATGCAGATTATCTCCATTGGAAGTAGGAATTAGAACTGCAACTTATACAATGTACCTGGAATAATAGCACAGGTAAAACTGATAACCTGACTAGCAAGAGCCAAATGCTTAGAAGTAATAGACTTCAAACCAGACACCTGCAATGCCACATGAAAAAAGTCAAGCGGAGCAAAAGCTATTACTTGATAACATCAAAAGCAGCAATAAGGAGCACAAGAAACAAGCACAAGCTAAAATCCTGAAACTATATAGCAGAATATTACAATGTAACACAAACTAATTACTATAAGAGCAATTATGAAGCACCAAAATCATCATCTACTATTAAAAAAGCAACCCAATAGTGGAATCTATTCAGAATAATTAGGCTAAATGCCTAAGCATAATAGGATAAGAATAAGGATGCCACTACCGGATTAACCATTAAAATCAATTGAATAACTATTCTGAAACTGACAAAAATAACTATGTCACAGGCATCTGAAATGTGCTTGGGCAGAGTATGCAGGTGTTTAAAGGCCACATCCACCTAAGCAGTATTAGAGATTAGGGTAGCCAGGATCCACCAGCTACATATGGGTAAATGCACACTCCTCATATGACATTCATTTATGATATCAAATTAGCTGGTTAATGAATCTGTCTGTTGGGAGGAAGACAAAAAAGTCCCCCTCAATCTAGCACTAACATTAGGATTGAGAGGGAGGGATTTGCACATGGGCTCCGCTCCTATTTCGTATTGGAGTCTTGAGTTCCTTCATTTATTTATTTTCTGTCTTGCTTTTATTTCCTATTTTCAGTTCTACATTGGTTTTCTATCCCTACTCAAACTAGGATTTGGTCAAACTATAAACTATAAATTCCCCATCAGTAGCTATCAATAACCAAACTTTCTCTGAGCAATAATCTCTTAAGCTCACAACCGTAGTTGTCACAGCGACGAGGCAATACAATGCGGTTTAGGCTAGTTGAGGCGATGAGTCAATGAGGCGCCCTCCGAGGCGCTTTTAAGGCGGTTGAGGCGTTTTAAGTGAAATTTATAGTGTACATCTCATTTAGCCTAACTCAAGTCATCCAACATACTACAAACCACACATAGTAGGTCCTAAATAAAAAGTCGCAGGAAGACCAAGAGAAGAAGTCGCCTGTCGCTGGCCACTGCTTGCCGGAGTGTCGTCGTGGGAATCGAAGAGAAGAAGAGAGGAAAAGAGAAAGAGATTAGGATTAGAGTGAGAGTGAGAGTGTGAAACTTGAGTCAAGAACTTATTCTCTTTTGATTTTGTTTGTTTTTATTTTTTTTATTTTGATCACATATGGTGTCATTATAAATATGCATATAGGTTCAAACAATAGATACTTTACAATCGGAATCTAATAAGTAATTCAATATATGCCTTCAATTTGGCATCTTTCATGTGATTTAAAAAAGGAAAAAAAGCGGATGCCTTAAGGTATAAGGGGTCCGAGGCGCCTAAGGTGACGCCTCCTACCCTAAGGCGGTTGCCTTAATGCCTAAAAATAAGGCGACGCCGATTTGAGGCGCTCCGAAGGCACTCGGACGTCGAGGCAACGCCTTGACAACTATGCTCACAACACTATGTATGCATCCTTCAACCAAAACAAAAAATAATAATAATAATAACCAATGTACAAAATTTGATCGAAACATGCGAAATTTTGCACTTTTGGAACCTCAAAACGAAACTTTGGGTGACCCAAAAAAATCCCAAGTTTCGATTGAAACCGTCGAAACCTGAAACCTAGTTCACCCCAACTGGACCAGCTGGTTCATGAGAAAAAAAAAATTCCCAAATTTCATGGGAAACATGGAAAATTTCATAGAAACCTGAGACTCTTTTTCTGCAAGTTTTATAGTTTTCCCAATTTTTTGATTTTTTTGTTTCTTTTTTGTTTCCTCAAATACCCCCTCCATTAGGACTTCCCAATGCAAATTACGTATTCCCTCAAATTGGTTATCTTAGGCATGTTGATGACCAGACTTATATAGCTGCAATTGTCAATTACCTTAACAACCATAGGCATAAAATGTCATGGGATGTCTATGTTCGTTGGTTGGAGGAGAGGTTGTTACAAGCACACTACTACTCAGCTCACGAGATGGATCTACTGAGGCACTCCTTTTGGCACTAAGTTGTACTTTCCTTTTATAGTCAGTTACTTTGTATTTGATGTTTTGAACTTAGAAGTTATATCTTGAATGTTATGTACTTAAGTAGTTAAGTTTATAGTGTACTTCTCAGACAACTCTACATTGACGTTATGTACATTGGATGACATATCTATACTGATCTTTTTAGCAAAATGCATGTGCCAATGCAAAGGTCACACCCTAAAATACTCCCTAAAACCTGTCGAAACTTGATGTTGAAACTTGCATGAAAAAATCTTAAGTTTCCCTAATATTTTCCAGTTTCCCACCAAGTTTTCGCATTTTCACTTTGTCAAAACTTGAGTTTCCCTCGAATTTTTTTCTATGATAACAACAATAATAGTAATAATATAATAATAGTTCTGAAAATAGTGGGCAAAATAATTTAGAGTTTACAAGGTTGAAAGGGCATGGAATTTAAAAGAAAGAATAATAGGTTCAAAATCTTTCTCTGAAAAAGAGATGGATGGAGGATATTTTGGCGGATTCAACACATATTCCACTTCATTCTGATTTCATTTCACTTCCAATGAAAAATTCTGCAGCTAAGATGAAAGGAAATGACATCATTCAACCAACTCAATCAAATGATATACGGTTCCAGCAAACATGGTAGAAGATCTCGCTCTCGAGAGAGATCTCGCCACCTTGAAAAAGAGAGATCTCGACCATCTCGGTGAGATCTCGGTCGAGATATACAATTTTTTGGCGTCAACTCGGTGGCCCATCTCGGTGGGTTTTAGGGTCTCAATTGGGTTGAAACTTGGTATTTAGCTTATTTAAGGCCTTTTGAACACGTTGGTGGCCTTGGATTTGTCAGAAACAGCCCTATGTATGATTTCTAAGTCTACCCATAGTGTGAAACCGAAATGTAGTAGGATTAGGGTAATGTAATGTTATACAACATGTAATATAGAACCTTTAAAGCATATAAATGAAAAGCATGTATATCAAATGCATCAACTAACTTAAATGTCATCAAAATTCCATCCATATGAGTATCACAATCTCAATTTTCAAGAATAAAATAATTATACAACCATTAGAAGTTCTATATGAGTCATTAAATCATAAATTCATAAGACAAGTAGAGAATGATTGATCTTCCTTGTTGTAGATGTGCTAAGAGTAGTTGCAAGTGAAAATTCAGCCAAAATCCACAAAAAAATGCAAAAATTAAGAGTTCCAGCGAGATCCAGGGCGAGATATGGCGAGATATGGCGAGATATGGCAAGATATAGCGAGATATGGCGAGATATGGCGAGATCTCGAGCGAGATATCCCAACTCGCAGATCTCGACCTCCATCTCGTCTCGCCAATGTGAAAAAACGAGATATCTCGCGAGATCTCGGCGCGAGATCTCGCGAGATCTCCCACCATGCCAGCAAACTCCAATACTTTTAAGCTTCAAACTTCACAAAAAAGTAGAATGGTCAATCCACGCACACATTAAATTGAAAATAACAATATGATGAACAATTCCAGGAACCAACTATTATTGTTGCTTATTCATTTATGCTGCTATAAATCATAAAAACAAACAATACCTGCATGGCACCAGCTCCAAGAACAAGCTGACAAGTTCTCGTGTTGAAGAATTTTAGAAGTTCTACAACACGGTGCACAACTTCAGGTGACAGCGCAGGCAAACAATTGTTCATATCAACATACTCTGACAGCATCTTCAGCAATATCAACCCACTGAGGTAGAAGACAACATTGCTTAGGTTAATTACTTCAGCAAGTCCACCATAAATTCAAGGGAAAAAATTATGAAAGTGGGAATACTAAATGTAAAAAAAGTATTGTGAAATGTCTCATGTCACCATGCCATATTTACATGTAGATTTGATGTCTATAAGTGAATTCTAGTGATAAAGGATCTCAAACCAACCACAACGGTCCCCTCATAGCTTAAGACAAGCATGAGTGAAGTTAAAAAGCGAGTTTGAAGTTCCAAAAAACCACATGAACACCATTTCACAAAAATAAAGCTTTCAAGTCATTTTTAAGGCACTTCACCTAAAGAATAAACAAGGCATAGCATGTCTAGAATGGCAAGAATCACCTCATCACTGGTTAAGGGGTCCTGAAGAATAAACGAGGCATAGCATGTGGCAAGAATATGTAGGGAGCCCAAGCACAAGTTTTGGAGGTCCATTAGGGCAGGTGGTGTCATAAGAGGTAGTTTAATATTTCTCTTTTTTTGTGCAGATCTCTTAAGGGGATTACTCGATCATTATTTTATAGTGTTCGTCATGCTTTCCAGCTAGGTCTCCATAAGTTAGATGGTGCATCAGTGAAACTTATATTACTTGTTGGGCAGATTTCAAACCCAGCATCTCAATTTTACATGAGACAGAGACAATTTGCAAATTGCAGTCAGTTTCAACCGAGAGTTCCAATGCATATAGCTTAAATAATGAGAAACTAGTTGATGAATCAGTATCACACAACCGAACCAAGTGAAAAGGAGATAGCATATGGAATCAGAAGAAAGAGTGAAGATTCATAACTCCGGTGTTTAAAAAAAAGAAAGGGGGAGGCAAAAAGTATCTTACCAATTCACCATATGATAACCAAGACCTTTATATACAAGAGTTTGAGAGGCAGACTTCCCTTGTTCCTTCATGTAACCATCTTCATTTCGAGTAGAAAGAGCCGAAACATCAGTTCTACTCCCTTGTTGTCCACTAGACAATGAAGTGGATTTGACTTGCCCGCCATCATGTACTGAATTCTCAACAGAGTCAGGCTGCTCAACATGCTGTTGAGAATAAGATTCCCCACCATCTACCAAGGGTGGACCACTCATTTTTGAGATTTCTTCAATATAGCTTCCAGCCATATTAACAGAAGCATCAAGCTGGCTTCCATTGATACAAGATTCAGAACAAAGGAGTGAGTCCACAATAGCTTGGAACTCATCAGGTACATCTACCGCAACCCATGTTTCTTGGTCAAGAACTGCCTTAATCTTTGCCATCTACAATAATCAATCAAGCGGTTAAGTAAGGCAAGAATATGTAGTACAACTTAGAAAGAACTAATATACTTCAGCATTGTAAGAGAGACTGACTCTAGACTCGTGCTGGAAATCAACAAAGGCTTTTGACTGTGACTGTAGTGTTCCACGGATGCTATACCCCAACCTTCCGCCAATCTGTTCATGTAAGAGCAATTTAGCATCATAACCACAAACAATAGTATTACAACTCATATACAGTCAGTACCTTCTCAGTAGCACTAATGAAATCTTGAGTGATGTTGTAAATGCTTAAAAACTCCACCAATTTTAACTTAGGGTGCAGAAGAGCACGAACACCAAGGAGTTTTGCCCATCTTCCATGAGCAGCATCACAAGCTGCAAACACAGCTTCTGTGTTTTCTCGCAGCACATCAGCTCTGCATGACAGTTGTATCAGAACCCACAAGCTATTTAAGCATCAACTCTAAGATGAAACACACTGAGGCTGCATCAGAAAACACCGGAAACACCAAAACGGGACGAGATTTTGGACATTGGAAACAACCAAGGATGTGATTCCTAGGATGAATTGAGTTATTATTTTTGCTTCAAGGAAACTATTTTAAAAAATTATTCTAAAATATCAAAAAATAGAAGAGCTACACTGAAAAATCAAATGTTTCTGAAAACAGAAAATAAAATCTGTACATACTCAAATTCCCTTAAGCATCTCAATTGAAGTTGTATCATAGTTAATGAGCCAGGACTTGTTTGCTTTAGCTTGTTATATGTGGCTTACAGTATTGTGCACGGTTATCATGGCATCTAGGTGATGGCCGGCCACCATGGCACCTTAGGAGGGATGCCTAGCCAAAGCCCAGGAGCTACGCCAAGCATCAACCATATGCAAACATACATTTTATAAACAATTTATTAGGAACAAATTTAAATATGATACACTAAAAAACCATAACGGCACAAACGAGAAAGGCTCAAGAGCAGTCACATGTAGAGGTCCCAACACTTGGTTTTTAGGTACAGGTGTCTCAACAAATAGAATTGCTGATCAGATGAAGCGTAAACCCCTCTCCCTGCCAAGAAATGCCTCGACAACTGCGGTCCCCTCCCTCCCTTCCCGTATTTTTTGGAAGTACTAGCTTGAAAGTCAGTCATCTTCCAAAAAGATAATTTCTTAGAAGATCAAAAAATAAAAAATAAAGAAAAAAAGAGAGATCAGTCTGTAGCTCCAAATTAAGTCAGTAGAGAATCCAGATTTGCACCTTACTTATCCAGACTACCACATGTAAACCATTATCAGAAGGAATGAATGCAGCAAGAACAGAAACGGTAAGTGGGAACCCTCTAAACATCTGAAGGAACATCAATTTTTGAGCAAGCAAACTGATCAGAAGAAAAAGATCCCTTATGAAATACCTTGAAGCCCAATCAAATAAGTAAAGAGCTGATGTCAGCAAAATTGTTAGGAAGCATCTCAAGTTATTTTTAATAGTCTTTTCCTTCTTTCCAAAACCCTCCAGAAGATGGAATAAGGAGTAAATTCTATAAAACGAACCCCTTTTGGATCCCCAGGTCATGTCTAGGAAACTCCAAAATATACCCAGAAAATTCTGCCACATCATTAAGGAATGATACAACTGAGAATGAAAAATATGTAAGGTCAAGTTCTCCTACAATGTTTAAATTGAAATGGACAGAATTTGGTGAAATTATGAGTTTTGATGGAGTGCAAAAGAACTAGGAAAGATAAAATAAGGACTGAGCAGATTTTAACTAAACTGGAACTTCCTTCCAATCAATGACATGCCTAAGCCTAAGGTAGTAGCATCATATTCAATGGAGACCAATGGGCACCCCAGTCAAGAATGATGTCCACCTAATTGAAGAGGATAAAGGAGCAAGTGAGGGACAGACATAAAATGATGTTGCGAGGAACAACATGCATAGTCTAGGTTCATACCTGCTATGACCTCAGATAGAGCCTACCAGGCAGCAAGAACCCATGTAGCAGCGCCCATTCAGCTAAGATTCTCCTAACTTGGTGGGCTATGCATTCTTCGTCTAACATTTATCTCTCTTTCTTCCTTTTTCCTTTTTAGCTCCCACCTCTCATTTGTCATTATTCATCTAATCTCCAAACCCTCCTCACTTCCTCAGTCTCATTACCTTTTTCCTTTCTGTATCAATCCATGTAGCTGATTTAATTAAGTTAAGAAAAGGTTGTGTTTCTTGTTGTATGTCAGTTTCAATCTTTCAATGATCACGAAATGGAACCGCATGTGGAAAACAAAGAACACAATATCTTGTCCCAAGTGAGAAAGTAAAACTAATCAAAATTCTTAATTCTTAATTTTCTGCTATTAATTTATTTTTTGAATATTTGTATTTAAAGTATATCATCTAAAAAATAAAAAATATAAAAAAATACTTACGATATGAATGTGATTATCATTTGTTTAACTACATTGAGAGGGCTACAACCCCATGTATTCATATTTTGAATATCATTCTTGCTGTATTTATTTTTAGTTTTTTATTCAAAAAATTGAATAAAATAATTATGAAAATAAAATTTTATTAAAAAATTATCCGTCTTTTTTTTAAAATGATGCTCATATCATGTAGTTTATTTTAAAAATAAAAACATGTCTGTTCGAGCATTTTATATATGTTATCTTAGAACAAAGTGTGTGTTTATTGTTTTATAAATTGTTTTTACATAAAATAATTACGAAAAATAATATTCTATCAAAAATTATCTTCTTTTTTTTTCTTAAATGATGTTCATATTATGTCCTTTATGTTAAAAATACAACCATGTTCAAGAATTGTATATATGTTATCTTAGAACAAAGTGTGTGTTTTGTTATTTTATAAATTGTTTTTACATGTTTTTATTTATCTAAAAATAATTCTAAAATGTTGTAGACTTGTATCTTAAATAGCAACCATGGAAAAAAATTCGATCGAAATGGTCGAAATTTCGACCGCAATGCCTGCAAAATTCCAAATTGAAACGAAATGTAGTAGTAGGCACGAAATGTATCCATATCGTTTCGTATCGACCAAAATATTGGTCGATACGAGTCGATATTTCGGCCCGATACCATATCGGGCCGAAATGATACCTGCGTATGCTTTAAAGTATCCAAATCGACCCAGTTTTCGGGGTCAAGGGCATCCATGCCACCTAGACATAGTTTTCATGGAAGTGAGAGGACAGAAAGGAGGAAGACTGCACATTATGATGCCACATTTGACCAAGACCCCTCCCTCTTCAAGCATCAAGACACCTATCAAAGAAGCATTCCATATATGTTTGCTAGAGGTAGAGAAGGCACTAGTGAGGAGGAAGCAAGATTGGCGATCAGCAAATTAATGCTCTACGACAACATTGCAGCCAATGTAGCCAAAACACCATACTATTAGGGGATGATCAATGTAGTTGCTAGGGCAGGTGTAGGGTTTAAAGGCCCCAACAGCTGGGGAAGTAATGAATAAATATTTACCAAAGGTGAAGTAGGAGGTGGAGGAATATACATTGGTCCATTAAAGGAAAGATGGACAACATATGGTGTTATTGTGATGGTTGATGGATGGACTAGTCCTACTAGACAGTCCATCATTAATTTTATGTTGAGCTGCAATGGAAAGACATCCTTCCTTAAGTCAGTCGATGCCTCAGATAAAATCAAAGATGTTGACTACCTTTACAAGCTTCTTAGGCAGGTGGTTCTCGAGGTAGGGCCAAGCAATGTTGTCCAAATTGTCACAGATAACGATGCTAACTTCGAAAAAGCTGGTGAAATGTTGATGAAGAAGAAGAGTAGCAGGATCAACCTCTTTTGGAAACCATGTGCAGCACACTCGATTGATCTTATGTTGAAGGACTTGGGGAAGAGAAAGTCAATCACTTGTTGTGGTGACAAGCTAGAAGGGTTAGTAATTTTATTTATAACCATGGTTATGTGCTGAAGATGATAAGGAACCGCTGTAAGGGTGATCTAGTCAAACATGGATTGACTAGATTTGCCACCAATTATGTAGCTCTGAAAAGATTCCAAAAGAAAGTGGTGGGTCTATGGCACATGTTTGCAAGTGAGGAGTGGTTTAATTGGCATGGATCTAGCCATCCTGATGCATTAGTAGTCCAACAAACCATTGTTTATGATTCCTTTTGGAGGCAGCTGAATAAGACAGTGGACATTTTAGACCCTATTGTTTTTGTTTTAAGGATGGTGGATTCGAAGAAGAACCCCACAATGCCCCACATATATGCTGCCCTCTAGAAAATGAAAGAGTTGGTTAGAGTTGCTGCCCCTGGCTCCTTCAAATCCTACGAGAGGATCATCGATGATAGATGGGAGACGCACTTGATGCATCCTTTGCACTTGGCTAGTGAGTCACTTTTAAGTCTTTAAGTTTCTGTTGTCTACTTTAATTTACATTGTTAATTTGTTATAAGTTATAAGTTATAAATTATAATTTATAAACAAGTAAACAACCAAATCACTAACCAAATTTTTTATTTCCACAATCAAGCTTACTACCTCAACCCAAAGTACCATTAAAAGAATGATTTGGGGCTTAATGTAAGGTTGATGAATGCGGTGCAAGACATGGTGGAGAAGTTTGTGTCAAATCCCATCATGCAGGGGACAATTAATGGAGAGGTGAGAACTTATTCAACTATTTCTTCAACTTCTTGCATTAGTGCATATACAGTAGTAAAAGTACAATAATTGAACAATTAGTGAATAAATCAGTGAGTTCAGGGATGCCTCTAGGAGTTTTGGAAAGCCTTCTGTGGTTGCAACGAGGCAAAAAAATGATCTTGGTAAATAGTCCATTATTATAACTTTGTAAATAATAACTAATAAGTTATATAAGTATTAAGACTTACTTCCCTAATGCCTTCCTATATTTGGTAATGCAGCTGACTGGTGGGTGCTATAGGAACTAGTTCGCCAAATCTCAGGGACATAGCAATTAAAGTACTCTCATAGTCTTGCTCATCCTCTGATTGTGAGAGGAACTGAAGCACCTCTCGCTCATTCATAGTAAAGTACAGAACAGATTGGGGAGTAAGAGGCTCGAGGACTTAGTGTATGTGCATTATAACAGAGATTGAGGGTAGGGCATATACAAGATGATATAGACGACGAAAATCGAAAATCGATTGAGTTGACTAATATATTCCACGAGCCCCCCGCAGAGGATGAGGAAGATGATGTTATATATCAATGGGTTAGGGATCAAGGTGGCCCAGTGCTGGATGGGCCAGGAGGGAGGCCGGATCCTACCATTGTTGCTGCCATGGGCCCAGATGTTGTGGCTGACCACATGTCTTCTGATGAGGGTCAAGCTGCTGTAGCAGCATCAGTAGGACCAAGTGTATCATTTGTGGAGCCACCTGGTCGACTTGAAACAACTGCAGTGATGTCTAGTAGTGGGAGTTCAGATGATGCCAATGATACCGGAGGGCCAAGTGGCCCAAGTCAGCCATCGAGTCATGAAGGTAGTCAGGCTGCTGGTGGTGTTGCTGGTGGAAGTCAGGGTCAACAAAGGGAGTCACCTCCACTAGGTCTGAGTCATCCGATACATACAAGCCATAGTTCCCCTATCTCTCGGACTAATACTAGGAGTAGGAAGAGCAGATCAAACAAGGGGCAAACGAATGATGATGCGAGCATACAGGATCTTGAATTGAACATGGGAAGCATGAGCCCAGATCATGGTCACAATGGTTCACAACAACAAAGTTTGGCCAGTTGGCAGTCATCGGGGTACCTATACGGGGATCAAAGCACCGAGTCAGATTACACTTGGTATTCTTCTTATGGAGATCATGCTATTCCTCAAGACCCTGCACCTAGAGAGTACACATATAGGAGTGAAGGTGGGCTGTTGACTGATTGGTTTAGAAACCCCTACCCATATATTCAACAGCAACACGAACAACAAGAGCAACAATGGCTCTTTCACCCACCCACGATTGATGGTTACCCCAGAATGTTATTCCTCCAATATTCTGACATGGAGACATATCGGTTCCACATAAACCGATATGTGACATAGTACAGTGATGAGTTGACTTGGGAGTCATACATGGCCACCGTTCAAAACTAGTTGATGCAGAATGCTAAGTGATACTCTTGTTGTCTTGTAGTTTTGTACTCTTGTGATTGTGAACTTATGGATTATGATTTATGACTTACTAAAAGTCTAATACTTCTTATGGTTGTAAAATTTTGAAGACATTCAAGTTCTTTGATAGTTTGATGTGTAATGTACTTGATACTTGATAGTTGATAACTTGAATTACTTGATATCTCTACATTACATGTTGTCTAACCTTGCATTTCATAGCATTTCAATTTACACATAGGGTCGACTTAGAAGACATACTTAGGGTTATTTTCTCACAAATATAAAGCCACCAGTGTGTTCAAAAGGCCTTAAATAGACTAAATACCAAGTTTCAGCCCAACCGGGGCCCTAAAACCCACCGAGATGAGCCACCGAGTTTATGCCAGAAAATTTGTATATCTCGACCAAGATCTCACCATCTCAGTCGAGATCTCAATTTTTTTAGCTCGAGAGCGAGATCTCCCACCATGTATACATATGTGTGTGCGTGTGTGTGTGGCACACCTAGGCAAGAGCCTTATCATTCCCCCCCCCCAATGCCTCGGGTCCCCATGACAACCCCACACACAGAGCAGAAGTAATTAAAAAAACAAAAGAAAAAATACCTGAAATTTCTTGACATATTTGACGGACTTGAAGCATCATTTAACTTTCCCTGAAATGAGACCTTAGAAGCAGTCTTCTGAAGAGAATATGGCACCGGAGAACTAAGCAGACCATCAGTATCTTGCGCTATTTCTGCAGCTACTGCACCACGTGCAACAGCTGCAGCAACAGATTCTGCAGCAAAGTAGTCATCCAGGTTGCTCATAATCCACTCAATGGCTTTTTTCACTTCTGCAGCCCGTAATAAACGTGCCTGCAATCACTAAAGGAAGAGAATTACATTACGTCATACTTAAGATGGTAGTGAAGATGCACTAGTAAAAATTCAGATGGAATTAGTACCATGGAATACATTGGTAACCAGAGAAAAGCACTGAATAGGAGACATTTTCCAAAGGTTTAAAATTTGTTAAGCCAAGTAATACTTATCATCAAAATCCAAACATTATTTTATCATATTGTATTTCAACAGTTGGTATACGTTTGACAAAATTTAAATATTCTTTAAAAAAACAAATGCTTTGACATTCCCAATTTATTGACTAAATTGATCACCCCACACTACTGCAACACTAGTGGATTTTTATAAGCAATTCAAGTCAACTTATTTTGTTCTTCCCCTTGTCCTTTTAGAAAAATCAGTTTATATCACATAATAACATTTCAAATATATATATGATATTGTTGTAAGACTTTCTACCAAAAAAAAAAGATATTGTTGTAAGACAAATTTAGTAGTAAATCCATATTTGGGGTTTCCTTGTGTAGGGTAGATTTGCTAGGATCCTTTATTGTCTTTTATTTTCTTGTAATATTCCCAAACTAGGAAGATACGATTTGCTTTGTATATGGTAGGTTATGACCATAAATAAAGTTCTTGTTGTGTCCTTTAGACACAAGTCAGGATTTCTCCAACTCTTCCAACATGGTATCAAAACCAACTTTAATCCATCACTGAGCACCATCCTCTTTCTCATCTTCCCTCTCAATCACAGAGCACAGAAGAAAAAGGAAATAAAATCCTCTACAAAGAAAAGAAAAGAAAGGATGAAAAAAATCATTGCAGAGAACTCTGCTACTTCTTCTTCTTCTCTGCTTCTCGCCAACCACCTGCAGCATCACTGATAACCAGAAGCACCACCATTTTCTCCTCTCCCATCACTATCCACCTACAACCCATTGCCATGACATCTGCAGCCATTACCGTCACACACGCATTGCAGAAACCAGACCATTCCACCACCTGCAACTCCAATCACACAAACCAGACCAATCACGCCTCATCTCATTCTTCTTCTTCCATCGCCTGCAACCACTTGCAGCCATCCACCATCGCAACCTGAAAACATCAAGTTTTTGTTTCCTTTTTTGAATCACAATGGCCTCCACATCCAGGAGAGGGGGGGAAAAGAAGGAAAAAGAAGGGGGGGGGGGGGGGGAAAACCTGCGATAGAAAAACCTGAAAACCAGAAATCTGAGATCCATCGCCTCTTCCTCCATCACCCAACCCATTGCCTCTTCAACCTGCAACCTAACCGATCGCCTTCTTCCTCCATCTAGAACCATTGAACTCCAGGACAATCAAACCCATAAAAAACCCAACCAGTTCCCTCGCTTCATTTTCTCTCCATCGAACTGAACTAGATAGGTTCTAGAAGCATCCATGTGCCATAATTTTTTTTTTTTTAAATTGTTCCAAATTTTTTCTGAGTATTTTTCCCCTACTACAAAATTTATTCCTTAGTCTGTAACATTTTTTGGTTCTTGCAATGGCTAATCCAGCTACCCCCGCCTCTTCTGGTATATATGGTATTGACAGTCCTCCTGCTTCATCTATTTTTTGGGACCATAACTCTTCTCCTTTCTAGTTGACCACTAAGATTAATGCGACTAAATACCTTCTTTGATCTCTTTTTTTTTTTCTTTTTTTCTTTTTTCTCTTGAGGTTGGTGCTCGTGGTCTTACTAGCCATCTTCATGGAACTTGTACCAAGCCTTCTTCACCTGTTACGGATCAAGATAAGTGGGAGACAGATGAATGTTTGGTTACGGTATTTCTTCTCCATTCCATTGAACCAAGTATTGCAAAGAGTTACCTTCTCTTCTTGATCTGCCACGACTTAGAGTTGCCAAGGAACTGTATTCCAAGATTGGGAATGATGATGCTCAGTGCTTTGAAATTAGAAAGAAAATTAATAGTTACAACAAAAGAAGCTTACGCTATCTCAATACTACAACACTTTTCAAGGCTATTATTAGACCCTTGACTTTTATACCTGTTTTATTCCATCCTGTGCTGCAGATGTTGCAGCTTATCAAAAGTGGGAAGACAATGTCAAAGCGTATAACTTTCTAGCAAGGCTGAATATTGAGTATGATCAGGTTCGAGCATAGATTCTTTCCAAGGAACCTTTTCCTTCTTTAGAGCAAGCCTATGATATGGTTGACATTGAGGATAGTCAAATGACAACTATGGTACACTCTCAGACATCCAACAAGTTTGCATTAGTGGCTGGTTCTAGCGATTCTCGCAGTCCAGTGAAGTGTAAGTACAGTGGAAAAGAACGTCATACAAAACACACATTTAGGTAGTTGTTTGGACAACCCAAAAATTCGGGGGGGGGGGGCGTAGGAATGGAAATCGGGTCAGCAATCAAGCATCTGCAAACCAAGCTAGTTCTGAGTTCTCCAGCACCACTTTCCTCATACGAGGTCCAACACCTTCGCTAGTTGATGTCTAAATTAGACATGTCTTCTCCAAAACGCCAACTTCCAGTGTGAGTGTAGCTTTTGTTATTGTTCCCTCCGCTGATCCACAGTCCTCCATAAGTATTTTCAGTTGTCACAGTGTCAATTCGACTTACCCCTCCAAGATAATTGACTCTAGAGCAACCGACCATATGAATGGCTCATCTTCCTTGTTTCATACTTATTCCTCTATTCCATTTGCTTAGGATGTTCGAACGGCTGATGGGACTCTTCCCGTATCTCTGGGAAGGGAACTATTATCTGCTAGCCTTCTCTAACTCTATCTTCTGTTTTGCAAGTTCCTAAGTTTTCAGCTAATTTTTATCTATTAGTAGCCTTACTCATGATATGAACAACAAATAACATATTTCCCTTCTCATTGTGTGTTTCAGGACCGGAAACAAGGGCGCACAATTGGCAATAGTAGATAGAAAGGCGGGCTCTACTTGTTAGACGAGTCTCCATCAACTCTACGGCCTCTAGTTCCACCTCTCATACCCTTTTTACTATATTGTAGTGGCATCATCGTCTTGGGCCTCTTGGCCACATTCCTTTACCTATTTTGTCCAAGTTATTTCTAGATTTGGTTAAAAGATGTAATTTGAATGATTTTATTGAGAGGTTTGTATTTTAGCCAAACATACTAGGCATGACCCTATTACAGACCATCATAGCATTGTTCCTTTTCAATTATTCACTCTATAGTGTGGGGTCCTTCTCAGACTGTTTCTTTGTCTTGCATAGGTAATTTGTCATATTTATTGACTATTGCACTAGGACTACGTGGGTCTATTTACTTCTCCTAAAGAGTGATATTTTCTCATGTTTCCAAAACTTCCATAATAATGTGTGCTAGCAAACTCTAACTCCACATATGCAGCCCATCCTGGGGGAAGCTGGAGATCAAAATTGAGGTTCCAACTCAAGGAAATTATATGGGAGGAAATCTGATTTCATTGATCAAGCAAGGGAACTTACCAGTAGAACTTTGGAACAAGGCTGCCTATATGAAAAAAACTAGAGGAACAATTCGTAGGTCTTTAGAATCTGATACACAGGAATGAGGAATTACATGGGTCCGGAAATACTCCTCTAGGTGGGGTTGCTTTACCATTTATTCTTGTTCGAAGATGTCCCCACGCAACTCTTGAGGTGGAAATATCAGAGGACCTGCAATTAGTGCATTTTTACTTCTATAGTACCACTTTTGAGCTACAAAGTTACAATTATATTCTTAAGGCATTAAAGTTTAATCACAGACCCGAGGGAGAGAACTATACCAAAGATTCGAATGCAAGTGGAGCAGCAGCGGATTAATGGAACAGGTTCATCTAGTCTCAGGAATTGAGTTGGCTCAAGCACTACAGGATAAGAGCACTCTATTTCTGATTCGAGTCGCAGGCTGGCCTCTGTCATGTATACGTTTTTCCAGATGCTTATGTGTGGATTGGTTGCAAAATTAGCATGGTTGTGCGGTAAGCACATGAAAACCAAGCTTTTGACTGCACCTTACCTTGAGGTTAATGTTCCATGTCACCTTGTGGGCAAGGACACATGGCAAGGACTCATTGGGGAGCAGCCACATGCTGTTGGGAATATCCAGAGGGCATGGCTGAGGTGGAAAGGAGTTAGTTAGGATTTGTTGGATATGCTTTGGAATATTGGTTTTTAGTGTATATTAGAGGAAGTAGAGGAAGGAAGGACGGGAGAAGGATGGTGTAAAGGGAAGCAACGAGCAAAGCTCGCAGGTGAGGGGAAGACCCTCGGTTGGAGCAAATCACTTTGGGTATTCAGGATGGGGGACTTTTGTAATTTGGTTGGTTGTTAATCAATTTCAGAGTTGAATCAGTTGAATCCATTAAGCCATTACAGTTTCCTAGCTTAGTTCACCTATCAATGGTGGGAGATCTCGGCAAGATATCTCACTTTTTCAAAGAAGCGAGACGAGATGGAGGTCGAGAGCAGTGAGTTGGGATATCTCGCCATATCTCGTTCTGGATCTCACCAGAACTCTCAATTTTTGCCTTTTTTTGTGGATTTTGGCTGGATTTTAACTTGTAACTACTCTTATCACATCTACAACACTATGGATAGACTTAAAAATCATACTTAGGATTGTTTTCTGACAAATCCAAGGCCACCAATGTGTTTAAAAAGCCTAAAATAGGCTACCAAGTTTCAACCCAATTGAGACCCTAAAACTCGTCGAGATGGGCCACCGAGTCGACGCCAAAAAATTGTATATCTCGACTGAGACCTCGCCGAGATGGTCGAGACCTCGCTTTTTCAAGGTGGCAAGATCTTTCTTGAGAGTGAGATCTTCTACCATGAAGATGACTGATGACATGGAAGGCAATCAGAGGCATCTCCATGGAATACTTTTTGAGGCATTTCTCAAAGGTGGTTTCTTTCCCCATATTCTATTATGATTGTATTCAATCCCCTCTACAGTGTGCATGTTGTGAGGTTTGGAGTTTGAGTGTGAATTCAGGTGCTGCTGAGAGGAAGTTGCAGCAGTGAAGCTTGGTTCTTATCAACTGATAACAGTTTCATTGTGCTACTTTTGTGAAAACTATTAGTTTCATTGTGTATATTATGATTTAAATAGGTAGGAGGCAAGAAATCAGATGAAATGAAGGTCATGTAAGATCTATCAAGTGTAGAGAGAGGAAGCATAGCTGTATGCCAACAATCCACTCTGCGTACAAATGCGTATGACTCCGACTCTCTGGCGATAGGCTGCAATATCGTCTACATTGGTCTGCTGAGTGTTTCAGTGGTCGATCTTCTACTGTAGTGCACTGAGAATGTTGTGATACTGAGAGATTGATTGACATCTCCCCTTGTTTGGTCTCATGAACCTGTTTGAGAGTTCATAAATCTAAGCCATGTTCCCAACCTTGCCTCAGGTCTATTTGGCAACAACCCAAATACTAGAAGCAGTGTCAAACAAGAGAAGAGTTTAATGTAAAATCTGGATGTGTAAAGTATCATGTTACGGTCTGGCGTACATTCCCTCAAGGCCAAAACCATACCAACTCTATTTAACTTTTCACTGCCAGTGACGGCTCCTCTCACCAATCTGAAGTTGTCTGTTACTTCTGTGAGATATTTTCCCCTCCCACCAACCCTCTTTCCAGATAAGCTCCATGACAAGCTCATACCAACACGCACCCACCCCAAAAAAGAAGGCCAAAACTTCCTTCATGCCATGCTTTATTCCTTATCGATGCAGAAACCCACATTGTCATCCTGTTCCACAAATCCGACAAGGCTCTTGACCCAGATGGATTTAGCATGGAGTTCTTCCTTTCTTGCTGGGATATCATTAGTACTGACCCTACCATCCAGAGTTTCCTTTTATGCTCCTAACCACAACTTTCCTGCCTCATCTTTAAGAAAGAAGGGACCTCAGCCATGGTAGCCCCATCTCGTTAGGTACCACTGAAGTTCACTGCAAAACTCTACAGACTTGAGATTGTTGTCAACACCTTGGTCTAGACTAGTCAATCTGCCTTTATAGCAGCAGCATAGTAGACAACAACATTATCAGCCAGGAGATTGTTCAAGGGTTTGATTTACAAATTTCACTCCCATCCACCCTCCTGAATATTTATACTCATAAAGCTCTTTAATAAATTGAATGGGAATTCATCTCCCAAAACTCTTCTCAAAATGTCTGATTCCTTGGTCTTTTTTAACTGGATCTACCCTATAGAAGTTATTATAATATTCACATTAACCAAAATAAGAGACCCAGCTTCGAATTCCCAAGGAAGGAACTCCAGGCTAAAACCAAAGACATGAGCTTTCTAGGAAGCTCCACCCTATCAAATATAAAACCCTCTTGAAAATTGATATTCATAGAGCATTTGAACCCATTAAAAAGGAATCCATCCCCCAAAAATCTTCTCAAAATTCTTTTTTTATCCAGTCTTCTGACTAGATCCAACCTCTTGAAAGATATTCATAAAGCTTTTGAATTCACTAAATGGGAATTAGTCTCCAAAAACTCTTCCCGGAATGTCTTTTGTTAACTAGATCCACTCATGCATCTCCTCTCCTCGATTATCTGCACTTGTCACCAGTGGCAGCCCCTGCTGGACACTTTAGCCTCTTATATCAAAATCCACCAGCCCTGTCACCTTCTCCCCCTGCCTCACCCACACCTGCAGTATCCACTCCAAAACTGACCAGCAAATCATCTTTCCCATCCCCAAATGTGAAATCACCAACCTCATCCACCTAGCCTCAGGATAATCCAACGATCATCTCAAAGATCCAACCAAAGGAACAGACTCTGGCATTAAAACTTGTATGCAAATTAGTTAAAAGGACATTTGGCGGCAAAATTAGCTTCGAAGGACAGAATTTGGATCTCCTGGGTTTAAGAAGGGCAGTCTTTGATCTGTTGCCCCCAGCCCTCCATCTCAAATGCTTCGTGGGTCTGGCGTAGGATCCCACAACTCAGGTACCTCACTGTTGATGC
Organism: Hakea prostrata; assembly: GCF_041222555.1. Classification (NCBI taxonomy): domain Eukaryota; kingdom Viridiplantae; phylum Streptophyta; class Magnoliopsida; order Proteales; family Proteaceae; genus Hakea; species Hakea prostrata. Next base: position 24,800,313 of record NC_142610.1, read on the forward strand.
ATCTCCTCCAGGATTGATGATGACCTCTCTACCTAACTTTGATTTGACCCAATGCACCTTTCTACTGTCCTCTCAATAGTGTGAGCTCTATGTGAGCTCTACAAACACTATTCAGATCTTGACACAACAGAATAAAGGATGAGGGGAGAGATAATTTGAGGAAAATAAGGGGGTATAGTGACAAATAAGATGTTGCCTCCAAGTCATCTTCTGTAAGATAACCACTAGATTGCACGAAGGAACCAGGCTGCTTCTGGGTGAGGTATCAAAATAGATTTAAACCGAAATCTAGGACACGGTTACCAACTGCTGCTAGTAGAATCCAAAAAATCACCATGCAATTCAACAAATCCAATTCTGAAATCTGATAGAGGTTTTATAAAAGAGGGAGCCTTTGGGAATAAAAGCTCAAGACCCGGGTCACCCTAGAGGAGTGAACTAGCTCCAAAATTAGCCTTGCTAGTTCTTCAGTTTACTACCTGTGACAGTTAAAGAACAGAGAGAAGAGAACCAGGATAAAGCGACTGGGAAGAAAAGGAGGAAAATAGGAGCAGAAAAGATGTAGCAAGTAAAAACTGAGAAGGAAGAAGAAATCGAGAATAACAGGGAGAGTAAAAAGTAAACAGCGGTAAAGTGCCAACTGCCACAGCCGCACAGTCAGACTCCAAAATAAAACTCAATGCTCTAAATAAATGGATTATGAGCGTATCTGTCAGAAACTCAAAGCAAACTTAAGCAAGGAAACTGATACTAGAATATCCTACGAATTTAACTCCTACACAAAATTATAGATTACATAATCTGCAGAAATATTCAACTTTCCAAAAAATAGAGATTATAGAATAATATTCAAAAATGATCAAACACTAAATATCCTACTAAGCCACCAAAAAATAAAAAACTTAGACCCAGTTCATCCCGTTACAGGCTTCCATCTTCTTGGAACAAAAAAAGTCAGGAAAAATGATGCAACGAAAGTTTCCTTCCTTTTATCATATAAAATCATTATCAATAACAAAAGAAAGTGGGGCAATTCATAAAAACCATGTAGGCAAGAAACGAAATACAGTCAAGCATTACCTTACCTGTACAACCTTGAAAATAGCATCCAAAACTTGAATAAAGCTCTCAGATGAAAGGTTTCGCAACTTGCTAGCAAGGGATGAGCCTCCACCTGAGTTGCAGCATTAAATTATCAGTTTTGCAAAAAAAAAAAAAAAAAATCTAGCAGACAGCAAAACCTCTAATATGACAGAAGACCTATAAAGGCAACTACAGAAGAAAATGATAATATATTAGATTCTTCTCACCATCTGTATCCACTGATCGTTCTCCAGTGATCAAGTCAGTGTCCATGGGCCGTAAAGTCAAAACACGAAGCAGATCTGATACTGTGGTCTTAATGGCAGTTTTCATATCGGCAATAAGTGTATCACGATATAACCTCAGCACAGATGGAAGTTTTGCCTGAAAGAAACAAAATAGCAGAAGATGCTCTAAATGGGTTTTATTAGAAACTCCATCACCTAGAAAGCACATTTTACCCCTTTTGATCGGTAGCACAAATCTTGTGTTAAAATATGGCATAACATCACCAGACTCACCACTAGAGACAGCACTTGCAAGTAGGTAACAGACAAGATTGCAACATTTAGAATCCACATGACAAGTACATTGCACTCATTTTCCGAAAGGAATTCAAAAGAAAAGAAGGTATAAACAACCTCCAATAATGTAACTTCGTAAAAAATACAGGCACAACCCAAACCATTACTGTAACAACTCGAAACACATTATAAGTAGTTAAGTACCACAATATTACAACCCTCTCATTGCCATCACAATACAACTCCATTCTATACTGTTTGCCTCAACAAATCCCCAAACAAAGGAGAGATAGAGTCATGGCCATCTTTTCTCTCTTTATTCTTTTTTCTTTCTTTCTTTTTTTTTTTTTTTTTTTTTTTTGTGTTTTTTATTGTTATTATTATTATATATTTTTTTTTTGGGTGTGTGTGTATTGGGGGGATGCAGATAGATAACTGAAAGCTGTTCAAAAATTAACAAAAATATAGATGTTCCCCGGCTGGGGTATATGTAAGCATTTAATGTTGAACAAGATGGTTGTCAAGTCACTGAGGGTGTTCAAATGTAAAACATTGCATTTCCTACTCAGTTCTAAATTTTATGGGGTTGTTAATATATGTTGGGTTTGGGTGTCTTGTATTCTGTGGGTCCATGTAATTATGGTCTTGGTTGTATTTTTAATTGAAACAGGGTTTGGGTCAATTACTAATACTGGGGTAAAATTGTAATTACATTGGGATTAAGGTTTTAGGTTTCCTTATAAATAGTCTCTGTGGGATAACCTATAGGAATTAATCCCTGTAGGAGATTGGGGAATCAATCCCTGTAGGGGATTGGGGAACCCATCCCTGTAGGGGATTGGGGAACAGGGATTGGGGAACCCATCCTGAGGATAAGGATTGGGGGCAAGCAAATGGTAGCACCTTGTGGGTGTGAGAGTGGTGTGAGGTTTTTCTGAAATAGTGGAGCTCCTTTTCTCTCTAGTGGACGTAGGCATGATTTTGCCGAACCACGTTAAATCCCTCTTGTGTGCTTTGCTTGTGTTCTTCTCTGTTCGTGGTTGTGCATCCATTATCCCTAACAATATATTCCTTGTGCAAATTTCAGTCGAAACCTAAGTTTCGACCCGACAAAAACCGAAATCTCCATTTCATCAAATTTCTTGTCTCCTGTCTATTTAAAGCATAATAAACACAATGAAACTAGTACTTTGCCCCCAAAAAAATCACTGGAAATTTATCATTCAAGCATACTAACAAATGACTGGTTCCGACAAGACAAACCGTATTGCATACAGGCATAGAATCATTAGCATACATGAATTGTTTGATAGAATGATTACATATACAACAAGTCAACAAAATACAATGAAACTAGATCAAGTAACAGTGTCTTACAAATATTAAGTTCAAGCCCATATATCATGTATGCATATGTACATAATTTAGAAAGAAAAAAAATTTAAATCAGAAATTAAAAAATAGTAGCAATAATAAAAAAATAAGTTTAACAACAAAAAATCATAGGTTATAGTCCTAGACTAAATATATATTTATTTCAAAGCAATATAAGATCATTTAAGGCATAACAAAACAAAAAATTTTAAAAATGGAAAGTTTGGATAGTTGGGTATGGCTCATGCTTCACATTTTGTTGCCGATGGAGTTTCTTTGTAGCTGATGTGGCTTAAGAGCTATTTTAAGGCAAAATAGGAGTAAAAGAGGTGTTTGAAGGCAAAGGAGTCGTGAAAATTAGGTGAAAATGAGATAGAAATCAACAAAAACAAAGGAAAAACAAGTTGGAGTGTCGAAATCTGCAAAATCTCGGTTGAAACTTGGTAAAGATACAAAATATTGGGAATTTCGTTTCGATTTGAGAATTTGCAGGCATTTCGATAGAAAATTCACATGTTTTGACCGAAATTTATTCCATGGTTATATTACGAGAAAATATTATATGCTTTACTCATAAGGTTAAGGGGATACTGTAAAATTAGAGATTTATTTATCTTAGCATACAAGTTTAAGAGAACTATCAATTCAAAGAAGAAGATGCAGACTGGAGTATCCTAATCACCTAAAGATTATATAACAAGGATACCCAAAGAAAACAAATTCAATCAGTTTTAACCAAGATATCTTGATTCCATGGATAACCAAGATAATACCTAGGGGTAGCGGAGTTGTTAAAATAATAAAATATACCAAGTTTTGACTGGTTTCAAGCGGTTTTGACAATAATTTAGAAATTTCAGAATTTTAGACCAAAAATATAAATTTAATCAACTTCTACCAACCCAGTTCAGCATTTTCGAGCAGTTTTGACCAGCATGTCACATTTTGAGTTATAGATACTAGGTCTTCACCTGGTTTCAATCAGTTTCTGGCTGGTCAAAAACTATATCAGCATTGAAATATTTATCCTTGGGAAAACCTCATACAGAACCAAAACCAGCAACTGACATTTAATTGACATAGAAAAAGACAAGTCTGATGTGGCACAAATCCCAGTTTAGACAGCAAACATGGAGACAGAATAAGCCCTTAACTTTTGAACTGGAACCAACGTCAGATTTCCACATAATAGAAGATTGCAGTAGAGTTGAAATCAGATTTGAAAATATCAGTGTAGCTAGAATGAGGGAAAAGATAAATGGAGATATCAATCATGCCAAATGCATCAAAGGCATAGTTGTATAGTCCTAGTAAGAGAAGAGAAAATAGAAGAGAGATGGAGTGATTATCTCTACAGCTATTTAATGAAAGCCTTCCAAGTTACAGTAGGTAAGATATAGACATTATGTGTCACAACACCTGTCACAGGTACACACGTAATTAGGGCTTCTGAAGGAAAAGAAGCACTAAAATGAAAACAACAATTTCGGGTTAATTGATTGATGCAAAGCCCTAAACCTAGGTCCACCATTAGGATGCTCTTCTAGAGAAGCAGTCCATTAGGGGTTGTATGGCAATGTTTTGTTCCCTTTCCCTCTTTCTAAGTAAGAAATAGTTTTCCCTGTATCTGCTCAGTGTTTCACATTGTTTTTGGGTGCCGAAATTATGTGTGGTCACACACGGAAAAAGAACGTCTCTGTAACAGAAAAAACTAATGAACCAGGGAAAGTTTGAGTTGTTAGGGTTTCAAAATAGGAGGTTACGTTTTGATATAAAAATAAATAAATAAAAAGACAAGAATGCCCCTCTGCCTTTTTCAAGGGAAGCATTTTTCAGAGCTTAAAAGTGTGCCGAAGTGCCAGTTCATTTCAAAAATGAAAAAATAAAAATAAAAACTCACACACACACACACACAAAAGAAACAAACCGAATTAAACATGATTTGGGCTGTTTCTGTTCCAAAAATGTAAACACACACAACAACAACAACAACAACAACAACAACAACAACAACAACAACAACAACAAAAGAGAAAGAAAGAACCAAAAACAAGGAAAGGGGCTGAATGTATACAACCCCTATGGGTTTAGAACACCCTACGGCAGAAGGGAATAGGTTGGTCATGGGATTCAAGGGTTGGGAAAGAGGTGGGTAAAGTGCAGATAGGTCTTGGAGGTTAGGGCTTTGAATTCCAGTGTTACTCCTTTGCTGTAACTTTATTTTCAGACTGAAATTCATAGGCTATGTTTGTAGGGTTTGAACTAGCGTTAGGGTTAGGATCAAGTGTCTCTTGAAGTTGAAGTTGAGTGAAGCTAACTCTAGAAGGATTTAGGGTTTGGATGAATAATTGAAGGGAAATAGGAATTGAAATCATAGGGTTTAGGGTCTCTAATGAGTAATGAAGAAGATGGAATTTCAGAATTTTCTAAGGTTCAGAGGGGTGGGAAGGGGCTGAATGTCAGGATGGAACGTAGGGTACGGCAGGGGATTCTAATTTCTAATAGGGATAGGTATTGGTAGGTCAAGCCTAGTGCTTAGGTTAGGGTTTTCTGCTTTTCAAAAAATGGAATTTCCAAAAGTGCCACGAGATTTGAATGATGAAGAAGAAGCGAGGGACTGGGATTAGTAGTCTAGGGTTTGGGAAGGTAGGCGGTGTAAGGGTGATGCAAACCCCTGGCCAAACCCCTAAATTGAGCCCTAAAGCCCAACCAAAGTGGTGCACCTAGTGGGTTGGCCAAACGCTACTACAGGCAAAAAATGGTCACTTTCCCACTTATTTTATTAAATATTTTATTACAGCAATTTTTGTCTTACTATTGTGAATCTAAATCTGATTTTACTTATTTATTTGAGTAAGCAAAGTGAGTCCTGGTTAGAAGAATGTCTTTTGGAATCAATTTTAAATAAAGCTCCCTTTGGATAATTAGCTTTTTTAATGCAAGTTGTTTTTTTGTTAATTGTGGCTGTCATTTAATTAAGTTATAAAGGGGATCCTAGTTTATAAAGGATTCCCTAGTTGAGTCAAGTTTTATTTCCTACTTAAGAGTCTAAGTCTTTCCCTCCACTTGTAACTTGTAAGACTATATATAGCCCACCTTGCTCAATTGTAAAACAAGTTGAATCGAATACAAGAATCAAAGATTTTGAGGGAATTAAGTCATGGTCTTCGTACAAGGGCTAGGCGGGTTTTGAGATCATCTTATTCAAGTTCCAGCAAGTTCATCCAATCCCCAGCAACAACTCAACAAACCAGCGGCATCTTCAAGTAAGTACAACAGCCCGGCCCCCTTCCCTCTCTTCCTCCCTCACCCTCCCTCATTCTTGCGCTACCTTCCCCAGCCCTCCCCTATCCCTGCGACAGTCCCAAAACCCCTCCCCAACCCTAAGACCCACCCCCACCCCCACCCTCCCCCTCCCCCGTAACCTGCGGCACCCTCCCCATTCTTCCTTCTCCCATCAGCCCCCTCTGTCCCCTTCTATTTCTTGTGGCAGATCTATAATTCAGAAAAGAAAAGAAAAAAGCAAGAAAAGAAAGAAGAAAGAAAAGAGAAAAAAGGATGTAAAAAAAAAACAACAGAAAGAAAAGGAAGAAAGAGATAAAGAAAGTGCCCAAAAACTTACCAAGATCCCAAGAACCATTCCCACATCTAAAGATTCTACACGTTGGCCAAAAAAAAAAAACAAGATTCTACATGACATTACAAAACCGCTCTACCACTTTTCTTTCAACCGTAGGGTGACTTTGGGTATCTCAAAACCATCCATAGTGATTTGTTAAAACCCTATCCATCTCAAAACCAACCCATACCAAATTTGCCCGTCCCTAACTTGTCTCTAGGATCTACCTAAGACCCTTCTTCGTTCCATATCTCCACAACAAAACCTTAAACCCATCCGATGTTTTATCCGTTAACCAAATTCTACAGCCCATTAGGTTTTTGTTAATCCCAATCTTTAACCAAAACCCTAATCTTTTCCAAATCTTTTCCAAAATTAACCATCCCATCTAAGTTTGTTAAAATCTCCCATTATCAGGTCTGATAATTAATCTGCCAGTTCATAAAATTAAAGCATTCTGGGCTAACCCTATTTTTAGGGGAACAATCACAAAACCCCAACCCTAGAATCGTGGTTACATCAAAGGGATTAAGGTTGGGAGAGGGGAAAAGGGCTGCTGCAGGGTTTGGGAGGGGATGGGGGTGATTTCTGAAAGGGAGGGGAGGCTGGAATTGCAGAATTAGGGTTAGGGGGATGGGGTAGGGCCTGCAGGTGAAGAAGGTTGCATAGGCTAGGGGTGGGGGGTACGTACATGTTGATGGCTTGACGCTTGAGCTTTCAGATTTCACAAAATTCTGAAGAATTCTTCCTTCAACAGTAGCCGCTAACTACACCTAGGGAACCCAAGTCTCCAAGTCTATGCTCCTCCAATTCTCACCTAATTCCATTAATCTCAAAACTCAATATTACATTATAGTGAGGCTTATTTGTATAGCCTTCAGAAGGAACTCATGCTAGGATCTAATTTAGAAGACGCATCAAACTGAAACTCCTATTTGACTAAGGACTCTTACTCACACAAGGATCCTTTGATATCTCACTCCAGAAGAGTCCAAGTTGAAATCTAAAAGTAGCTATGGGATCCATGCAAGAAGTAGGACAAAACTAGAGGACTCCTTCACAACTTAGTAATCCTAACCTAACAAGGACTGTTTCAATAACTTAGCAAATAATGACTACAACTCAAAATTAAAAGTAGACCTAAGGTGCCACAAAATTACTGGCCCAACTAAAGCCCTATGTGGATTCAACCAAAAAAAAAAACTTACCAAAATACCCCTGCTGGTAATGGATGGCCACAGGGTACGAGAAAGTTACCCCAGGCCCTGTTCGGCCCTGGATCTGGTTCACATCAGAAATGGGTATGCGTCTCAAACAATTTCACAGCTTTTGCTAATTCCAACATGATACCTTGGGAAAATTGTGACATTTGCGCCTTTTGCCAAACCATTCCAATGCACACATGCATGGTTGTCAAGGCAACAAGGCGAGGTAAGGCAAGAGAGGCAATGAAAACCAAGGCGACACCAGGTAGCCTTAATCCAAAAATGGGCCTAGCTGCCTATGGGGAAGTTTTGACAGCCATACACACATGGAAAACAATGTCATACTAAGACTCTGGAGTAGGCGAGTAGCCACTGACTTGTTTCTATTTTTGACTCCCATATCTTTGACTCTTTTTAATTAACCATGCATATGTATAACATTTGATAATTATGAAATGGATTTGATTTTATTTTGTTCCTTCCTAATGCATACTTAATTTGTTTTAGAGAGTTAAGTGTGTTCCAATAACAAATCTTCTGCAGAATAGTCCATCGTACAGAATGTATATGATGCAGATCCAGCACCAAAAAAAGCTCCTTTCTTATAAATCAACCTTGGGTTGATAGGTTGTGGGTTGGGCCTTTATTGGTTGGGGTTTCCCTTGTAATCGGCCAGCTTAATGGAGACCTCAAACATGGTCCATGAGTTGAATATGAAAATTCCGTACAAGGTATATTAGTAGGTCTCCTTTAAGTGATGGCAGTAGACTTTCTCCATTTAATTTATGTAATCAGAATAGGAGTTTTAGTTGATTCAGAAGTCCTTAGAGAAATAGGTTGGCTGATGATATTATCATTAGTTTAAGGAACAAATTGCATTTACAACCCCTGTGTTTGCAAAGAATTATGTTTACACCCCCTGTGTTTGCAAAGAATTATGTTTACACCCCCTGGAATTTATTCCATCACAAATGTCCTCCTATACCTAACACCGTTAGTTTTGAATATAAAAAGACATATTTATCCTCAGTGAATCTTAATGTAAGTTTTAGTTTTAAAAAACTAAAATAAAATAAAAATATACAGAAAAGTCAGTTAATTTTTTGGGAGAATCGACTTTTCTTTTAGGTGACTTTCTAGGAAACTGCTTAAAAAATAATTTTCTTTTTTTTTTGGAGTAAAAGATGGGAGACTTTCAATTGTTTTCTTCTCTTTTCTTTTCTTTTTTAGGGGTTTGAAATAAAGAAGGGTAATTTTAGGAATTTTGAAAATACAATACCTGCTGACTCATCACTTAACCATATTATTCTAACAGTAGGGGTACAGTTGTTATATCATTCAAAACATAAGGGGTGTAAACGTAATAGAATAAAAATTCTAGGGTGTGTAAACGTACTTGTTTGCAAACACAAGGGAGTAAATGTAATTTGCTCTAGTTTTAGTAGGCCTTAAAAAAGGTGGGCTGGTAGTTAGGATTAGGTAGGATAATATCCTAGAGTTATTTTAGGATTCTTTTGTATGGCAATTAGCCTATTATTCAATGCCCCATGTCGAAGAATAAAGATAGGAAAATTGAATACAATTGTTAGAGTTATGAGCCTTTGAAGTTGCACCTGTTCTCCTCTCTGGGTAAATCATGAGTTGGACTCATTATCGACCTCCGAAGCTGCTGGGCAGCCATCCATCATTGGCCAGGCAAGGCCCCAAAGAGAAGTCTCAGACTCCCGGGCAGGAAATGTTTTCTGCTCTGGCAACTCTTGTTCCCCTTCTTTTGTCTTCTATTTTTGGCCTTTAACAGCCTGAAAGAGACCCGGTTCAACAGGCCCTTCCCCCCCCCCCCCCCAAATTGAAGCTCTAATAATTCCCCATCCCCTCACTGGAATCCTTCTCTTTTAATATACCAAAGACCTATATCCCCCCCCCCCCTTCTTCTATGAGAACCCAGCTTAATCTGAACCCTAGAAGTCTATTGACCAATAATCCCTTTTTTCATACAACAAACTCCTATATTTTAGGAGCACTCCATTGAGGCTGAAATTCAAATCAGTCCTCCTATCTGTATCAACCTACCCCAAAAGCCACTCCTCAAAATGAAACACACACACCCCCCCAAAAAAAAAAAAAAAACCCAAATTAATCCTCAGTGCGGTTCGAAAATAATTAAATATGGTTCTATTTAGAGGATCCTGGTGTATTGCTGCCTCCAAGGACACCCAACCAAGGGCTGCATTAATATTTAAAACAGCAAACAGCTCATACAAGGTCTGTAGTTGAACTACCATTTCTGTTGTGTGTGAGAGAGAGAGACTGTGTGTGTGTGCATGTATGTTTTTAAGAATAAGGGCTCCACTATGCTTATAGAGCCTAAAATAGGGTTTCCCTACGACTTTCAGAACCTAATTTGGCCATGGGCCCTGGAACACTCCACCGAAACTTGCACCGGAAGTTTGGTGTTTCACAAAATTTTCACTTCTGGACCAGGCTTGAACCAGAAATCTTGAATTATGCCCATTACACAACTCAATGAAAAAGGAAGAAAAAAGCCATTGAAAGTATTCTTCTTCTTGAAAAATAAATCTGACCTGTGCGTTTAAGCTAATGGCATTTAGTTGGTATCTTATGCCCTTCTAGGTTGTATACAAATATACAAGCATGAACGCCAAAAAATATATAAAACCTAAGTCCACTCAATTAAGCAGTGTCTCACCTAGCTATGTCAGTACAATAACAAGCTCTCTGCTCTTCTACTAGGCAAAACATGAATTGGAGAAATTACAAAATGAAAATGCATTATTTTCTTCCTCCACTCCCCCGCCACACCCCCAAAAAAAATAATAGAATAAATATAAATAAATAACAACTACTGCCTCACACCCATACTCAGATGAGAAAAGAAGAGTTCATAGTAAAATTACTTTAACATTACCAGAGAAGAAAAAATAATCATCCATAGCCCACAGCTGAAGATAATATGTTTCATATATTTTAACACTCCATACATAAATACAGATAAAAACTCACTGTTCTGAGCAATCCAATAATAAGAGGTAGAAGACGATCATGAAAGTTGGCAGTTTCCTCTTCATCCAGCTTAACCTGCTCAAAAATAATTTCCACACGTGAGATTTATAATTGCCTTTTCCCTCAGAATCCTCTAAATCCGCACCATGCCCCAATTTATTTAACAAAACACAGGAAATGCACACAACAAAAGCACATGCAGACAAACAGACAGCCTTTGGTACATTCATAAAAAATATACTATACGCTTGATGCCAAATGTAATTTGTAAAGTTATCTTATATTAACCATTTCAACAAGATTGCATGCACACATTAACCTGGCCATAAGGCCCATAACACACATTTCCTGCTGACAATCTGGATAGGAAAACACCAGACCATGTCCAACCTTCAAAAGAGATGAGTTGGAAGTTGGAACAATCTATCAAGTGCAAAAAAGCAGATATGAAAAATCAGGCCTAATACCTCAAACAATTACAGAGAACAGGCCAAGATGAAATCAGAACAACAGAATCCAGTGCAAAGGCTCCCGCCGCGGCGAGATCTGGGGAGAGTCAAAAGTGTATGCGGCCTTGCACCTGCTGGCTGTTTCCAGACTCGAAGCTGTGCCCACTTGGCATATGGCATTAAAAATAAGGACCACAATAATCATACCACAACATAGTTCTGAAAGCGGCAAGGACAACAACAACAAACAAATGATAAAATAAGTCATATGATGGACCACTACAGTTCCAAATTTTCATATTTGATCCTTAACTAGGGAGACCTAGGGCATAGCTTTATTTAAGGTGAACTGGGTCCCTCATGCTATGCATCCTTATGGGATTTTGGCTTTTAATCTTTCTCCCTGAAAGAGGCTGACATCTGTTGTGACACTAGTGATTGTGCTCCCGCAGGGGGGGGGGATTGAAAGAACGTTGTAGCTTGGGTGAGATCCAGAGTCACAGAACAGCAAATTGATATTCATTATCATGTTGGTCACACCATGGGCAACCACTCAGGAGATTAGTTGAGCAGAAAACGCAAGTCATCATCAAACCCTGCATTTAACACCTTAGGTGGGGAAAAGAAGAAGAAAGATAAAAAAAAAAAAAAAAAAAAAGGAATACGAAATGTATGCCAGGAAAAGTAGGTATTGACAATTGCCAAGAAAAGTAGGTATCTCGGGCCAGAGTATTGCAGACAACATCCTTCTTTGTGTGGAATTGTATGCGGGTTTGATAGATCCGCCCATTCCCCAGCTGCACTCCTTAAGGTAGATCTCAACAAAGCTTTTGACTCGTTTCGCTGGGACTTCATTAGTGATGTCCTCTCCTATATGGGCTTCCCTCCCCCCTTCATCCACTGGATTGAAACCTGTATCTCTTCTCCCCGCTTCTCCATCATTACTAACGGCTCCTCGGTTGGTTTTTTCCCTTCCCAAGTTGGCATTCGCCATGATGCCCTCTCTCCCCCTACCTCTTCTCCTTAGCCTTGGAAGTCCTCCCCCGCATCCTCCAATCCAAAATTGATCAGCTCCTTATCTCTCCCATTCCCAAGTGCAAGTCCCTTAACCTCACCCATCTTGCTTTTGCTGACAATCTCATAATCTTCTCTAAAGCGGACCTTCTATCCATCTCTTCCATCCTCTCGGCTCTCTCGCAATTTGAATCTCTCCCTGACCTTCGTGTCAACCTCAATAAGTCCACCCTCTTTCTCTCTGGTGTCTCTGATCAGATCCGGAATTCCCTCCTCTAGCTCTTGGGCTTTAAGCCTGGTTCCTTCCCTGTGGTCTATTTGGGTCTCCCGCTCATTCCTAGTATGCTTACCCGCCACCACTGCCTCCCGATGCTAGATCATATTCGTAAGAAGCTTCAACTCTAGAAGGGCAAGCTCCTATCTTTTGCGGGTAGAGTGGTCCTCATCCACTCTGTCCTTCAATCTTCTTATCTCTATTAGTGCGGAATATTCTTCATTCCTAAATCAACCATCCAGGCTATGGAATCCTTGTTTTGTGCCTTCCTTTTGGAAAGGGTAGAAAGCATCCCGCTTCATCCACCCGGTTAGTTGGTCTTCATCTGCCGGCCTACTTCGAAAGGAGGTCTGGGTATTCGTCGGATCTCTGATGTTAACCTAGCCTGCCTCCTCAAGCTCATCTGGAAAATTGCCTTAAAGCATGACTCCATTTGGGTTAAGTGAGTCTATTCTTACCTTCTCCAGTCCGATTCCTTCTGGACTGCTCCATTGCCCTCCAACCCTTCATGGGTATGGAGGAAAATCCTCTTGCTGCGTCCCCGCGCGACCTCTGCTATTTCTACCATCATCTCCTCCGGCTCTTCCACTTCCTTTTGGCTTGACCCGTGGCATCTAATGGGCATTCTCTATAACCACTTTGGTCCCCACACTGTCTATGATTCCCGTATCCCCAAGTCCACCCCCTCTCTACTTTCATCTCTAATGGAGCCTGGTCCCCGTTACCCTCCCCTTTCTCACACAGGTTTGAAATTCCCTTCCCCCTCCAAAACCTTTTCCACTTCCTCTACCTAGAACGTCCTCAGACCCCACAAACCCAAACCCCCCCGGCCCCTATTGGTTTGGTTCAAAGGCTTCATTCCCCGTCACTCCCTTACCCTTTGGAGATCCCTTAACCTTGCTCTCCCCACCCAATCCTTCCTTATTAGCAGTCACATCCCCACTAACCCCAACTGCATCCTTTGCTGGAATGGTTTGGAAGACCTAGAGCACATTTTCTTTTCTTGCCCTTTCTCCAGATCCATCTGGGGAAAAGCCCTAGCCACCATTTGGCCCCGTTCAAGGCAATCTTTTGGGTTTACTCGTGATTGGTCTCGGATTTGAGAAACTTTTTTGGCACTTCCATTTGCGATCGGATTGGTAAGCTAGTGTTTAGTGCCTCCATCCACCACCTTTGGTGGGAGCTCAATCTTCAAAGATGGACCTCCAAATCCCGCACACCATAGACAGGATTTGGAATGCCATTTATTTTGATGTATATTCTAGATTGGCAGTTATCCCCCATCCCCCAGTTGATGATACCCCAAGGAACAGGCTCATTGTTGTCTCCTGGGTCTTAGTTTTTCTTTTCGGTCTTCTTCTTAAAGACCTTATTCCCCTTTTTCCTATCTTAATATAATTATTTATTCATCCAAAAAAAAAAAGAATTTCAGCCAAATTAGTTAACCAACCAATACTAAAAAGAAGAACAAAACAAACAACAGGAGTATGCAATTCAAGAAAATGTAAATAAAAATAAAAAATAACCGCACTTACTTGTTCATCTTTCCCATTGGTGAGACTCGAAGACTTTGCTTTCACTTCTGATAAAATTACCCGATCTACATCTTTGTTACCATGCATAGATGCACGCATAAACTCCGCTGACAGAATGCTACAAGAATGAATTTTACAAGTTACAAGCTAGATTCAGTTCAACAGAGACAGTATTCTAAAGTGAATGGTTTACACATCAACGGAAAGTCTTACAAAAAAAAAAACTGAAATGTATAGTAATAAAATGGAACAGACAAATTTCTAAGTATATGAGATTAAAAAGTCACCAAGGCCCATGTAAGATCAACGACTAATAAAGGAATTCAGAGTTATTCAGGATGAGAGACAGATGCAAGGTGCCAAGGGGCTTCATAGCACATGGAGCACAAGGCAAAATGCACAATTTATAATACAAAAGAAGTATGAAATTACAAAACAATTTGAGAATGCTAAAACAGAACTACATAAGTACAGGAAAAACAAGTATCAGCAACGAAGTAATTACTTCATGCAGAAGATAACAAAGCCTAAGCAACAGAAACAATTTGGCATGAGCGCATTTCATGTCACTGACTATATTAAGCAACAAAAGCCACTGGTGCTTTTTGACTGCATGGTACTGTTATTACCAAACTTGAGTCTATTTTCACTAATTTCTTATGGACTAGCCCATCACTGGAAAGGAAAATGCACTGGATCTATTAGGATGATGTTTGCAAGCAAAAAAGTAATGGGGGCCTAAGCATTAGAAGGATTATGGACATGGATGTAGCTGGCAACAGATCTGGTGAATCTCTTCAAAGAAAGACAGTATCAGGGTGAAATGGACGTACAACAGGTATCTGATCAGCCAGGCCCCCCCTCCAATTGCTCCTAGGTTAGGAGGAAAGCGTTGCGATACAGAGACAAAACTGAGCTTCTAATTGGGTATTGCAAAAACACCAGGATATAGCTTGATAATTGGCATAATCAAAAGGATACTAATTAAAATATTTGGGAGTTGGGAGGCATGGAGCAGGGACTCAAAGGATGGCTATGCTCGCTAGTTTTACAAGGGACGGGCAGTTGATTCCTTGCAAAGCAATTTCCTCTGTGTGGAGAGAGCTTGCACATCCTAGAGGCTGCACCACTCTCTGCAGCACATGAAAGTATGGAAAGGAAATGCTAATGGCCAGTTAAACACCAAGTCAGCATGGGAGACTTGGAAGGAAAGCTATGAGGGTTAAATGGTGGAAAGCTACCTGGTTCAGGCCCTTCAGGGAATATCCAGAAACACTCCTTCACTGCTTGATGATGACTAAGGGATCCCTCACCAACAAGAGATCAACCAATCAAAGAACAATGAGAGAACAACATCACTGCAGACTTTGCTGGGCAGGAAAGGAACCATTTTTTAGAGCAATTATTGAACAATGGTCTGAAGCTGCATCTTTAGGTATCCAGCGAATGCCCTATGGGCTTCCCTTTGGGTTCTTCACCAAATGAAAAAAGAAGAGAGTATAGGAAGACTTAGGAAGCTTACATTGTGTGCTACTAATTATCACCTCTGGACAAAAATAAATTTCATAATTCCCAGAAATTAGACCAGGACTAAAGAACAGCAGGTTGCAGCAACTGCTTTGGAAATGGAAATTAAATGTGGAGCTCTGGCTCTAGTGGGAGAGCAAAACACAGAAAAGTGCTACCTTACTGATAACTGGAGAGTGGCAAATTGGCAATCCAGTCAGAATTCCAAGAACTGGTTCCTGGTTTAAACCGAATGCAAACATGGTTGCTCTACATTGGGATGGTGGACAGCAAATGCAAAGGCAATTTTTGGTGGCCTCATTGGCTGATTTGTGGAGAGTAGGGGGAACCAATTGGCTTTTGCAGGCCTAGGTGAAGAACTGTCAGTGTTGTGAATGGAATTACAGGCCATACATATAGGGGGATCAACCACTGCACTGAAACAGGTCTGCAATCCAAAATTGGCAGTTGGAATCATTAATTGAAACATTCCGGGCCTTGGAAGGTGCATAACATAAAGGGGGCTATTCTGCATGAACTTTCAATGCTTAGGAGGAGGAGGTCGTGCATGTGTTGAAGAAGCAAAACCAGCCAGCACACTTCATAACTGCTGTGCAACTAGGGGGTATCGAGCTGATATGGAACCTAGGAAAATTCCGGATGAATATATGGACACTATTAGAAAGGATGCAGAATTTCAGATCTGTTTATTGAATGTAAAATGTAGAGGCCATTGTACAAGATCTCGCGAGATCTCAGCAAGGTCTAAGAAGAGATCGCGGTTTTCCAAGAGGTTAGGTCAAGGTTAGGTCGAGATTAGATGCAAGACATAGAAGTTACGAAAACTCGACCAAGATCTAAGTTGAGCCGAGATCTCGATTCGAATCTCAGATTGACCAGGATCTGGGTCCAACTTGACTGATTTTTACCCAAACTCGAAAGAGATCAAAGCGAGATTCTTATCTCATGCAAATGCTCTTGGTTCCGTCTCGACACCAGCTGTTGTGTTCTTCAATTTTGGCCAGATTTTTTGAGAGAATTTCACCAGCAACACTTCTAAGGAGTCCTTAGCTCATCTACAACAACAAAACAACATCAATCAAGGGTATTTGAAGGAGTTATTCAAATAAGGTTGTGATGGAGGAGCTGCTCAGTTACCCTTGGGCCTTGATTGATTTCATTTAACCTTGTTCTTATGAAGTTATGATGCTTGTATTGTATTCTCGAGATTGCTGATGTTGTATTGTTCTATTGAGTATTGAACTACCGATATCGATGGAATTCTGAACAATTTAAGTTAATTTTTTGGGTTAAATTTAAATTATTCGATGTATGTTGTCATTTGGCTTTCATCTATATCAATTAATGGTTCTGTATTTCATGACTCATAAGACTGCATGTTCATTCCTTCATCATTTTGGTTTAAAACTCAGGGTCAAGCTGGAACTCATCTATATGCTTGTTTTCTCACAAATCTAAGGCCATCAGTGTGTTGTGTTTAAAAGGCCTGAAATAGGCTAAATACCAAGTTTCAGTCCAACCTGACCCTTAAAATCCCCTGAGATGGGCCCTCGAGTAGGCCACAATTTGTTACCATATCTTGGCTGACATCTCGCGAGATCTCAATTTTCTAGTTGACCAAGATCAGCCTCAACACCAAGATTTCTTGCCATGGTAGAAGCTTTTTTTTAGGGGCAGCCTTGGCGCAACTGTTGGTGGACCACAGATATAGCCGCGAGGTCAAGGCATCAAATTTGCTTTAACAGAACTTACAGAACAATCCAACCACAGGTCCACAAGGATGCACAAAGAAGAAGAAAACCAAAGGCACAAAAAACCCCATCATTGCACGTTGGCTAAAGGTTCTTCATACTGAATAAATTCCCCCTCCTCTCTCTCTCCCCCTTCAAAAAAATCCTAATAAAGTTGATACAAGTAATATCCTACAGTTAATTTATTCTTAACATTGATATGAATTTTTTATGGTGTCAAAGAAGAAAATTTCACAGATCATTCAAACCTCACTTTTTCCCTCTATGTACCTTTCCATATATATATAGAGGGATATATATATATATATATGGATATATATATATATATATATATATATCCCTCTATATATATTGCAAGTACTAAGCTATTTTACATCATAAGAATATTAGCTTGATATATTCTGGTCCACTGATTTGAAGTTGCAACTGCTTCCTGCACATTGTATTAGCTCTGATAACTAACCACACACCTGTTAATCGAATCCAGAGATGTTGCTAACTGGTCCCGGAGGTGACGGAAGCAATGAAGACCAGTAAGCTCATCACCATCCTGTTAAACCGAAAAAAACAAAAACAAAAAAAAAAGAAAAGGAAAAAAAACAACTCTCAGATAAGAATAAATAAATCAAGAAGAGAGAATGAGCACTTTTCCTGAACAAACCAGTTTGTAAAATTAATCATGCAGTAAAAGAAACTTGTTGAAAGTGAAAATAAAAGGTTCTTGCCACAAAGTCATGCAGTAGACCAACCCACCCCAAGAAAAGCCTCAAAGAAAGTCAAGCTAGCCAAAGAAAAATATATTTCTCTCTTTCCCTTTCATTAAAATCAAATGCCTAGAAGCAGTACCTGCAAGAGAGAAGAGCTCCATAGAGAGAAAAAGGAGGACAAAGAAGAGTAAAATAATTTTTCCTTTTCCACATAGAATAGCTTCAAGTTGTGTAATAGCAACTAGAAACAAGTAACAGATCAGGAAAAAGAAGGCCACCAGAGGGTGAGAGGGGCATTTTGATCCATGAGGACCATCAAGAGTTAGTGCCAGGTTTGCTGGCTCTGTTCTAAGTTAAAAAGGATTAGGGATTGTTAGTTCCTAATCTAGGTTATAATCAAATTCCTAGTTGTATTCAATCTCTTTAAATCTATATTTCAATCTCTTTAAATCTATAAACATTACAGCCTTGAGGATTCTACAACAAGAAAGTGAAGCCTCAGCTTAACCATGGCCTCTTTCCATTATTCTTCTCATCTTCTTCCTCCTCTTTTCTCCGTGATTTTCACTTGGAAAATGCCATGAGATTCAACTACAATCAACAAATACATAATCCAGAAACCTCTGAACCAATAAGCATTTAATGCAAACTCAAATGTTTAAAATGGCTGAATTTTGTGAACTGGCCCTTTTACCCTCCATTAGTATGACCACATACATATAAAGATGTACTAATAATCCACTTGTCTTTTTAAGTTGAGGAAAGTCACAAATGTACTTAAACATTAACACACAAAACTACTCTAAGAGAATGCAATGAATGGGACCTGCTTACATGGCAATCAAGCCTTAGAATGCACTACCAGCAGAGAGATTCAATCCAAGATCTCTTCACACAAGAAGACATACTTCAAGAGCAAAAAGCGTATGACGCATGTTGTAATAAAAATAAACTTCTATATTTTCCTGTTTTGAGCATATGTGCTTGAGCTATTATTGGGTCAGACCTTAAGATAGTTGACCAAACAACAACGACAACAATAAGCCTTGTCCCAACTAAATGGGGTCGGCTACATGGATTCTTGCCCTCCAATCAGTTCTATTCGAGGCCATGCTAGATACAAGGCCTAAGCTATACATATCTTTTCTCACCACTTCTCCTAAGGTTATCTTAGGTCTACCCCTAGCTCTCCTAGTTCCTTCAATCTGGATTATATCACTTCTCCGTACAGGGGCATTTATAGGTCTCCATAGAACATGGCCGTGCCACCTCAAACGACTTTCTCAAAGCTTATCACTTATGGGAGCAACTCCAAGACCAACTCTAATATGATCATTTCTTATCTTATCCATCCTAGTTTTGCAACTCATCCATCTTAGCATCCTCATTTCTGCTACACTGAGTTTATCTATATGATTCTTTTTTACAGCCCAACACTCTGCACCGTACATCATAGCTGGTCGAACAACGATCCTATAAATTTTCCTTTAAGTTTTAATGGAATACGCCGATCACATAAGACCCCGGACGCACCTCTCCACTTCATCCACCCTATTTTAATTCTTTGGGAAACCTCATCCTCTAAATCACCTCTTTTACTTATGATTGAACCTAGGTATCTAAAACAATCACTCTGAGCAATCTCTTAATCGTCAAGTATCACCACCTTATTATCTGCCCGATCATGACTAAAGTTACAAACTAGATATTTTGTCTTCGATCTACTAAGTTTAAAGCCTTTTGATTCCAAAGCTACTCTCCATGATTCTAATTTGGTATTAATCCCCACTTGGGTCTCATCAATCAACACAATATCATCCGCAAAAAGCATACACCAAGGGACCTCATCTTGAATGTCTTTGGTTAATTCATCCATTACCAGAGCAAATAGATATGGGCTTAAAGTTGACCCTTGATGTAGCCCAACTGTTATCGGGAATTCATTACTTTGTCCCCCCACTGTTCTAACACTAGTCACCGAACCATCATACATATTTACTTGCAACACTTCTTTTCTCTAGTACATGCCAAATTAACGCTCTAGGGACTCTATCATAAGCTTTTTCTAGGTCAATAAAAAACATATGAAGGTCTTTCCTACATTCTCTATACCTTTCCATAAGTCTTCTAATGAGGTAAATAGCCTCCGTTGTAGATCTTCTCGGCATGAACCCAAATTGGTTCTTCGTAACTGTAGTTAAGTGTCTTAAACGGGTTCCAATTATTCTCTCCCATAATTTCATAGTATGGCTCATCAATTTAATGTCCCTATAGTTATTACGACTTTGAGTATCTCCTTTATTTTTGTAAATTGGAACCACAACGCTTCTCCTCCACTCATCTGGCATTTTCCCTGTGCTCATAATCTTATTAAACAACTTAGTCAACCAAACTAGTCCATGGGTTCCTAAACTCTTCCATACTTCAATTGGGATTTCATCAGGACCTTGTGTCTTGCCAAGTTTCATCCTCCTTAAAGCTTCTTTTACTTTGGACATCGAAATTCTTCGAATATAAGTTCGGACATTGGTGCCTTGTTGAAAGGTGTAATCGTCCGAATCATAAGTGCTTGAAGAATGCTCATTTAGTAAACTAGAGAAATAGGTTTCCCATCTTTTCTTACTGTCCTCCTCACAAACTAATACTTTACCATCTCCATTTTTAATACATCTAACATGGTCAAGATCTCTACTCTTCCTATCCCTCATCTTAGCTATCTTATAAATAGATCTTTCCCCTTCCTTCGTGCTCAGAATTGCGAAATATAAGTGATGGTCGTCGATTTCTTGACATTTGATTGGATCGACTGTCAGAGTCAATAGCCTGATGGTTGTGACCATCATCCTGTCGGACACTCTGCAGGTCAACCATCAACCGACCATCTAACCAAATAAACTTTTGACAGCTAGTCGTGTGGGTTGACCAACACACTGTACAGGTTAACTGTCAGGCCAAAAAAGTTGGAATTCAAATTAATCCCACATTTTGGCTTTAAATAGAGGTCCTAATGACACTTTAAAGCACAATTAAGAAGACATTAATTAGCCTCTCATTCTCGGATGTCTCTTTAAAGCTTTGTCTCCCTAGAAGTCCAAATCCCATGAGTCCAATTGCTTTAAATTGAAAAAGTTGGTGTGAAGAACTAAAGGAATCCTCCCTCAAGTGTCATCAAGAGGAAGTACAACATAATTCATATCATTGTGCATCATCATCACTCACTCAAAGGGTATCGCATTCCCTCCGATAGGGGTAACATTTTTATCACTCTTTTCTTTATGATGGTTGATCATACTAAGACTCTAGACTGGTCTTGGATTAAGGTACAAGGACTAGTTCTTCTTGTCCTGAATCAAGATTGTTTAGAGGTTTTCTTCTTCTTAACAAGATTGTAAAGCTGTTGTTTGCCCACCTATTGTACTGAAAGGGAATCACTAGTATAATTCTCTTTAAGGTTGGAGAAGGGTGGACCCAAACTCAATTGAGTCAAACCACTGTCAGTCTTGTGCATTGCCTTTGGTCTTGTGTTTATCTTTCCATATTGAATTTACTTTGGCTTATTTCTTTACAAGAGGCAATTTTTGCTAGTTCAACTTATTCACAGACACCCGCCCCCCCCCCCCCAAAAAAAAGGGTTAATTTACACTAATGACAACCTACATATTCATAACTCATGAGACTAGTATAGAACCTACAGACAAACTCTAAAGCTAACTCCAAAAAAGACAATTATTTAAAATAAAAGAATCACATTAATATAAGACACCTAAAAGGTTACAAGTTGGGCATGTTAGCCCATTTAAGTGCTTGATGCAATTTTATATAGAACAAGATGGAGTCCGCACTTTATTCCCCAGCCGACCATCCCTGAGATCAGGCGGAACACAAGCATTCTTATACACAGATTAGCTTGCGAAGCAATTTGATCAGCACCCATGCAATTCTCAAAGTTCCTCCTATCCATCTTTCATAAGTAAGGATGATAAAGGAGCACAGTAAGAATGGCATAGGATAACCCGGAACAGTAAAGTGACTAAACTGAACAGAGTTGGCACACAAGTACATCAAAGTTAGCACATGAATAAGAACCAAGTAGATGTTAGGAAAACCCCACCATGCTTGTGACAGATTTAGCGTGCTTGGAAGGTTAAGAGTTTAATTTTTGGGGTGAAATTATGTTCAAAAATAAGAATCTAATGAGTACAACCAGAGGCAAAAACCATCTACTGCCATAAATGATTTGTCACCTACAGGTTGCAGGTAAAGGTAAGCAGCACCATGACACTGCTTACATAAAAAGGACACAAAACTCATGTTTGCCTTTTTTTCAGTCTTCTAAGTCAAGTCTGACAACCCAAAAAGAAAGAAAGAAAAAGAAAAGTTTGGTCTGGGTGACAGATCGAGTGCTAATATAGCCTGACCTCCTGTTGAAAGGAATATGGACTTGATGGGTTTTTCTATATTAAATATGACATACAAGGCAGCATCAATAATAGATAAAGGCCCAATATGAGCTATTCCTAACAGTTGCGGCCCCTCGATTCTGTGAAACTCTAAGTCAGGTTAGCTGGTGGATATTAAAAAATCAATTAGAGCATCCTTTGCTGGTCAGCCCATTTTGACAGATTCCACACAATTAAGAATCCATGGAGTGTCAAGAATAATTAGAAATTCCCCATTCATATCTCCCTGTCGCAGCCGATTCTTCCAAAAACTACCATTTGTAATACCTCATGTAGTTGAAAGTCTGTCAGATACAAGTTCTAGTTCAGATTGAAGTTAGTTTTAGAGTTAGTTTACAAGTGCTTCTAATACAGAAACTTGGACTGTCCATCCATTGACAGTTGAAAACTAAATATTAACCACAGCAGTCTGTTAGGTGATGTCCGAGCCATCATTGAGAATAAAAGCCTTCCTGATTCTTCTCCATGCCTGATGTATTCCTAGATTGATATATCAGGTAAGATACTAGGTAAACCAAAATAGAAAGTAACAAATACCAGGTGAACCAGTCCACCAGTTTGATGTCAAAATTGGATCAAATGGAGTAGGGGATGGGTAATACCATGGACTCCAAATTACAGCCTGTTGATATGGCCGATTGTTGAGACATGAACTGGAGTCAAATTAGAAGGCTAGAACAGATCCTCAAACCAGCGGGTATTATGACATCAGACTAGGGACTGAGTATGTCATCAGGTTACAACGGTTGTACCAGTAAACCAACTTCCTAAAGCAAAAGAGGCACAAGGAAACAGCAATAGACCAGATCAACCTACAAAAACATAACAGTCACTTCTCAACCAGTCGTCCATAATATCATATAAATCCTTTTCTTCCTCGGTAACTTTACCAAGGGCTATGGTCCTTCAAGACTCAACCAGTTCTGATCAGTGGTTGCAGAGTTATGATCTTCACAAGTTGCAAAGTGAGACTGAATTGCAGTAACAGCAACATCCTTCAATCAAGGTAATGTAACCTGATTTCTAGTGTTTGGAGAGTTGATTTTAAACCCTAAATTTTGGGTTCACTCAGGATCCTCTTCTAATGAACCAGCTAACAAACAAATAATTTCTGGGAACTCTTGAGGGAAGGTAATTGAGTAGAATAGGATATGGGTAGAATTGGGAAGTTTAGGGTCTTAACAAAATACGATAGGGTTTGGGGAACTAAGGTTTCAATCAGATAGATGGGATAGATTTTGGATGGATAAGGGCCTTAACAATTTAGGAAAAAGCTTAGGAAAAGTTAGGGTTTTAACCATGCCCAAGATGGGATGGCTTTGACGAAGAAATGGGGGAACTTCAGGTTAACAGAAATCTAAATGGGTTGCCGAAAGGGTTTAGGGTATTGGGAAAAATCAGAAATTAACAAAATCCGACTGGGAAGGGCTTGGGAGACTTGCATTTAGGGGAAACGGGGTAGGGAAGCCTGTGGTTGGTCTGGTAATGCTTTGGAGGCATTCTAGGATCAATCTTGCTGGATCTTGACTTCTTTCTCTGCCTTCTTGATTTTCTTTCTTTTCTTTCTCTCTTTTCATTTCTTTCTTTCTTCTTTTCTTTTCTTTCTTTATTTTCTTCTCTTTCTTCCTAAGCTGCCGCAAGATCAAGAAAAGGGGAAAAGAGACAGAAAGAGAAGGGAATGAATTGGGGAAACCCTGCAGGTTGGGGGGAGGAGGGATGTTCTGCTGTCGCAAGGGAAGGAGAGGGATGGGGATGCTTGCACAAGGGTTAGGGGGGTGTTGCTGTTGCCACAAGGGATAGAAAGGGGTAGGGGTGGTGGCACAAGGACTAGGGAAAGGGGCTGGGGTTCACTTAATGGGGTGAGTGGACGGGTACACCCTAGCTGCTGCAGATGCTGTCACAAGGCCGCCGTAGGGAGGAGGAGTTGAAGAAGAAGCTTGATCACAATCAGAAATGGGGATCCCTCTTGGAACCCACGACTCCTTCAATGCTCAGAGTTATTAATCCAGTCTGATCTTTACACGAGGGGTGGCTCTCTTTTATAGCCTTACATTGAAGGAAAATTAAACTAGGACCCTAAGTTGGAAACCAACTAAAACTCTAGTTGGCTTACCCAAGAAACTCAACTACTTTAACATCAAAAAACTATATAACTCTAGAGAACTCCAATCTAAATTCTGAGAGTAGATATGAAGTCCTAATATAACGACGAATTAGGGGATCCCAACATAATTGGGAATCTCATCTAGAATAGGACTCTTAAATAAATTGAACAAAACAAAACCAAACTCAAGAATGAAGTAGATGTGGACTCCTGACGGTAGTCTGCATCTAACAGCCCCACTAGGGCTCCAAAGAGGTGAAAAATGACCCCAAAAAAACCCTGGACAGAAACCGACCTGACCTTTGGTGTGCCAATTGGACTTGGTTCCAGGACCCATCTTTGATGGGCTTCTTTTTCCTTTTTCATATTTCTCTTTTTTCTTTTTTTCTTTTTCTTTTTCTTTTTTTTTTTTTTTTTTTTTTTTGGGGGGGGGGGGGGGGTTGGCCTGGTTACATAGAGGTAACAGCAATTGCAGCTTTTGGAGCCAAGGATGGCTTATAATTTTCAGTTTGTGTTCTCAATAATTGTTGCAGGCACAAACAGTAGCAGCAGCAAGGAATATCAAGCAGGGTAGGCAAAAGATAAGGGGATATGCAGAGATAGAAGCAAAGGGGTACGGGGATGAACTCTCTCAGCCCTGTGCTTCTCACCCACAGCTCTCAACTGTTGAACATGGATTACTCCATAGTCCATAAGCAACGGCATGACATACAAATTTTATTTTATTTTTAATTCTAATTTTCTATTGCAATTAAAGGACCTATTTATAGCTAGGCCAAACCTTCACAAGGAAAAAAAAGACTGATATATATATTTTGCTGAGGATTGGCTATTCCCAACAGTTACATAGGAACTAAAATAGAAATTGTCTAAATTAGAAATAGAAACTATGTTAAATGTAGAACTAGGATTTGTAAATCAGTCAACAATCGAAATTAGAAACTGATACTATTGGAAACTACCAAGTCTGTAAAGTTATGGAGAGGAAGGGAAGGAGATGAGCTGCATTAGTAATTGACATAGTGATGAGTACTGCAGAATACAAAACAACTTCATACAAAATGAACACTGAAAGTAGGCAGGTGCAGCAACTATCTGGCATTTCTCCTTGGGGGAAAATGCGTATTGTTGATAATATGGTGATGTAGGAAAAGTAAAAGAAATGAGCTGATTATATTAAAATTCATTATATAATACAATTGCTCTCAAATAACCCAAAAGGGGGGGGGGTAAATAAAGCTTCATATAAAGTAGGATATACCCCCAAAAAAACCCCAAATTTCAACAGATTTTAGAACTCACCAATAAATTTTGCAAGTCATCAATGACATCCAACGCTCCAGCACAATCTGCTGCCACAACTAGCTGCACACAGGGTAAACAAATAGATTCATGAACATGAGAGATATTCATAAAAAGTAACTGTAAAAAAATTCACTAAACATTGTTTTAAACAATCAGCCTAGTAACATATCAGCCATGAAATAACATAAAGCCATAATAATGAATTTCCTCCGCAGAGAGACATGTAGACAGGGGATAAAAAGTTATCAGGTCTTCACATATTTGAGGACGCTTGTGGAAGTCAAAGCACGGTCCACTTCAACACAAAATCAGATGAACAAAAAAAATGAATTTTGTTGGTAGGTGGAAGATTGCCATTTTACAGGAGATAATGCCTACATTGAAAATGAAAGAACTTTTGAGCAAGCATATTTTATAGATCTCTCTTCACAATGCTGACCCCAATAAATTTTTTTGGCGAAACCCCAACAACTTAAGTGTTGGAAAATCTCAAATGTCACTTCCTTTAACAAAGAAGAAGAATTGAGAGAACAAAAAGTTCACTGTTTACTGGACTTGGAAGAGGATTCATAAACAATGCAATCCCCCCCCCCCCCTCACAAACATGGGGAAACTTTTTTTTGGGGAGAAAAAAGAGGCAAGTGGCCTCAATATCAGGATGGCAGACTAATAAACAAGGTTGTTCTTGTAAAATGGCCTTGGGCATATCAGCATATGAAAGTCAACCTAAAAGGGGGGTTGACTAGGTTTATACCTAGTGATTTGTGCTTGTACTGCAGAAAATAAAGCAAGTAATCAAGACACGGGTTTTATAGTGGTTTCGAGTTCAACTGAATCTACGTCCACTCCTTTCAAGAACTCTAGAAAGTATTCACTAACATGTCCACTTTTAGTACAATAGGTGGGGACAACACCTTTTTATAAAACCCTAGCTTTTAGGCAAGAGAACCCAATCAAATCCTTGATTCCAGGCAAGAGCACCCAAATGAATCCTTAATTCTTGGCAACAGCACCCAATTACAAAAATGTAAAATAAATGAAATCAAACACTTACAACCATGGAGGGGTGGCACTTCCCTTTACAATGAATGCATGCAAGAGTGAATGAGCCCCTACCAATCCTAGAGATCTACTCTCAACCTTCTTATGAAAAAGGAATCTCCAAAAAGATTTGGATAGATGACACAATAAAGATTGCAAATTAATGCCTTGGGATTCAAGTTAGAGAGTGTTAGAAAGACCTCTAGTTATAACCAAATGATTTGTCCAAATATGGTTCTAACAAATATAAATCGGTCGTATTTTTGAACATCCGGTCGACCTGGTCAATCAACCGCCTCAATAGTGCCCTTGAGGATATAGCCATTACAAGCCAACTGTATGACAACTGTCAAACTGGTCTATTGGCAGTTGACCAGGTTGTTTGACTGGTTAGGGTTAAACAACAAAACTAGTTGATCGCTAGTCATCTGGTACATACGGTGGGGCATTCTGTGATGCACCCGGTCGTAGGCTTAGGGACAAGACGATAAACCGGTACATAGTCCAAATGCCAAAACAAGGGTTTCCAAGGGCATTTAGGAAAATGGTTTATACCCCTAAAGACTAACCTAATATGTCTCTTTGCCCATGTGATTTGTTTCCTAAGATGTTTAACTTTATATTTCCATGCACATGTGCCACTTTCCGTAAGTGAATACATGGTATCTAAAGATAAACAGCAGTCTTGGGTCTTCAAGTTATGCTCGCAAGTGGTGAAGTCCATTTTCAGTCTTCAATGCCTTTGGCCCTTTTGGAACATAATCTTGTGACTCTGGAACGGCTTCCATGCAACAAACGCTTCCTACTTGGACATGTAAGGATATGTATCCCTATGCTTAACTTTGAATCACAAAAGTAAAAGGTTAGAACAAAATAATATGTACTTGTTATCATTAAAACACTTGATGGGTAGATAGGGTCAATTCCAAAGTCAATACCAAGGGTAGTTAGGTCAATTCTCCAACAGCATAGAAACTTCTACATGGAAGCTTATTGAATATGCCACTGTGCAAGCATTTACAAATGGAATCCGAGTAGGTTTCCAGTATCATCAATCCAGTAAAATGGGCATGACATTCCCACAAAGTGAGCAGAAGGTACAAAAACACTTTGGAGCTCTGAATGGAAGCAAGAAATATCTGACTTGTTTAAGTCCTACAATTCCCATAACCTACCAGTGATTGCAAGGGTGTTTTAGACCATATCTTCCATCTTAAGCTTAGGTTTTTCTTCATATGTTAAATTATGTATTTCTACTGTAGGAAGGTTAGGGGCAGAACTGGTCTTTTACGTCATTGAAAACAATATACATTGGTACCAAGCAATTAGGAGTTGTTCAACCTAATAACAGTCAAGGTGCGAGATTTTGGTCATTTCATAACCGAAATTCTGAAAGTTCGCCTAGTTAGTTCTCGAAATCTTCTATTCAGATTTTGACCTTAAGTTTCAATGGGTTTTTGGGGTCATCATGACCTAGTTTTCGGTGTCCAGCCTAATTTGAGGCCAATAAACACACTAGTAGTGTTACTTTAGCCTAAAACCTAACCCAAATTGGTGTTCTTGATAGATACATGCCCGGCTATATACAGGCGAAACTAGAAGTATGGAATATGAATTTTAACAAATGTAAATATGGATATGATGCAAGAGAACATTAAGATCTTCATTAAACTGCAATAAAAAAGACAATAACTAAAATTCAACATACAAGTAGTCAAGGACAAGTGTAGAAGTTACTAGTCAATAGTACGTGATTAAAACAGTACAAGTGTAAAACATAACAGTATACCAATTAATTATAAATTACATATTTACAATACATATCACACCTATGAATAACCTAATAATAGTCATTGTATTGTGGGGGCTCCATAATCTCAACCATGTCACCCTGCCTCAAGGAATGGTGTACATACTCAGCCCATGTCATCAAACCCATATAGTGCTCCATATGGTTGGACATTGCCATTGTGTAGGTAGCATCATCCTCATAAAATAGCCTACCCATCTTTTAAAAAAAATTTAAAAAAAAAAATTGTCATAAGGGTAAGGATTGCTGCAAAATTTCGGCGATTTTTCAAACTTTTTGATTTCAATAAGGGTTTCTTTCACCAAGTAGCGAAACAGAGACATTTCGCCTCATTTCGCCTCCTGGATTGCAACATGGTATCAAAGTCTCTGTAACTAAGCCTGGGGATTTCGCCAAAAAACTTTCCTCAAATCTTGACTTCTAAGGTTACAGCCTCTTGTGTTGAGCCACCTACTGCTGCCTACACATGTAATGTTTTGCGCCTTCTCCAACCATGTTTGAAGGATTAATGTGCTACAGATCTATGGACTCTTACCCTCTTCAGACAGCCTCAATCTGTAAAGCCAGCGCAGCGCAGCCTACACTCTAAAGTTTGATCTGCTTTGACGCCATTCCATGAGAATTTAATTTTTGTTCCTACTGTGATATGGGTTTCTTTTGGGTCTCACGGACAGGTATGGCTAGTTGTATTTCATTCTACTACATGTGACAGTGCTGCTGCCTTGTTTCATAAATTTTCTGCCTCTGAGAATTTCCGATTGGTGCCGTACTGCTGCTCTACTAGATCCAATACTGTTTTTGGGTGCTACACATCCTTGGGAAATTTTCTCAGAAATACTGTAACCTTTTTTTGTCAGAATTCACTGCAACTTGGAATTTACTTCTGATAATTGAGATTTTTCACTAGCGCGTGTTGCCCCAGTCTTTTTCCTCTGAAGAAAAGAAAATTTAAAAGTTGTTGGAGCCGTATTACCCTTCCTACTGCTGCCAGTATTTGTTTCGGGTGCTACAAGTCCCTGAATGAGAAGATATTGTTGTGTGGTGCACTGCTGTAGTTATTGATTACTGAGTTTATAATTATGGCCACAGATTCCTCTGCTGCCTCTTCAGAAAACCCTATACCTACCCTTTGTTTGAGCACCTGGACATTCAGATTACTTCTATAAAGCTTCAGAACAGTCCTAATTATCTTTTGTGCGCACAAGCTCTCTGTGTACACATATTGGCCAAAGGAAATAAGCACTCCAGCACCCACTACTGAGGAGAAAAATTATGATAGTTGGTCCAATGCAATCATTATGATTTGGTTTTAGAATAGTATGGAACCTAGCGTTGCAGCCAATGTTAGTTTTCATTCCATTGCTGAGGGAATATTGAGCGATTTGAAAGAGACATATTCTCAGGACAAAAATGTAAGTCGTGTCTACAACATCTATTAAAAACTTATTCAGTTCCAGCAAACTGGGAAACCTCTGCAAGACTCTTATCATTCATTCAGAGTAATGATGGAAGAATTAAATATGTTTCAGCCTCCTACTACAGAGACTGAGCTACCTAATACTCAACACAATGAGTTCCAAATTTCTTGCTGGATTGGATCCCAAACTTCAGCAGATAAAAGGACATTTATTGGCTGGAGAAAGTGTGCCTACCCTGAGAGAAGTATTCTCTGGTCTCCAGTGCATTGTCTCTTCCGGTGACTCTACACTGATACACTCTACCCAATTAGCTTCTTCTAGGGGAAACAGTTCAGCCTTCACTTCTTCCAGTGGTCGTGGTTCAAGGGGAGGCCATTCATCTAGGAGCCGCGGTGGCCAACATATGCATCATGCTTCCACCAGAGTACTTTTCATAGCAAGTGTGGACATTTGGTGGATGTTTGTTGGGCTAAACATGGCAAACCAAAATGGACTCAACAATTAGCCAATCATGTGATGTCTAATGGCAGTTCTGATACAGTTCATCCTACCAATACTGCACCCACCAACTGTTCAAAAGAGCAATCCAAGAATCTATGTGATGATGTGAACCAGCTTATGCGCTGCTTACAGAACATTGAGGCATCTACTTCCGCTTCCCATGGGGCTTCTACATCCGCTGCCACATTATCTCATGCAGGTACTTCTGCCTTCTAAGACTCTACATTCTTACCTTGGATCAATGATTCTGGAGCTTCTACGCACATGACAGGTAAGTCATCATTGTTCACTTCCGTTTCTGTATCTAACTATTCTTCATCTGTCATTATTGCTAATGGTTTGTCCACCCCTATTTCACGAACTGTTAAAAGTATCACCCACCCTTCTCTAACCTAGCCATGAGTTTTATATGTTAATTAGTTCCTATTTAACCATTAATCTGTTAACCAACTCACTAAGCCTTTAAGTTGTGTTGTGACCTTTACCCCTACATCTTGTACTTTTTAGAGCCTTCACACTAAGAGGAGGATTGGTGAAGGGTATGAGATGTATGGCCTGTACTACTTGGACTACACAACTCTTTCTTGCTCCGTTGCTGCTATTTCTACTGGAGGAATATATGCTTTTCAACAACACTGTAAATTAGGACACTTATCCATTACGCATTTACAACTGTTATTTCCCTATTTTAAATCTTTATCTAGGCTCAATTGTGAGGCGTATGAGTTAGGAAAACACCACCTTGTTTCTTATCCCGCTCGATCTGATAACTGTGGTACTTCATTATTTGCTTTAGTACATTCTGCTATTTAGGGTCCTTGTCGTGTTTTCATTTTTCAATAGCTCTTTCTTCTTCTCTTTCTTCTTAACGAGCATGAGTGTTGAAGTCCTACGATTTTCGTAATCTACCAGCAATTGCAGGGGTGTTTTGGTCCATATCTTCCATTTTATTAGGTTTTTTTCATATGTTATAATATGTATCTCTGCTGTAGAAAGGTTAAGGGCAGGACTGGACTTTATCTCAATCAAAATAATATATTACTGGTACCCTGCAATTAGGAGTCATTTAACCTAATAGCAGTATCTCTCCACACCTTCCGATAGCTCTTTCTTCTTCTCCTTCTTCCTCTTTAGTTTCTTGGCTGGTGACAGAGATCCTGAATTGCACCATGACTTACTTTCCAGCTACTAGAACAAAAACTTACGAGGTAGCCAATATTTTCAGGACAGGAAATAGTACAGTCATTTGGAAGGTGGAACTTATCTCGTAAAAAGACCTCACTTCAAATATTAAGAAAATGCCATCCAAAAACCCAAAATATGGACATTGAAAGAGAGGGAATTAGCTAAAAGATTTTAAAGCATAAAATGTATCATCACTGATGAGGTGGTGATGTGGGATTACGACAAGCATCCTTTATCCTTTATGCATCTCCAAGTAACCAATGACAACAGTCTTTTCTAAATCCTACCATATTAAAGAGTAAATCAGTACCACATCTCCATCCCCAATCTCTACTCAAATCTCCTCTGGATCATCCGCTTCTTTCTGGTTAGATCCTTGGCATCCGATGGGTATATTGTTCTCCCTTCTTGGTCCTCGAGCTGTCTATGACCCCCGCATCCCCAAAGCTATCCCTCTCTCCTCTTTTATTGTTAATGGTTCTAGGTCCCCTTCTCCCCACCCAAGTCTCACACAAGTTTGGAACTCCTTCCCCCCCCCCCAGATCAACCTCTACTTCTGACCACACCTTATGGATCCCTTCCCATACCAAAACCTTCACAACCGCCTCTGCTTGGAACCTCCTCAGATCCCCATCTCCCTCTGTCCCATGGGCCCCCTGGTTTGGTTCAAATGCCACATCCCCCACCACCCCCTCACCCTTTAGAGATCCCTTAACTTAGGCCTCCCTACCCAAGCTTTCCTCATTAGTCGCCACATCCCAACCAACCCCAACTGCATCCTTTGCTAGAATGGCATTGAGAACCTTGAACACCTGTTTTTCTCCTGTCCCTCTCTCAACCCATTTGGAGTTTAGCCCTTGTTTCTATTTGGCTTAGATCAAGACGTTCTTTTGGTTTTGCTCAAGATCGGAATTGGATCCTGTTAGGTATCTGAATGAGGCTACTTAACAAGGTGGAATAACTCAAGAAGAAAAAATGGACTTTGAATAAAATTTGAATAAGAAACAATACATTCTACCAGCAGTAGGTGATTCCTACGGCTACCCAAGAGCAATGGCTCTCACATAAACTTCTCTATATCTCAAAACATCTCTCTTCTACTCTTCCTTCCCTCTTCCTTCCCCCTATTTATAGCAATTACGTTCAAACAATATTGATTAACAGAATCATCCCAATTCGAATAGGACTCTTCAAAAGTAACCTGAATTCGAATAGGACTCTTCAAAAGTAACCTGAATGTAATATGACTCTAACCTGAATGTAATATGACTCTTCAATCTAATCCTAAAAAGTAACCTGAATACAATAGGACTCTTCAAATCTGCCAATCGTTTCCTTCCCTAGAATTTAGGGATTTGCTTTCCCTGTCGAGTGTAGACTCGTGACACTAGGGACCTATCAGATCCTAAGAACTTTTTCTGGCTCCACGATTTGCGACCAAGTGGATAAGCTCGTTTTCGCCACCATTGTTCACCATCTTTGGTGGGAGCGCAATATGAGAAGATTGACTTCTAAATCTCGGTCCCGAGTCATGATTTGGAATGCCATATATTTGATGTATCTTCTAGGCTTCTTTCTCTCCCCCACCCCCCCAGTTATGACTCTCCAAGGAATAGGGTGATTGTTAGTTCCTGGATTCCAAACTCCTCTTTCATTGCCCTCTTGACTGGTTGTTGCCCCCCCCCCCCATTTTTCTCTATGTATCTCTTGTTGTCTCTTGTTTTAATATAATTATATATTCATCCAAAAAAAAACAGAGTAAATCTGTAACTGATTCACAAAGACTGTTCCTGTAATTCTGAAACATTCTAATGTTACACAGTCACTGCTTCTGATTCTTCATTATTTTTTCTATGGTAAGGTTTTAGCTCATAGCTCATTGATGAAATTTGATGCAGAGCATCCATCTGATCCAGCAGCCGGCCCCTCAGAATAACTTCATCTGTAATTGTCCAAGAAGAAATCTGGAAGGAGAAGCCCAAGTCCAAGACTAAAATCCCTGCCTAGTCTGGCCATGTTCAGATCCAGCCCTTCCCAGCCAAATAGTTGACTCTTGAAACAGTCGAAAATTTCAGGAAATCACATATCATCTTCTAGCAGATTCTTTTTTTTTTTTTGTCCTTTCATATTCCAAAGCACCAATAAGTCCTTTCCAATTATCAGTTTTCATTATCTTGAGTGCAAGTTTTCCATGTCTATGAATTGTTATCTATAATTTTTAAGAGTTTCTTAATGTTATTTCACTGTACTCAAGACGTCCACCTCTTTATAGTGCAAATCCTGTCTACTCTCAAACAATGTTCAAGAAAAAAATCTCGTCTCAATGTAACAAGGTCGAGACAACCGAGATAACAATGGCTAACATACCATGCTGCGGTTGAGTGTTTCAGTGGGTTTTCAGAGGTTTTATTGTCTAATTTTTTCTGTATAGCCTAATTTATGACCAATAAATGCAATGGCAATGTTATTTTTTTTACTAAAACCTAAACACAAAGTCTTCTTGATTCAGACATGTCCTGCAGACGAAACTAAATCATGTATGTTCACAAATCTAAACAGGGATATACAAGAGAATATTGAACTTTCAGTAAAATGCAATAACAAATACTAATTAGTCAAATAACAATTATAATTTAAAAATTACAAATTAGAATCTGTAGCATACAACCCCTCGAAATTTTCAAAGTTTCAATGGATTTTCTAAGATTTTGGCCAAATTTCACCAAAGTTCTAAAATTTCTGTGAGATTTCATTGAGACTCAATCAACCTACTAGATCTATTTCGTCTCGCCAAGGTCAAGATAGCCAAAATTTCACGAGATTTTGAACAATGCGCTCAAATGCACCCATCAAATTATACAGCACCCAGAACTTCATGAAAATCCTCTCTTAAGATCTTACGACTTGTGAGAATCAACTGTGGTCCTAGGTGAGATTCTTATGGCTAGCAACCAATGGGACTATGGCCATTCACCTGTCTAGCTTCATCTTCAACTATTATCATCACCATCATCCTCATCATCTCCATCCGTCATGCTCATCATCATCACAAGTATTTTATTTTCAATACATGTAATATTCCCTGCTAGGGTTCATCCAGGTGCGATAACCTTTAAAGGCTACACCACATTTTGTTATTCAACTTATGACTGAAAAGGGCATACCAGGTGTACGAGGCTCCCAGCCTCCCACCACTTCCAGGACGGTCAAAATGAATGCAGCCTTACCCTTGCTTTTATAGAAAAATTGTTACCAGGCTCGAACTCATGACTTCACTAGGTCTCAATACCTTTACCACTGCCCCAAGGCCCATCCTCAAGATATGTGTTTAAACTTTTGGCTAAATAACCACAATTCAAGAAACGTCTTTTAAGCAAGTTGCAGGCTTCTAATTGTCACTTTTCTAGATAACTTGACCTACAGGAAAACAGATTCTGTATATTTCCACAATTTTGCTACAAATGCTATCTTGCGATTTGCCTGCTTGTTAGGGATAGGGTTTTTTTTGTTCCCAAAAAAACAAAATCCTCTGATGCATTAATTGACCTGCAAGGCTGCATTTGGCATGGAATTATATCCCACACGTCAGACGACGGTGCTCAAAATGCTGATTTCAGCCACCTCAACTGGTTTTCACCAGACTGATAGAACACATTTCAGGGACAATGGGAGATTTTAGACACATATCTCCTGCTAAGATTCCATGTTGCACAGTGGATGCAGTTATTCACAAGCATGAGGAAAGCCTTTGTCTCTATATATTTTTTTTTCAAGAAACATTCTGAAGATCAGGAAAAGGAAAGTTGTTCGCTTCAATGATACCCCAAGTTTGAGAGAGGGAAAAACCAAATGATAAGATGAAACAATATACGACCAGATATACACATAAACTTAGCATATATTAAGATGAGAACCAATGGGAATAGAAATTGTAAATTCAATTCGCTAAAACAATCCTTTTTGAGAATCAATTTATTGAACTTCTAATGTAGCTTCTTAACCTTCTGAAATGGAGAACCTCACTAAGGTTTGGTTTTGCTAACATAATAAATTCAAGAAACGCTTGGAGGTTGTGCCAGCATGGGATAATTCAGCACATCAATCAATATATGTTATGAATTATGATACACCATAAACAACGAGAAACAAGACAAGACTGAACAAGGGTAATCTCATGACAACTAGGTAATAAATCCAGGACGAAAGTAGTGGATATTGAATTCACACAGTTCATGATTCAGGAATTCAGTACGGAGACAGAAATGCAGGAAGTACAAAATGAACATAAAAAAGCTGCCCGCAAATCATAAAAGGAGACGACACAGTTACCAGTTTCAGAGCTGAAAGTGCTTGGTTCACATTTAAGATGAGCCTCAGCTTCTGTTGGAGGGCCAACAGATTGCCCCTCGTTACATTTAACTCCTGAATCTGCCTGGCGGAATCAACCAAATCCAAGTCCAAGAGCCTTATGGTCTCCTTTAGTTCACGGATCCGACCGCATGCCTCCAAAATCTTGATATTCAAGTCTTGCAGTTGCCCCTGAGCTTCGAAGAAAGAATCCGATCGAAGAGCAATTTCCTTCACCAAGTGCAACTCAACAACATCCAAGTACTGCGACAACTTCTCCTGCAGCACCACATTTTCCGATAGAGTCGAAAACGGGCAAGCCGCACGAAATGTCCCCCCATCTTCTAGAGCAAAATCCTCTTTGAAATACAAAGATGGGACTTCTCTCAGACACGCAACAAGAGCTTCACCTTGACCACGGGCGACCTCTCCTTCTCCGGTACCGTTAATACTCAAAGAATTCAACGGCGCCATACTGATCTCCACCGAGTCACTATTTTCTTTCGTGGCATGGTGCCTGATGTCCTCGAATTTTGCATACGACTCCAAGATCGAAACCAAGTAAGGCTGGAAATCAGATCGGTTCACATCGGTGAAGGACACCGCTTTGTTCAACGTCAAAGGAGCCAATTCAGGCGGACCGCCGCCTGACGAGGAAGACCACCAACCCACCCAAGAAGCATCAGAACCATAAACACCAGACTTTCCAACGTGCGGATTGTTGAGAATCGAAGCTAAGCTTTGGCTGCCACCAAAAGATGAAGATGCAGAAGATTCATGCTCTGTAAGCGACCTGATCGAAGCCGAACTGGTACGACCGAGAGCCAAACTATTACTACTGCTAGTCCTCTCAACCACCGACAAGCTTCCCGGTGAGGAAGATGTATCCATTCTCTACGATCTATAAACCATGAATTAGGCTAGATTTTGATCCCATCCTCTAGCCGATTTTGTCCATCCAAAATGAAACACATAAAAAGAGAATGAGAACCAAACTTAACTGAGAACCCAGAATTAGTAAGCGTTTTAGGGAGAACAGTTTCAAAGGGCAACACGTGATCTGCTATCGACCATACCAGATCGTGACAGGAAAATCACAGATCCGATTCAATCCATCCAGTTAGTCCACATGACCAAGTGTTAATACAATAGGTGAGAACAAATTCAAATGCGCAGCCGACGAAGGGAAAATACTAGGCTTCTTCTTCTGTGAAAAAACGCATATGTGTGCTCTCAACTATCAAGTGAGCAAGATCAAGCTTCTCGGATGTTGGATCTGTAGTTAGGACTTAGGAGAGAGTCAGAGAGGTGGACGAAGGAGGTGCTATTGTTTCTAAGGCAACATGAATTATGTCCCGGATGCTTTGCAATTGAGGTTTGCTAACCTCACAAATTCGCGAGTCCACCCACGCTTCGAATACCTTGCGCAGACACACAAGGAAAACGGAAAATTTCAGCTACACCCCCAAGACAATTGAATAAATAGTTTTTTGACCCGTGACCCTGGGGGTGAAAGTCTAAACACCTCCTTGAAGGCCAAATATTACAACTGCAAAAAAAAAAAAAAAAAATTATTAGTGACTTAAGACTGTGTTAGGCATGATTTTTATTTTTAATTTTTAGCCAAGTAAATAGAAATGATTGTGTTTGGTACAATTTATGCAGCATATTTTTATTCAAAAATGGTTGAAAAAAACAAATGTCCTTTTCCTATGAAAATCACTTCCATTTGCTTTTTACAGTGGTTTTAAAATGAAGTTAAATGATAATTTTACATTCTTTTATAAAAGTTGTTTGTTTTCGACCTCATTATCGAAATCTCTTCAACTTTTTAAAACCTTCATTCCCTTTAAGGAAATTGCAGAAATTCTGGACGTTCAACGATTCAGGAAGAAGGACGAGAACTAGGAGAACTATCTTTGTTCCACCTTTGATAGGTTCATCCTAAGATTTTAGCCCATTAAATGTTTTCTTTTCTCTTTTAATATCTTTCTCTATTCTTTCACCAAAAAATCTTTCTCTATTCGTTGATTGATCTATGGCCATGTGCTCATGTTCAAAAATAAAACAAACTGGCAAAAGATTTGAAAGATCACATTTGCTTACAGCTTTTTTTATGGGTAAGCAACTCTTTTTGTTTATTAATCCTCATATTTCTATTTAAGAATGAACCTAATATGTTGGATCCTGGGGAGTGATGGTTGTTAATAATAACCATTCATGTTTTAAGTCCATTGTCACTATTAAATTTATTATAAACATTCACACATAACGCAAAAATTAACATAGTTCGACATTCAGTGTGAAGCCTACATCAAAAAAAAAAAAAAAAAAAAAAAAAAAAGAAAAGAAAAGAAAAGAAAAGAAAAGAAAAGGAAAGAAAGAAGAAGAAGAAGAAAGAAAGAAAGAAACAAAGAAACTTAAATATAAAATAATAAAAATACTACAATAAAAATTAAATTCTAATATGACTTTCCCTCTCTGCTAGTCTCCTTATAGAGTTAGGAGACTAGCAAGTTACATTTATAACACTCTCCCTCAAGTTGGATCGAAGACATCATATGAGGTCAACTTGCTTAACGTGACTTAAAACAATCATTTTGACAAGGCTTTAGTGAAAACATTTGCAAGCTAATTTTCACTTTTTACTTTTTATAGTTCCATCATGTACCTTCTCACAAACAATATGACAATCTACTTCAATGTGTTTAGTTCTTTCACAAAACACCGTATTAGAGGCAATGTGTGTAACCGTTGATTGTCGCATAACAACTTCATTGATTTTTTAGAACTTCCCACCCCCAATTATTGAAGTAGGGCATCAATCCATATTAATTCACTAGTTGCAAAAGCCATTGCTCTCTACTCTGCTTCAGCATTAAAACGAATGACAACATTTTATTTTTTTACTTTTCTAAGAGACTAGATTTTCTCCTACGAATACACAAAAGCCAGTAGTTGATCATTGATCAGTAAGATTGCCAACCCAATCTGCATCGGCATATCCTTCAATGTTTGTGTGTCCATTCTTTTTCATGCCAATGCGCTTCCTGAAGAAGACTTCAGATAACGTAATATATGATTAACCAATTTCATGTGCCCTTTGATAGGATTATGCATAAACTGATTGAGAAAGTTCACTGCATATGCAATGTCACGTCTGGTAATGGTCAAATAAATAAATTTTTCAATAATTTGAAAACAATTATTATCTTGTAATGAAGAATCATTATTAGTAACCTAACAAGTGTAATCCATGGGTGTGTTTGGTGGTTTCACACTGAATTTGCCAGTTTCCTTCAACAAGTCAAGAACATATTTCCTAGGGCTGCAACAAGGCTGGGCTGGGCCGGACTTTTGTAATCCCAAGCCCAACCCTATATATTATAATCTAAACTCATTCCCGCCCTGACCCTAATTCAGAGCCAAGGATTATTGTCCCTAACTCTAAGCCCTACAGGGCCAAGCCAAGCACATTCTTGCCTTGATTAGCCCTGTCCTTGGCCCTAATTGGCTCTGTCCCTAGCCCTGATTGGCCCTATACTTGGTCCTGTCCTTGGCCCTAATTAGCTCTGTTTGTCCTTAGCCCTAGCCCCGATTGACCATGTCCCTGAACCTAATTGGCCCTGTCTCTAGCCCTGATTGGCCCTATATTTGGTCCTGATTGGCCCTATACTTGGCCTTGGCCCTAATTGACCATATCCTTGTCTTTGTTCCTAATTAACTAAGATCAAGCATCATGGACAAAATTAGGGCCAGAATCATGGCTAGGGTTAGGGCCAAAAATCAAGGACGGGTAGGGACAGGCTCAGTGGGCCAAAGAGTAATCCTAGGCCTGCCCTTGGCCCTAGTCAGGGCCATAATATTTAGCCCAGAATATTTGGCTCTAATCTGCCCTCAAGGCCAAAGTCTTGAGCCCAAGCCCTATCCGGGCTCAGGGTGGGCTTAGGGCATATCAGGGCTGTCAGGGCCAAACTTGCACCCCTATTCTCAACCACTTCCTTTTTAGTCTCTATACCCTAGCCACAATCTTAAATTTGGGTCACTGAAATACCCATTAGAATTGGTGGGTGTACTCTGTGATCTAAGAGAGAGATTTTTCGGCAAGGGATGGTGGGTAGAGAGATTTTTTGGCGGGGGTGTGGTGGTTGCCTGCAAAGGTGGGCAGTTTCCGGCAAAGTGTACAAAAATGGGTGAAGGAAGAACCCACCTAAGATTTGGGTATGGGAGGGTTTATATGAGATGGTTGTGTCATTTGACTTTAATGAGGGTAATATGAACTTTTCACTCAAGAGCTAACAGAATCTTGGATATGATGTTAACAATATGCAACTTGTAATTTTGAGAGTGTGCAATCTATAATTTAGGGCACTAAAGTGTTGTACCCAGAGTTTAAGCCCTTTAAAGTGTTCAACCTATTAAAAACTCCAAAATTTTTAGTTGAGTAACATCTTCTGTCTTCTAGGTCGTTGTGGATATTACACAAGGATAAGAAAGTAATTTCAATTATAGAGGCAGCAGCAAGGTTGGAAGTGTGGGCGAGATCTCGACAGTTTGTCCCACCGACTTTGCTTCCACACCTGAAATAGAAAATTCACATCAACTGTTTGATTGGTCCACTAAAATCTGATATGTCCATAACAAAAGAATGCGCTAGCTACAAATATTAGTTGTTGGGTTTTGAGGTCTTTGCAGCAGGGTTCTTTGTTTCAACAACCTCAACGATGACATTGTAGTCCTAGGAAGCTCAAGAGGCCCACTGGTGAAGGGTAATGTTGACAGAGTCTAAGAATTCAAGATTTTGAAGGCGGGCATTAACGATACTAGCGGCTTGAAGAAGCTCTTGCATGCTAGTCGCTTTCTTGAGGGCTTCAGTTTCAGCTTCTATTAGCAACTCCTTAGTCTTGCTCTGCAGTGAGTTCGTTGTTTTTATTTCTAATCAGTGAGACACTGATTCCAGGCTTCCAGCGAAGATTTATATTTCAGGGCTTCTTTCTTTCTCCTTCCAATGACCATGATCTTTTATGTAGTTGCAGTGGCAACGTTGTTGTTGAGGTAAAAGATGGGGCATTTGCCTAAGACGATAAGGGTGACGAAGCATGAGGATTCGAACGAAAGAGAGAGATACCAGCAAGGTTCTACGAAGATTCGGCCATTTTCACTGGTATTTCTGTGATTTTCTGACGACTTTTAATCAATATAGATTTCAGCCCCTTTTTATTTCATACCTTGTCGAACCGAGCGAATTTCGGCCTTACCTCCTCCCCCCAGGGTTCTAATCGTCTACGGCCCAAAACCTAGCGGCCATCCAATGGCAGCTTGATAACTTTATGAAATAGAGTTAAGATTGATAACTTTATACTTGAGATGACTTGATTTATGAGTATTTTATCTTTGTTTTAGTGTTAGTATTCATAGATGTTGTCTTATTGAGTCTTAACATGTTGCATCTTGTAAAGGTCATTATTGTCACTCTTGCATGAATTTATCTTCAGTTTAATAGATGAATTTGATTAATCCTCTTTCTCTTAAAAAATGTAGGTGAAGATCCATAATAGGAGAATAACCTGCCCTCTAACTTTGCTGTAAAGCTTGCTGCATTATTATCGAGTAGAATATTCTCAGATCCAATTCAAGTGGAAATGACAAAGAGGGGCTAACTAAAGAGGACGTTATTCTTGTAAATATATGATTGTTATCAGCCCTTGATCTTAGGAAGAATGTTCTAATCCTATGGCCAGGTTCTACCCTAATGATTGAATGCATTTATGGAAAAAATAGAGACAAGGCTGGGGAGAGAAGAGAAAGGGTGTAGAATAGAAGACACGGCTG
Organism: Hakea prostrata; assembly: GCF_041222555.1. Classification (NCBI taxonomy): domain Eukaryota; kingdom Viridiplantae; phylum Streptophyta; class Magnoliopsida; order Proteales; family Proteaceae; genus Hakea; species Hakea prostrata. Next base: position 24,842,399 of record NC_142610.1, read on the forward strand.
AAAAGAGAACCAGAGCTGGACTCGTGCGGAAGCAGGGAGAGCTGCAAGAGAAGATGATTTCCTTGGAGAAGAAGGTGAAGCTCTTGTGGATGCATTGAAGCTCTTAGTTTCTTTTCAGTTTTATAACTCTATCTTTTTATCTTCTAGCTTAATGATAACTATATCTATCTCTGTGTTTTGATTTCGGTTATGGGCTAAATTTGTGCTGTGTTGGGATGATAATAAACTTAAATTTTGAGATTTAATTATTATGTGTTCTTTAGTTTTACTGCAATACAATTTATTTTCAATAAATTCAGCATGTTATATATTGATTAATTTCAGTTCTTGATTCATCTTTCATTAACGATTGCTATGATTTAGTTAATTGAAAAGTGAATTGAATCTAGATGCTTGCTGAATGGTGTGGGTTAGCTTTATCTTTAATTAGATTGAGTTAATTAGTAGGTTGGGTAGGAATACCCAGCTACCTCACACTGTCATGATTGGGATTGGGTTTAAATTGCATTCGTATTTTATTTATTCATAGGAATATGCAGATGTTGAATTAGGATGCTAAGCATATTTGTATTGAAAAATACTATTATGCCATTTCATTTCAAGTTCTTGATATATTTTGGGCTGTAGTATTATTTTAGTATTTGCATTATAAAATTCAGGGGAAGGGAAATTGATTCCCAACACTCTTTTCACTCACTAAGTTCCTTCTATTGCTCATTCTCTATTTCGGTTCTTAAGTTTAATTACATGTTATTTGATTATTTAGTTCTTCAATCACAAATCAATCTTGTTTAAATCAGTTTTACTTTTACATTGAAAGTTAAAGATAGAATTCTCCGAGGGATCAATACTGTACTTATTATTTACTACTTGATTGCGATACGTACACTTGCATTATATCTTGAGATATAAGCAACACATCTCTAGATGGCCGCCACGTGTCAGAGGTTGAAATCTCAGCCGCTGACACTTGATTTCCTTATTTCTCAAAATGCATGGTAAGATGAAACAGCTGAACACTGACTGATGGATATGGTTAAACCAAACAGATCCATTGTTTTTTCACTTTTTCAAAATAAAATATATAAGAAACCTAAACTGAAGCAACCGAACCCAATGTCGACTTCTTCGACAAACTATTGCGACCAAGACGATAAATGATTATAGCGACAAGAGATAAGTTGTACTGATTGCCTCTGCTTTAAATTATCGACTCCCTCTTTCCCCTTGTTCGGTTCTTTGAGCCATCTAAGAAGGCATCCGATCCCTCCACATCCTCCTCCCTGGCTCCTCAACATCCATCTCTTCATTACTATAGTCCTCCTCACCAGTGGCCTCTGGTTCACCTTCAGGGCCAAGATCTCCTCCTGATGGTGAACCAGACATGAAATCGAGATTCCCACAAAAAACCCATTTCTTCAAACATGCCCATCATCACTGATAAGTGCTCTAGATATCAATTTCCAAGCTTTTTACAGAAGACTCAATTATAACCCACTTCAAGATCTTTCCCTGTTTGGTCGCAGGGCCTATTTAAGGATACCACTCGGGATTTATCAACCATACAGAATCAAAAATTGACCAGGCCCTAAAAAACAGAGGCATAAATAAGAAACTACCCTGAAATCATCACCACCTTCTACAATGAAACAACTAAATCTATATTTCATATCCAGTTTCAAAAATATATAAAATATTTAACATGAACTAATACATCCAACGGAGAGCAAAACAAGGTGGAAAAGAAGCATCTTATCAAAATTTCATACTTAATGATCAAACGTTTAAACAAAAGAGAGGCTAAAGTAATAGTTAGAACCAAGACGTGTCCTATAATCATTTATCATGCTATCTTGGTCGCAATAGTTCGCTGGAGAAGACGACGCCAGTTCGGCAGCTTCAATTTACGTTTTTTATATTTTATTTTATTTTGAAAAAGTGAAGAAACAACGGACTGGTTTGGTTTTACCATATCGGTCGACTACTGTTTCATCTTACCTCGTGTTTGAAAAATAAAGAAATCAATTTACCATGCATTTTGAGAAATAAAGAAATTATGTGACAACGGCTGAGATTTCAGCCTCTGACACGTGGTGGCCATCCAGAGCTACCGTTGGATGGTCGCTGGGTTTTGGGCCGCAAGGATTAGAACCCGTCTTCCCCACCCCACCCCTTAAAAAAAAAAATCTCATATTGAGGCCACGATGAAAATAAAGCGACTTTTTTTGTGTAGTAGAAATGATGAAAATAAAGTGCAGGAGAAACTCTGTACAGAAGTAAGAAGTGGGTGAGCCTCTAATTGGTTCTGTTAATGCTGTGTTCTTGGTGGTGCTGGTTTTGATTTCTTACAGGGACTGATGTCTAAGAGAAATGATGTAGCAGAACCATCTTCAAGACCGCTATGTGCATCGTAGCAGAGATCTAAATTATTATGAAGCCTCAACTTCCTTCCCATCCTCCAAATGGTTTCTCTTTTGAATGGCAGAGGTCCTGTCAATTGGTTATCGTTTAGCCTCAACTCACTCAGACTATTCAAGCCTTGGAAGTTTGCAGGAATAGAGCCGTTGAGGTGGTTCCTGTCAAGATGAACAACGCGTAAATTCTGCAATCGGCCAAGTGACTCTGGGATGGGTCCCTGCAAGCCCATCTCAGAGAGAATCAAGATAATCAGATCCTTCAACCCATCAAATCCGCAGCTGGGAATTGGTGAAGAAACCGTTGGGTTCCCCTTGAGAATCAGAGCTTGGAGTGAATTTAAACCACGGAAAGAGAGGGGGAATGGACCCAACAGCCGGTTGTAGCTGAGATCCATAAGAATCAAGTTCTTGAGGCTGTTAATGGAGTTGGGTATCTGACCGGACAGTCGATTTCGGCTTAAATCCATCTTTACAAGGGAGGAACAGTCTCCGAGAGTAGAAGGGATGGAACCCCGGAGAAAATTCTGGCTGAGGTCCAAAACGTTCAGGACAGGGAAGCTCAGACCTGCCGGGATCAAACCCACCAATTTGTTTCCGCTCAAATCAAAAGACCTAAGAGCAGTGAGTCGGCCAAGCGAGGCAGGTATGGAACCATTAAGGTTATTCTTGTGAAGGTCGAGGATTTTCAAACGTGTGAGATTACCCAACTCAGTTGGGATGGGCCCGACGTGGCCATTCTCACGCAGAACCAGTGTGTGAAGAGTAGGGCGGAGCTGAGCGAGAAAGTTAGGTATGGGTTGAGGATTAAAAGTGAAGCAACGGTAGAAGAAGAGTGTCCTGATGTATGGGAGCTTAGTTACAGAAGGGGAAATGAAGGAGCGGTTGGGATCACAGGTCGGGAAAGCCGTGTCGTCTGAGAGGGCGCCGAATGAAAGGGAGACCACATGGAAGGTTTGGTCTTTGTCGGGCATGCACTCGATCCCATGCCATCGACCTCGACACACATCTGGGATTTCGGTAGCCCAACCATTGCCGGTGGCCTTCATGATATCGTAAACTGCTTGTTGTTCCTGAGGATCGGTCCGAGCTTTCATGGAGAAGCCTGTCTGCGGCGCATCGATGAGGTTGGAGGAGCCACCCGTATCGGACATTATCACCGTAAAGGATAGTGTCGAAGGAATACACAAGGAGCTTAGCATCAACAGCAGCAGCAGTGGTAATATTGGAGGTAGAAGTGGGAGTGGATCGTCCATTTTTACAGGTACAACAGCGGAGCTAGCTAGGCTCTACAACAACTACAATGGGGAAGGAGGATGGAGAGGGTTAATTTGTAGCCGTTAGCTCAAGGGAAGGTGGTGGACTCGGTTAATGAAATTAAACGATGGCCATCCTTAATTCTGTTTTTTGTGGGGATGGAGTATGGATGGATTTTACTCGTTTAAATAGAGAGAGAGAGACGTGTAATATACTAATAAAGAAGATCACGGGATAAGGGAGAAATGCAAATAAATACAGTCTCATGTTTTATGGATTTTAGTTTTTATTTAATGTTCTTCACGGGAAGTTTGGTCTACCATTAAATTTCTTTCTCACCGTTCTGAGTTTGGTGGCGGCTGTCGAACATGTAAGGAGGTCGCTCCAGTCTCCGGTATTGCCTCCCCTCAGTCCTATTTCTTTGTGTCTGATAATTGGAATCAGCTAAATATTTGAGGAAGTCTCTTTCAAACTCCTTCCCGCATCAACCACTACCAATTCTTAGTGGACAAGGTGGATGCTAGATTAAGTGTGTGAAAGTCTTTTACCAAAATAATAAAAAAAAAAAAGTGTGTGTGAAAGTCTAACAAACTTTATTCTTTTGCAAGTGGACAAGTTCTTATTAAATATGATCTATTCCTTATAGGTTGTTTCCTTCTTGAATTGGTATGTAATTCTCTCGACTTTATTGCTTTCAAATTTTGGAATGGCTATGTTGACAAGTCTTCTAAGTTTTCTGGTATTTCGAAATACCAGTTATTTCTAGGCCTGCAATTTTAGGAAGCCTCGGTTCCGCCATGCTTGGCATCATATGAGCTAAGGTCCACAAGGGTAGTATTTCTCAAATACCCCCCAACACCCCCACGGACTAGAAAAATAAAGGATTTATGGTTTGAAATAACTTTTTTTTTTTTTGGGGTAAGAAAGTCTTCTTTATTAAGCAACGGGCATAGCGGAGGAGGAAGAGCAAAGCGCTCTCAACCAAGGAGTGGAAATGGGCCAAACAGTCGCGCGCGAAAGTGACTGAGCCCTCCGGGCTAGGAAATCCGCAACTAAGTTGATATTTCTAGAAATAAGAGAAAACGTACAATGGGAGAAAATGTTCTTCAAGTGTAGAATATCAGAAATTATGGAATTGACCGAAGAGGGCCTTGAATTTGTTGGCTGATGAAGGAGGTGTATGAGTTCTTTGCAGTCCGATTCCACAATAACAATTTGAATATCTTCACTTAGCCATAAAGGAGAGAAGATCTAAGTGCAAGAGCCTCCCCCTGGAGAGCCGAAACGCCCGTTGTGGGTTCTGAGATAGCAGAAATGACAATGCCCATGTGATCTCGAATGACTAGGCCCAAGCCCAAAAGTTGTTTTTCGGCAGCGAAGGAAGCATCACAATTGATCTTAAAGTAGCCTATACACGGTGGACACCAAATGGGCTCTGTTGCTTGTGACACAAAGGTTTGTGCATCACGCTGTTGGGCCTAGGTGTGCATATGGGCTTTGGGCTTCTTAGCTATCCAGAATTCGGTATGGGCTTCATATATGCTCGATTTGCCACTTCGACAAGGGTCCATATCCTCCTTCTAAAGACCAAATCATTTCTTGCTAACCACAGGTACCCGGTCTGTAGTCTTCTCACCTGAATCTAGTTTCTTAAGACCCTCAAACCACTTGACAAAGCTTAGGTTTGGATCATCAGGGGGAATATGGTGTAGCTCACTAGCAAACCACGTGGCCTTGGCGAAATCACAACCCAGAAGGCAATGTGTGGCATATTTACAATCATCACATCCTTGACCACAAAGTGGATCAATTGGAAGTTTTTTTCCGGTGAAGTCCAGCTGCTATGGGGAGGCCATCTGCACAAACTTTCCATAAGAAATATTTGATTTTGGGAAGGGTACGAAGATTCCAAATACCTTTCCAAATAGACTTTGGGACAAATTGCCATCTTGGTATGGGATTGGTTGAGTGTTGTTGTCCAAGTCTATCCCTGTGCTCATTTGATAATGTATGGTATGTGGATTTGACTGAAAACACCCCATTTTTGTATGGTTCCCAAGTTTGCTTGTCTTCTCTAGGAAATATGCTCAACTTAATCTTTATATTGGCTGCAATATCTGAAGGATGAAAAATGGTAGAGAGGACATCTTCCTTCCATATTCGGCTTATTGGATCAATAAGATCCACAACCCAAGCTGATCTTTGGTGTTGTATACAGCCATGAGGTAAGTGGGGTATCCATCTATCCTCCCAAATCCGAATCTTGTCACCCTTCTCAACCCTCCAAATAAGGTTATTTGCAAGAATTCTTTGACCTTCCATTATACTTCGCCATGCCCAAGAAGGTTGTTGTCCCAAAGATGCTTATAGAAAGGACACATGAGGAAAGTAAATGGCTTTCATGAATCTTGCCCAAAGAGAATCTGGATTTAACCAAAGTCTGTAGGCGACTTTGGTAAGAAGGGCCAAGTTTTGCCTATATGGATCCTGAAAACCCAAACCACCTTCTTCTTTATATAAACATAAGCGGTCCCATGAGACCCAGTGAATCTTTGATCTACCACCTTCTTTCCTCCAAAAGAAACTTGCTGAATTCTTCTTTATATCATCATGAACAGTTTTAGGGATTTTGAAATGCGAGCCTGCAAATTGTAGTAAAGCAAAGGCCACAGATTTGAGCATGGTGTCTTTCCCTGCTGGAGAGAGTAGTCTCAATTTCCAACTTTCCAACTTGGATTGCACTCTTTCTTACAAGTATGAAAAAGTTTGGAATAACTTAACCCTAGTGCTTCCTATTCTTAAAATATTTGTTTAAAAAAAAAGAAAATGGGTTGAGTACGATCCACTTTTGGCATGACCCCTAGATGCCAACTCCCATCTAAAACTATACCTTCTCGCGTTCATAAGCCAAATTTAATTACATGGGTATCTCAAGCTAGGGAGTAGGGGGCGGAATATTAGTCTATTAAAATCAATTTTGCCTACTAATTTTGTCTTCGAAATTCTTCAATCCAGGTTTAATTAGGAAGGTCATTCTAGGCAATGCAACTTATCGCATTCCAAAAAATTTTCTTCTCAAATGGCTATTATTCATACGGCTCTTAAGGCAGGGTTTTAAGTGAAAGTGACCCATCTTATAACCCGTTTTAACAAAAAGATAACCCGTTTTTGAGACCCGGTTCTAAATATAGTTGCGCAACATTTGTTTCTGTTAGGTTTTCTTATTAAAATCTATATTGAGTTTCAAAATTAGTTTTTGCATTTCTTTTATTTAATTGTTTTGCATGTGTGTGGGACCCATGAGATAAGGGTGGTAATGAGGCACCATGAATAAAGGAGACCCTTCATGACATTGGTCGTGGGTCTTAAAGGTCCTGGTCATGGTGATGAGGTGGGCTTATTTGAATGGTAGAATTTACTCAAATTCTAACTTTTGACATTCATTTCTCATTTCAATTTCATGACCATTCATGGCCATTACCATGAGTGGGGTTAAGGTCTTTAAATGGATTAAATCCAATACATTCCAAAGAAGTGAATATGAGAGTTACTTCTCCAAGTAGTGGGGAGGTTAGGTCAAGGGGGTTTATTCACATTAGTGGAAGAGGGACAAGCCCATATGGAGAATTGATTCTCCCCCTTGTGAGGATGTGTGGTTTGGACCTATATAAACCCAACCTTTCCTTGCATGTGGTGTGCAATAGTGACACTCTTCACTCACATTATTTGTTTTACAAAGTTCATTTCTTTCTTTGAGTTGTCGAAGTGTTGTGCTTTAGCTTTTGGCTCCTTAAAGGGACTAAAAGAACTACCTCATCTTCTAATTAGAGGTTGTTTTATCTTGGAGGTGGTGGTGCGAAGAACCCTTGGTAGTAGGGTGCATCAATTACCTTAAAGACAACATTCAAGGTGTGACTCAACCTTATTGATCGGTGGTTCGTTTAGTTGCAACTTCAAGCTCTCCGGATTGCCTAAAGATCTTCATCTCTCAATTGTATTGCAATTTAATTTTGGTGTGTTTGTAGAATTTGTAATACAGTTACTCCAACAGTTTGTATTTTTCTCCCATTTTTCCCGCGATGTTGACTTCATCTTCTTCCCTCCTGTTCTACCATCAATCTTCTTCCGTCTTGTTCTTTCATCGATCTTCTTTCCCTCTCATTTTTTATTCTAGGTTTGAAGCTGATCGTCTGGTCTGGGTTTTAGGCTGAAATATTGACTTCACTGATTTTGGGAAGTGGCTTTGTGAATATTAGTCTGATGAACCTCGTATTGGTTTGTTTGTTGGAATTAGGAATAAGAGAAAGCAAGAAAGGAGGACGATTTCTGGCTTCGATCTGATTGTGAAGGTTGCATTTTCTTTTGAAGATTTGGTTTTGACAAACCATATGGGTGTTCATCATCTCTTGGAGAGATAGGGAAAGGTGGGTCTTAATGTAAAAATTATGGGAATTAGAATCGGGAAAGGGCTGATCTTTTCTGTTAAAACTTGCTTTAGATCAGTCCGTGATCATCCCTTCTATTGGGGTTTGGTATTTTTTTCTCATTTTCGTGTACAGGTTTTTTCCTTCTTTGTCTGGACTGTTGATCGCTTCTTCCCCTGTTCTTGTTTGTACTGCTGCTCTCCTTGGAATTCTCCTGAGTTCTGGGAATCCAATAATCCCTGAAATCGACAAAGATGAACAAAAGGCTCATGAAGTTGCTTCACTGATAGCGGCTGTTGTTGAAGATGATATTGTTTTTCAGAGAGATGAGAGCTTTTCTGCAGAGGCCCATGTAGAAAAGAGAGGGGAAGTTGAAGGCAGGGAAGAAGATGAAGTCGACATCGTAGAAACGATGAAAGAAAAATGGAAACAAATCTTAGGCAACCATATTTAGAACTAGGTCTAAAAATCGGGTTAAATTTTTGTTAAAACGGGTTATAAGGTGAGTTACTTTCACTTAAAACTCTGTCTTCTAATCTGAGCCGTTTAATAAGAATTCGTCACGTCAAATTGTAGTGCCGCTCAATGCAAAGGCCGAAGATTTTTTCCCATTATATAATTTCACACAATTCATTTGACGTTAAGAAACAAGACAAGCCAGTGGCTTTTTTTTTTTTTTGGGTACATCAAGTCAGTGCCTTTATTATGCCCTCAGTCCCAACTCCCAACTACGCTGGGGATAATCCGTTCTCAAGATGACGACGATGAACTGCTACGATGTGAAAATTCTTCCGCGCAATCCATTTTTTCCTTCTTCACTTCTTTATTTTGCCTCTTCCATTCTGTCATTACCAACATCACTGGTAACCTCGGTGGGTGAGTTACCTAACACGAAGAAGCATAAGCCACCCAATCCCCTATTTTCAACCGGCCCGGTTGTTATTCGAGCCATGGTTCACGATGATTCGCAAGGGGAAAGCGGTAATGGCGTCAGCGCCAGGGCAGCGAAAGGGTCGGGAACGACGGCCAGGGAACGTAGATTACTCAGACTCAGAGAGGAGAAGCGAAAGCGTGAATATAATCGTCTCCATAATTATCCTACTTGGGCCAAGTAATTATAGAAATTGCAATCTCCTTTCTTTTAAATTCATCCTCTCTCTGTCTCTCTCACTCGTTGGACCTGTGTCTTGTCTGTAACCACTCGGACGTTGAAGAATCCTGGAGTCTGCATGCAGAGAAGACGAGGAGCTTCGAGCCGTGCTTGGGGATAGCATTGGAAACCCTGAACTTATGAGAAAACGGGTATGTCTCAAGCTATCTGGTACTTGTTATGGTTAATTCTTACGATCTAAATTTCTCATCTTATGTGAGTTTGGGAAGAGCGGTTTGCTGTCCCAAAGCTCTTTCCTGAATAGAAATGTGATCCTTTGCATTCAAACACTTTGACAGGTCGAAGACAGGGTTCGAAAGAAAGGTCGTGACTTTAACAAGTCCAAAACGGGTTCGATCCTTGCCTTCAAAGTCAGCTTCAGAGAGTAAGTAGGCACCATATTTGTTTTCCCATATCCTTATGCAAATCGTGAGGGCTCCCTGTTATTAGGAATACCATCATTCTGTGGGTTTCATTCATTATAAAAAAAAATTAAAAAAGAAAAAAAGAAAAAGAAGGGGGTTTAGTTAATGAGAAATATAATGTTACAGAGCGTTGGCTGGAACCAATAACAATTATCAAAGGTAAGCACAAAAACATACATGAAACGAGAGAACGCAAAGAGTACATTGGTTATACAACTTTTGGAAGCGTTCACCAACGGACTGACTTTCAATTATCCAACATCATTTAGTTGGGATAAGACTGAGTTGGTTTGAATTATGCTAAGTTTTCTTTTTTGTGTCTTAGGCTTTTGCATATAAGAAGTGTAATTTGTTAGAAAGGACTTTTTGTGGATTAGCTTGCAGTACATGACAATGGTCAATGGTAGTAATGGGCATTTTATGACGTGTTTTTTCCCTTTCATTTGGTCCACTGTTAATAACTGATTTTAGGTACATCCACAACTATTTGGTTTTTTGAATATGATATATGTGGTTTCTGGCTGCAGTTTCAATCCCACTGATTCCTTCATATGGTTTGAACTATATGGATCTCCATCTGACCGTGATGTTGACATCATTGGTAGTGTAAGCTGCCAATATCATTCTTCCCCTTCTCCCTCCCCCTCCCGTTTTCTCTGTTCTCCATGATAGCTACTACTTGTTGGGTTTCCTGATTTTATGAACTAAATAAATATGCAGGTTATTCAATCATGGTATGTCATGGGGCGTTTGGGAGCGTTTAACTCTTCTAATCTACAGGTCTGTTAATATTTCTCTTCCTCTCATATTTAGAAAGAATAAAAAGATTGAAGTACTTACTTTTTATCTACCAAAGTTTCTTTGCTTCCTCACTGAAACTAGAACACCCAATGACCAACACCGGAAGTGCCAAAAGTGACTCCAGACTAACAACTATGGGTTGAGAGCCACTTCTAAACTCTGTCATTAACGTCACCATAAACTTGTGCTCCCACAGATAAATGAACTGCATTGTTATGCATGTGAAAATGAAGCTAGTATCTGCTTTTCGATAACTATCTTTGCGTGGAATTGGATTGATTGGTTATTAGAGTGCTGTTATACGTGCCAGGACATTTTCTGTATTTACTTTTAGATGCAAAGATACTCAACAATGGGAGTGTCTGAATGACACCCCTTTCTAATTGCTCCTTGTATTATTCCATAGGATTTTTAAGTTAGGGGTATCAAAGGGTTTCTCCAAATAATTTGAAACTGACATATCGTTGTCATACACATAATACATGTACTCATTTGAGATGATAGATTTCACCCTCATTGGGAAAGAATTGTATGTAATACTGAAAGGGCAAAAAAGCAAGGTCATAAATATTTGAATAAGAAAATCCCTTTAATGACACCATATTATATACCTGAATCGAGTCAAGCAGACTCCACAGCCTAATCCGTTGGTCAGGTTGACATCAATTCCAGTTTTACAGTTTTGGTTCTCATACACCTTCTGTTGATGAAACAAACTAACATTTGCATAATATGCATTGCAGTTGTCAAATACATGCTTGGATTATAATCCTCTCTATGACACAGATAAAGGTTACAAAGTGATGCCATCATCATTCCATGATATTGGTGATGTGGAATTTCAGGACAACTGGGGCCGGGTTTGGTAGGACTCTTGGCTCTGTCCTTGCTTTCATAATTGACGAGTTGTGTTCTTGTAAAATACAAAGAGCTAATACATTTGGACTCAACAAACAGGGTAGACCTTGGGACATCTGATTTCTTTGCAGTTGATGTACTCCTCAATTGCTTAACTGTACTGAGCTCTGAGTAAGTGTACAAGAGAACTGCTTTTTTAGGGTTTGAGACTCTTTTTGGACCTTTATAACCTGTGTTCCTTGTTTCCTCTTAATGGATCATAAATCTTAAATCTTTTTGTCACAGATATATAGGTATTCAACAGGTGGTTTTTGGTGGTCAATGCATGGGTGATTGGGAAGAAGGCATGACGAGTCTTGAGTTTGGATTCAAGAATTTCAAGATTTAAAGTGAGAGTGGATACAGAATTATTTACTTTTCCCATGCATATCCATATGCAGGAAAAAGAGCACATCAAAAACCCCAATGTGTTTTTTTTCCCCTTCTTTTGTTAGTGACCTTTGGTAAATGTGGTTAAAGGGTTCAGCAAGTTGGTCCATAGTAAACGAGATCTTGCAACTTTGGATAGCTGATTCTTCAGCTAGTCGAGCAAATACGCGTTGTGGATATTGGAAACTTACCTTGCAAAAATTATAGCTTTGATTAGCGGCACCTGTTGGAAGAATGTAAGCTTCGCAAAAGATTTTGAGAAATGAGAAAATGTAAGGATGAACCTGTTTCTTTGCTGATTTCTCTTTGTGCTCCTTTCTCTTGTTTTTTTTTTTCTTTTCTTCCTTCTTGCTTATTTACTGCACTAAAATCAATGACAAATCAACACAAGATCTAATATGTGTTAGCTACGATGGGTCTATGTCAAAACAAGGTTTCAAGTCCTTGTGGAGTTTGGACTGATTCCTTAGAAGTTATGCCAGTTAAAAGACTTTAGATAGGAAGACCGGCAAATTCTGGATCCTGTTTATTCGAACATTTGGCTTACTCCTTGTGGCAAGTTTGGAATCTCTTGCTTATGAACGCAGTCATAGTTTGCTCGTATTTTCTCGTCGCGTGCAGAAAGGAACTGTGCTAGATTCAGGAGGGAGTTAGGCTAGTTTCTTTATGAAAGCCATCGTCTGAACCAAGTGTTAATTCATCCATATGTCAAGGGGCTTCAGCTAGTGCTTATAACAGCCTTTTGAAAGCATCTTAACTTTCTGAATGGACCATTCGCGGTCTTCTGACTTGCCCAGCAGCAATGCATAGATTTTTTTCATTCTAACCTGTATGTGATCCTATCACATGCTCTAAATTCTCAAAGCTCAACCAAATTAAAGAACTCAAGAAGAGAAGGTTTTCAAGTTACACTTTTAGACTACATAAAGAGCCTGTCGTCGATCACGGATTATATGTTACCTTTGACTAACTAGAGAACCAATGCTTGTTAATTCTGATTATGATTTCAGCCAGCTCCATGATTGGGGTACCCTTAACTTTTCAGTGGCAGGATTGTGTTGCTACTTTCTGAACCCAAGTCATCTGCCAAAAGCTTCTACTGCGGATCATAATTCAAGGTGCTCCAGAACTCTTAATTTTATTATGTGACATGTAAAAGATATCTACAGAGGTTGTAAATACCGTTATAAGTTTTGAGTTCTGTTTGACCTTACCATCACCGGGAAATTTGAAAAATATATTGAAATACTGTCAGAAGAAAGTTTTAGGGTATTCTGCTAGTTCTGCCAAACCCAATACAATCTGCCGGTTCCTTTTTCTTTCTCTACTTAAAAAACGCTCGTGTATTCGTTAGGCCCATCCGCCTACATCTTGTCTACTGCTCAAGAGTTGGTTCTATTTTATTTTGCATTACAGGCTAGAGGTTATTGTGCTTCTTTTGTCGTTGGCTACATCACTTGCATGTCCATTGGAGGGTTCCCTTCATTTGTTGAGGATATGAAGGCGAGTACATGATACCGCTCCAGCAATTAGGCTCCATTGAAGCTGATGATCAAAGGGAAATTCTGTTGTTGGGTTGATCATTATCTCAGGTTTTCCACAGTGAGAGGTTGAATGGACACTATAGCGTAGCTGCATTTGTCATCAGCAGCACACTGCCTGCAACCCATTTCTGATAATGATAACTTTTATATCCGGAACAATATGCTACTACATGATTCATCTCCATCCTGGATTCTTGCATTATCTATACACCGTGTTATGTTTTAATGATGGCCATAGCGAGTGTCGTTCCCAACTTCCTTATGGGGATAATCATAGGTGCTGAATCCAGGTAGTGCCACTTTGACTCTTTGTACAGACTCCATCCTATCTTGTTGGGGCTTTCAATAGGGCATGGTAATGTGGGGTAATGGCTGTCCGGCTCCAACATAGATATATACATTTTTTTTTTGTCAACAGTTAATCCATTCATTCATTGAACTGGGCAGACTTGAATGCTATGCATTAAATATGCAGCACTGAAGTTGAACCCTAGGACTACTAGCTTTTTCTCTTTCCAAATTGAACACAAAGGATAATATAAATTTAGGATACTCAATATAGTTCTATGCTCCGAAAGAACACCTTTCAACTTCTTGCTGTTTTCCGTTTCTCTTTTTGTATCACTTATTTACCAGAATAATCAACTTGTTAACAGTTACTCAACGAAAAAGGAGCCATTGACCCTAAAAAAACCAAATAAGGAGGAGTCGGGTAGGGTGTACAAATAATTTCTCAAAGCAAATCTTTACCGCGGAAATCCAGATCATTGAAGCTTGCACTTTGCTTCTTTGGCCCAGTTTGGAGGAATGATTTTGTGCTCACGGCTATCTTCTTCTTTCTTGCTCCTGTCTTCATCTAAAACATCCTTCGGAAATGCATCAGGATTTTCTTTGATGCAGTTCTGCAAAGCGACAAATGGACGAACACAATCGGAACCCTACAAGTCACAATGCATCAGTCAGTTTGACATATATGCTTGAGTTTGCCTCCACTTAATCTAGCAGTGTCGTGCAATACAAGAGATGCACATGCAAAGGTTGAACTCGATGGATTGAAGTCTGCCAAGGTCATTTGACAGGAAAATATTTGTAACTGTACGTCTCAAGGCTGCCAAGTTCTAGCATTTTCTGCCTGAACAAAAATAACTGATTTAAACTGGTTGGGACACGAAATCCAGTCATTATGCCTCCATTCCATATGCATTTCTTCTTTATGTTAACAGCTGATGAATAAAAAATTCCCTGACCTACGTATTATGCATGTCACACCATATTTTTGTCAATGGGACAGGGATCAACTACAAATAGAAAAATCTGCTAAGCATCTGAAACCATGACAAAACCACACAAAACGCATGTGAAGGGCAAATCAGTAAATCACTTCTCCAATTATGTTCTATGTTGGCCCGAATTGTTTGAGATCTCTTGGTTCAATCTGTCCTCAACCGGCGCCATTGTACTAACCAAGCTGAACTGGAGTACTTAGTCTTTCTTTAGGGCCTTTGAGTTAGGAATGCTTAGGATTTCTCATTCATGCGATAGGGCTTTCTTTCTTCTCCTTCGTCTCTGTCTATGGTTGTATCTCATGATTCAAGTTGTAACCTTGAGGGGTTTTGATATCTCATGATTCAAGATGTAACCTTGAGGGGTTTTGAATCTCGGTTGAGAGATTATTCTTGTACACAGCTTGGTTGTTCTTTTCTGTAATTTTTTGAGACCCTTCATAGTGCATTTGAGCTTGGTACTGAGCTCCAGAGACGTAGGCTCATTAAGCCAAACTCCGTTAACAAATTGATTGTGTTCTTCTTTTGTTTTCGCATTTCCTTCTGTTCAATTCCCAAATCCAGAATCACAAGGTGTCTAGTCCAATGGTGGTATCAAAGCTCAGTTTATGTGGGGTTTTGTTGCTCAATCTTGAGGTTTTGTCTTCTTTTCTTCTTTGTAGGACTCAGTCATTGCTATTTGGGGAAAACCTTGAGTCGTGGTGGTTTCAGGTCCAGTCCAGGGTTTGAAAGCTTCATGCTTGCACTTGTGATTTCTTTGAGGGTTTCAATTCTCCATTGAAAACAGATGTTCAGCAGTTGATTGCTCACAATTCTTCAACCTCAAAAGGATCTTTGGAGCAAATCAAAGGGGTTAGGGTTCTGTTCAGTCTTCTCCAGTGAGTTCGAACCCCAAGTATGTTGACCTGTCTACTCCTATGTATAGTTCAAGAGTGGACATTGAGAACTTGGATGGAATTGGTGATTTTGCTATCTAGAAACAAAAGATTAGTATTCTAAGGGCCCAACAAAGGCCGCTTAGGGCTATTGATGATCCGAAGGCCTTCTTTGGGAGTGTAGAGCCTGCTCTGAGGAAGGAAGTGATGGAAAATGCCATCAGGTGCACACACTAGAACGTTACAGATGGGGTCATCAGGGATCTCAGTCAAGAAGATGACACTGCGATCAAAGTTTGGTCTGAACTTGAGCAAATTTACCATAAAAAAATAATAATTAGGGAACATAATTTATTTGAAAGAAAAATTCTATGGCTTTAAAATGGATGCTCCAGCTAGCATAGATCAGAATCTTGATGTATTTAAGAAGTTCAAATAAGTTAGATGATCAAGACTTGTCAACTATATTGCTGAATTCTTTACATGATGACAATGTTGTTGATAAAAATGCTATTAACTATGCATGCAAATCGATGACCCTAGATCAATGTATTGAAGTTCTGAAAAATAGTATCCAAATTGCTTTCTTCAAATAAGTTCAAGGGTGACAATTTATTTGTTAAAGGCAAGGGCTTCAATAAAAAGTCCAAGCCCAAGAATAAGGGCAAATCTGGAAATTTTCAGAATAGTCAAGGCACTAATAATTCAAATGACAAGACTGAATCAGCAGGTAGAAAGTGTTTCTTCTGTAATAAAGAGGGTCATCTTAAAAGAAACTGTTATGCCTATAAGAGGAAACAAAAAAGAAAAAGAGTATCCTTTGGAGAGCCCTAAACACAGCCCTTCCAACCCAGTCATTCCTCTTGTCCCACCACATCCTTGTGAATCCAAATTGTATCCTTTGTTGGAATGGTACCAAGGACACTGAGCATTTGTTCTTTTCTTGCCCTTTCTCTAGTTCTCTCTGGAGAAAAGCCCTTTACTTCATTTGGCCCCGCTCCCGTCGTTCCTTTGGGTTTAGCCGGGACTGGTATTGGGTTTTGAGTAACTTTGCAGGTATCTCTATTTGTGACCGCATTGGAGGCTTGTCTTTGGTGCCACAGTCCACCATCTTTGGTGGGAGCGAAATCTCAGGCGTTGGACTTCTAAATCCCGATCTATTTATACTATTTGGAATGCTATTCACTTTGATATTTCCTCTAAGATTTCTGCTAGTCCCTCCCCCCGGTTGTTGACACCCCAAGGAACAGGCTCATTGTTGTTTCCTGGGGGCTCAACTCCCAACTTCATCCCCCTCTTTGATCCTGCCTCTTGGGATCCTTCTTTGTAATTTGGTTTTCGTCTTTTAATTGATTATTTATTCATCCAAAAAAGAAAAAGAAAAAGAGTCTTCTAATAAAAAGACAACATCTAACAATGGTGTTTTTTTCTTCTTTTGGGTTGAAACATCTAACAATAGTCAAACTATTTTATATGAAGTGTTAAATGTTTGTGATGGTGATAGGGGTCAAGAGCAGATACTTGATTCTGGATGCACATTTCATATAAATCCAAATCTGAAGTGGTTTAGTAGTTTACTATGCTAGGGCGTTCCCCGAGAAAAGAAGCGATGCGCTACACTATGGCCCAAGTGTAGTGATAAGTGGGCAAGGGTTAGCTAGGGCGTCCCCTATAAGCAATGCGTCGCATCGGAGCTCAAATGCAATGATAAGTAGGCAAGGGTTTCCGTGTCGTGGACGAGTGCAGGTAAAGAAGCTAGTCCAAAAATGTAGGGTTAGATTGGCATCTTGGAACAAAGGATCTTTAACAAGTAAGAGCTTAGAATTGATAGATGTTATAAGGAAAAGAATGATTAATATAGATTGCATTCAAGAGACTAGATGGAAGGATAAAAAAGCTAAAGAGTTGGATGACTTTAAACTTTGGTATACTGGGGATAAAACTAATAAAAATGGGGTATGTATAATAGTGGATAAAGATTTTAAGAATGATGTGGTGGATGTTAAAAGAGTAGGTGATAGGATTATTGCTATCAAGCTTGTAATAGAGAAAGAGATTGTAAATATAATTTGTGCATATGCACCTCAAGTAGGATTGGATGAAAATCTGAAGTTAGAATTTTGGAAAAATATGGATGGATTAATGCAAGGAATTCGTCAAGGAGAAAAAATTATCATAGGAGGTGATCTAAATGGACATATTGGTAAAGATCAAAGAGGCTATAAGAGTATACATGGAGGATATGGTTTTGGAGAGAGGAATGAGGAAGAGATTTTCAATTTTAGATTTTGTTGTTGCTTTGATTTATCTATTGCAAATACTTACTTCAGAGAGAGAGAGATGAGCATTTAATTACCTTCAAAAGTGGACATCATAGAAGCCAAATAGATTTCTTCCTAACTAGAAGGACTCATAGATTGTAGTGCAAGAATTGCAAGATGATACCAGGGGAAAGCTTAATTGCACAACATAGACTTGTGATCCTGGATATGTGCCTAATCCCCAAAAATTTATAAAAGGTACAAGGTTAACTATCCCAGGATAAGATGGTGGAACATGAAAGGAGAGTGCTTGAAATCCTTCACTAATGAAGTAGTCAAACAAGGAAAGTGGGATTTTGAGGGGGACACTAATGCAATGTGAAATGAGATGGCTATGTGTATCAAGAAGGGGCTAAAGATGTCCTAAGTGAATCAAAAGAAAAACTCCATTCTTATAGAGAGACTTGATGGTGGGATAGTGAGGTTCAAGTTGCCATTAGGAATAAGAAAGTTAGTTTCAAGACATGACAAAGAACTAAGGATATTGAGGATCTTCAAAGGTATAGGTTAGCTAGAAATGAAGCTAAGAAAATTGCGAAAAAAGCAAGGGAGAAGAAGTATGAAGAATTATACAAAAAGTTGGGCACGAAAGAAGGGGGGAAATCTATTTATAAGATAGCTAAAATAAGGTATAGGAAGAATAGAGATCTTAACCATGTTAGATGTATTAAAAATAAACATGGTAAAATACTAGTATTTGATGAGGACATTAAGAAAAGATGGATCTAGTCCACTAAACAAGCAAGCTTCAAGCACCTCTAATTCGGACGATTACGCCATTCAACAAGGCACCAATTTTCAATCATATATGCGGAGAATTTCGATGTCCAATGTAAAAGAAGCACTAAGGAGGATAAAACTAAGCAAGACACAAGGTTCTGATGAAATCCCAATAGAAGTACGAAAGAGCTTAGGAACCCACAGGCTAGTTTGGTTGACTAAGTTGTTTAATAAGAGATTATGAGCACAAGGAAAATGCTAGATGAATGGAGGAGAAGCATCATGGTTCCAATTTATAAAAATAATGGAGAAATTCAAAGTTGTAATAACTATAGGAGCATTAAACTGATGAGTCATACTATGAAATTATAGGAGAGAGTAATTGAAACCCGTCTAAGACACTTAACCTTAATTACAGAGAACCAGTTTGGGTTTATGCCGAGAAGATCTACAACGAAGGCTATTTACCTAATTAGGAGACTAATGGAAAGGTATAGAGAGTGTAGGAAAGACCTTCATATGATATTCATAGACCTAGAAAAAGCTTATAATAGAGTTCCTAGAGCGCTAATTTGGAAAGTACTAGAGAAAAGAAATGTTGCAAGTAAATATGTAGACATGGTTAAGGATATATATGATGGTTCAGTGACAAGTGTAAGGACAATGGGGGGACAAAGTAATGAATTCTCAATTACAGTTGGGCTACATCAAGGATCAATTTTAAGCCCATATTTATTTGCACTTGTAATGGATGAATTAACCGAAGACATTCAAGACGAGGTCCCTTGGTGTATGCTTTTTGCTGATCATATTGTGTTAATAGATGAGACTCAAAGGGGATTAATACCAAGTTAGAATCATGGAGAGCAACTTTGAAATCAAGAGGCTTTAAATTAAGTAGAACAAAGACAGAATATCTAGTTTGTAACTTTAGTCATGATCGAGCAGACGATGAGGTGGTGAAACTTGACAATGAGGAGATTCCTCAGAGTGATTCTTTTAGGTACTTAGGTTCAATCATAAATAAAAGAGATGATATAGAGGATGATGTTCCCCCAAAAATTAAAATAAGGTGGATGAAGTGGAGAGGTGCGTCCGGGGTATTGGGTGATCGACGTATTCCATTAAAGCTAAAGGAAAATTCTTTAGGACCATCGTTCGACCAGCAATAATGTATGGTGCAGAGTGTTGGACAGTTAAAAATAATCATATAGATAAACTCAGCGTAGCAGAAATGAAAATGCTAAGATGGATGAGTGGCAAAACTAGGAAGGATAAGATAAGGAATGATCACATTAGAGTTGGTTTGGGAGTTGCTCCCATAAGTGATAAGCTTCAAGAAAGTCGTTTGAGGTGGCCCGGCCATGTTCAACGAAGACATATAAATGCCCCTGTACAGAGAGGTGGAATAATCCAGATTAAAAGAACTAGAAGAGCTAGGGGTAAACCTAAGATAACCTTAAGAGAAGTGATGAAAAAGGAAATGCATAACTTAGGCTTGTATCTAGCATGGCCTCAAACAGAACTGATTGGAAGGCTACGACCCCATTTAGTTGGGACAAGGCTTATTGTTGTTGTTGTTGTTGTTGTAGTGAGATTAAAGATTCCAAAGTTTTTATGGGTAATAATGATACATGTGATATTATAGGTATTGGTGATGTTAAATTGATTACTCATTCAAATTCTTTGTTTATATTGTATAATGTAAGAAACGTTCTTGGTCTAAAAAGAAATCTGAATTGTGTAGAAGTAGTTGGCTTTGATATTAGGGCTGCTAAGGGTGTTATTACTATTTGTAAAAGCTATTGTATAATGTAAGATACGTTCCTGGTCTAAAAAGAAATCTGATTTCTGTGAGTTGTTTAGATGTATTTGGCTTTGACATTAGGACTGCTAAGGGTGTTATTACTATTTGTAAAAGCTCTCATACATTTTTAAAAGGCCGATTCAGATCTGGTTTGTATGTTCTTGATGGAAAAAACTTGCGTAAATAATATTTCTCATATATGTTGTATGTCTAGTGATCATGATTGTACAAGTATATGGCATGCTAGGCTAAGACATATAAGTAATAACGGTATGCATATTCGGAAAAAACAGGAATTGTTTGGTAATGATAGAGTCAATACTTTCGATTTTATGAATGTTGTGTATTAGGGAAACAACATATATTAAGTTTTGGTAGGGGATTAAACACTTCACTTGCACCTTTAGAATACATACATGCTGATTTGTGGGGTCCAACACAAGTCAAGACTTATGGGAGAATTCATATTTCTTATCTTTGGTAGATTGACTTTTTAGTAAATGGGATCCAACACAAGTCAAGACTTATGGGGGAATTCATATTTCGTATCTTTGGAAGATGACTTTTCTAGGAAGGTTGGGATTCATTATTGAGGAGCAAGGATAAGACATTTGGTAAACCTAAAGAATTGATTACTCTAGTTGAAAATTTGATGAAAAGAGAGTCAAATTCTTAGGACTAAATAATAGATTAGAGTTTACAAAAACTATTGTAAAGACAAGTGTACAGGAGGGCATAGGACTGTGAGGGCCTCTCCTCAAAAGAATGGTATAGCTGAGACGATGAATAGGACTATTCTTAATAAGAGTAGATGCACGCTGATTGGGTATGGTGTTCCTAAGGGTGAGGCAGTTGCTACTGTTGTTTATTGATAAATAGAAGTCCTATAGCCACCCTAGAATTCAGATCGCTTAAACAAGTTTGGTTAGGAAGACCACCTAGCCTTCTGAACTTTAAGGGTATTTGGGAGTGAGGTCTATGTCCATCAAAGCATAGGCAAATTGGAACCAACGAGTAAGAAGTGCATATTTATAGGTTACACCAAGGGTAAGCCAGTTCTAGGTGTAAAAACCCTAGTCAGCAAAGATGTGCTATTTAGGGAGACCACATTCCCTTGCTTGAGCACTGATAACACCAATTTACCATTACAAGACAAAAAAATGGCTGATTTTACACAATTTGAGTTAAGACAAGAAGCTGTTTTAGATTAGAATGATGGTGTAAGACAAAATGAAGGGGAATTAGAAGCTGATCCTACCATTACATCTCTCTATTCACACATCTTCACCCTCTCTTATCAATGATTCATTGGTAAAAAAGAGAAATTCTGAACCTAGTAGAGCTGAAAGTGAATATCAGAATTTACGACGTTACTAGTTGGCTAGGAATAGGGTTAGGAGAGAGATTCGGCCACCTAGGAAATATGCTATTAATTTAGCTGGGCACTTTGAACCTAGTTGTTATGAGGAGGCCATGAAATTTAAGGATAAAGAGCTTTGGCTTCCAGCAATGAATGATGAGATGGAGTCTGTCACTAAAAATCAGACTTGGTTACTTGTTAATAAGCCTAAAGAACAGAAAGCTATTCCATGTAAATGGGTCTATAAAGAAGGATGAGTCAAATAAAAGATATATAGCTAGGCTAGTGGCCAAGGATTTTGTACGAAGAGAGGGTGTGTTGACTTTAATGAAAACTTTTCACCTATAGCTAGATATAAAACAATAAGATTGTTGTTGTCCTTGGTTGTCCAATATGATATGTTTTTTGAACAACTTGATGTTAAAACTGCATTTCTTCATCGTGACTTAGAAGAAACCATATGTATGCATCAACCTGAAGGCTTTATAACTGCTGGAAATGAAAATTAGGTTTGTTTGTTAAAGAAATCTTTGTTGGCTTGAAACAGGCCGCTAGGCAATGGAATAAAAAGTCTGATTATTTCATGGTTAACATTGGTTTTAAAAGAAGTGATTATGACAGGACAATTGTTTGTATGAAAATCCAGACCTCGTTACATACTTTTGTATGTGGAATACATTCTAGTTGCTTGTTCAAATTCTGACCTGATTTGTGAAATTAAGGAAAGCTGAAATCTAAATTAGAGATGAAAGAATTAGAACCTGCTAAAAGGATATTGGGAATAAAGATTCATAGAGATGAGGGGGAGGGAATCATTTGCAAAAATTGAAGTTCTTATTAGGTAAAAATCATTGAAAAATTTAAGATGTTAGATTCTAAACCTACTAAGGTTCCATTGGCTGTACATTTTAATGTTTCATATGATCAATGTCCAAAGAATGAAATTGAGAAGATGACATGTCTAGATTTCTATTCTAATTTGATTGGTTCTCTCATGCATTTAACATATGTACTAGGCCTGATATTACATAGGCTGTTAGTGGGCTTAGTAGGTCCATGCCTAATCTTGGTAAAGAATATTGGTTGGGTTTGAAGTGGCTACTGAGGTACTTGAGAGGGACTATCAAATATCAATAAGGGTTTGATCTTTAAGAAAAACACTAAAAAAATTCTGTTTAGAAGGCTTAATGATTCAAATTATACCAGCAATAGAGAAAACAGAAAATCAGAATCTGCTTATTTCTTTCTATTGTTTGGAAAATGTATTAGCTGGAAGCCTGAAAGTACAGCAGCAATCTATTGAAAGGTACAATAAAGAGGCTATTTGATTAAAGGATTTGATTTATGAATTGCATGTGCTTGAAAATAAAGCTATTATGTTAGTTGAAAATCAAAGTGCAATACTTCTTTGTAAAAGAATCATCCATAACATTATAGGACTAAACACATAGATGTTAAAAAAAATTTATTAGAGAAAAGATTGCTGACAGTGAGTTGTTAGATGACAAAACTAGTGAACATAATCCAGCTGACTGTGATACCAAGGTTTTGCCATTTGCCAATTTATATATGGTCTTAATTTGTCGCAGATGGGTGACTTCATTTACTGATTTTTTATGTTGTTATGGGCTGTATTATATGTTTCTTGTTGTTTTTCAGTCCATGAATCTGCTGTTATGGCAGGGTGTATTTGTTGTGTTCATTCATTGGATGTTTGTTTTAGTTATAATCAACCATGTTTGAATCTGTTTTGTTCCAGGCTTCTTGTTGTTGTTCATGTTGATGAGCACATTTATGTGAGAAATCTTAGGGCATAAAGCATGCATTTGACACAATTAGAGTGGAATTACCTTGGGTTTTATGTTATTTTTGCATATTTTAGAACCCTTATAGGACTTACACGAAGATTTGGAGTTTTCGGGTACAATACACCTAAAGAAGTCTAGTTCAATTTCAAAGTGCAAAAAGGGCCTGATTTGGAACATGATGGGCTAGAGATGTGATTATGGGCCAACTCCAAGAATGTCTTAGAAACAAAGAAGCCAATTTTAATCAATTGTTGAGATTAATTAGAATTTTAATTTATTTTTGTTGAAAAAGAAGAAATTAGTGTATGTATGGGACCCACAAGTAGTCAAAGATTAGGATCTTCTAATTTTTCCAATTTTTCCATAGATTTTCTAGAATATTTATTTTCCAACCTCTCTCTCTCTCTCTCTCTCTCTCTCTCTCTCTCTCTCTCTTGCTCTCCACTTCATTCTCCAATGAATTTTTTATTTATTTGTTCTTTTTTTTCCTTTATTCTTTCTATCTCCATTTTTTCTTTCTTTATTTAATTTTTCTGTTTTTATTTAATTTTACACAATTATTATTATTATTATTTTCTTTTTCCTTATTTGAAATCCCTTCACCAACTCCTATGAATACCCCTCTCCAATCTCCTCTTAAACTTAAGTTGCACTTTCTTTTCTCTTAGTTAGTTTAGGCCTTCTCTAGTTCTTTGAATTCTTTGTGGGTTTCTAGTTTTTAGATTTACTTTAGGTTTATTTTTGTTATGTAATGCATTAGTTATTCAAGTTATTTAGTTTCCTTTATGCAAGTGTATTTTCTTTATTTCAATTTCAAATTCAAGTTTCAAGTTTTAAGAGGATTCATTTTCTCTAGGTCTAACAACTGCAAATTTGGATCACTCCAGATCTGGTTGCTAAGAATGGTTGAGATTTGAGTCGAATCGATCAATGTTTCCTTATTGTTATTCAAGATTCAAAGATGCAAGTAAGTAGCTTTCGTCAGTAATCTTCTCCCCCCTCCCTCCATTCCCGATTCTGTCTGCCCATTTATATTCTTAACTTAGGATTTACTTTTCAGCATTTATTTACTATTTTCCTTTTCCCCTAGGTCCTTATCAAAGATGCCTATAGTCATGTCTCTCCTTAGTTAAGGTTCCATTTATATTTATTGTTTTCTTATTTATTCTATTATTTACTTTCTGCATTTTTTTATTTTATATCCGTTCACCCAATCAGTAGACTGTAAGCTATAGCAAAGGATCCACGATCAAAACCATCTTAGTTTCACTCCCCTTCCCTCGATCCAAGGCTGACACTCAAATCACCTCCCTTTTTTTATTTATTTTTCCGTTGTGATCAATTTTTATTCCTGTCTTTATTTATTTATGCAATTTTTTTTATTAGATGATGAATGGTTAGGTTATGTCTGTTTTTATTTTTACTTCCAATTCAATCATCTTAGACGCATGTGTTAGGACCGCTTATTTAGATATGTTACTTCAGTTTAAATAATTAGTTAAAAATTTGAATCTTCTCACTCTCGCGTTACCATTAAAAGGGTTAAATTAAAGTGGTATATCTCCCTAAGATCGACCCATTAGCTACATGATACTGTGCGCTTGCGGTTACTTTTATTTCACGAACACATGTCTTTTGAACTTGCGGAATTTTCAGGTTTTGTGGTTTGTGTTCTGATTTAATGAGTTGCATGTTTCTTTGTTTAGGATCAATGTTGTGTGTAGTATTTGTTTAGGCTGTGACATGAGTCTGTATTGTTGTTGAGAATTGCGCACCCTTGGTGCACAAGGTTTGTGGCTGCTACCTTGGTGCTCAAGTTATCGAGTTTCTAATTTTAGAAATGGTGACTTGGTTCACAAGTTTTGGAGAGTTTGAGCTGCATACTTTCTATTTCTAGTTTGTTTCTATTTTTGTACTTTCCTTTTCTGTACTTACTATTTTGGACAGATTTTTCAGTCCATGAGATGTACTTCTATTTCCTTTTTTAAAGGGCAAGAAGGTTTGCTTCTCAAGTTGTATTTTTGGACTATGAAATCCAAAAATAGAGACGCTGTGATTCTAGGAGTTTTAGCTAGAATTGCAGACCCTTGCTGCTGTGGCTTATCTCATCTTTTCTTCGCTTCTTCTTCTCTGTTATCTTCTTCAGTTCAGCCACTGTTCAGATTATTAAAGAGTTGATTTCTAACAATTCTTTTGCAGTTTTCTAGAGTGTGTGTATCCTTCTTGCTGCTGCTTTTTGCTAGTTTTTGTTTTGCAGGTACTTTGAGCAATGATGTGAGTTCAAGTGCACTATGGAGACTCAGATTTTACAGATTAAGGGAGAGAATTGTGAAGGGCTAATTAGTAAAGTCTCTTCTTCAGTTATGTTCTATGCTGGCCCAAATTGTTTGAGTTTAATCTCTTGGTTCATTCAATCATGAACCAGTGCCATTGTACTAAGTACTAACCAGGCTGAAACTAAGTATTTAATCACTCTTTAGGGCTTACAGTTTCTCATTCGTGGATAGGGCTCTAATGTAGTATTGTATTTGATTGATCAAAACAGTAGCCAAATAGGACCTTTCATAGGGAATCAAGTTCAGATTTGATAGACTTAAGATGAGGCAGAATGTAGATGTGAAAGAGGGCTGAAACTAGAGTGGTATTATAAAGATAATAGCATAACAATACATGTTGAATAGATCTTCAAAACAGGGGCAGAACTATGATGAAGAAATTGAAGGGACAACATGAGGGAATTGAGAAAAAAAATGTAACACCCGAGCTTCACACCGCAAGATGGAGTGATTAGATCAAACACCAACCTACCTTGATCAAACACAAGGAGTCTCCATAGAGAAAGAATGCTAACAAAGCAATTTGATTTCAATAGATGAGTTGTGTCTTCACCTCTTACATAAGTCTCTTTATATAGCATTCTAAAGAGACATAAACATTAATGGTAACATCCAACCACTAGCTAACACCACCTAGCTATTAATAACTCAACTACTACCGAACTCTTGACAAAGGAAAACTCTTTTGACAATTAGTTCTTTTATTTTCAAACCACAACCCCTTTTATTAACTTTTCAAAAACTAGAGGGCTTAGGTCTAGACTATGAAGTTCAACATATGTGGGCTAACTTTAATCCACTAAAACAGTCCTAGCCCATGAAAGCCATGGGCTGATTCAGGTGATAGCTTTAGGCCTTTGATGAGCCTAACCCAGGTGTTTTTTTCTTTCTTAAATATGTCTTTAATTCTACATCAGGCTCTTTCTTCTTTCTCCCCGTCTCTTTGTGTGGTGGTATCAAATGATTCAGGTAGTAACCTTGAGGGGTTTTGATGGGGTTTTAGATCTTGGTTGAGAGATTATTCTTGTACAGAGCTTGGTTGTTCTTTTCTGTAAGTTTTTGAAACCCTTCATAGTGCATTTGAGATCGGTACTGAGCTCCAGAGACATAGGCTTGATCAAAGCGAAACTCCGCTAACAAATTGCTTGTGTTCTTCTTTTGTTTTTGCATTTCCTTCCATTCGATTCCCAAATCCAGAATCACAAGGTCTGTGGTCCAACAACATGTATATTGGCAAAAGGTTTCACGCATGGCCATGCATGATGCAAAGTCTTACTTGAAACCTCAATATTTAAGATAGATTAAAAATAATGTATGAGCATGCAAAATTAGTAACAATATGATGGATGATGAAGTCATGAAAATTGATGAATGAGATACCACATAGTGATTATTTTAGGCAAGATCTGGGATAAATCATAAATAAAGAAGAAATATACGATGATGTTCCACTGAGAATTAAAATATGACAGGTAAAGTAGAGAGGAGAGTCCAGAATACATGTATGATGATACAATCTTCTGAAACTTGAAGAAAATCATTTTAGGACAGTTGAACAACTGGCAGTGATATACATCAATAAATTATGGGCAACAAAAGGCACATCATATAGATAAACTTAGTAGAGTTGATGACGATGTTGAAAAGAATGTGTGGAAAAAGTAGAGAAGATAGAACAAGGAATCATCAAATTAGGGCTGATTCATCCCCCCCCCCCCCCCAACCCAAAATAAAAAAAAGATGAGTTGACTTGAGTTTGAATACCCTGTAGAAAACCATTGTGGTAGGGCCACCATCAAGATGCAGCAACACACATCTATGAACTGATCTGGGAGAAAGAGCAAGGCCTAAGGGTACCAACAAGAATCAGCTGGTTTAATAATTGTTACCTTTTCTTTGGCGGTGCTCTTAAGAAAGCAGACAAAGGCTTCTGAAAACTGCTCACCACAAGGACCTTTCCGCAATTTAGCAACACAAGGACATTCTAGTGCTTTCTGTGCCTTTGCGTCAAGGGACTGAAAAGAGATAACTGAGCTCATTGTGAAAATAAATGATAAATCATTTAAAATACTCGCTGAACTATTCAAAGAGGACAAACCTCATTCTCATCATCTCCAAATGCTGCAGCTTCTGCAAGAGAAAAATGTACTGATCAACTATATTTTAACCATCTATACTCTTAATGGAGAAAATGGAAGTAATGAGTCAGGATTATATATGCTGTAACAGCAAATGATCAGTGGTAGACACATTTTAAAGTAAAGGCACGATGCATGAAAAACAAAACAGCAAACATTATGTTATGCACACTATTGGTGTTGAACACATCTTTTATGTTTAAATATGGAAAATGAAATGCATCAGAAAAGGATGGGGTTCTTCTTCAGCACAAGCTCAATCGAAGAAACCAAAAGCAAGTTTGGCTGCAATCCATAGCAATTATGACCAATCCATACCTGCTAACAATGTGCCATGTTTGTATCATGTTGTGGGTTATGTCAGAAACAACTGATACAAATGTCACCCATGAACACCCTTTTGAGTATCTAAAATGAATCACAACAAAGAAAATCAATCAGATGAGGAAACACCAGGGGCCGTTCTCCAAACCAACAGCAACACAATTTTCAGGCATGATGGTTACCTTTTAAAAGTGACCATATGAAAATAGAATGACGGGCTTTATGATGCAGGACAGTTCTAGGAATTAGGGAATTCTACAAGGAACAACATCCAAGCTACCTAGGACATTAGGAGAGGTTTGCACAGCACATATTTAAAACTCAATAGAAGAACAATATGAAACATAAATTCAACAATGAAAAATGCAGAGAAAACTTAAAGGCTTAGGGAAGAACAAATCAGATTTACTCAACCATTCCACATAACTAGACGGGGGGGGGGGGGGGGGAATAGGGCCTTGCATTCAAATTAATTAAAAGAATTTACAGCAACAGTTCATAGGTATTGATAGTCCATCCAATAAGAAATAACATACATAACCAATGCTCAATCCCAATACCAACCCAGACTACCATCTAACCAAGTAAGAATTAATTAGGAATAACAGAGCATATAATAATGTAACCAGCAATCTCAAACAGTAATCAACTAAAACAGCAAGGGGAATTACTGTAAAGGGGAGAAAGTGAAGAGAAACAGCAAGGCACAACAGGGATTAGGAAAATAAAAATTGCAAAAAATAATTCTGCTGCTAGGATCTTCGACAGAAGGAAAAAAGGGGGCCAGGAAAAGGGGAAGAGAACTACTGGCAGAAAGTGATACAGCAGTGGGGTAGGGGAAAAAAGAGGAAGAGCAAAAAAGAAAGGGAAGGGAAGGAAACTGATGGCAGAAAGTTAACTTTCTGCCATAAGGGATATGTGGAGGAGAAGAGGAGATACAGGGAAAGGGAAAATAAGGTAATTGACCGAAAAAGAAGCAGGGCTGCCATAGGTTTTGGGAGAAAGAAAGGAGAACAAAACAAGGGAATTGCTGGCTTTAGAAAGGGGAGATTTCAGGAATTTGAGGCTCAAAAGAACTTGCAGAAGGGAGAAGAAAACTTACCTGTCCAGAGGGAGAGAGGGGATTTCCCGTCAGGGGAGAGAGGCCTAGTGCTGATTTGCAATTTTTTTCTTTATTATTATTTTAGGTGCCTTCTTTGGTGCTTTGGATGCTAGTTAAATAAAATTCCCTTCCTAAAATAACTTTAATGAATTAACAGAAACTTCCTAGACTACCCTTGAAATAAAATAAAACCCGAGATATCACTATGCAACCAACAGAAAACGGTGTGGACGATGGTCCTAAGGGTCTCTACTAGTAAATTTCCTTGTACACCTCCCCGAACCAAGCCGAAAGGTTCTGAGGTGGTTGTTTCCATCTCTGGTAGTAGTGAATGATGGGTGCATGACGTGTGATGTCCCCATCACTTTATTTCTATGAAGCATCTAGGGGGGGGATGTGCAGATCTCTAGGACTAAAATCAAATAACAAGGAGATTGTAGATAAGTTGGTGTTTAACAGTATAAGATACCAAATAATTTGCCATATGCCTCTAAGAATTATGATTAAATAAAAGAGTAAATTTCGTGTATGTCACCAGTATCAGCTAGCAAGTCATGCCACCCCATGACTTGAAAAAAGGTATGACCCACCCCTACTAACATCGGACTGGTTCACTCCACTAATGGAATTCTATTAAATTATAATGTCAGGTAGATTTTTTTAATCATATAGTTGGGACCCACCTCCTTGTAGAGAACCATTGCCCTAGTCCTTGGAATCCCTGCAATACTCTACTCCCCAACCCTAGGCACTTTCACTGATTCTTACTTCAAAAGAGAGCATATTGTAGAGCAAAGGTGAAACCCTATAGATAACCGATCCACTTTGCATGCTTGTTGCTGATGGCCTTCTATGTGTCGAGATGCTTGAGGGCTTTATGGTTAGCATAAAGCACAAATTCTCTTCCTACTAAATAGTGCCTCTAGTGTTTCAGGATCTGCACAACTGCATATAGTTCTAGCTCATAGGTGGAATACCTGGACTTAGCTTCGTTTAGCTTCTCACTGAAGGCTATAGGGTGCCCTTATTGCATCAAAACTTCTCCAATCCCAATGTGAGAGGCACCAATGGCAACCTCAAAAACTGGCCAAAATCTGGTAGCTTCAGAACCGGTGCTTCAGTCATCCTCTTCTTAATAGTGTTAAAGGCTTTGGTGGCTGCTGGAGTCCATTTTTATTTTCCTCTGGTGGTTTTTTACACTCTGTGATGGGAGCCATAATAGAACTGAAGCCTCTGATGAACCTTCAATAGAAGGATGCAAGGCCATTAAAACTCTGAACCTCTGTAATGCTAGTGAGAATAGGCTAATCTGCTATGCATCTAACCTTCTCTGGATCTGCTTCAACTCCTCTGGTTGAGATTATGAATCCAAGGAACCTTGGACATCATAAAAGTTTATGTAACCTAAGGTTTAGGGGTGGATTTAAGGATCTTCTAAAGTAGAACCAGCACACAATTCGGGCCTCTAAATGTTTCGGCCCAGGGGTTTAGGGGTCTAAGAACCTGCTGGGAATGGTCTATCAGATCTGAAATTGGATAAGAATTCAGAATTCAAACTCGAGTTTCAAATCCTAGTTGAACTGGGATTCAGCTAGGGTTAGGCTGCTGCTCTGCAGTTTAGCACAAGAGGACTATTCTGCAGTTCAGGAACTGGTTTAGGTAAGTGGACTGAGAATTGAGGTGCTTGAGAAATTTTCTGAAATTCAAAATTCTGCAAATCTTCTCAAGGAAGAAGATGAAGTGCATTCTGAACGCCAGATTTAGGGCTGCTTTGGGGATTTTAAGATTAGGAGTAAGTTCTATAGGTTTGGGTGACTCTAGGAAGGGTAAAATGAAGGGTTTTAGGGCAGGAATGAGGGATCCTAGTTGGGGTGGGATCTTAAAACGTGGGAAGAAGAAGAAGAACGAGGGGGATGGTTTCGAGGGTTTGGGAAAGGGGCTGGAGTTGCAGGGGCTTGAAGGGGAAGGGGCTGCAATGAGTTGCAATGAGTTTGGAGAGGTGGTTAGGGTCAGACAAGGCGAGGGGGGGCTGGGAAAGTTGTGCAAGGTGCAGGAGGGGGTGGGGAGGCTTGTAGACAGAAGCAGGGCTAGGGATGATGGAGGGAAAGGGGCTGTACTTACTTGTATGTTGAGAAAAATTGCTGTGATATTGCTTGAGTGCTGGAAGAAGAAGAAACAACTTGAACTATGCAGAAACAATAACTCAAACCCAGTCACAGGCCACCCTCCCAAGAATCCCACGACTTTTCAAGCCAAGTTTTCACTCAATTGATTCATTAATCATCAAATCTGAAGAATTACATGAAAGACTAGGCTATTTATAGCCACTTAACCCCAATAGACTCAAACAATGAAACTTGGTTCCCAAGAAACCAAGACTTACCTATTTAGGACTCAACTAAAGAATTCCCTACTAAATAGGAATCCAATTACTTACCAAAATTGAACTTTCTAATATACAACCCTATCACACCAACAAACAAATACCAAAATTACTCAACTACTGCAACTCCAAATTAGGAAATTAAAATGGAATTAAAATTCAGAAATAAAAATGGGCTCAGTCAACTAATTAAGCTTAATCCAGGGTAGGAAAATGACCATTCTACCCCTGGACAGAATTTGGCCCCCTGGTTTGGCTCAACTTCCGAATCGGCTTGGGCCCCTTTCTTGGCTATTTTAGGCTGATTGGGGGCTGGTTACATCAAAAGTGCACTTATTTACGTTTAGGTACAGTTGTTCCTTCCATAAAAACTCCAGCACCAATCTCAGATGTCTTATGCTCTTTAGGTTCTTGACTATAGACCAAGATGTCATCAAATTAAACAACCAAAAGCTTTCCCATAAAAGGTTTGAGCGCTTGGGTCATGACTCACATGAAAGTGCTGGGGGCATTAGTAAACCATAAAGGCATCACCTTCCACTCAAACAGGCCTCCTTGTGTTTTGAAGGCTATCTTCCACTCATCTCCTGATCTGATCCGAATCTGGGTACCAACTTTTGAGATCTAGTTTTGAGAAGATGGATGTCAATCAACATATCAAGCATATCATCCAATCGAAGAATTGGAAATCTACATTTTACTGTAATTTTATTGATAGCCTTGCTGTCCCCACACATTCTCCATGAAGCATCCTTTTTTGGGTCCAATAAAGCAGGTACGACACAAGGGTTTAAACTCTCTGTAATGTGATCTTTCTAAACAAGTTCTTCTACCCGTCTGGCCGTCTCTGCAACATGCTTTGTTGGGCTCATCATGTAAGCTAGCAGGTTGGGGAGGGAAGCTCCAGACACCAACGTCTGAAAACTCAGTGAGGAGTTCCTAAATCTAGGGTGGTGGAGGTTCTTCTTCTTGCTAAGGGTTCTCTAATTTGGTAATTAGTGCAAGGATTACACGAGGTTTTTCTTGGGGATCTTCAAACTTCTTAGTCAGAGTCATTATAGATTGGGGTTGGGGAACAGACTCTTCTAAAACTGGACACTTTTCTACCCTCTTTCTATCTTCCTCTTGCATACTGAAGGGAAGAAATACAATGTTTTTTTTTCCTCGGTGCCTAAACTTACAAGTATTATCCCCAACCTGAATCATTACATCAATATCGTATCAACATTAGAATGCAAACTAATCGGAACCAAGCAACTATACCTTACCTTTACAACCTCATGGTTGAGAAGCCTAACTGAATATGGCTTTACATGCTCCTCTGCTGTGGTCTAGCCCTCTATAATATTGCTTCACACATAATGTTGGCACTGCACCCATTGTCAATGATGACTCTTACCACTGACTTGCAGCCCTTAATTGTGTGTTAAAGAGGCTGCTTCTCCTCCAATCTTCATCTTCAATTTTTTATACAAGAATCTTGGCTAGGAAGTTCATGGTTGATCTATAGTTGCAAACATCTTCATTAGGGGTGATATACTTCACCCTAACCTGGCTCTGATACCAATGAATGAAAACCAAGGAGAATGGGATGCATGAAATTTCAAAATTTCCCTGTTTTGCATAAATCTAGGGTTTTAGGTTTGGGTTGGGTAATTTTGGAAGGCCATGGGAGCATCCAAAAGGATGAAACTTTGTTCATCCAAGGGATCCAGGAAGGTTTCAAAACTCTTATGGGATGAGAAGGAAATAATTGTAGGGTTGGATCAAACTCTAGGGAAGGTTTTGAGATCTCTCCAAAATTCTCTCTTTTCTTGCCTTTTTTCTTCTCTATCTTTTTCTTTGCTTCCTCCTTGCATTCTTTCTTTTCTGTTTTTCTTCTTTTTTCTTCTCTTTTCTGAATTTTTCCTGTTTTCTGTTTTTCCGCCGAAACAGATCATCCGAGAGAGAAGGGGGCTTTAGGGGGCATTGAAGGGCTGGGGAGGCGGAGGACTGATTCCAGATGGTTTTCAGGTCTGTACAGGGGAGGGAAGAGGTCCTAAGTGGTCTGTGATGGCTTGGAGAGGGAGTTTCTGTGTTGCGCAGAAACAGGGGCAGAGAGGGAGGGGTAGCAATGGGCAAAAGAAGGCTGGAAATACCTGGAGAAATCTGGGGCTGAATTCTGCAGAACGTAGGTTGCTGTTCCTAGTTGTAAACAATGCTTGAAAGCTGAGACAGAGTGCTGAGATTGCAGGAGCTAATGAAGAAGATCAGAAATCAGTCAATTAGACAACCGTAGGGTCCCCCCTCAACGGAACCCTGCCAAACCTCCTTGGCTGTAAGCTCTATTATCTTTATTTATTCAAAACTGAAAATTTTTGAGTGAGGCTTGAGAATTTATAGCCTTTACAAGACTTCAAAACAAAATCAAACTCTACTCCTAATTGACTTCAACTTAAGTTCCTTACCTAACTAGATAACTAAAGTAAGGAATTTCCTTATCCAACTAACTCAATTAAGATGAGAAATTTTAATTGGGACTCTTAAATCAGATTAGAGTTCCAACTGAAACAAACAACCCAATAAAGGGGGAGGAAACCCTAAAAGGAGAAAATTACCCCTAGAGGGATGCACATGGGCCCAGAAGTGCTAAGCACCCATGCAGCTCTTGATGGGCGTCCTTTCCATGTTCACATCAAGGGGAAAATATTGTTATCAACGCAACACCATGGTGTCCAAACTCCCTATAGAGTATAGCCTAGGCAGGAGCCTTGCTGCCTTGTTGGTTTTGCCTTGCATTTTTTTGCCTCTCCAATGCCATGGTTGCCCTGCCAGCTTGAAAAATATGCAGCAAACAGTGAGTTTGCCTTCAAATTGACTAAATCTTGTTATAAGTTCTTCCAGCACCCAAGGATTCATTGAAGAAATAACCTTAAACACCAAGTTGGGAACATAAATCCTAAAACTTTGCTTAAGTGTTTAGCAAAGAAATTGTTCAGAAAAAATGAGAAAGCATCCCCGGACAGCCATCTGGTGATCTGCACCTAGAATCTATGAACCTTACCTCTACCAATAGCAACTTACTTCTTGGTCATCCAGAAATGACTCCCTACCAATATTTGCAGAGTGCCCTAAACTCATAATGACATGGTACTGGAATCAACCACCCTTGGGTTTGCGTTTTCTCTTGCCCTACACTGTCAACATTGCCGTGAGCCACACTTTTATTATATAAAGATGTTCAATTGCAACTGGAAACAAAGGCGTTACAACACCTTCACTGTTGAAACAGTTTAAACATTGGATAGAAGCCCTTACATTTCTACGTCAGTTATGTATCTGGTATTATACTTTGGAGTTTTACCCAATTGAAGAACGCATATTGCCAACCTCGTATATTTGTTGTCTTGTTTGTGTCACTACTTTAATGTTGTGGACATTAGATGCTCAATGGTTAGTCTATGTTTAAGCCTGTTGTTGAAAGGCAATATGTGTCACATGACTGTTTGTATGGGACAGTGCAGGTAACTGGTAAATTTGTGATTGCCAAAGCCAATGAGAATGGATGATGTGAAGTGCCAGCACCACCCCAAGAAAGGCCGATGGAAGATCGAGGGCTGCTGCCCTACTTCCTGTGGCCGTACAGGAAGGCCAAATCACGTAGGGGGCAGTTTGGTCTTTTTGTCAACTCTATTCGAGTCTTATTGGTTCCCATCAGATGCAGGCTATCATCAAGTATCCAGTCCTACTATCTTTTTTGGCTTTTGATTCAGTCGATGATTAATTAAATGGTAGTCCTAATCTAAGCAGGAGTTCTACTTAAAATAGAATTTCTTATAGTTGCAAGTTTATTTAAAATGGAACTCTTTGTTTTGTTGGGTCCTTGATGTATCCGGGGTTGAGCCTCCCCCCCACCCCCCAAAAGAAAAAAGGGCCCAAGTCCAACCGTGAGTCAAGGAGGCCAATTCCATCCCAGGGGTAGAATGGTCAATTCCTACCCTAGATCAAGCTATAATGAAGACCGAAATCCAGTAAATTAGTTTATTTAGAAGTCTTGGGAGTCAAGTCATTATTATTTCCTTTCATTTTGAAGTTTCAATTGGAAAGAGTTACAGTTGTGTTAACTTAGGAAAGAATTGTTCCTTTTTAAGAAGTCCTACTTTTAAGGATAACTAAATGAGGAAGAATTATTTCCTTTTGGAGTCCCATTTGTTTGTAATTTGGTTGCTTAGGTCTTAAGTTATCTATTTAGCATTAGGTGACTTAAATTGTTAAGTGAGATCTCATATCCAAGGGCTGCAGTCGCGTGGTAATTAGATTCCTTTTGATAAGTGTTTCAAAGTCCAAGTTAAGTTGTAATGGGACCCTAATACTCGGTATATCCTAGTATGAGTCAGAGTCTTTGTTTCAAGCTATAAATAACCTTTCTATTGTAAGTTATTTGCAATGTTGATTAATGAATTGAATTGAGTTTGAGAATTTGACGTTGGGAAAGTCGTGGGATTCCTCTTGGAACCCTGCGGCTTGGATAAATTGCTCTTGTTTTTAGTTTAGAGATTTCTTCTTCATCATCAAGTTTCCCTGCAGATTTTCCAGCAAGCTCACCAACATTTAAGTCAAGATCCCTCCACACTCCCCTTAAGGTCCCCAACCCAAACCCTAACCACGGTAGCTCCTTTCCCCCTCTTCCTCTTCCCCACGTTTTCAGTCCTAACCCCACTAGGATTCCCTCAACTCCAACCCCAAAACCCATCATTCTACCCTCCCTAAAATTGCCTAAGCCTATAGAACCTAGTCCTAATCTTAAAAACCCCAAAGCAGCCCTAATTCTGGTGTTCAGAATTTTGCACTTCATCTTCTTCCTTGAGAAAGAGTTGCAGAATTTTTGAATTTCTAAGAAAACCTAACCTTTCCAAACTTAATCCCCTTTCTCTGAAACAGTTTCTAACTCACAGATCAGTAGTATTACTAATTCTAAATTACAGAAACAGCAACCCTAGCCCCTTCCCAACCCTAGCCAAAACCCTAAGATTCAAAATTCAAATTTGAAACCTGAAATCCACCAAACTTCAGTTCTATTTACCCATTCCAGTAGGTTTTAGACCTCTAAACCCCATCAGCCGAAGCCTCCAGAGACCTCAGTTAAGTGCTGAAATTTAATTAGAAGATCCTCAAGTTAACCCCGAAACCTGAGTGCTAGTAGGAGTACTTTAATTGAGGCGATAATCATATGGCCTAGGCTTGTAATTAGATTAGTTTATTGGCATGGGCTTCTTCCTCGCTGCCTAGGACTTCATTGAGGCTGATCTTGTGCAAGCTATCCGTAGTTTTTTCCTCAATGCTTCCCAGCTCTCCTTCATCAACCAAACCTTCCTCTGCCTCATCCCAAAAAAGCCGGGAGCTTCCTCCCTCTCTGATTTCCGGTCTATCTCCCTCTATAATCTCCTCTATAAATTCATCTCTAAAATCCTTGCAAACAGGCTAAAGCTGATCATGCCTTCTCTCGTTAGTGCTCATCAATCCACTTTCATCTCTGGGCAGCAGATTGCGGACAATATCCTCCTTTGTGCTAAGATTGTCAGAGGCTTTGATAGAGCCAACCATTCCCCGGCTGCCCTCTTGAAGTTAGACTTGCACAAAGCTTTTAACTCTATTAGTTAGGACTTCATTAGTGAAGTCCTATCCGTTATGGGTTTCCCACCTTCCTTAGTCCATGAAATATGCATATCCTCTCCCCATTTCTCCATTATTGCCAATGGCTCTCCTGCTAGCTATTTCATTTCCTGCGTTGGCATTCGCCAAGGCTGCCCCCTCTCTCCTCACCTCTTCTCCTTGGCTTTGGAGGTCCTTTCCTGCATTCTTCAATCCCACACCGACCAGCTTCTTATCTCTCCTATTCCTAAGTGCAAGTCTTTTAAGCTCACCCACCTGGCCTTTGTCGATGATCTCATGATTTTCTCCATGGCTAACCACTCCTCCATCTCCTCTATTCTCTCTAGCCTCTCCCTCTTTTACTCCCTTTCTGGCCTTCAAGTTAACCTTGACAAGTCTACCCTTTTCCTCTCGGGTGTCTTTGATGTTGAAAGCTCTACTCTTCTGCAGCTCACTGGGTTCAAGCATGGTTCCTTTCCTGTGACCTATCTTAGCCTCCCCCTCATCCTGGGCCATCTCACTAACCACCATTGTACCCCAATGCTTGACCATATCCGGAAAAAGCTCTAGCTTTGGAAAGACAAGTTTCTCTCCTTTGCCGGTAGGGTGGTACTTATTCGATCGGTCATCCAATCCTCCTATCTTTATTGGTGTGGAATATTCTCCATTCCCATGTCTACCATTCTTGTCATGGAATCCTTCTTCTGTGCTTTTCTCTAGAAGGGCCACAAATCCTCCCGCTTCCTCCACCCAGTCAGTTGGGTGAACACCTACCAGCCAAAATCTAATGGGGGTTTTAGGCATTCATCGTATTAGATTTTTTTTTTTTTTTGGGGTACTGGTGCTTTTTTAATACTATAAATGAAATGCCGTCCGCAAGGGTCGAACCCACAACCTCTCCACTGAAAAGTATGGATCTTTACCACTCAACCAACCCTGCATTGGCAACATATTGAAGATGTTAATAAAGCTTGTCTTCTTAAACTTGCCTGAAAAAATTGTTTCCAAGCATAATTCCATTAGGGTCAATTGTGTATATTCCTATCTTCTCAAATCTAACTACTTCTGGACTACTACCATCCCTCCTAACCCTTCTTGGGTTTGGAGGAAGCTCCACCTGTTGACACCCCTTGCTCTTTCTGCCATGTCCATCCAAATATCCGATGGCTCCTCCACTTTGTTCAAACTTGATCCGTGGCATCCAATGGATATCACTTACACTATCCTTGGCCCCCACACTGTTTATGAGACCTGCATCCCTAAAGCAACCACTCTCTCCCAATTTATCTCTGATGGCTCTTGGTCCCCTCTCCCCCACCCTAGTCTCACATAGGTTTGGGAATCCCTCCCCCGTCGGTTTGACTCCCCTTATGACCTCACCATTTGGCTCCCCTCCCATTCTAAAACTTTCTCCACCTCTTCCGTTTGAAACTTGATCTGCCCCCCTCCCCTATGGTTCCTTGGTATCCCTTGGTTTGGTTTAAAGGTCACACTCTCCGCCACTCTCTCACCCTATGGAGACCCCTCAACCTCGCCCTCCCCACTCAATCTTTCCTCATAAGTCGCCATATACCAGTTAGCCCAAACTGCATCCTTTGTTAGAATGGTTTAGAGAACCTTGACCACCTCTTCTTCACCTACCCCCTTCTTTCCCATCTCTTTAGGATAAAGCCCTTGCTTCCATTTGGCCCAGTTTGAAATGTTCTCTTGGGTTTGCTCAAGACTAGTCTTGGATCTTGAGAAAAAATTTCCTCCATATGCGATTGGATTGGTAAGCTAGTCTTTAGTGCTACTATCCACCATTTGTGGTGGGAACAATCTTAGACGATGGACATCCAAATCCTGCTCTCTAGGTATGATTTATAAATCCATCTATTTTGATATTTCTGCAAGAATTTCCTATAATCCCCACCCCCCAGTTGCTAACACCCCAAGGAATAGGCTCATTGTTGTCTCCTAGGGTCTTAATTCTCCTATTTAGCCTCTTGCCTGAAGGCTGGTTTCCCTTGTATTTGTTTGTCTTGTTTAATATATTTATTTATTCGTCAAAAAAAAACTCTGCAAAGGGGTTTAAAACCAAGGAAGGCAACTTTGTGGTGTTTTTTCTTCAAGAGCTTTCCAATCCCCTACAGTAAACATCCCACACCATTCCCCATCTCCTACCCTCATCTCTAACATCTCCAAACCCTTCTCTCAATCTTGCGGCACCTAGTATCCTTCCTCTAGGCCCTAAGACTCTACAACTCACAACTCCCTCCACCAAACTCCATCCCCTATAGTAATCAACATCATTCCACCCCCATCAAATACTCCACCTAAGCTTCAGCCACAACCCTTACCCAAAAACCTAGAAACTGAAACCCTATTTTTCCAGAAGACTTTGGAATTGAATCTGAAACTGAAAATATACCAAGTTCATATTTAATTCAGTCAAACTCCACCATAAAACCTTCTTGCCGAACCTAGACCACATTCCTTCGACCCTAAAAACCCTAGAAACCCTAGCTTTAGGGCTTAGGAGCCACATTACCTAGCCGCAAGGAATAAAAGCCCTAATTAAGTCTGCTATTCATCAAGAATCCTTGTACTTTGGCCGTGGCTACATCAATGAAGCAGTGCTGTTAGCATAGTCAAAAATTATACCATGCCAAAAAGTAGTGACCTGAGTGTGGGACAAGAGCCAATGCCGCGAGTGTAATGTCATCAGTGAGGGGCGTCAGACAGTTCCGTTGTGCCAAGTGAGAGTTGTGCAATGAGCATTTATAGCGCACCCGACAGTACTGTGAGGGTTTGCAAGCATAGAGCCATTAGTAGGCTGTGGTGAGCGGTGAAATCAGTTTGACTGATTTACCGCTTCCCCCACTGTCATACCAAAATCCTATACCATTAGTGATTAATCATCCTTTTCGCAAAAAGATACCAAATAGAAGGTTACAAATGACTGAAATATAATTTATGACTGCATCACATAATTCGATTCCCCGTAAAAAGAAAAGCTTCTGAAACTAAAGAATGGAGCCTTCCTTAAAACACATAAACATCGACAAACCTGCAAGGATATCTTCCAGTGAAGTAGGTTGCGGATTGTTTCTAACTGAGTCTTGCTTCCCTTGATCAATGGCGCTAACTTCACTTTGAACTAGACCCATCTTAAGATAAATCCGGTGATGAGAAACTTGACTTTCAATACTCTCCAGATTAGCGATTCCGCCGGAGCAGATTGTGCAGAAATCTTGGAAAGCTTACCACGAATTTCGATGCTCGAGTTCTCCTCTGAGTGATGATGGCTCTGCGATCTCTAGAGTCTGGATCCCCCTGCGATTCCTTGCATTAAAGTGAATTCCGACTTCTCATGGTCACCCATCGAAGAAGCTGCAGGTCTCGGTTTCATTGCGAGAAATAGCAGTGGCTCATGTCTCCACGCTTGCTCTATCCCCTCCTCGGTTTCTACCACTCTGCTTGGTGAATCGTTAGCCCTCAGGGAAGCTCTCTCTTGGGCAGCACAGGCTGGTCTTACAAGTTCGATTTTTGAAACTGATTCCTTTACTTTATGTAAAACTGTTGTAGACCCCTTCCTTCCTGTTCACATGGATGCTGTGCGTGTGATTGAGTACATTCGGAGGATGCTCTCTTCTGAACATTTGTGTGGTCAGGTTCAGTTTGTTTCTAGGTGGGCTAATTCTGGAGCCGATACCCTAGCTAGAAAGGCGCTAGTAGGACTGTTTGGCCTATTTCCGTTCCTTAGCTTCTTGAAGCGTGTACTCAGGATGTCTTGGGTTTTGCTGGCCCTTCTTCTAATTAAAAATCCGTTTACCCAAAACAAAAAAAAAAAAGAAGTAGCGATTCCGTCGCTTTGTTGCTGAATACTGATTAAGAATCTAATAAGATAATAGAATTTTACGTTTGAGTCCTTTGAATTGGGGCTAAACTAAGGTGTGGGCCGTGTGGCCCCATTAGTTCAGTATTTTACATTTTGAGTCCTCCTCATCCGAACACCATCAAAAGTGTTAATGTCGTAAGGAAAACAATGACCATAATACCCTCGATTAAAATAAAAATAAGGGTAATTTTCATTTGGACCCCTAAGGTTTGATTCATGTCATTTTTAGTCCAAATAAATTAAAACTTTGCTTCTACCTCCCTTGAGGTATTCAATAAGATCAATTTGTGATTTTTATAACCAAAATATCTTCACATCTATTCTACTATAAGATTTGCATATTTTCTTCATAATTAAATCCAACCGTCAGATTTTAGACACGTGGATCATTCCAATCAGATGAACATAAATCCATCTAAAAAATACACATTTCCAATTTTCTCTCATCTCCTTCATCGTCTCCAGTCTGGCGTGCCACCATCTCTACCTTTTTTTTCTCTTCAACTCCGGCGAGATCGGAACTCCTTTTTTGGAATTGAATATTTCGGCGTCTTGCTAGCGCTAGAAACCACTCGTCGTCCTTAGACTGGTCTGCTAATGAGGTTCTTGAATTGCTTTGGCATGTTGTGTTCTTTTTAATTCCGTTCTAACCTAGATCTAGAACCCAATACTTTGTTTCATAAATATAATGGGAATTTGATACATTAGACCGTTTGTTGTCTAATTGGAAATTAGGAAATAAGATGAGAGATTGTTTTCATGCTTTTCTGACTAAACAGAACTGGTTAATTTACGAATCGAATTTAGATGTTGCAGGCTTAGTTCGTTGTATCGATCTCCTCTATTCTATCTGCTTTTTTTTTTTTTTTTTCCGTCTCAATTTCCAAACATTTTATAACGTTTGAAAGTGCTTTGAAGAAAGCTCTGATGATGAGATTTTCATTAATCAAAGTGAAAAGCTGATAATCATCGACTAGTAGTCCTTCTTGTTAAGGCATTGGCTGTAGTAGCTCAATCAACGGCATTGAAAGCGGGGATCCCCTCCATGGTGAGCCAAGGGGAAGGAGGGAGAACCCAAACACACATTCCGATGAGGCAAAAAGACAAACAAATGATGGGTGTGAAAACAGAGAGGGTTGGAACCGGTCGTTCTTGTGAAGGGACGTGGGCAATATAACCTGTTAACGACGGAAAGCAAATCTAACCCTTTTTTTCTTTTTGGGATCACCCAAGCTCGCTCAGAGTCACAGGAACAGGTTGCAGATGGGATCTGACTATTGTGAACTTGCTATAAACGA
This sequence comes from Hakea prostrata, assembly GCF_041222555.1. Taxonomy (NCBI): domain Eukaryota; kingdom Viridiplantae; phylum Streptophyta; class Magnoliopsida; order Proteales; family Proteaceae; genus Hakea; species Hakea prostrata. Next base: position 24,884,967 of record NC_142610.1, read on the forward strand.
CATGAAACAATAAGACCTTGATTCAACTGTTGCCGGAGTTGAAGAGGAAAAAAAGGTAGAGATGGGGCGAAGCGGGGCTGTAGATGGAGACGATGAGGAGATGAGAGAGAATTGGGGACTTAGTGTATTTTTTCATATGGATTTATGTTCATCCGATTGAAATGATCCACGTGTCTAAAATCTAATGGAGGTAAATCTAGTAAACACCCCACTCTTTTGATTTTTACCGTTGGATTTAATTGTGAAGAAAATATGCAAATCTTATGGTAAAATAGATGTGAGGGTATTTTGATCATAAAAACTATAAATTGTCTTTAATTGATCTTATTGAATACCTCAGGGGAGGCAGATGCAAAGTGTCCATTTATTTGGACTAAAAATGACATGAAGCAAACCTCAGGGGGTCCAGATGAAAATTACCCTAAAAATAAATGAAAGGAAAGACAATGACCATAATACCCTCGACTAAAATAAAAATAGGGTAATTTTCATATGGAATTGAGAGTTGATTTTATAAATTAAGAAACTTTAAATATAAAAATAAAAATTAGTTTTTACAAGTGAGGGTATTTTCATCATAAAAATCACACTTTGTCCTTAAATAATATTATTGGATACCTCAGGGGAGGTAGATGCAAAGTGTCCATTTATTTGGACTAAAACTGACATGAACAAAACTTCAAGGGGTCCAGATGAAAATTACCCATAAAAATAAATGAAAAAGTTTTTTCATGTTGTCCACTTAAAAGTTAAAACTCATGTGTATCAACTTAAGTGACAAAGTTACATGTTTTCTTCACTGACCATTTTGAAAATTTACACGCTACCCAATGTTTCTTTAATTTTCACTTTGAAATTAATTATTTTACCCTTTAGGTGAAGAACTGAAGGGGATGAAATCCTCTGCATCGGAAATTTGGGGCCCCTACGCAGGATGGGCTTAACGTGTGCCACCAAAAATCATGACCGTCAGTCAATTATACACATGTTTCCCTATAAATCGGTTATGGTGAACCCAATTTTAACCTAAACCAGTATGGTTTTCCAATCAAAATACAATACCGTGGGGGTGGGAGGGGGAAGAACAAAACCAAAAATGTAGTTTCGGTCGGAGTGATGTGGGGCTCATCTCTACCCGCCAGAGTAGAACTGTAGAACAAGGCATACATACTTTACAAGAGGTGGTTGGGGGGATTGGTGGGGGTCGTGGGGCTAAATTTATCAATAAAAAGCCATAACTGACTAAACATAAGAATGGTATAAGGAAGCAATAATAGAAGGGAAAATGTAGAAGAAACTTATAGTACAGTTTGAGGAAGAAAAAAGCAAGCTTACCCCTTCATAGGAGCTACAGCATATATCACAAAAACTCTTTAGAAGTACCCGCTAGAAACGATAAAGAACAAATAACTTTTAGAAATACTAGTAAGGACACACGTGCATATGCACGTGTGGTTTGTTCACGTGAACACCATGATAATAGCTGGCATGAATATTACAGATGAAAAGACAATCTAAGCACAGCATTCTCGCAATCCTGTAAAACACAGTCTCATTTTAAGTTCTATAAAGCCAGGGCGGACCTACTAAGGGGCCGAGGGGGGCCATGGCCCCCCCGGATTTTTCAAAATTTTGATTAATTCCCTTCAATTTTGAATTTTTTATATTAATCTTCTTCATTTTTCCACTTTTTTCTCTTGTCACATGTGAAATGTCACTATTTGGCCCCCCCAAATATTGAGAACAACTTTAAATGTAAAATAATGGGTATAAAAGTCAATATCTAGTTAAAAACTAATTCCTCAATTCCTATTTATTCTCCCCATTTCTCTCACACATCTTTTCTTCCTATTTATTCTCATCTCTTTCTATAAACGTGGACTAAAGGAAATTTTTGAAAAAAAAAATCTTATTAGATATTTAAAATGTCATTTATAATTAGAAACTAACTCCTCAATTCCTATATTTTCTCATATCTCCTCTCTCCTCTCTCCTCTTTTTTTCCTAATTATTCTCTTATGTTTCTTTCTTCCTATTTATTTTTCCCTTTTTATAAGCGTGGGTCAAAGAAAATTTGGGGAAAAAATCTTCCCCACAATTAGGTACTCTTTTTATTTATCAATTTATTTATTGTTTTTTTTATTTGATTTTATATTCTTTGTTTCTTTATTTTGTCTAAATTTTTGCTATTTGATTTTATATTATAAATAAAATGTCTATAGTTAGTAAGGTAACTAAATACCATTGGTTGCATTTCTTATCTTAAAAAAAATTTGTAGTTTGCATCTGACATTTTAGGGTTGAAGATGTGTATTTTATTTTTTTTGTTTGTACTGATGCTTTAATTTATCTACATCTGGTTGAAAAAAACCATCATTATCACTAATTTATTTATTTTTATCAAATATGTGTGGGCCCCACAAAATATATGTGAATTTATTCCTTAATATAATAAAATAATTCATACGTTGGACCCTCAATGGGTCTTAAGGACCCATACAATATGTGTAGCGAAAAACCATTGGTGCTTTCCCAATCTGGACTTCCATTCTTCGGCCCCCCCCAATATAGAATCCTGGTTCCGCCCCTGTATAAAGCAACGAAGTTGAAGATCGAAGAAACCAAAAGATAAAGAAGAGAGAGGAGGAGAAGAATCAGAGGGATCACATTCAACACAACTACAGAGAAATGTAGACTGCTGCAGTTCGAGGCAAATAGGATTGGCTGAAGTTGAATTACTAATGAGGCTATAAAAGTAGAAGTGTAACATACCAAGTCATAGGCTTGTATCGCCAAGCCAACCTTTTCATCAGCGATCCTGATGTAGTGTTTTTGCTCATCAAGGGCATCATCTGATTAGAATCTTATAAGTGAAGTATCTGGTGTGATATCACCAGACTGAACTCCTCTTTTTATATCTTCTATTTCTTGTTCACAACGTAACTCATTTTGCCGCTGGCTTTCTGTTCATGTTAACAGGAAAACACGTTTGGCCTGGAGAATGAAATACTGTTCCAAAAGAGGGGGGGAAAATAGCAAGCTATAAAAATAGATATCAGGATGGGTATTTCATATATGAAGTATCCGAACTTCAAAAGAATTTATTGGCTTTAACATCTAATGGCAACATGCTTCAACAATTTCTGATTCCCTAGATTGTTTGTGCATCTGAGAGCTTTAAAAATCCTAGAAAAATGACATGAATCCCTTCCAAACTAAATGGGAATAACAAAAAAAAAAAAAAAAAAAAAAAAAAACTCATTTTATACAATAATACCTTGCAAACTTTTATCTAAACCACACATCAACGAATACTTTCTCTGCAATATAGTTGGCAATGATTCCAGACCTGAACAAAGAACAGTTATCAGTCAAAAAGGCCCGTCAGTGCATAGGAATCATAATCTTCAGAAATTCACTGCTAAACAACCATAAGATAAACGAACAAACTCATTTAAAGCTCCAAACCATTTGAAAAAAACGAATTATAGCATAAGAGAATAATCGGCCTGGAAAAAAAAGAAGCAAAAAAGAGGAGGAAGAATTCAAGCGGACAATGGGGGAAGCAGGAGGAAGAAGAGGAAAATTGTCGGATGGATGCCAGTGAAGAGGAGAGAAGGTTTTGTGAGCACACGATTAGTCATTTGGCAAATTTGATTTTTGAATATTTAGCACACGATTTACTGTTTGAAAATTGTTGGCACACGATTAGTTATTTGGCAAATTTGATTTTTGAATATTTAGCACACGATTTAATTAACTGTTTGAAAATGGTCATCACACGATTAGTTATTTGGCAAATTTGATTTTTGAATATTTAATAAAGAATAAATTGTTAATGTTTTATCATTATTACATTTATTAAGCGGTATTCAAATGATGCTTGGTTGATTTTAATTAGTTTCTTCTTCTTCAATTAATATTTCCTAGTTTTTAGGAGAAACTCTTCCTATTCCTTACGCTAGTTGTTGCTAATTATTATTATTTTTTTTAAATGAGCGGTATTCTAACGTTTAGATGCTTGATTTTGACTAATTTTTTCTTCTTCAATTAATATTTCCTAGTTTTTAGGAGAAACTCTTCATATTTCTTAGGCTTCTTGTTGTTAATGATTCAGGAAAAACTATAATTAATATAATAATTAATATTTCCTAGTTTTTAGGAGAAACTCTTCATATTTCTTAGGCTTCTTGTTGTTAATGATTCAGGTAAAACTATAATTAATATAATATTATTGAAAGTATGAAATATGAATACACGATTAGTTATTTGGCAAATTAGATTTTTTAATATTTAGCTCACGATTTAATTAACTGTTTGAAAATTGTCCGCACACGATTAGTTATTTGGCAAATATGATTTTTGAATATTTAGCACACGATTTAATTAACGGTTTGAAAATTGTCCGCACGATTAGTTATTTGGCAAACTTGATTTTTGAATATTTAGCACACGATTTAATTAACGGTTTGAAAATTGTCTGCACGATTAGTTATTTGGCAAATTTGATTTTTGAATATTTAGCACACAATTTAATTAGCTGTTTGAAAATTGTCAGCACACGATTAGTTAATTGGCAAATTTGATTTTTGAATATTTAATAAAGAATAAATTGTTAATGTTTTATCATTATTACATTTATCAAGCGGTATTCAAATGATACTTGGTTGATTTTGATTAGTTTCTTCTTCTTCAATTAATATTTCCTAGTTTTTAAGAGAAATTATTTCTATTCCTTAGGCTTGTTGTTGTTAATGATTCAGGTAAAACTATAATTAATGTAATATTATTGAAAGTATAAAATATGAATTTACAATTTTAGACGTAATTAATTATATCAATGTAGTTAGGGAAGAAGGCTATTTTGGGAAATAAAAATGTAGCCATGAGTTTTGAGTTATTAAATCTCATTTAGTTATTTGAGAAATTACATTTTTGGAATTTTTTTTAATGACTTAAATGTTTAGTAGTTTTAGAAAATAAGGGTATTTTGGGAAGTGAAATGTAGCCATCCTCCCCTCAGTTCGTGCTTTTATAATAGTAGTATGATAGTATGATATGTTGGAAATAGCGATCAATCTAACCAATTCACAAAGAAGTATATCGAACACCTTCGAAAGCACTGTAACCATAAGCGAAATTGCTTCACTCATGTGCATGACAGTCAAGTGATATTTCGATAAGTTGGATCCGAAGTCTCGGTTGAGATTTCGATCTGGACAGACTGAAGTATTTTGCTAGATAGTCCTATGCATTAAATGCACAGGACTGAAGCAAGGTCCGTAATTGAGGTGGTCAGAGAACAATCATCGGAAATTATTTTTTGTCTCTATATTAGGCCATTAGTTGCTAAACCAATGATAAATCTAGTCGGTCAAAATGCTTGAAGTGACTTGATCAACAACTGAATCAAAGCACTGTGTTATTGAGCTTTGAAAGTAGGGAAGTTTTCTCAATGAAATAGATAGCATTGAGAGCTGATGAGCTTAAGAGGAGTGGTGAGAAACCCAATGCAGAAGAGTGAAAAATCATCTTCGTAATCAGTGATGGATGATTTCAATCTTGCCGTTGTTTTGCCATATGGTTTTCTTGTTCAGACAAAACAGAGGACTGGTGGTGAAACCTTGGGCGCCAATGGTGGAAGTATCGAGTCGAGGGTATAGTGATTTTGATGGGTAAACTGTATCAATTTGGTTTTAGAAGCAGTTTATAGAGAAGCATGCGTATAATTAACCAATGGTCATGATTTTTTAAGGCATAAATGGGGCCCATCCAGCATGGCCATTGGATAGCCACCCCAATTTGCGTTGCATAAGATTTTCATTTCAGGTGATAGGAAATATAAGTTTGTATTTTACAAAACCTCACTTAAATAAAAAACTTAAGAAAAGCCCTTAAGAACAAACAGGCGAATGCGAGAGGAGATTGAATTTCGATTAATGTCTCCATGAGATATCTCTCCCATTTTCTCTCTCTGTATTTGATTTCTCTATCTACCCCTTTGTTTGATTCACAAGTTGTTCTCTCTTCACCACCGTTTTTGTCCAGACGAGATTAAAATTCATGTTAAATTCAAATTATGATCAAATTTATCACAACTGAAACACTATTTTCAAAAGACATTAAACTTTATCAGGTGAAGGGAATCCCCTTCACCCATCTTCTTCGTTTATTAAGTCGAGCCACCACTAGAAAACCACCCATCACCACTTCCTATCGATACTAGAGTTCAATGAATAGAAACCCCCATTCTTCAGTGAGGTTCAGCTGGCTTGAAGTGATTTCACTTAATCCATCACCAATGATTGGATTCCCAAACTTATTAATTGTTCAACTCATAATTTCCAAGAAAATCATCTAGAATTTTGTAGGGTTTTAGGTTAACAAACTCGTGAAGGGACAATGCAATTGCAGACCCTACAATTTCAGCACCCACAGTGACTATGTCTTCCTTTTGAAGATTTTGACAAGCCTCAACAAGAGAGGAATAAATATGTCTTATTTTGATTCATGATCGAAACAGATAATTTCTCTACAACTTGGAAGCGAAAAGTTGGAGAAGGAGAAGGAGTGACAGGTCAATGCATAACCATAAGAGTTGAAATGATGACCGCCATGGAAATGCTCTGCTTTGTCGGCTATTTAGTGATCAAATGGGATAAGTGAGGGTGAAACCGTGAGGAATAAATAGAGCAAAAACAACAACAAATTGAACGAAGTGAAATATTAGTTTCACTAACAACAACAAATTGGTGGCCCGTTGACATCGCAGTCAATATCCTCAGTATGTCAATCCCCCTCTTCCCACAAGCTAATTGCTTCATGTGGAAACCCACTTCCTCAGGCAAGTTCATTGTCAGTTTGGCGTACAGGTTAGCCACTTCATCACTCTCTTCCCCCACCCCATTACCACACCTTAATTGGCTTCAGTTTGGCATGTCCCCCTACCTCCTATGATTATCTTTTTCCTATGGAAAGCCATTATAGGCAAATTACCTACGGTTGATCTGTTCCATGCGCGAGGTTGTAATATCTCACTCCACTACAGACTCTGTGGGTACCACACCTTTTCGGCACATCATCTCTTTATATTGTGCCCATTCACATCCCACATTTGGCACACTCTTAACCTTCACCAGTGGGACCTCACATGTCCTTTCAACCTTCAACTTCAAGCCCTTGCCACCCACTATGTTTGCTCTTCCCCTCATAAAAGCAGCTCCTTCACACCCTTATTGCCCTTTGGGCTCTTTGGGGATATTACATCATGGTTACCCACTATTCCAAGCCACCCAAGCTTCAGGATGTCCTGTTGAGTTTACAACATGCGATCCATGAGTTCACCCCTCCCCCCCCCCTTCACCCCCTAGTAACACTACCCCACTTATCAGGTGGGAACCTCCACCTCAGGGCATAATCGAACTAAATGTGGATGGCTCATCTTTTATTAATCCAAAACGTTCGGCCATTGGTCGTCTCGCATGTGACTCTTCTCACCAGGTAGTTTTGCTTTTGGTCAAGGCACGGGCTGTCAGAATTCTCTCACTGTCGAGGTGTCACACCCCACCCGCCGGTCTCGGTTACCAGCTCGACAACCCGTGGGAGCGATTCGTCAAAGGATCCATGGTTCTAGTCTATCAATAATAATAAATGCAAGTAAAGACAATCACGAGCAAGAAAAGGTTCAATAATTAAATGAAATAAATTACAGGAGTCCAAATACTCCAATAAAATAATCAAGGAAATAATAAATAATCAATATGTAAATGAGTTCAGCGGAAGCAATTCAAAAGGTTTAAATAAGTTTATTTCCGGTTTCTTTTTCTAAAGCAAAAACTTAGACTCAATTTTATCAAGATGAGGAGTTCTCCAATTCTCCTCCATACGGTGAGCAAACTGCCTGGCAACTTGTCTTCTTCGCCATCAATGGGTGCGATAAGCGCATTCCATGCATTCACAGGAGCTCCCGCACATGCTATCTCCATTTCCCATTGTCGGTGCCACATCTTCTTCATAAATGAATGAGTTATGGAGAACTCAGTAAGAACAATAACAAATTCCATCCATATGTCCAAGCAAAACATAAATGTATATATGATATGTATGGGTGCAAAGTATTAATGCTGCTAGATCTAACTATGCAAGTCTCTAACAGTTGACATGTTTTAAGATATACAAATAAAATACCTATTCCATCAGAACCACATACTATCAATCAACATACAACAAAGTGCATGTATAAACAATACAAACAGCAGTAATATAACAAGATCAGTAGATGAAACAAGGTTACAGCAATATATAAAATGAAAGATTAATACTAACAGACACTGGACTAGCATGTTCAAGTCAATTCATAAAGACAGGATTGTATGCCCTTACCTGCATATAAGTAATTCGTCCGTAAAAAGTAATCAGTAAACAATTATAAAACTTTATCTTCAAACAGAGGACACCTATACACATGGTTACAATAAGGTATAAGTCGAATGAATCAAATCGGATCAAAACCAAAAGCCAATTGGTCACTAGAAACCAGCCGGTCGCTTAGGTTGAGCGACTGCCACTAGTGACTGCCCCAAAAACAAAGAGTTTCAATTCGAAACTCAGGCTTCTGATCATCCTTTTTCAATCCGAATTTTGAATGATCATAGTCCGAATCTCAAATCTATTACTCCCATAACCAATGGGTGATATGAAACCTAACAATCATCACAAAGGGATTACCCATAAACCTTCCCTTTATCAGATCAGCCCTTTTCACGAAAGCAGGGTTTCGTTTTCGGATCTGATCTAACCAAGATCATCTAAAGGATAGACAATGCAATGGAAGGATCAAGAACAACCAAGATGAACACTGAACTACCTTAATCATAGCAAGTGGTGAAGCATAAGTGAACAGAGAATCACTTACTATTGCTTGTATCTCAAGATATTACGCAAGTATACGTATCACAATCAAGTAATAAATGATAAGTACAAAATCGATCCCACGGAGAATTATATCCTTAACTTTCAATGTAAAAGTAAAATTGATTTAAATGAAATTAACAAGGTTGATTGGTATTTGTCTAACTAATTAACCAAATGACAGGTAAAGAAAACTAAGGAACTAAAATGTAGATTTGAGCAATGGAAGAAACTTAATGAGTGACAAGCGTGTTAGGAATCAAGTTTCCCTTCCCCTGAATTTTAAAACACAAATACTAAAGCAATACTACAACCCCAAGATAAATCAAGAACTTGGAATGAATGGCAATATGGTATTTTCCAATACACATAAGCTAGCATCCTAAATCAACATTAGCATATTCCTATGAAGAATTGAATTAAGAATGCAATTTAAACCCAATCCAATCAATGGTAATGTGAGGTAATTGGGTATTCCTACCCAACCTACTAATTAACACAACCTAATTAAAGACGATGCTAACTCACACAATTCAACAAACACCTAGACTTCATTAATTTTCCAATTAATGAACTCATAACATTCATTCAAGAAAGATCATTCAAGAACTGAAATTAGTCAATATAACATGCTGAATTCATTAACACTAAAGTGGATTGCAATAAAACTAAAGAACACATGATTAGTTACATATCAAAATTCAGGTTTAGGTACTACTCTCATCCCAACACAGTTAAGATTTAGCCCATAACAGAATTCAAATGCATAAAACCAAGTATAGTTGACATGAGACTAGAAAATAAGAAGATAGAGTTATAAAAACAAGAATAAACTAAGGCTTCAATGCTTCCACATGAGCTCCAAGCTTTCTTCTTCAAACAAATCAAGCAACTCCAGCAGCTCCTTGCTTCCACAAGAGCTCCAGCATTCGTTCTCTACCTCCTTCCTCTCAGCCAAGTCTCTCCTCCACCCTTGGTCGAATATTTCCTTCTCTCCTCCTTGCCTCTCTTCTCTTTCTTCCATAAATGTCTTCAATCATTAGGTTAGATTCTGGCCATAGGATTAGAACCTTCCTCCTGAGATCAAAGGCTGAAAACCATCATGTATTTACAAGAATTTAGTCCACTTAAGTTAGCCCTTTTTGGTCAATTCCATTTGAATTGGGTCTGAGAATATTCTGCTCCGTTGTTGTAGCAATGCAGCAACAACTCTATAACAAAGTTAGTGGACATGTTCTTCTATTATGAATCTTCACCTACATGTTCAAGAGAAAGGGAAACAGTCAAATTCATCCATAAAAAGAAGGGAAATTCATGCAATGTGACAAAAAATGAACTAAACAAAATGCAACATGTTGAGACTAAATAAAACAACACCTAATGAATACTATCACTAAAACAAAGACAAAATACTCCTAAATCAAGCCATCTCAAGTATAAAATTTATAAATCTTAACTCTATTTCATAGAACCTTCCGGGACTCCAACAGCACTTCAGATATGCTTTCAACACTTCTCCACAACAGTCTAACCTCCAAAAACGGTAACCACGAATAAAATATTTGTAAAATAGGCGAGGGTTACTATTTATAGAAGTCAGGGGGCAAAATCCCGCAACCAGAACCAGGCGGTCGCTTGGTTCAATCGACCGCCACTAGCAACTGCCCCCATGTATTTTGCTATACAAGGGTGCTTTTGCTAAGGGGTTGATGTCCAAGTACAACCTAGCCCTAAATAATACATAGGGGAGATCTTACCTTCATTCCGGACATCTCCAGACATCACTTGCTTTCTAGAAGTCCAACTACCAAGCAAGGTAGGCTCTTCAATCAGAGAATCCAGATCCATGGGTTTAAGGTATGGATCATGGACTTCTATCCGAACACTCCACAAATTTACCCGACTAGACCTTCGAGTTCTCGAACCTGAAATAAAGATCCTGGGTTATAAATATGGGGGTTGTTACACGAGGCACAAGTGATTCGACGCGGTCTCTGCCTCGCCTTCAACCTCCAGATCTCCCATATCCAAGTGGAGAGTGGCAACTAATCGCTTGTTCTCTCTCTTATGCAACCCTCATCCTATGGAAGCTGTAAAATCTCCCACCTAATTTCCAATATCTTCAGGCTAGTAGAATCCTTTACATAATGTTCCTTCTCCTATATCCCTCGAGAAGCCAATTTTGCTGCCGATGAACTTGCTAAAACCGCGGCCATCTCACAGGATTGGTTAATGTACCACTTTTCCCCTCCCCCTTCTTATCTTGGATTTTAATTTTTGACTATTTAATGTGTAAAATTCCGTGGGGATTTTAGTTACATAAATAAAGTCTTTATTTCTTACCCGAAAAAAAAAAAAAAGATTCCCCATATTGAAAATTTAGATCAACTGGAAACCTTTAATGTCAAAGACCAAAGAATCATAAAAGGAAAACGTAAATGTGAGAAAGAAGAAGAGAGATCAAATCAATAAGGATTTCAAGTTAAAAAAAAAAAAAAAAAGAAGAAGAAGAAGAAGAAAGAAAGAAAGAAAAAGAAATTAACATTTGAAACTTGGATGGAGAGGAAGAGGAGAAAATGATTAAGGATTCCTTAAATAATAAATCATCTACCCTTGACTCTGCAACTTCATTCTTATTCTTCTTCTCTCAACTAGAAAAAGGAAGATGTGTGTTTTTTTTAGTAAGCCTTTTTCCTAAACCCCATTATGGAAGGGTTTGCACAGGGCCGGTGTCAAAGGGCACTTGGCATTTTGTGTGCGTGTATATGGTAAGATGATGATGAGTGATTTCTATCAATGTAAAGGAAGAAAATGGGTGAAAGAGGAATGCTTGACACACCTATACGTCGAGAATAAGCCAGGGAGGTATAATTCATCGGTCTAGACTCTAGATAAAGGTATACTTGTATTTTCATTTGTCAATTTTTACCTTTATTTTTTGTTGTTGTTGTTATTTTACTCAAAGGTATCGTAGTCATTTTGCCTCAGACATTAATACCATTGGAATGTTATTAATTTCGAAGATACAAACGTAATATATGGAACACTAGAGGGGTCATTAACTTGATTTATAGTGAAAAATGAAATAAAGCTCGTGCCCCCATTGCCTCAGAATGGTGTAACGATAACCTGGCTAGGCAACACTCTCTCGAACCTGGCCAACGAGTAGCCAGGTAAGGGTCATAATCAACATAGCTTATTGATATCCTTAGCCGGTTCTAGTTCATTAATTGGGATTTGGGAATTATACCAAGCGAGGGGGGAAAATAAGGGTAATTTTCATCTGACCCCTGAGGTATCCAATAAGATTAATTAAGGACAAATTATATTTTTTATGGCCAAAATACCCTCGTACATATTCTTCCTGTACCACGTTCTTCTACTCTTCATTTCCACTTCTCTGCTATAATACCGTCTGCTTCAGAGGAAATGAAGAAGGGTTTTCACTTCTTTGCTAAAACCCGCAGTTGATAATTACCTAAAATCTTTGCCCACTTACCTAAAATCACGGGAGATATAGACCTGATCGGTGATTTTGAGGTTGATGATCCTCTTTTTATCCAAGATTTTAAGGGCGAAAGCTTGGCTGGAGTCAAGGTGCCTGGCCTATTTGACGTTTCCGAATTCCCCTCCCCTAGAATTCTACTTTCCTAGTGGCATTCACCTTTTCTCCGTCTCTTTCACCATGAAAGTTTCACAACTGATCACCACCACGAGTACCGACCGAGCCACCACCGAGCGAGTAAGGCTGAGGCAACCAATCTGCAAAACTCCCAAACTCAGCCGATCCTCCTCAAATTTCAGGTTTGAGCTTCTATCAGGGCGATCAAACGAAATAGAATCTACGAAATAAACGAGAGAGGAATAATGGAGGAAAACGGAAATGATGGATTCGCACACAACTGTCAAGATTTCTCAAGCGGCCAGAGACAACTCTAAGAGCGAAAGTGCCAACGAGCTGCTCCGTTCACAAATCTGAGTCTGTGTGTGTGTGTGGCAATGGTGATAATGTAAACCTATGATTAAAGTTTAGTAAAACAGCGGTAACTAGATAAATTTGGAAAGAATTTCACCAATTATTCAAATTTTAAAAATGGGTTAGCCACCGCCTAATTGCCCTACCACCAAACTTCTTCTCCAACATCGCTTTCTTTCAGTCTCATCTATCTGAGTCTCTTTACTCCATCTCAATAGCTAAAGCCCCATTAACTTTCTCTTCTTCACACCAGGTTGTAGCGTTCATTTGTTCCAACCCAACCCTTCTTCATTCTTTCACTGATTTTGTGAGAGATGAAGCATAACTGCAACACTCGCCGGAATAACAGCTCCAGAGGAAATGAAGAAGGGTTGGGCTGTCTAGTAAAAATGTTATGCTCCTTAGTATTGAATCTAGGTTTGGATTAGGGTTTGGACTGAAGGGTCTCAAAGGAATTTTTCTAATTGATCACCGGAATAGAAGAACGTGGTAAAGGAAGAATATGTATGAGGGTATTTTGGTCATAAAAATTATAATTTGTCCTTAATTAATTTTAGGGTAATTTTCATCCTGGACCCCCGAGGTTTGGTCCAGGTCACTTTTAGTCCAGTTTAAGTTTCCTTTTGCATATGGCTCCCCTGTAGTTTTAATAAATGATTAAATAAGGACAAGTTAACAGAAACTGTTAATTTAATAAATTTGGTGACAAAAATACCCTCGTTTGGAATTTTTTTATTTTTATTTTTTATTTTTGTTTCGTCCCACAAAGGCTTCGTCTTCAACATCGAATTTGCAAGCGAGAAGGGAAACCCTAGCAGCAATAACTTGCTCTTATCGTTTTGAATTAAGTTCAAATCACAACCTCTCAAACCCTAAAAAACATCAAAATGGAAGTCATGAGGAACAAATTTCAAACTTCAATTCGATTATGATCTGAGATGAAAGATTATTCGTCAGATACCATACCTGTTCTCACCACTGGTTCTTTGAGAAAAAAAATTCAAAACGATGGATCTACAATCCAAAAAAAGCAAAACAAAAGCACAAAAACGAATAAAGAAAGTCAAAAGCCAAAAAGAAAAAACTGATTTTTTCTATCAGAATGTAGAGGAACGTCAACTACGAATCCATTCTAAAATAGAAGAAGAAAAAAATCGGAAAAAAAAAGCCCGTACAGAAGAAAAAAGACTGTCAAACAAAGTTAGAAACCTGAAAAAATTTGAAAATTAGAAATGGGTATATTCATGTATTCAATAATCCCACAGCAAAATAACCCATTGTCATTCTTACCTCTGCGATTCTAAAGAATGAAGCAAAAGATCCACTTCCAAGAAAAATAGCAACTGATCCAAGCTTGAAACATGAGAAAGGTAACACTTTTGAAGAGCTGTTACCCCTGTTGCAGACGCAGACCAGCAGTAGTAGCAGAATAAGAGTAAGTCGTCCTCATTTTCTTTTTTGTGCAGTAGCATGAGGATCACAGGTATGGTTTTGATCTCCAAATGTGGCTCACTCAATCTTCTTCGTCGACGGCGAATGTATTCCGACTCCGACAGATAACTGTTCAAAGGGAATGATGACCTGTTTATTATTTATTTATTTTATAGTATTTATTTTAGTAGATTAAAATAAAAAATTCCAAACGAGGGTATTTTTGTCATCAATTTATTAAATTAACAGTTTTTGTTAAACTTGTCCTTATTTAATCATTTATTAAAACTACAGGGGAGCCATATGCAAAAGGAAACTTAAACTGGACTAAAAGTGACCTGGACCAAACCTCAGGGGTCCAGATGAAAATTACCCTTAATTTTATTGAATACTTCAGGGGGTGGCAGATGCAAAGTGTGATTTATTTAGACTAAAAATGACATAAATCAAACTTCAGGAGTCTAGATGAAAATTACCAAAAAAAAAATGAAAACAGGAGACTTGCAGTAGGGACCCGGAGGTCTCCATCAACCCAAATCATGATTCATGAACCGCTCCATTTTGACCCGACAAACGAGAACTTATTGCCACCTCAACCACGCTTCTTTCCTTCTTTCTCAAAGACTCAATTCCGCCATTAACGTAGTCCCCGAAACTTCGGCCATCCCCTTTCGTAATTAGGCTTGGAAATTTCCGTTAGGGGAGATGAAGTCTTCCTCAGAGGCAGTTGGGTTCAGCATCAATGTCAGAACCCAGAAACTCGAAGTCGATAATCGCATATCTCTGCGTTATTACTATCGGATCGCTGATAATCTCCTCAAACAGGTTTTTTTTTTCCTTCCCTTTTTTCCCACCTAGTAATCTCAACTGACCATGCTTCCCAGTCTGTTTTGGTTCATTTTCACCGTTGCGGTTTGTTATGGCGACTGTTTTTTTTTGGGGGGCTTTTCCTCTCATTTGTTAAATAGTTTGTGACAATTTTGAATCTGGATTGGTTGTAATGCGTATTTCGGTCTGTTGTGGATGTTTAGAACTGCAGTGCTTTACCCTGTTGCGTTCTGTAGGGGTGGACTCGATGTTTGTCTTTAGAGGAGTCGGTTGATCAGTGGAAACCCCCAGGAAACTTGAATCGGACTCCAGGATGTATTTCAGCTGATATCCACCGACCCTTTGAACATGCTAGCTAGTGCGATAGGTTTACCGAGGATATGATTTTGGGGGATCTTTTATATACTGAGCTCTTTGCTTGCTGTATTATTTATATATTTATTTTGGGTACATAATCAGGGCTAACGCCCAAAGGAAAGAGACAAAACTATCCTATAAAATTAGCCAAATCTGCCTGAAGGATCTCCATCAAGTGCTTGCTGTATTATTTACTTCAGATGTTTATCGGTCCGTGTCTATATATTGTGTCCTATATTACTTTATTAACGGTTATAGACATTGGTGCTGCCTCTGTGACGCCTTGACATGCTTTAGAAAACTAGGTTCCTTGGATTGCTCCTGTTCTATTATGGGTATGCTTCTTGTGTCTGTGTTTGGTAACGTGTGTATGCCGGGAGCATAGTTCCTTGCGAACAACAATTTTTGGTGTTTATATGCTTAGAAAATTTAGAACTATTTTGAGCATTTGATAAACACGTTCCAAAAAACTTCTCTTGAACATTTTCAAAACAAGAACAAGCTTGATACACATATTTGAAAATATCTGTTTTCGTGGAATTTCACTTCAAAAGCACTATTATTGAAAATTATAAAAATGATATTATCATCCAAATAATTTACAAGGAATTCAGATTGATCCGTGTATTGGTGCCCTCTATCCTTGTCCTTTGTTTGGTGATTCTTTTGCGTATGTAAACTCTGCGTGATAGTAACTACTGGTAAATAATTTACAAGGTATGACTTGTCATTTCTATCAAAAAATAAAAAATTCTGCATTTCACAGATGCTTAACCCAAAAGTAATCATAATATAATTTAAATTGTAACATAGTAGCAACCAACATTTTATAAGTAGTTTTTCATCATTAAAAACAGATCATAGTTAAAGTCTGTCTCCATCTTTCTTCAATCCTAACTCGATAAGGCCATTAGGATTTCCTTCGATATTTGCAAGTTTCTACTTGTATTTATCCGCCTTCACAATCTAGAGTTCAACCTGTAAAAAGGCACTGAGAGCAACCCCCCCCCCCCCCCCCAAAAAAAAAGAAAAAAAAAGAAGAGAAAAAACATTAATATTGGTTGGAACCAATGGTTTTAGAAATTGCTTCATCTTCTAAGGGCCTGTTTGGTTACTTGAGTTTGGAGATTTAAAAAATCTATAGATTTCAAATCCATGGAGTCATGGTTCATAAAAGAGCAAATTGCACTGGCACCCCAAAATGGAGGCTTTAAAGCATTGACACCCCACTTTATGTTTAAAAAGCACAGAGACTCCAAAATTGGATTTTCACTGGATATATTTGTCAAATTTATCATTGAAAACCTTTCAGACATTGTTTATTATAGGGATATTTTTGAAAATAAGCAGTGATAAATTTGACAAATATATCCATTGAAAACCCAATTTTGGGGTCTCTATGCTTTTTAAACATAAAGTGGGGTGTCAGTGCTTTAAGGCCTCCATTTTGGGGTGCCAGTGCAATTTGCTCTTCATAAAATTAACTGTTTGGTTAGCCTGAATCTTTGGAATGAAATTTGTAAATTTATCCTGAAAAAACATTTATTGAGTCATGATTCAAATGTTTAATGCTTTTATAGTAGGGGTGAAGAGATTTCACCTCATACCCATAAATCTACAAATTCATGTTTTTAGTGTAAAAAGGTGAATCTCTAGATTTCATGAATCCAGGGATTCACACAACCAAACGGGTATAAATCTCCCATTTGTGAATCCAGAGATTTGATTCATGTAACCAAACAGGCCCTAAAGGATTCTAAAAGAAATAGGGAAGCCAACCTATTTTTACATCTCTTGTTAATACTTGTACTTCTTCTGATAAAAGGAGTGGAAAGAAATATCATCAGACTTGCTGAAGGGATTGAGTAAGATTGTTGGCCTATATTTCATTACCTGCCTGTTCTACTTTTGGGCATTGAACCAGCATTGTGAGGCTCCTTTCCTCTGTAAGCCCAACAGGACAGCAAAAAATTAAATACTTGCATGGACTTGGTCACATCCTTTGCAATACTAAACGCACGATATGATCTTTAATGTCATGAAGAGAGTAACATGCTCATATCTGACATATTGAAAGAGAATAATGTCCAGCAAGAACATACAAAGGTACAGCATCTAACAACTGTTACTAGACCCCACCATCTCTACCTCCCCAGGGTAACAAAAGAAGGAATAAGGCTCTCTAAGGGCAACCTATAGCCTACAACCGAAGTCTCTGAATCTTTGTTTTACCCTACAAGAATAGTTCTGGAGCCAGATGGTGTTCAGTTTCACCTCGCATCCCTTGGAGATTCTAATATACCATCTTAAAAGAAGAAAATAAAACATTATGCAATCGCTTATTAAGGTTCATTATGTAGATCCACTCAGATGTGGTCCAAACCAGACCCATATAATGAAAAACCATCCAATTAAGCCCAGACATGGATTAAGGCAGGGTTAGTCCTTGCAATATTACTAGTTGGAGATCAGTGGATGGTTGGTCAGGAGAAAGGTAAAGCTTCCAAGAAATCAGAGATGCAGGAAAAGAGAAGAATGCATAAGAAGAAGGAGAAAAAATAAAGAAGAGGGGGGGGGTTGAAGAGTGCACACATGCACACAACCATACAGGCTACAATACCATAGTTCATGATCTCAAACCCGAAATTTCATCTTAATATTAGCTATTTAAAAGAAAAATAATCCGACTAAGAAAGGAAACCTAATAAATTTAGGCACAAACAACTCTAACACCAGCAATTGTATCCCACTTTCTAATATAAATTATTACTCAAAAATAAATAAATTCCTAATAGCCTACGAAACCTTAAACTCAAGTTGCACCCTTTCATCACTTCTTTTTTCCACTTTTGATATGCCTTCTAACAATTGTATCATGCTCGAACTGTATTATAGAAGTTGATAATATTTCCTCATCTCCTTTAACTCTCAACCTATCATCTTCTTCTTGTCTTGGACATATACCATTATGGCATTAGCCAATAAACCTGCAACTTCATTGACACCTACCTCCTTTTATTTAGTATGGATCAGTTGTCTTTCTGAAGGACTACCCATCTCATTATGACCCAAATCTTCTAGGCAGCAACAGAAGAAAATAGGGATGAAGAATATGGAGTATGCATATATGCTTAAAAAGTAATCTGCTTTCAAGTTTTCTAATAGGATCCAACATTTATTTCTGAATAGGCATTGACTTAGGACAACATGATTCAAAATGTGGCCATCATGATTATGAAACCAAAAATCTAGTCTTAAATAGCATTGCAATGAAAAAAATCCCGAAGGAGTCACAATCTATACGGCAACCTAATCAAATGGATGATCTGCGACAAGAAGCATAGGCTCAGCAGCTAAGACAACATGATTTTGAAGGGGGAAAAATCCAAAACAAGGGATCAATGCAAGAGAAACTTGATTTAGAAATGAAAGTCTCAGATTCAACGATTAAAAACTATCAATACTAGCAAAGGTGACAACTAGGGACCAAAAAGAAATTATATATATCAGAAGCAATTGATACAATCAAACATGCTGAAGGCATTAACAGCGTAGGGTCTAATAAAAACCAGAGTAATAGCATAGTATTGAGATTTTACAAGTACCCAACAGCAGCAGATTAACTGTAGCCACGATTGTGGAAAATCTTAGAATCATATCATAATATTTTGTTAGTATCTTTAATCTAAGTAGATCAGATTGTAATATTCTATTACAAGTATGTATTTTTCTTATGATTGTAATCTTCTATTCTAGGTAGATTTCTCATTGATTGTAATCTTCTATTCTAGGTAGATTTCTTATTTATTCTAATCTTCTAGGTAGGATATTCTTTCCTATTTCATAGATAGCAGTTGTGTATATATTGATTGTAAAGTTCTGAATAAGACACTGAAGAATCAAACATTTCAATTCCTATTTCGTCATGGCATCAGAGCCAACCAATCTTGGGATTGCTGTCCAGCTTTCAGGCCTTCATTGCCTTTAATCTCTGGTGTTTCCGCCACACAGAGATTATTCTTCCTTTGGCCTTTATCGCCATTCTTTATTCAGCTCTGTTCTGTTTATTTTTCCTTACCTGAAAAACAGATTTATTATTTCTCCGCCTTATCTGTCATTCTATTGCATCTTTGGTTACTGTTTCACATACTATTTTTAAGCACCTACAAAGAGTATGTCAGAACCAAGAGAGGTTACTTTCGGGACTGCATTTGATCAGAAAATAAAAAATCTGCAGAATGGAGAATTGCAAAATAGGGACAATCTATGGTGTACCTACTGCAAGAAAGCTCGTCACACACGGGAAAGATGCTGGAAACTTCATGGTAAACCTCCTAGCCGAGAGTGGCGGCACAAATGAGAGCAATCTGGAAATAATGGTCAGGCGCATGTTACATTTGCACAGCAACCTAAAGTCACTAATAAAGAGGTTGCTAGCCTTAATCAGGAGGACATAGAATGTGTAAAAACTCTTTTGAGCAACCTTAACAAAAAACAAGGTACATGTTCTTTGGCATATTCAGGTGAGTTTCCACTTTCTATTGGATTAAATGTCTCTAGTAATTCTCTTCCAAGCCCTTGGATCATAGATTCAGGTGCAACTGACCACATGACACACTCACCAAATCTTTTCACCACATATTCTCCCAGTCCAAGTAGTAGGAAGATAGCTACTGCTGATGGCTCGTTAACTACTGTGGCTGGAATTGGAAATATTGAGCTCAACTCATCCCTCACCTTGAAAAATGTTCTACATGTTCCTAGACTATCTATAAATCTCGTTTCTGTGAAGAAACTCACGCAAGATTTACATTGTAATGTAGTCTTTCACCATAGTCATTGTATATTTCAGGACAAGGATTTGGGGAGGACGATTGGACATACTAGAGAAAGGGATGGACTCTACTACCTTGAGGCACCAAGCCAATCACATGCTACTAATGGTAGTCCTTCTCAAACCAATAAAGAAAAAATCTGGCTTTACCATCACAGACTTGGACATCCTTCCTTTAGGGTAATCAGTCTTTTGTTTCCTTCTTTGTTTCAAGGCATACATGTCGATGAGTTTCATTGTGATGTGTGTGAGCTTGCTAAACACAAGCGTGTACCACTTCCTTTAAGCAAGAAAAGAAGTTCCATCCCCTTTTATCTCGTTCATAGTGATATTTGGGGTCCTTCTAGAATTCCTAATGTGTCTGGGGCTAGGTGGTTCGTGTCATTCATTGATGATTGCACTCGTGTCTCATGGATTTTTCTACTCAAAAACAAATCCGATGTTAGTTGTGTTCTTCCCAACTTCCATTCCATGGTTAAAAACCAATTTGGAGTTAGTATAAAAAGATTTAGATTTGATAATGCCAGAGACTATTTCAATCAAATTCTAACTCCATTCTTTCAAAGGGAGGGAATTATACATGAGTCATCGTGCGTTGATATCCACAACAAAACGGAGTAGCTGAACGGAAAAATGGCCACCTTCTTGATGTAACTAGAGCCTCCCTATTCCAATACAATGTGCCTAAGTCATTTTGGGGGGAAGCAGTCCTCACAGCAACTCATCTTATAAATCGGCTGCCTTCGAGAGTCTTAGGATTCAAGAGTCCCAATGGATGTTCTTTCCCAGTTCTACCCAAACCTAAAAACAACAAATACCCTTGTTCCTCGAATTTTTGGGTGTGTCTCATTTGTTCATATTCATGGACCACATCGGGGTAAATTAGATCCTAGAGCACTCAAATGTTTATTTATAGGATATTCCTCCACTCAAAAGGGCTATAAGTGCTATCACCCTCCTTAAAAAAGGTTCTATGTTTCCATTGATGTCACTTTTCATGAACATAAGTCTTATTTTTCCACACCTCATCTTCAGGGGGAGCATTCAATAATGGAAGATAAGAATGGGAATTCCTTACTTGACTTAGAGTTCACTCCCAAATACTTCACTATGTCACTTGAGTCAAACTGTGAACAACCTAAACTTGTGTCAGACTCACCTGTGTCAAACTGTGAACAACATGAACATATGTCAAACTTTGAAATGAATGAGCCTATTTCTGATATTGAGCGTGTGAGATTTGGCAAAGGAAAGGTGTACTCAAGGAAGAAGAATCTTGTTCCAGAATCAGTGCAAGTTCAAGACTCCAATCCAAATTCTGGAAATGAGGTACAAATGACTAATCCTTCACTACAAACCGAATTCGATGTGCCCACATATAGTAATGAACTAGACCTTCCTATTGCCATTAGGAAAGGCACTAGAGAATGCACAACGAAACCCATGTACCCTCTTGCCCAATTCTTGTCCTTTAAACATTTTTCCCCATCTCATAGAGCCTTTCTGGTAAGTTTAAACACCATTGCCATTCCTAACACCTTATCTGAGGCTTTATCCAATAAGGAGTGGAAGCAAGCTATGAATGTGGAGATGGAAGCATTAGAAAGCAATGGAACATGGGAACTTGTAAGATTACCAGAAGGGAAGAAACCTGTGGGGTGCAAATGGGTATATACATTGAAGTATCGAGCAGATGGATCTTTAGAAAGGTACAAAGCAAGGTTGGTAGCCAAGGGCTACACCCAGACGTACGGGATTGACTACCTTGAAACATTTGCTCCAGTTGCAAAAATGAATA
Organism: Hakea prostrata; assembly: GCF_041222555.1. NCBI lineage: Eukaryota > Viridiplantae > Streptophyta > Magnoliopsida > Proteales > Proteaceae > Hakea > Hakea prostrata. Next base: position 24,907,101 of record NC_142610.1, read on the forward strand.
CTGTCAGAATCTTACTATCCTTGGCGGCAAATTATGGTTGGGACTTGCAACAGTTTGATGTTAAAAATGCATTCTTGCATGGTGAACTAAAGGAAGAAATTTACATGGAGGTTCCACCGGGTTATGAGAAGGATTTAGCTGCTAATATTGTATGCAAGTTAAAAAAGGCCTTATATGGACTCAAACAGTCACCGCGGGCATGGTTTGGCAGATTTACTAAAGTCATGATTAGTATGGGTTACAAGCAAAGTCAAGGAGACCATACATTGTTCATTAAGCACTCATCATCTGGGGGAGTCACGGCACTACTTGTGTATGTTGATGACATAATAGTGACAGGAAATGAAGAAATAGAGAAACAAAATTTGACTCAATGTTTGGCTAAGGAATTTGAGATCAAGGCTTTAGGAAGATTAAAATACTTCCTTGGCATTGAAGTTGCTCACTCTCAACAAGGCATTTTCATCTCTCAACAAAAGTATATCATTGATCTCCTTGAAGAAACGGGAATGGCTGCGTGTAAACCAGCAAGCACTCCAATAGATCCCAACAGTAAACTTGGGAATGCAGAAGAAGATGTTGTTGTGGACCGAGAGATGTATCAAAGACTAGTAGGAAGACTAATCTACTTGTCTCAGACAAGGCTAGACATAGCATATGCAGTTAGTGTAATCAGCCAATTCATGCACAGTCCAAAGGAAATTCACTTGCATGCAGCTCACCGTGTGCTACAATATTTAAAAGGGACGCCAGGGAGAGACCTTTTATTTAGAAGGAATAAAGGAATGATACTAGAAGCATACACTGATGCTGATTATGCAGGGTCAGTAGTAGATAGAAGGTCGACCACAGGATATTGCACATTTCTTGGTGGCAATCTTGTGACATGGAGGAGCAAGAAGCAGAATGTTGTGGCTTGGTCAAGTGCAGAAGCCGAATTTCGTGCAATGGCTCAAGGAATATGTGAATTACTTTGGTTGAAGATTATCTTAGAAGACCTAAAGGTTGAATGGGGTGGACCAATGAGACTCTACTGTGGCAATAAATCAGCAATCAGTAGAGCACATAACCCTGTTCAACATGACCGAACCAAGCACATTGAGATTGACAGACACTTCATCAAAGAGAAGATGGATAGCGGACTGATTTGTACGCCGTATGTATCTACACATAGTCAACTTGCTGATGTACTTACTAAAGGATTGAGCAGCTCAGCCTTTCAAAAATGCATATCCAAGCTGGGAATGGAGAATGCCTATTCACCAGCTTGAGGGGGAGTGTGGAAAATCTTAGAATCATATCATAATATTTTATTAGTATCTTTAATCTAAGTAGATCAGATTGTAATATTCTATTATAGGTATTTTTCTTATGATTGTAATCTTCTATTCTAGGTAGATTTCTCATTGATTGTAATCTTCTATTCTAGGTAGATTTCTCATTGATTGTAATCTTCTATTATAGGTAGATTTCTCATTGATTGTAATCTTCTATTCTAGGTAGATTTCTCATTGATTGTAATCTTCTATTCTAGGTAGATTTCTTATTTATTCTAATCTTCTAGGTAGGATATTCTTTCCTATTTCATAGATAGCAGTTGTGTATGTATTGATTGTAAAGTTCTGAATAAGACACTGAAGAATCAAACATTTCAATTCCTATTTCGTCAACGATTATTAGGATACAAATTCTAGTATAGAATAGCATTGCAGTGAGAATCATCCCAAATGAGTCACTAGCATCTAATGCTTTACGGTAACCTAATCAAATGGATGATTGGCAAGACCAGATATGGAAGCATAGGCTCCAGTAGCTACAAGCCTACAACAACATGGTTTTGAAGGGGGAAAAAACCAAAACAAGGGATTAAAACCAACAGAAAATTAATTTAAAAGAACAGAAGAAGAATCTTGAATTCAACAATTAAAAGCTCTAAATGCTAGCAAAGATAACCAGGGGCCAAAAAATAATTATATACATATCTGAAACAATTTACACAATCAAACATGCTCAAGGCATTAACAGCCTACAATCTAAGAGGGAGGTCCTAGCTGGAATTGCCAATCATAAATTCACTCAAGCCATTGGATATTCTACTAAATGCCATTCCTCCAAAGGACCATTATCAAGCTTATGAGAGGACGGTTAGGTTCGTGAAATAGAGATAGTGCGAAGGAGAAGAAGAGCCAGAGATGATTGATGAAAGAGATTAGAGAGGACGGTGAGGTATGTAGTCGTAGAGATGTCGACAAGAAAGAACCCTGCTGATGTAAACTCCAAACATCCCCCCCCCCCCCCCCAAAAAAAAAAAAAAAAAAAAGAAAAGAAAAGAAAAGAAAAGCCGCAAGAAGCCATAGCTGCTGCCAAGTTCTTGCGCAAACCTTAGGGGTATTTTGGTCCTTTTCTTAAATTTTATTCCTTCTATTTGATCTATTTGGATTCTCTCTAATTAAAAGAGTCCTAAATGAGTTTTTTTTTCTTCTTTTCTTCAAATTGTAAGTTATGATTAGGGGTTTGAGTCTTAGATCTTTCTAGAAGTAGAATTCCCTAGTTTTGAGTTTTACTTGGAGTCTTATTTGATTGGCTATGAACTCAAGGCCTACTGCTCTAACAGATCAGTTTTTGATGAATAATATTGTTGAGAATTTCTAGCCAAGGAGGCATTGAGTAGGGTTTCATTGAGGGGAACCCTGTGGCATCTAAAGAGCTCTCTTCTCATTGATTCTTGAACACAAACAGTAGCAGCAGCTCATGTTCCCCTTCTCCTTCAAGAAACAGCAAGTCAGTACCAATCCCCAACCCCAAACCCAAATCCTGAGGCCCCCACAGCTCTCATGTCTTCTTCCTTACCGCAGAATTCTGGAAAGTTCTAAACCAGAAAATGCTAAGACCTTGGTGTCCCTTTATTCTAAACTCTGAATTACAGGAGTAACACCTAGACCACCCCTACAACCTTCAGTTACCCCTTCAGCCCTCTTCTACTCTTCTAAACCCTACAATTGACCATACACCTTCCACGAACCCCAAACCCTGAAGTGAAAAAAAGAAAGGTCAAGATTGAAAGAATAGAAAGAAAAGAAAGCAAGATTCAATCAAGAAACTCTAGGACAGCAGTTTGCCTTCAATCCTAGACCCATTTGAAACAGCCTAAACCCTAGCCACAAGCCTCAACCCTAACTCTCACATTGCTGCAAGCCATAAAACCTAATTTTCCCTTTCCGCAAGCCATAGAAACCCTTGAAATTGCTGCTAGTCATTCACAACATTAAAAATAAACTTTCCTCCTTGGATCACATCACCTCCTATAGTTGTAGAGAAGTTGTTTGAGAGACTGTGGAGTCCCTCACGTAGGAAGACTGGTTTGGGTTAGGGGTTTGTATTGGACGCAATTTTGTTAAAACTTGTTTTTGGAACTGAAAAACAAGTCTTGAGTTGTTTCACAAAGCTTTTTTTTTGAGTTAGATTTATAACTGGTTCGTTTTTTCTAGCATAGAAAAACAAACCGGTTTGCCAAACACAAGTTGGCTGTTTTTTGTCCTCACAGCACATGAAAACAAGACAAATGTTTTGTAGGAGTGTTATCTAACGCGTCCTGCTTGTCCGGATGCATGATTAAGTAATTTTGTAAAAGTATCCTTAAGTCTTGCTTTGAAAGATTATTTGCTCTGCTTATTGTAAGCATAGAAGAAAATTTGATCGAAATTGTTGAAATTTCGGTCGAAATGTCTTTGTTTTTCAAAAACGAAACGAAATTCCAATTATTTCAGAAAATTGTCAAATTTCGATCATTTCGAAGGTTTCGACCGAAATTTCGAACATTTCAACATTGCAACTTGTTTTTCCTTAGTTTTTGTTGATTTTTATCCCATTTTCACCTAATTTCCACAACTCCTTTGCCTTCAAACATCTCTTTTGCTCATTTTTTGTCTCCAAACACCTCCTAAGCCACAAAAGCTACAAAGGAAACTCTGGCAGTAGTAGAATGTGAAGCAGAAGCCATACCCAACAGTTCCAAACTTCCCCCTTTTTTATTTTTGTTTTGTTCATGCCTTAAATGATCTTGTATTGCCTTGAAATTAATATATGTTTAGCCTAGGACTGTGATCTATGATTGTGCTTTGTTACTAATCTTTTTATTATTTGTTACAATTTTTTCATTTTCTGATTTTAATAATTATTTTCTAAAATTATGTATTTTTATTTTATATATATATATGATATATAGGCTTCAACTTAATGTATGTGAGACACCGTCACTTGATCTAGTCGGTCATTTTATTTTGTTGATTTGTTGTATATGTAATCATTCTACCAAAGAATTCATGTATGCTGATGATTCTATGCATGTATGCTGATGATTCTATGCATGTATGCAATACAGTTTGCACTTGTCGGAACCAGTCATTTGTTAGTATACTTGAATGCTAAATTTTCAATGGTTTTTTTTTTTGGCAAAATACTAGTTCCATTGTGTTTATTATGGTTGAAATAAGTAGTATGCAAGAATCCAAATCATTTTGAGTCCATATGAGGCCCAAAATTGAAGTTTCAATTTCCAAAAAAAAGTGTCCAGTTTCGACCGAAATTTCGACCGAAACATCGAAATTTTGGCCTTTTGCAAGGTCAAAATTCCTGTTTCGGTCGAATTTTCTTCCTTGCTTGTAAGTCCTGTTTTGAAAGATTATTTCCTCTTCTTATTGTAAGTTCTCTTGTAAGATAGAGATAAGAGCAATGAATGCCCTTGCACCTATCCTTTTTATCCTTACTTCGTGAAGACAAACCCTTTGCATGCCTTTATAGTTGGGTCTTTGCTTCAAGCAAATGAGGCATATCCTTCCCTCAATGGTTGCAGCTTTGAAGGTTTTCTCTGGAGAACAAATCCATCTTTCCCTGGGATAGCCAGGCTGTGATTCCATAATTTTGGAAATTCATTAACCAATAGAATCAAGCCTTGTCACCTTCTTCATCAGTTACATGCAATTTCATTCTTTTATTGTTGAGATGTAGCATACAAATAGAAAGGAATGATAAAAGGCATTACCTGTGTACAATGAAGGACTTTAAGAGAAACATTCTGGTAATGAAAAGTCACTTCTTTATCCATGTCCCAAAATTATAGTTGCATTTCTTTTTGAGTTCTGTTCACCTCTTTCTCTTTCTTTTTATGTTTAAATGAATTGACTGGCATTGTGGTTTCACTACGCTGAATTTGTTTCTTGGCGTGGGTTCCAGGAACTAAAACGATTTACTGATTTGGTGCAGGCTGACATATTTCGAGAAGAAAAGAACATCATAGATCTGTATGTTATGCTTATGAGATTTTCAAGGTTAGAGATGGAAACTAAAGATGGCATAATGTTCTTCTCTTTTGTAGTGACATTTATAGGTTGTAAATGCTTTAATTTTATTTTTTTATTGATTAAGTTTGGAGGATGGGAAAAAAAAATTAATTTTTTGCAATGCTATTTAAACTTTCTCACCATATCCAAACTACGCTTAATGGATTTCTCTCTGCTCCAGTTTGATAACTGAAACTATACCCCTTCATCGGGATTTCAAGGCCGCTCTACAAAGAGATAAACTTTCTTTCAAGAAGGTATGAGAAAAACTTTTTTCCAAGGAGGAGGTAGTCTTATCATGTTCACTGTTAACTGAGGTTAAAGGATTTCTTCTATGCATGTTGCTCTAATGCTTTTTAACCCCTGAAATTTTATTGCAGAAACTATTGAATGCATTGAGTGAGCTGGAGAAATTGAAGCCATTAGTTAATCAGAAGATTGAGGAACTAAACAGAAAACAAACAAATCAAGTAGACATTTGGGGCCACAACCACCAAAATGGTTCTTTTGATTCTTCGCTGGAGTGGCCTGCTATTAGAAAGAAGACTGAAGTTAATTATGAGACCGGAAAGGTACAACTGAAGGATAATTGTATCATTGGAAACTTATTATCCCATAACATCATATTGCTTTTGCTTCTTCTTCTTTTTTTTTTTTGGGGTGGGGGTTGGGGTTTAGTTGAAGACAGATGGTTATTATCTTAGCTGAATAAGTATTTGTTTTTCATTGTAACATGTATTCTTCATTCAGGGATTTTACATTTCTTTCTTGCATGCTCTATTTTTCTCTTGGCCAAGAGGTCCATTTTCCATGGAGGGGAGATTTGGAAATTCATCCCTTTTGCTTTGTGGTGGTGATTGGAAGGAAAAATCATATGAAAATCTATGAGAATTATGTGCTCCCTTTGCAATGGTTGACTTGCTTGTGGGATTGTATGATTAAAGAGAGGGGGGAGGGTGTTCTTTCGTGATCTTTTAGTTCAAGATGCTCTGAGAATGTTATCTGGGGATGGTGTTTCTTTTTAATGTTTGTTACGCCTGTCTTTATAAGGGACTTTCTAGGTTACCTAACAAATAGGATTCAGGAATACCCTAGTGAACCAGCATCACTGGAATATGAGCAGGGAATCAGCAAGCATAAAAATATCAAAAGCCTGATAGCACAATCTGATTATCTGGGAATTGCGGTTGACAGTCTCTTTAGTTTGTAGGAACAAGCTTAGCAAAGTATGATTTAAACCTGATTGTCTATGGTCAAATGCAAAGATATGGAAGAAATAGCAAAGCATTAGGAGATGTGGAAACTCAAACAAATTCCAGAAATCGAATGCAGTTTTTGGCTTTTGACAAGCTCAAACAACAATTAGTTATCAGAATTAATGAATAATGACAATATGAGATCACCGGCAGTAAGTATAATCCCTAGAGAGCTAATTCTAGAAATGAGAATTTTGACAAGACTTGTCTAAGGATTCTTGGAAATCGTTCAGAATCTGAATAATCTGAAGTTCAAAGCAGAATTAACAAAGATATTCAATAATAAAACGGACAGGTATTCTGAACCCAGATGTGATAACAGAGTCTGGAAGAAATCATACTTGCCATTAGACTCTAGAACTTGGTTGAAAAATTGAGTGTAAATCAGGATCTGAATCCAGCAAATTTGCAAGCAATTCAATGGTAAGCTGTAGCAGAGTCTTCATTAATGACAGAAACCAATAAATGTTGTGATGTAACCCCCAAATTGAGGGACACTCTTCAGGATCAGTTCAATTGAACCAACAGTAAAATTAGGGTTCTTCAAACCCTGTGGTTTGGTGTAGGGCTGTTTTGAATGGTTCTAGGGTTTAGAAATGGGATAAAGTGAGTTCGGTTATGGCTTAGAATCTATGATTTGTTGAATTTCATATCTGAACCTTGCTGTGATTTTAAATTTAGAATTGAAATCCAAGTCTAGGGTTTAGGAAAATTAGGGTTTCCTTATTCTAGGGTTTCTAGGGGATGGCTAGGTTCAGGGTTATGGTCGAAGGTAGAGGAGGGGTAGGGGATGATGAATCCAAAAGGAAATTGAATTCAGGTGAAGGGTTTGAGAGATTTAGGTAGACGGCTAGGGTTTCTATGGCTTGGCGAAGAAGATAAAGTGCGGAAGTTTTATGGGTTTTGAGAAGAAACTAGGGATGGGAATGGGGGTTGAAGTTAAGGAAAGGGGAGGGGTGATTGTGCTAAAAGGTATTGGATGGTAGAATGGGAAACCTAGGGGGGCTGATGAGGATGAGTTACTTCGAGCTCCTGAGGGTGAGGAATCCGTTGTTTCGGGATAAACTGGATATGTTAGTTCGGCCTCGGCTTCAGGGCTTGACAGTGCCTCTTTAGCCTTCCTAAAGCATCTAGCATTGGCCTAGTCCCACAGCGACCACCCTTTCGTAGACGAGTAGACAACACACGTTTTGTGCTGAAGCGAAGCGCTCAACCAAGAGGGCACGCGCGACCTAGGATTCTATTTTATCATCAATCCAATCACTGTTCACGTTTTTTCTTTTTCTTATCAATGAATTGATCTCTTTACTTGTACGACTTAGATGTCTCGTATTTCTCGAAAAAGTGATTTGGCTGATGGGATTTGGTTTGATACTTGTGAGATCGATGATATTGATGAGATTGATATTCAAATATTTCTTCTTGGAACGTATTAGGATTTGGGAAGAACTAAGGGCCAGAAATGATATAATACAAACTGAAGGAACTAGAAGAGCTAGGGGCAGACCTAAGATAACCTTGAGAGAAGTTGTGAGACAGGATATGCGTGGCTTAGGCCTTGTATCTAGCATGGTCTCAAACAGAATTGATTGGAGGGCAAGAATCCATGTAGCGGACCCGATTTAGGTGGGACAAGGCTTATTGTTGTTGTTGTTGTTGTTTTATGGCTGCCGCAAGGGAGAAGAAAGAGGGGAGGTGAAGAAAGGGGGCTGTGATGGGGCTGGGGTTTAGGGAATGGAGAAATTTGGGTTAGGGGGAAAGAAGTCTGCGATGATGGTGGGGGTTTTTTTTTTTTTTTTTTTTTGGGGGGGGGGGGGGAGTTGGGGAGTACTTATTAAGGGGGAAGAGAGGTCGAAGAACTTTAGCAAAATCAGACAACACAAGCAGGCACAGGCTTCCTGGTTGGAAACCCTGCGATTCCAACAATTCTCCTTCAAAGACAAGTTTATTCAATCATTCATCAAGCCGTCTTCTTTACAAGCAAAGGGCTATATTTATAGCCTTATGTGAAAGATTCATACTAGGACTCAATTTTAGAAAGGGATCATTTAAATTACATAACATGAGTAGGACTAGTTTGCCAATAGAACTTGGATTACAACGAAAGGAATCCCTCTCTAAGTAGGACTCCTAACTTGACCAAAACAGAAGTAGAGTTGGACTCCTAACATGCTGATTCCAACTAACCCTAATTGGACTGGTTGAGGGCAGCCCGAATTACCAAAATACCCCTTTATGCGATTTACCAACAGGGCTGTAGGGTACAGGGCAGCAACTCTAGGCCCTGTTTCGGTCCTTGGGCAAACAGGGCCTTGGGCTGGCACTAGGTCTGGTTCACATCACATTGTTTAACAGGTTATCAGATTTGAAAAAGGAAAAGAGAAAAACTGACATGTGCTGCTTAAAAGAGAAGTATAGGAACTGACTTATTTTGATGTCTATGATAGAGAGAGAGAAGAACAATCAGGAATCCCCTAGATCCACTTTTGAATCATCATAAGTGCTAGTGTACTGCTACCTGAACTGGTGTATGCCAGAAGATGAGCTTGTGATGGGATTGCAGATGTAGGAATAGAACCAAACTGAACGAGACCTGAGAACTTGATGCGGTAAAACTGATCTCTTCCTTGACGGATCGTTCTTACCAAAACCATCTTGTTACAAATGCGAAGAACCATTAGTTTCCCATCAAATTGTAGCCACAGCATCCCTACACAAATCCCTCCCCTGGTCCATCCTGTACACCAAATCCCCTCTCAAACCCTATGCTTGACTCCCTAAGATCAATTTCACTAGAACTCCAAAAAGTTGATCTCTATTATAGCTCCATAGCCATCAGTTTTCATAATTTGACTACAGCCAGCCTCCACACTGCTTGTCACTCGACGACCATTACAGCCATACGTTCTAATATTCCATCTGATGTTACCAGCCAAGGACAGCCCAAGAAGGGCCGAAAGAGGGCCCAGACCCACCCTCGTTTTGAAGCAAGCCTTGTGGGGGGGGGGGGGGACCAACAAAAGGGTATTTTTGTCATTCTTCCACCCCCGAATCGAGTCTTAAGTTGCTGGAATAAATCCAGTTATTCTTCTAGGGTGCTTTTCTATGTTTTCTTTGTTATTTGGAGTCCCAGTTTGAAAGTTATTTGAGAGTTTTAGTTTGAGTGGAAGTTAGTTGGTGGTGATAAGATTTTTTATCTGAAAGGGTTCTTATCTTTTAGAGTTTGTTTTTATTTGAAAGTTGGTTATTTGAGTCCTTGTTTAGCAAGTAATTGAAGTTAGTTGATTTCTTAGAAGAGTTAAGTAGGAGTCTAGTCCTTTCAATAAATACCAATCGGCAATCCAGCTTGTTTTGATGAATAAAGTTTGAGTTTGAAGAATTGGCTTTGACAGAAAGACGCGGGATCCCGAGTTGGTGACCTGCGGCTGGGTAACAGTGTTTCATTGATTTAATTCATCTTCTTCTTCTTCAAGCATTCAAGCAGCAGTTCTGGCAAGCCTCCTCAGTTTACAAGTAAGTACAGAAGCTCCCCACCCCTTCCTCCCATCCCCTGGGCCATCGCGTCCCTATCCTGGCCCCTTTCCCCCTCTGCCTCACACTTGCAAGCCCCCCAAACCCTCCTGCTACCCCACCGCACCTTTCCAAATTCTGCACGTTGTCTTCTTTAAGAAATTCTGAAGAATTTTTACTTCCATAACCCTAAGTTCTGAAATTCAGTTCTGAACCACCCTCTACAGCAGAGTTTTAGAGCTTCAAGAGTCCCCTAAAACTCTAGGTTAGCCTCCTTACTTTGCTGGAAATCCTGGGCAACCCTAAGCATATAGGGAAATTACCTGACTACCCTAGCCCTGTATCCAGGGTTACATCACCATCGAAGTCCAGATACCCCAAAATTTTAATTTCATTCCAATCCCTAATTCTGAAGAAACCTACTTCCCACTATCGGAACTTGAGCAAATTTGGGTAAAAAACCCTTCCCCTGTCCCTACACTCGATCCATATCCTGACCCTAACAGCCTGCTATAAAACCTAAATTCCCAATTGTCAATGTTTTCTTAAATTCCACCTAATTGTTTTTTCCGGAGCTGGTTCTTTTGGGATCCTGTTTCTTTGGTCTTCCCACCAAAGACCACATCAGAGTGGTTTTAGGGCATGGAAGAATCTTCCTTGGAAGAGTTGATGGAGGCACTCCAAATGATGTCAATAATCACAATGCTGCCATGACTGTACTATAGCTTCATTCAGCTAAGCTAAAGCTGTGGTAAAGGCTATTAGTAATCGAATGCAAGCAGTAGAAAAATCCCATCCATCTAAAGGTAGGAACCTTCCATAGATAGTGATCAATACCAAATACAGTCCCACTTTTCCTTATTTTTAAAACCTGAAAGCCAAGCCCTAATTTGCTGGAAATTCAAATTCAGCATTCATACCATAATCCAACCTTCATTGCTAGATTCCCTGTCACTCACTTGACTAAACCCAACAATCAAACCATAACCCAATCGAACTTGGCTGGTTTATGTCTGGTCCTGGTTTATTGGCCCAAGGTTGATCCCTTTCAATTTATGGCTACATCATATAATAGCACTAAGTTGTAGATGAACTTGCTCCTCAGCTTTGTATTCTTGACACAACTCACGAGGTAGAAACTTTCCTAAATTTCTAAATTGAGAATCAAGAAATCTGATAGAAACATTCTAGGGTATTTCCCCCCTCCTTTTGTGGGTGAATTATAAACTTTCTAGAGTTTCTAAAACCATAGTAAAAAATTCATTTACCAAATGGGAACAATCCAAGTTAGTGACTCAATATGGAGTCATGGACTCAATTTAACCTAAATGTTTTAGAAAACTGAGAATCAAACTTAAATCTTCTAGAAGTCTTAAAATCAAATTTAGAAATTGACACACTTGGACTTAAATTTATGATCTTTGGGCTTATTTTGTTTGCCCGTTATAATAGAATACTCAAGAAGTAGGAACCAAGGTTTTTCAAAGCGACAAAGCGATCAAGGCAATGGTGGGCTTCTAAGGAGCAAAGGCGCCAACAAGGCGATGACTGAGTGGTCAAAGCGTTCTGTTGTTAATTTTTAGGCGGTCAAGGCATTCTAGTGTTAATTTTTTTGATATTTGATCAAAATATCAAAAGTTACATAAAATTCGTAGCGTTTAAGTATGAAACATTTTGTAAACTTAATGAAAAGTTCATTCATATGATTATTATTTAACATTGAAGATGAACATAGTCATTAACTACATCAAAGTCATCAATCAAACTTCAAAGTTTATCAATCAGACATAGACGACATAACCCTAACACTCTTGTTTGATGATTAGCATTGAGATTGAAGAAATTAGTAGTAACCGTACAAGAACCATTCCTATATTTGAGTCTTAACAACTACCGTAAGTTGCAGTTGTTGGAGAAAAAATAAATAAAAATAAACCTCGCTTGAGAAGCTGTGGCTACTGGAGGTGGTTGGCGATGGTAGGGGTGTTCACTGGCTCGCTGTAGAGCAAGGAAGAAATATCGGTTGTAACCTGGATTTTGACCTAAGGAAAGTGCGAGATTTTCAGGTTTCAACCGAAATTTTGGCCGAAACCAGTTATTTTTTCCCTGAAGTTTTGACCTTCTGTTTTGAGCCTTACATGGACTTAAAATGATCTGGATTCTTGAATCCTACCTATTTCAAGCATAATAAACACAATGAATTTACTAGTTTACCGAAAAAACCGTTGAAAATGTATTATTCAAGTATATAGTATATATAAAAAGAACTGAGAATATTACCAAGTACAAGTCTGCCTAATACATGTCTCCATCTTCCATCTACACCCCATATAAATGACAATACACGTCCCATGATGTTTGCTCCATATAGTTGCCAACGTAGTCGACAACTATAGCTCTGCATGTGGCCTCATCCACATGCCTAAGATGTTATGATGGTGGGAAGTTGGGAATCTTTGGATAAGGAACTGGTTCAACCGCAGATGGAAGGGCTGGTGGTGGCTATGGTATAGAGTGGAAGTTCTACTCAACAAATGAAGAAACACCCTGGTTGTTGGCAGGGGCAGGGACACCATAAGCTCCCTAATGATAATAAGGTTCCAGTGGCTGACTTCGATAGGTGATAGTGGGAGGGACACCATAAGGTCCATAACCATAAGCTCCATAAGTGGACCAAGTATAATCAATATTCTTTACAACAGTATTATATAAGGACTTTGCGGGCCTATGCCATCCGGATCCTCTGGAGGTGGAGTCTCTAGAATCATCTATGCTCATTGATCTTATAGAGCCCACTAAGGTGTCGGCATCAACCGGATAGTAAAACCCATATGATGGCGTGTCCTCTAAGCCATATCTGTGCTGTCTTCCCTTCCCCTTCCTTGAATATGTCGACGAAACATTATTGCTTCGAGATGCAACTCCATTATGGTCTGAATCCTATGTCGCTTGAGTGAATTGACTCTCACTTATGAATCTCGATGGTCGTCCTACCCTTCCTTGACTCTCATGTACTGGTGGTGGTGGTTTGTCCCTAGAATCAGTTGATTCCTGATCATGAGGTCCAACACCCTTCTCATCCCCTCCATCATCATCATCATCGTTGTCATCATCCTAGTCGTCATCGGGGGATGCCTGAGTCGCATCATCCTCAGTGTCGGACCAAATAATGAAATCCTCACTTTGGCTAGATGCACTAGGGTGTGTCATGAAGGGACGGGCGGGCGCTGCATGTGCACTCCCCTCCTGGGCAATGAAGTTCGCCACATCAACCCTATCTCCTTTGCAATTTGTTTACTAGGACGACCTCCCTCCTCATCCAGCGAGGGCTCTCCAATATCCTTGATCCAGTCAACTATTGGGTTATCATCATCATCCATCTCAAATATGTTGGCCAACTCAATTCCATTACTCTCTCTGTCCATCCCCTGTCTATTATGAATCCTCCCTCTGTCTCATATTATAGTGTAAGTAGACTAGGTTCTTTAGACGCTTGACACCCAATTGGTTGCGCCTCTTTGAGTGGATGAGGCCGAAGATGCTCCAATTTCACTCACAACCAGTAACAAAACGTCTGGGAGAGCACTTTGCATGCAATCGTATTCAAGTGGGGTGAGTCATGTCCAAATTGTAACCATCATTCAGCTTAAACAAACATAAATTCCAAGTCATTTCAATACTTAAGTAACTAACTTAAAGATAGAATATAATTAATTAAATATATAATGAATTAACTTACCCTCAGGGGTAGATTCCCATCCTGGTATGGCCACAGAACGACCGAAGCTCCAAGTGGCATCCCTAAATTCCTTCATCTAAAATATAAAGAAAAAAAAATAATGACTAGGTTAATACTTAATAACTGATTATAAAACTATGAATTATGAATATCAAATCACAATCTCACCTTCATAAGGATGATTGCTTATTTAGATGGATCCGGTTCTAACCTCTCCACTACAGTTTGGATGGCATCTATCAAATCTTGCCTCATCCCAAGCATGTCTTTGTAATGGTTCTTGGGATTTAGATAGTATGCTTTGTAAGAAAAAACAAAAATAAAAGGGAATAGTCAATGCTTAATAGTGTGATAATATAATGAAAATTAAATTGATTCCTAGACTTAACAACTCACTAGCCTTATGTAGTGGATGCTGCAACATAGACTCTCATCTAATTTGGATAATGTTGAGGATTTTCTTGTTGCCCTGTGGTTAGACATGAACAACTTGTTGCTTCATCTTATTTACCATAGTCCATATATGTGGTAGAGTAGGTCTTCTTTGCTGATCTACCATCTTCACATATGCACCACAGGCTCAAGCATCTTCACCACTGTCCTCAAATTATTCTAGAAACTGTCGTCGAGTATGATCAACTATGCTCTCCTTCCTCTTATGGATGAAGAACCCTCCTGTTAAACCACCTGCTTTGATGCAAACATGCTCCTAAAGCCTGTCTTCCTACTCTTAAAGCTCTGCAGTGCTATCCAATTGGTAGCAAATCTGGTTATGCCTGGCCTCACTAAGTCACCTTAACACTTGTCCCTCATCATCTTTAATGCATAGGTGTGGTTATAGATGAAGGTGCTAACTTGTTGGGCTTGCTCCACAGTCTTCTTCACAAGCTTGTCCTTTCTTTTGTCCTTTAGCATTAGGTCAATGCAGTGAACAACACATGAAGTCCAAAAGAGCCTATATCTGTCCATTAAGGCATCAATATAAAGTCATAAGATGTATATGTAATGTAAGATGTATTTAAAAATTAAATTAGTACTAAAAGTAGAAGCAAGTTTTGATACCGGAGTTCTTGCATCATCTTCATCCTAGCTCTCTTGTAGTTGGAGCCATTATAAGTCACGAATTGGATCACATTCTCCACTGCAACCTCCTTCACCCCTTGCTTCAATAATTTGTAAATGTATTTTTCATCTTTCTTCTCACTGGATGCATCTATTGACTTGAGGAACACTGTCCTCCCATCACAATTCAACATGAAATTGATGATCGATTGTCTAGTGGTACCAGTCCAACCATCACAATCACTACATAATGAGTCCACATGGGCTTTAACCCATTAATGTACTCATTCAAGTGCTCTTTATGCTTAGGCAAATAGAAATTATATATCTCATTTGGGGTGTGCCCCTGTACACCACTCCTAGCTCGGCCTATCTCCTCAATCATATTGCTATGGTAAAGCCCTTGGGTTGTATGTGCTGGAATTCTATGATAGATAACCCATTTGGAGAAAGCTATCCCCCCTTTCTCCTTCACACTTCCCCACAAGTGCTTAAACTTTATTTGCTTTTGCTCAGGTCTCCTAAATAGGGCTAGATCATTACGATGAATCTCAAGTTCCAAATTTGTAGCATGTGCTAATGAAGCTCGACTCCTTGTTGGGGCCCATGGGATAGGAACCTCCTCCCTCGCACTTTGACTCCTCCTCATAGGGACCTGGGAGTTGCGTGTGTCTCCCATACCTGTTGGCTCTCTAGAGGACCCATAACCCATAGCCCTCTGCTGTCTCCTCATGTCGTCAACCCTCGCCTGCTCCCTACTCATCATCATCGCCCTCCTGATATGTGCGGACTCTGGGTCAGGGTCACATCCATACTCTTTTTGCTCCTCTGGATTATAATTCTGCTCTCTTGGCTCTGGAGGGTCATCTAGGCATTCATCCTTGAGGGGCCTCTTATCTGTTTCTTGTAATAATTGTACTCACTCTTCTTCCTATCGGCTGTCAGTGGCTTCCTGTGTTGTCAAGCTATGTTTGACGTCTTTCAAAGAGAGTGCCTAATACAAAAAATACACTAAGTATCTTAAAAAACATTAAAATAAGCTAAAAAATTGACATACATGTTACTATAAATAATCTCCTATTTTTAAATATATAACAGAATTTAATTAGTATTTTTTTAATATTTAAATATTTTTCAAACAATTGAAATTAATAATTAGCAACAAAAAATCTGATTCAGCACCATCACAGCATAGATGAAGTGATGATGTCACACATTCATCAATTTGAAGCTCATACATGAGTGTATACATGTGTATTTTAGGAATATACATATTTTAGAAGATAATTTTTAAATACAGAAAAATAAAAAAGTAGTAGCAATATGCAAAAATTGATTTTTACTTCACATAATCATAGGTCAACACTCTAGACTAAACATATGTTAATTTGAAAGCTATCTAAGTTGATTTGAGTCATAAACAAAACAAAAATAAAGGAGAACTTTGTTAGCTCACCTTATTTGATTCTCAAAACCCAACAATGGAAGAACAACAATTGAGAAGGAATGCAAAGGAGTTGCTAAAATGATGTGAACTAGGGGTAGAATCCAAGAGAAAGGAGATTTTTTTCTCAAATAGTGTCGAAATCTACAATGGCAAAAGGGCTCGAAAATTTCCCAGGTTCCACTAAAAAAAGTTGATTTTTGTAACAGGGAATGTATTGTTTCAGTTGGTACCAAAATTTCGTGTCGTTTCGTACCATTTCGGTCGAAATGATACATTCCAACGATTTTTTTTGCATTTTGTCTCGATTTCAAAATATTCTATAATTTTGCTTGAAATCTCAACAATTTCAAGCGAAAAATTTTCCATGCTATAGAGTTGGTGACCACGTATCTTGAGTCTCATAGCGTGAGAGTTAAAAAAAAAAAAGAGCATCACAACTCACCTTTGGTTGCTGGAGAAGAAGAATGGCACGTGAGAATTGAGAAGAAGAAGCTGCGGCTGTCGGAGGTGGTTGGTATAGGTAGTCGTTGGCTTGCTGTAGAGTCGGGGACCAAGTATTCTGAGTCTTGGAGAGTTAGAGTTTCAAGAGGGAAAAAAGAAAAGAAAAAAAAAAAAAAAAGAGAAAGAAAAAGAAAAGGCATCACAACTCACCTTCGGTTGCCGGAGATGAAGAATGGTGTCGGAGATGAAGGAAACCTGCCGGCGATGAGGGAAAACGATGAAGAAATTCTGTGGACTCCTTTGGTTGAATGTTGTCTTTGTGAGGATGAAAACGATTTGCGAAATAGGAGTTTAGGTTTCTTAAAGTTATTATTTCTTTTTTAAATTTGTGATTCTATGTAGCAATTATAAAGAATTGTAGTATACTTTTGACCAATTGAATCTTACAGATTGGAATCAAATGGACTGAGAAACATCAGCCTTTCGATTGGACTCTTTATATGAAAAAAAAAATAACATTAAAGCTGACGCTTGGCTGCCAAAGGCGTCCGCTTTATTGTATTCTCTTAAAGCGACTAACGCCCAACACTACTGGCACCATCCGGACGCTTAAGCGACACTTTGACAACTATGGTATGAGCTGCGAAGTCCATGATCCTCTATCCTATTGAGAACTTAAATTAAGTCTAACTTGAATTAATCCTGAATAGCTGGTGCTGGTGAACCCAAAAAACTTAACTGAACCCAATACAACTGGTCTCTGTTATTAATTTTTTTGTTTGGGTGAATAGAAAAAATTCCTTAAAGATAAGAAGGGTGGGGGGGGGGGAAGAGAACAACAAGAAACAGAAGGACATTGTCCTAACAAAACTAACAAGGGCAAGTGAACAAACAAGAACAAGGAACTTGGCACTAAGGCCGAGAATGAAGAGCGAAGACAGACTCGAAACTATTTTTCCTTTTCTTCTTCTTCTTTTTCTTGGAAGACTGGAGATCAACAGTGTAGTCTTTGGCTAGGTGATGGCGTCCTTTAGTGGAGTGAATACTTTTCCTGCAACCTGAAGAGGAGCAGAAGGGGTTTCGGATTCCGAAGTACCCCCAAGCTCACTAACACGCGTCAAATGGGGTCAAGGGTAGAGGGGAAGGGTTAAGCTCAGAAGAGGGGAAGCAAAGGATTGGTCTGAGGTCGGGTGGAGGGATGGATCAGGAAGGATAGGGGACATGCTACTATGCTAGAGGTGGGCCCAAAAAGGGCCCCAACAGAAGGGAAAAGAGGGTAGGAAATAGGCTTAGCAGGGTTGCCCAAAAGAAGAGGGTGTGCAGGGAGATAGGTTTTGCCCGGAAGAATCTAAGGGTGGGGGGAGATATGGGTTGAGCCCTGCCCAAGAGAGAGGAGGTCAAGAGAGAGACAAGTTTGAGGATGGTGGTCCACTCAGTTAGAAAGAGAAAAGGAGAGAGAGATTTTGTTGGCTCCGGGTGGTCCACACCAACGGAAGACTGAGGTCAAGGGTGGGCTGAAGATGGAAAGATTGGGAATGGGTGAAAAGATATTGTAGGTTGCAAAAGGGTTAGCATAGCACGTAAGGGGAATGCCTGGGGGTGAGGCGATATCTCACAAAAGTGGTATGAGGAATCTAATAGTCCACAATGCTTCTTCAGTTAGTAAAAAGTCATGGGGGAGTGGCCAAAACCTTTACTTGTGTGAACTTAAAATAAAAAAGACTCAACAAGGAACAAAGCATACCAGCTAATACTCTTCAGCCACTGGCTGCTTTTGGGAAGTCCCTAGGTGAAACTTTAAAAACAAAGACCAAACTGATGAGGGAAACTGCACTGATCGACTAGCCTATTTTGGCGTCCCAAATTATGAAACCGAACTCTAAATCCAAACTGATGGAACTTATGAGTAGTAATCCAGTCTTAAGCGACTAAGCAATCATAAAATAAAGGAATTAATCTTTCTTCTAAAACTAACCCATTATTTGTAGATATCATGGTTGAACTAGAACTGAAACCATAGGTTCAGTTGAAACAGCAGACTGGTTCAGAGTATGAACCAGAGGACCAGAGTACACTGTTGTATGCAAGCTATTGCATGTGCTTCTCTCTCTTCTTTTATAACTTTTGAATACTTTTTCACTTTCAAATATTTTGTTGCTTCCATTTTTGGTGTCTCCTTTTCTTTTTTCTGGAAGCCAAAGCATTACATGTCTGTACCTTTTGTAACAGAAGAAATTTAACTAGAGAATTGTTACATGTTGTTCTTTTTACGTCTGACAGGTGCCACAATCTATTGCACCAGAAGTTGCCCATCAAAGTTCAAGGTGTTATCAATTCTCCCATTCAAGACCATTGGAAGGCCAATTTAGCAAACTGTGAGTGATCAAACTTACATGCTGAACAGGTTCACACTGAGAATTTCCCTCTTATAAACAGTCTTGTAATATCTATTCAACTAATTCATCCATATTGAACTCTGTCCCTCAAATAATGTAATACATGAGGTGGATTTTCACCCCCCACACCAACCCCCTTCCCTTCCCTCCCAACACCCCCTCCCCAAAAAAAAAATAAAAAAAAGGAAAGAAAGAAAGAAAGAAAGAAAAGGACCTAAAATTTACTGTGTTGGCAATAAGAAAAGTTACTCTGCCGTCATCACATCTGTGAAGTCATTGCTGCAAGTGAAAAAACTCAAAAAGTGTGCAAGTGTGTATGACTTCGTGTGTTGACATTAATGCTTATTCTATTTTACATGAGGGCCTTCTTTATGTGGTATGAACAGACTTTGTTTTGCATTCTTCACTCACTCTTGTAGTATAATTTGAACATGGGAAGACTTCATCTTGTCTTTAGTGAGCTAATTTCAGAGTTAGGCCGCTGATCCATGTTAGTTATGTCTTGGCTGCACGTGAATACTTGTGCTATTTAAATCCAAAAGGTAATTCAATCATAGTTGTCAAGGCGTCGCCTTGGCGTCCTGGCGGGTTTCTAAGGCCTGAGGTGATGGTCGCCTCAGGCAAAGTTCATAAGGCGGGTGCCTCAGAGATGAGGCGTCTCTGAGTTGTCACCTCAGACGACTCGGACGCCGTATTGCACTGGGCGATCGCCTTATTGGGGGTTTAGAATTGTAAATTATTTGATTCCAAATCAAAGGTGAAATTTAATTTGAAATGTAGATTCTAATCGGAAAGAATCTAATGGGTGAGTTGTTATATAGGTGTTACGTATTATTACATATTATCATTTGTAACATTAAATTAATTTAAAAAAAAAGAAAAGGAAAAACGAGATTATTGAAATCGATCAAAACTCAATCTCAACCCTAACCTCTCTCTCTCTCTCTCTCTCTCTCTCTCTCTCTCTCTCTCTCAGTCTCTCTCTCGCTCTCTGCTACTCTCCCTCTGCAACTCTCTTCATCTCCGACTCCGACAGCAACCACCGGCGACACCAGTGACATCGGCAACAACTAGCGTCATCACCGGCGATAGCCAGTGTCACCGACGACAGCCTTTGAAGGATTTGGAGTCTTGGACTCGTGCGGCTCTGTTTCTTCTTCTTTCTTCTGCAACTCCACCGTATCTCAGCCTTCTTCTTTCTTCTGCAACTCCTCCGGCGGTTGCAGGCTTGCAGCGAGTCACTTCCGGTCACTCTGGTCTCCATCTCAGGCGACGGTAAGTCGCTGAATACTTTTTTTTTTCTTTCTTACTTCTGGTCACTCTACTCTTACTTCTGCTTCTTTTTTTTCTTCTTTTTCTTCTTTTTCCCTCCCTCATAGGCTCATACGAAGGCCACTGTAGTTGCAGCGATCAAATTGCAGCGGCGTCGGTCACCATCTCAGGCGACGGTATGTCACCGGATTTTTTTTTCTTCCTGCGATAGTAAGATAGTTACAACTTGCTTTTTTTCTTCTTTTTTTTTGGTTTGGTTGTTGCATACTGCTTGGTGTATGACTGTATTAACACTGACTCACTGTATGTTGCTTTTTTTTCCTTTCTTCCTGCGATTTGCTCCCAAGCATGAATTTTTCAGAAGCTTGGTTGATGCACCATGTGCAAACCATTTGTTTTCAGCATCAAACAGTTGAGATTGATGCTTTGTTTCCATCAGCTTTGCTTCGATCAGTAAACCTTCTTCTTTACAGGCTCCCCTGGTTCACCCTTGCATGATTGCTTCTGCTTTACCTGAAACCCAAAACAAAAACACAAATTAACTTCCAGATTAATTCATACCAACATTTCTAAACATATATAATTTGATGATCACATTAGAAACTAACCTCTGCAACAGGCTCCCCTGGTCACTCAATATCCTGTATTCTGAATTTCTGATTTGCTTGTGATGGATCCTTCTATTAACAATTGCATCGGCTGATCAGCTTCATCACCATGTACAGTAATTTTTTTAGTCATCATCTTCATCTTATATTTTCTGATTTTTCAGAATAGAAGCTTGGTATCATTATCAATTTCATTATTTAGGACCTATTATGTGTGGTTTGTAGTATGTTGGATGACTTGAGGTAGGCTAAATGGCTAATATTAGTTTTTTTTTTTTATATATAAGATATGTTTATAATGAATTAGTGTATGAGATGTACACTAAAACGCCTCGACCGCCTCAAAAGCGCCTCGGAGGGCGCCTCATTGACTCATCGCCCCAACTAGCTAAAACCGCCTCGCATCGCCTCGTCGCCGTGACAACTATGAATTTCAATATTTGATTGGAGTTTGATGATCGGGTAAATCATTAGATCCAAAACTGCATTGCTGGTAGGCTACTCTCAATTTCTGGTTGGATAGTCTCGATCAGATTATTTCTCCAGTCTTCCTACATCTGCTGGTGTGGCATCTTTGCCTTTCCTAGTTGCAACATCAAGAGCTTTAGCTGAAAAGGCCATGACTTCCTTAAATTCCTCCACCCTATCAGCTGGGCAACTGAAGAGGGCTTATGTATTTACCAAATTCGTGACTACAATATTGCAGGTCTCCTAAAGCTTATCTAGGAGAGCTCTTCCAAGTACGACTCTTTCAGGGTCAATTGCGTTTATTCCTGCCTTCTCAAACCTGACTCCTTTTAGACTACCCTCCTTCCCTGCAACCCTTCTAGGGTCTGGTGCAAGCTTATTAGCTTTTGCCTCTCACCCTGTCCGCAACATCTGTCATCGCTGATGAATCTGCCACCTCTTGCTGGCTTGGTTCGTCGCAGCCCCTTGGCCTCTTTTATAACCATGGTTCAAGTTTTGGTGAGATTTTTCTGAAACCTGAAACCTTGGTTTCTGAAAATGTGCTTGGAAATTGAATAGTCTTGTGTTTTTGTCTAGATTTCGACATAAACCAACCTGTTTCAAGTGTTTCGACCATTTCTGTCCATTCCATGTGTTATATTCACCAGTTTTGGTCAAGCTTCCAAAGTGGTTTTTTGAATTTAAACCTTCATTTTTCACCCAAACCCCTCCCTAATTTGTGATTCTTCCTCCCATTTGCTGGATTAAGGTGGATTACAGCTCATTTGAAGAAAGGTATGTATGTTCTTCACTTCTTCCCCAAATCTTAAATTTTTGATAGTTTTTTTGGATGAATAAATAATCATATTAAAAGAAAAGGAAGCAAGAGAACAAGGTCTTTAAGGAGAAGACCTGAAAGAGGAACAAAGACCCCAAGAGACAACAATAAGCCTGTTCCTTGGGGTATCATCAACAGGGGGTGGGGAATAGCTACCAGTACATGTTAATTCTTGTTCAAATCAATATATGTTTATTTTAGGGGCCTAATCAATGAAGCCATGTAGTTCAAATTTGATTTTAGAATAGTCCTAGTGTTTGTTTAATTTTCTGGTTTAAAAAGTTGATGCCCATGTAGTTAAAAATAAATAAATACTATTTATGCATGACAGATGACATTGAATCTAATACATGTGAGATACCATCACTCAACATTGAATCCAATATATGTGAGACGCCATCCACCAAGGAACTCATCATGGAACTAAGCGGAGATCTTGGCAAAAGTTTATTTTTCCTTATTTAGTTTGTGGTTATCATGTTGTTGTCATGAAATGTTGATTTTATCACACATTTAAAGTGTGTTGATTAAAATTTACAACTCCTTGTATTTGTCGGAACAGATTGTGTCTGCCAATTAGTAGGATATGACTGCGTACTCTTTGTTGATCTTTTATGCAAGATAGTTCATTCATTGTGTTTAAATAAGGTGTATGCAAAAACCAAGGTCAAAACACAGGCAAATTAAGGCAAGAACCAGGCAAGAATTTTCCCGGGAAAGTTACCTGCTTTCCGCCCATCTCCCCAAGATTTCGGTCGTATCACTGAGATTTTGGACCTTGTCTATAACCACCTTGGGCCTCGTGTGGTGCACACCTCGGGCATTCCCAAGCATACCCGGGTGGCCTCCATCTATGAAGGACAATGGGTTCCTCCTTCCCCACCTCCTTTCTATTACCTTGAGCTTGATAAAAATAAATGACCATTAGGTGGGGATGTTTGGTCAGCTTTCTTTAGGATGTATTTGATAAAATTTAGTTTGGGTTAATCTTTGTTTTCGATTGAAGTGGAGGAAAAAAACCTTTTAGTATAGAACAAAGAACCACCACTGAGACATTCAGTGATTGTGCATGTTGTTCAATGTTTGTTTTTTGACTGGACCTGATTCAAAAGACAGAAGGGGAATCAAAGAAGAAAGCACATGCAAAAGCAAGTTTCCATTGTGCTGTCTGTTGAACAATGTGACAACGCTTTAATGAATTCATTTGTGTTATTTTATTTGCACCGTCTCCTTACACATGCTTTAAAACTGTTTCTTATAGATCTATAAATATGCCGCGCCCAAAGGAGGAAACACTATTAAGGCATTCAATTTTGGGCCCAAATGGGCTCCGTGGGCAGTGGCAACCACCTATTACTAAGCAATTGGTATGGCATATTTCAGATTACATTCCTTATTTTTGGTCAAGAAATGCCACTGATTTTCACATGTGATGTAGGTTCAATATCCAAGCAATTTAGACTTAACTCCGATCGAGATCCCAAGGTTTGATTTCTATCAATATGTTATATGTCTGAATGATTTCCTATGGTTCATGTATTTCTCCGTACATAGATGGCTTTCTATGATTAGTCTTTAGGTCCCTTAGATCTTTGGGTTGGGGTAAGGTTGCTCCAATGATTTGATCAACAGCTTTGTAAAACATTTTGTGATGCAATACTGTGATCAGAATGGATTTAAGCTCTTTGCAACTTCTTTGGACTCTTTACTATGGACTAATGGTACTAGATATTCAATCCCAATATAAAAGGGTAAGTTGGATTGTGGGCACTTTAAGTTCTATAGTTCACAATTCAAGTAGTTTCTGAAGCTATTCTAAAGAAAATCACAGGACATGGTCCTAGTTATCCTACAATTACAAATGTAAATTGCTTTAATAGGAATATAAACATAAACATCTCCAGACATTTGGCCCTCACCAGACTCCTGCTAAACGTTGGGAGCCTTGTGCACTGAGTATTGCCTTTTATAAACAAAAACATCTAACAGTTGAGTCACCATTGGTGATCTACACTGTATCCATTCTCTGGTATGACCTATTCTACACAATGTTTAGTGCCAGATCTCGTAATTGAAGTAAAAGTTTAAAAGCTTTACTCATGTTCATTATAGCATCAATAATAAGACCTCACCAGACATGCTTTCAGGGCCATCCTCCTGCTCTATAGTGGAGGATGCTGTGTGCCTGTACTGACAATTAGGACATGCTCTGGCTCCAGTTCTCTATCTCCTTTCTCTACTCCTAAGTTAAGATGAACTGATGAAATATGCTGAATTTTGTTTATAAAAGGACGGAAGTAATGGAACTTGGCTTGTTGGTCCATGCTTTTCTGGATCCTGCCTTATCACCTTTGATTTTGGAATAATAGTTTCGTTTTATACTAATATTTTAATGGAAAACAGCCTGGAGCATCCTGTGAAAGATGAAGTTATGATCCAAAAAGACAGTAATTCATTGATTAAAAAGTCTACTTTGGGAGCAGTCCTTTTTGATGACCACCAATCAGTTCAGGATGTGGAACCTCCTTCCTTGATTTCCTTGGACACAGTACAAACTCCTGGTCATACTGACATTGTCAGACAGCCTTCTCCTCCACCTGTTCTTGCAGATGTACAAGATCTGATTCCCATCTCATCTCCTCAAATCCCTGAGTTTGGTTGTGCGGTAGAGAACTCCTTACAAGATGAACTGGCTCGCTCCAAATCACCACTCGAGTTGCACATTGTGAGATTCTTGATAACCTTTGTGTTTGTGTGTTGCTGTTCTTATTATGATATTTTTGGCAAGTATGGTGTGGTTGTGAGGAGTATCTTTTGTAAGATGTTTTATTTTTGAGAAATTTCCTTTGCAGATGACTTCTTAATTGCCTATTACATGTTATAAGAAGTGAAATATTGCTCTGATTTCTAAGTTTATTTCTCTTTCCAGTCAACAACGATGATGGAAGACTTCATGAGGTTAGCAAAGTCCAACACTCAAAAGAACTTGGAAACCTGTGGTGTTCTTGCTGGCTCCCTTGTAAGTGTGAAACACTGTGCTGTTTTTGTATTTAGTGAATACTCAAACTGAATGCCTAGAATACCTAAATTACTTTTCTCTTTGCAGAAGAATAGAAAGTTTTATATCACCGCTCTCATAATCCCAAAGCAAGAGTCAACATCAGATTCGGTAACATTTCTGCAAAGCCATTTTTCCTATCCATTTGATAAATGAAATTCTCTAGGTTTTTGTCTTGATGAAAAAGTATTTATTCTTGTCAGTGTCAGACTACAAATGAAGAGGAAATATTTGATGTACAAGATAAGCAGTCCTTGTTCCCCCTGGGGTGGATTCACGTGAGTATCACAGACAAGTGTTGTCTATTTTACATTGGAAAAAATTAAATTAAATTTCTATCTGTACACTTTTCCCATATAACCTCACATTACTACTTGGTTTTGCATTTTTTTTCAAGATCTCCTCTTTGATCTGGTAATAGGATATAGCATTTGATGTTGTTCAGAAGCTTTACATGTGTTTGCCACTAGGTATTTTACGGACACGATAAATAGAACGAATGATGTTGTTATACTGAACAAATTTCCTTGAGCAATTCTTTTTGGTCTGTCCGTTCCACATTCTGCAATTGTAGCTTCCAATTTGGACTCGTTTCTATTGACATATTTTATCTTTTCTCAGATAATCATGTATTATTTCATCTTTTGTGGCTTTCTCACTCACTATATCCTTTTGTTCTCCTTCTTTTTATTCATTTTACCTATTACCAAAGATGTCCCTCTTTTATTTTCTCCTTGTCCTGAATTGGCCCTGCCTTTTGTTATATTCTTAAATTTTCTTTGCTTCCTACTTTACCCTCCCACCAATTCATTGTTTATTTCTAATTCTGCTTTTCCAGAATTACATTATTGCCATTGTATTAGATAGTTCAACTTAATTATAATTCTGCCATTTCCTTTTTAAATTTTCATGAATTTCAAGTTTGTCATTACTTTTATGAAATTTTGTTTTTACTGTTTTGCCATTCTTCCATTTTCACGTGAGTATTCCACTGTTTTCCCTTCACCAAGGTTTAAAGTGTTGCGTATGTAATGTATCGGTCAGGTGATTTTAAGAGACGTTTCATTTTGTATCGTAACATAAATACATATAGACAGGTGCATAATTGGATGGGATAATTAAAATAGGCATCAAAATGGTCTAATTTGAACAATAAACTATATATATAGCTAATAAATAGTCATTCCATCATGCATAGACTGTTGAAACAAACAATTTTATATATTTAACATAATCCCTTTTTTTTTTTTTTTTTTTCCAATTTCAATTTCAAATTCTCAATATTTTGTTTTGCTGGTATGTGTGGGTGTGGGTGTGAGTGTGAGTTTGTCTTTTCCTACCCTACTCCCCCGCTATGTGATAGAGCCTGAGGAAGTGAGGGTAAAGGTATAAGACTGAGGGGGTGAGGGATAGACAAAGGAATGGGATTGGTAATTAGGAGGTTAGTTTTGTCATACCCTGCATTCATTCATTCATGGCTTATATACGTCTATAGGGCTTACAATTTCATCATTCTCTGTAACCTGATTGAGCTCCCAATTTGAGCTTTGCATTTGTCATTCCCTAACAACCTTGTCTCCCAACTAACAATATTCCCCTTTCATAATGCGTAATCCCTTAAAATGGGTGGAGCCTGTATCTTCTTGGTGGTCCTGCGAGTACCCTCTGCTGCTCCCTCATTTCCAGGTGGCATACAAGCTTGAGCCACCTGCATCCTCTGTGGCATTCTCAAGGCCATTAAGTGTTGTATCATTGCCGGCGCCAAAAAGACAAACCTTGTCCTCAAGGTTCAAGTTAGGGAAGCAGTCCTGCATGGCGGCAACGTTGACCCAGGTGCATCCTTGAGGGGCTTATCTTGCCATTGCATGAACACCTGTTCCATCCGTTGCCCTGTTCGAATTAAGTGCCGTTGTTTGAGAATTGCAGCTGGCGGAGGCACGACTGGTAGAGATTCCTGGGGCATGGTTTTAGCACAAGTATTTGAAAAACATGGTGTATATGTGGGGGGTTGGTAGTTCCAGTTTGTATGCGACCTTGCTGATGCCCTGCACTATGTGAAAGGGCCTAAAATACCTCTTCCTCACATTATGGTTTAAGTGCTGTGCTGCGATGGTTTAATGCTAAGGCTGTAGCTTCACCCAGACCAAATTGCCAACAGCATACTCCCTATCCTTCTGATGCTTATGCACCTGGGCTTTTGTACCAGTTTGGGTGCAATGCGAAGTGAGTTTGAGGCTCATGCAGGACAACCAGCTAGGACCAATTCAAACCCACCATTGGATGCCAGTTCAAACCAGCCAACTAGTCAAAATAGAAGGTCCCCTTGCTCCACAATTTTGACTAGTCAACCGGGACTGCCACAATAGGAGAAAACATGAAGAAAGAAGGTCAAAACACTGTTCACATCACTATTCACATGAACAGTGTCACAATCCTTTATTTGGTATATTATGAATGTTCCATAAAAAATTGTGGGGCCCAAAATCAGATTGCATGTAGACTTTTGTTAGAAAACAAACTTTAAACAACCAAAACAGTAGCTGAACTTAAAAGAAAAGAGAGAAGAAGAAGAAAGGGAAGAGAGGTGAAGAACCAGCAGAGAAGACCTGCGATTCTAGCTAGAGTCTAGAATTGCAGGATGCCTATATTTATAGTTTTCAAGAGATCTAATACAGCTTGAGTGGCAAGAAAACTGTCCTCTAGAAAAGGAATTAAAAAATATAGCTTAAAGACAAAACTTACTAATTTTTTAACTCCTAAAATCTGTCCAAAATAGAAAGTTCTGAAAATAGACACTAGCACCAAAATAGAAAGTGATGAAAAAAGGCAGCTGCTGCCAAGGCTTGTGCACCAAGGCAGCAGCCTTGGAGTCTCTGCACAATTCTCAAAAACTTTATTCTTGGGAGATTTAGGACGTTAGTTTAGTTTCTATTTCGGTAGTTTCTATATTAGTTATTTATGCATGTGGCTGAAATGTAAAGCCTGGTAGTTTCTAATTTCAATTAGTTTTTGTTCCCATAAGATTCTATTGTCACTACTTACTAGGATATTAATTTCTATTTTTAGTATACTAAGTTTCTAGTTCTTGAAAAGCTTTAGCCAAGCTATAAATAGGCCTTATATTGCAATAAAAAAGAGGACTTTTGGAGAAAAGAAAAATATGAATTGAAGCTTTAGCACTGAGCGTTTGCAGCCCCCCTTTGGTTCTTATGACCTGTGAGTATTCTTCTCCTTCTTCCTCTTCTTCAAGACTGATTCTTCTAAGATTTCCTCTTCTTCCCCCTATCTTCTTTACCCTTGTTTCTTCTCTATGCTGTCCCCCAATAGAGGCGAGTCACCACCTAATCACGAGTTTGCAATTCGTGAGATGCGGCCTTTAGCATTTGCTCCCTGAAATGTATTTAACATTAGTGGGAGGTGGTCTTCCATATAGGGCCTCAAATGGTGTCATCCTTCTTGTTGAACGATAACTGGTATTATACCAAAGCTCAGCCCACCCAAGATATTTTGTGATTTCGTGTAATGCTGTGGTTTAGACACAACTGAGGACTGAAGGTACCTTTCAAGACTGCGGTTAAGTACCTCGGTTTGGCCATCCATTTGGCGGTGGTACGATGAACTGAGAGCAAGTATAATTTCCTAAACGCGGATCAATTCCTTCCAAAAGTTACTAACAAACAGAGGATCTCTGTCACTGATGATACAACGTGGGAGGCCATGCAAATGAACAATTTTAGCTTCGAAGATCTTGGACACTTTGGAATTGGTGAAGCAATGGAGAAAAACGGAGAAATGGCCATAGTTGGTCAGTCTGTCTACCATCACCCTGATTGCCAATTTGCCATTAAATGTGGGAAGACCTGTGATGGAGGCAATCTAGACTTCTTCAAATGTGGCTTCTGGAGAAGGCTGTCAAGCGTAGTGGTAGTATGCTTCACCTATTGGCAAACTGCACATTGACCTACATACTTCTTCACATCCTTCTTTGTTCCCCGCCAGATATACTAATAGTGACATGTTTATGGGTTTGCAAATAGCCAATGACCTCCAATGGGAGTGTCGTGAAACTCCTTCAGAAACTACTTCTTAAGCACAGAGTTAGAAGGCAACATCAGTCGGTGGTTGTAATAAATAAGTCCATCTCGGTATGAGTAGGTAGGATACTCGTGGAGTTTCTGTATTTTGGTGCACAATTGCTGCATCTCCATAGAAGCTACTCTCTCCTTCTACAACTCATCAAGGAATTCCTGTTGGGGACCTGGGGTGAAGAGACAATATATTAGTGGAGTGAAGTTTTAAGCATGCAAGATAACACATTTGCTGCATTATTGTGCTTCCCTGTTTGGTATTCAATATCAAAACTGTAGGCCAAGAACTTTGTAAGCCAATGATATTTTTTAGGGGTTTGAACCACTTGCTTGGAGAGGTCTCTAAGACTCTTCTGATCCGTTTTAATCATGAACTTCCTCTCAAACAAATATTGCCTCCATTTTGGGTATAGCTTGCGTGATAGCATACATTTCACGCCCATATGTTAAAGAAGCTTGGAGGTGAGGTGATAACTTGTGGCTTTAGTATCCAATGGGGTCTCCTCCTTGGGAGAGCACTACCCTTGTTCCTCTTCCTAAGGCATCTGCTTTAATAGTGAAGGGAAGGTCAAAGTCTGGTGATCCAAGAATAGGGGCTTGGGCTAGTTTTGGAATAGTTATGGAAGCCTATTGGGCTGGTTCGGCCCATTCAAATTCACCCTTGCGTAATAAGTTTGTCAACGATGCAACTATTTTGGCATAACCCTTGATGAAGCGTCTATAATACCTAGTGAGCTCTAGAAAACCCCGTACTTCCCTTTCTTTAGGGGCTTCGGTCATGCAAGCATTGAATTGATTTTACTGGGATCAACCGAAAGGCCATGGGCTAAAACTATATGGCCCTAGTATTCTATAGAGGTTCTGTTGAAGGAACACTTGGACTTCGTGGCATATAAATGATGGACCTGTAAAGTGCTGAAGACCTCCTTCAGATGCTGAATATGAATGGGCCAAGACGGGCTGTAGACTTGCACACAAGGAAAAAATATCGATTGAAATGGAGATTTCGACTTGAAACCAAATACTTTTTATCGACTCTTGAAAAGTCAATTTCGAGCATAAAAAATGCACTCAAATTGATTTGGATTTTTGCATACTACCTATTTCAAGCATAATAAACACTATAGAACTACTAGTTTACTAAAATAGAATAGAATAGATGTTATGACGGTGGGAATAGTCTATTCTATTCAAGCCTCATCCACATGCATAAGATTCCCTGACGGTGGGAAGTTGTGAATCCCCAAAAGAACTGGTGGTGGTGGGCCTTGTGGCTGTGGAATAGTGTGGAAGATCTGCTCAACAAATGAAAGAGCACCCTGGCTCTCAAGAGAAGGATAAGGATACTGATAAGGTCCCAGTGGCTGACTCCGATAATTTATAGTGGGAGGGACACCATAAGCTCTATAGGATGCTCCATAACCATAAGGCTCCACTAGTGGCTGACTGGCTTGACTCGGAATCTGATAGTCAGGAGGGACACCATATGGTCCATAACCATAAGTCGACTCGGTAGAACCAATACTCTCCACATCACTATCATATGAGGACTCTGCAGGCCTATGTCATCCGGATCTTCTGCAGGTGGAGGAGTCTCTAGCATCATCAATGCTCATCGATCTCATAGATCCCATCAAGCTCTCGGCATCGGGTGGACGGACGGTAGGACCCATATGATGGTGTGTCCTCTGTGCTATAGCTGCGTTGTCTCCCCTTCCCCTTCCTCGAATATGTAGAGGAAACATTTTGGCCTCGAGATGCAGTTCCAGTATGGTCTGAAACTTGTGTCGCGTGGGTGAATTGACTCTCGCCTGTGAATCTTGGTGGTCGTCCTCCCCACCCTTGACTCTCACTTGGTGGTGGTGATGGTCTGTTCCTAGGATCAGCTGAATCCTGATCACGAGGTCCCACACCCTTCTCATCCCCTCCATCATCACCGCCATCGCCATCATCACCGCCATCGTCATCATCACCACCATCGTCGTCGCCGGAGGCCTGAGTCACCTCATCCTCAGTATCGGACTAGAGAATCAAATCCTCACTCTGGGTGGATGCACTAGGGTTTGGCACGAAGGGACGGGCGGGCTTTGCATGTGCCCTCCCCTCCTGGGCCATGAAGTCCTCCACATCAGCCCCTATCTCCTTTGCAATCGTCTTACTGGGACAACCTCCCTCCTCATCTAGCAATGCCTCTCCACCGTCCCTGATTCAGTCAACTACTGGGTTATCATCATCATCCATCTCAAATATGTCGGCCAACTCGATATTGGTACTCTCTCTGTCCATCCCCTGTCTAATATGATCCTCTTTCAGTGTCATATTATAGTGTATGTAGACAAGGTCCTCTAGACGCCTCACACCCAATCGGTTGCGCCTCTTCGAGTGAATGAGACTGAAGGTGCTCCAGTTTCGCTCACAACCAGTGGCAGAACATGTTTGGGAGAGCACTTTGCTTGCAATCCTACTCAAGTGGTGTGAATCACGTCCAAATTGCAACCACCACTTAGCTGCAAAAAACATAGACTCCAAGTCATTTTAATACTTAAATAACTAAATTAAAGATAGAATATAATAATTAAATGTATAATGAAATAAATAAATGAATGAACTTAACCACATGGGCGGTTTCTTGTCCCGATACGGCCACAACATGATTGAAGCTCCCAGTGGCATCCCTAAAAGCCTTTATCTAATATATAAAGAGAAAAAACAATAACTAGTTACTAGGTTAATGACTTAGTATAAAACTATAAATTGTGAATATCAAATGATTCAAATCACTATCTCACCTCCATAAGGATGACTGCTTGTTTAGCTGAATTCGGTTCGAACTTCTCCACTACAGTTTTAACAACATCCATCAAATCTTGCTCATCCCAAGATTGTCCTTGTAATGGTACTTGGGATTTAAATAGTATGCTGTGTAAGAAAAAATATGTCATAAAAGGGAATAGTTAATGCTTAATAGTGTGATAACATAATGAAAATTAAATTAAATTAAATACTAGACTTAACAACTCACCAGCCTTATGCAGTGGATGTTGCAACATAGACTCCCATCTAATGTTGATGATTTGAAGGACTTTTTTGTTGCCGTGTGGGTGGACCTGAGCAACTTGCTGCTTCATCCTCTCTACTGCAGCAAATATGTGTGCCTAGAGTAGGTTTTTTCTGCTGATCTACCATCCTCAACACATTCACCACAGGCTCAAGCATCTTCACCACTGTCCTTACATTGTGCCAGAAAGTCTCATCGAATATGGTCAACTGTGCTCTCCTTCCTCCCACTGATGAAGAACCCTCCCAGTTAAACCACTCTTCTGATGCAAACATACTCCTAAGGCCAGTCTTCCTACTCTCAAAGCTCTGCAGTGCTATACTTAGTAGCAAATCTGGTTATGCCTTACCTCACTAACTCACCCTGACACTTGTCCCTTATCATCCTTAATGCATAGGTGTGGTTATATATGATGGTGCTAACATATCGAGCTTGCTCCACGGTCTTCTTCACAAGCTTGACCTTTCCAATGTCCTTCAACATTAAGTCAATGCAATGAGCAGCACAAGGAGTCCAAAAGAGCCTATATCTGTCCATCCATCAAGGCATTAAGCCATCAATACAAAGTTATAAAGTGTACATGTATTTGTGTAATGTAAATATATGTATTTACAAATGAAAATTAATACTATATGTTTAAATACCTGGAGTTCTCCTGCATCTTCAACCCAGCTTTCTTGTAGTTGGAGCCATTATCAGTCACAATTTGAATCACATTTTCCACTCCAACCTGCTTCACCACTTGCTTCAATAACTTATAAATGTATTTTGCATCATTCTTCTCACCGGATGCATCTACCGACTTGAGGAACACTGTCCTTCCATCACAATTCAACATGAAATTGATGATGGACTGTCTAGTGGGACCAGTCCAACCATCAGCCATCACAGCCACTCCATAATGATTCCACATGGGCTTTAATCCCTTAATGTACTCATTTAAGTCCTCTTATGCTTAGGCAAATACATATTATATATCTCATATGGAGTGAGGCCCTGTACACCACTCCTAGCCTTGCCTATCTCCTCAATCATATCTCTATAATAGGGCCTCTGGGCTGTATGTGCTGGAATACTATGGTAATAGGCCCATTTGGACTAAGCCATCCCCACTTTTTCCTTTACACTCCCCCACAAGTGCTTCAAGTTTCTTTGTTTATGCTCAGACCTCACAAATAGGGCCGGATTATTGCGAAGAATCTCAAGATCCGGATCTGTAGGATGTGCTGACGAAGCTCGACCCCTTGTAGGGGCCCATGGGATAGGAGCCTCCTGCCTCACACTCTGAGTCCTCATAGGGACTTGGGAGCCACCTGTGCCTCCCATACCTACCGGCTCTCTAGAGGACCCACAACCCAGACCCCTCTGTTGCCTTCTCATGTCATCAATCCTTTGTTGCTCCTTACTCATCATCATCGCCCTCCTCAACTGATCGGCCTTTGGATCAGGGTCACTCTCTCCTGGCTCATCCCTACCATAATCCTCAAGATTTTGAAGGTCATCTAAGCAGGCATCCTTGAACTCATCCCTCTGTGTTCTCTTCTCTTTCCTCTTTTGCTTTCCACCAATAATATGAGGCCATTGCCCGCTTGACCTCTACGGGCACCTTTGGGCACCCTGTTACATCCTTGTTGCCACCAGCTAGATGCAGCTTCAATCTAGTGGCCCCACCTCCTATTTGTTTCTTACAATAATTACACTCGCTCTTCCTCCTATTAGCTGTCAGTGGCCTCCCATGTTCCTAAGCTATGTCTGACATCTTTAAAAGAGAGTGCCTGATACAAGAAATACACACTAAGTATCTTGGAAAGCTCCACAATATGCTCCTAATAATAACCTCCTATTTTTAAATATAAAAATATATGTATAACTATATAAGTATTTTTTAATAAATAAATAATTTTCAAATATATAAAATACACACAAACTATCTTAAATATATCCACAACATGCTCCAAAAATTGCATATATGCTTCCACTAATACTCTGCTATTTTAAAATTTAAAACATAAATTAAATTTTGTTTTAATATTTAATTTTTTAATTATTTAAATATATATTAAATATAGTAAAATTACATAATTAACAGAAAAAAAATTAATTCAACACCATCACAGCAATATGGTGTCTCAACTCTCATATACATTCATTTGAAGCTTATACATGTACTATACATATACATTTTTAGCAATATACATAATTTAGTAAATAATTTTTAATAACAGAAAAACAAAAAAATAGTAGGAAGAATCAAAATATAATTTTGACACTACAAATTCATAGATCAACACTCTAAAGTAAACA
The DNA here is from genome assembly GCF_041222555.1 of Hakea prostrata. Classification (NCBI taxonomy): domain Eukaryota; kingdom Viridiplantae; phylum Streptophyta; class Magnoliopsida; order Proteales; family Proteaceae; genus Hakea; species Hakea prostrata. The sequence continues at coordinate 24,941,964 of NC_142610.1, forward strand.
TACATAAATTTGGAAGCAATCTAACATGATTTAAGGCACAAATGAAACAAAAATAAAAAAATGAGGAAGTTGGTTACTCACCTTGCAAGATTTGAGAAAATGCACAAATGGAGGAGCAAATCAAGTGTTTGAAGGAAATGGAGTACTAGAAATTAGGTGTAAAAGGGGATGAAAGCAAGAGAAATCATCAAAAATTTCAAAATGAGGTCGAAATGCAGAGGGCGATATCGCTCGAAATGTTGAAATAGCATTGGTAGGTCGAAAACTGGCTCAGTTTGGACACTTTATAAGCTGCGTAGGTATCATTTCGGCCCGATATGGTATTGGGCGGATATTTCGACTTATATCGACCGATATACGAAACGATATCTGACACTTTTTCCTACAACTGTATTTCGTTTCGATTTCATTTTTTGCAGGCATATCGATCGAAATATCGACCATATCGGTCGAATTTTTTTCCATATTTGCACATCACCAAAAATATCAACACAACTACTGGAGGTATCACCGAAACACTGAGTTCATAATTGTCTGGAATGTTGAGGTAGCATTGCTAAGGTTGAAAGGCACTGCCAAAACTTCATAGTGACCCTCATTGCGTCCGAAATAGGGTCTTGGGTATATCCTCTGTTCAAACCCTGATTTGATGTTGTCTTGAATGCAAATTCAATTTGGAGAATACTTGGCCTCCTATAACTCGTCAAATAATTCGTTAATGGTGGGGATGGGAAATCGGCCCTTGACTGTAGTTGCATTTAAAACCCTATACAACAACAACAACAACAACATCAACATCAACAATAACAAGCCTTATCCCAACCAAATGGAGTTGGCTACATGGATTCTTGCGTTCCAATTAGCTCTATTTGAGGCCATACTATGCATATCCTTTCTCACCACTTCTCTGAAGATTATCTTAGGGTCTGCCCCTAGCTCTTTTAATTCCTTCTATCGGGATGTCACTTCTCCATACAGGGGCATTTACAGGCCTTCGTTGATTGTGGCCATGCCACCTCAAATAACTTTCTCGTAGATTATCACTTATTGGAGCTACTCCCGAACCAGCTCTAATATGATCGTTCCTTATCTTATCCTTCTTTGTTTTGCCACTCATTCATCTTAACATCCTCATTTTTACTATACTAAGTTTATCTATATGATGCTTTTTAATAGTCCAACACTCTGCACCATGCATCATAGCTGGTCGAACGACGATCCTATATAATTTTCCTTTTGAGCTTTAAAGGGATACGTTGATCACACAAGACCTTGAATGCGCTTCTCCACTTCATATACCCTCTTTGAATCCTTTGGGAAACATCATCCTCTATATCAAATTTTTTTATTTATGATTGAACCAAGGTACCTAAAGTAATTGCTTTGAGGAATCTCTTTATCATTAGGTTTGACCACCTCCTTGTTCGCGTGATGATACCCAAAGTTACAAACTAGATATTTTGTCTTTGTTCTACATAGTTTAAAACCTTTCGATTCCAAACTTGCTCTTCATGATTGTAACTTGGTATTAATCCCTACTTGTGTCTCATCTATCAGCACAATATCGTTAGCAAAAAGCATATACCGGGGAACCTCATCTTGAATGCCTTTGGTTAATTCATTCATCATAAGTGCAAATAAATATGGGCTTGAAGCTGATCCTTGTTGTAGCCCAACTGTAATTGGGAATTCCCTACTTTGTTTGCCGATTGTTCTTACATTTGTCATTGAACCAACATATATATCCTCAACTATGTTGACTTATTTACTTGCAAGTTGCAACATTTCTTTTCTCTAGTACTTGCCAAATTAACATCTATGATTCTATCATAAGCTTTTTCTAGGTCAATAAAGACCATATGAGGATCTTTCCTATACTCACTGTATACTTCCATAAGTCTCCTAATAAGGTAAACACATTTCATTGTATTTTTTCTTAACATCAAACCAAATTGGTTTGTTGTTGCTGTAGTTACTTGTTTTAAATGGGTTTCAATTATTCTTTCCCATAATTTCATAGTATGACTCATCAGTTTGATGCCTCTATAGTTATTACAACTTTGTATATCTCCTTTAGTTTTGTATGTTGGAACCACGTTGCTTCTCCATTCTTCTAGCATTTTCCTTGTGCTCATAATCTTATTAAACAACTCAGTCAACTAAGCTAGCCTATAGGTTTCTTAGCTCTTCCATACTTTTATTGCGATTTCATTGGACACTTGTGACTTGCCTACGTTTATCCTCCTTAGAGCTTCTTTTACTTCAACATGAAAGCGCTATTTCCATCTTTTAATGATACCTAATTGTAGCATTTCTGAAACATGTCTGTCTTAACTCATTTTTTTTTTAAAATAGGGGTACTAGTAGGGTCGAACATTGACTGGAACCGGCTGACCTCCGGTAATGGACTTGATGGTCTTGGTCTCGTGGGGGAGGCATCCCATGGGGTTCATCAAATACCGTTGAGTATTCTTCCAATAGCTGGGTAAATTTTTGGGCTGTGAATTTCCTTCTCAGTGGACCCTGTATTGGTGTGCTCTAATAAACATTTCAGCATAGAGCTAGGCTTCCACTAATTTGCGCAACCGATAAAGTTGTGATTGGGCCGACACTCTATTTTGGTCACCTATAAAGTAATTCGGTCCTGGTCCTCCTTGAACCCAAGGGTTAACCTTTTGTAATCAAATGGTACCTGATCCAACTCGGCCAACCACTAGACCCCCAAGATTAGGTCTACTCCAATTCGTGGTAAAACATACATGCTTATTGCATTGGAATCTTGTTGAATTGTGGGGGTTGCTTTGTTTTATCGCCTTCACAAGCTAGACGCTCACCATTTTTGACCAAGAAACACTATGTGTGGCTACCATGGCCTACCCCAAGTGCTTTGCAACCTATGAATGCGTAAAGCTATGGGTACTTACCCCTATAACCCTATATGTTTGGTGAGTCTGATTGTCTTTGGATCCAACTTTCCTGTCAGAGAGTGGTAAGAAAGCTCAGGATTATCCATGCTACTGCCATTCACCGGTGAGGCTTCTGTAGTAATCCTTTGTTTGGTGTTAGGTTAGGTGGTGAGTTGTTTGTATTCAAGTAAAAATAACTGGCGAGACTTACACCTGGTACATTTGTTAGTAGCTTGGAGGATTAGAAACATGACTATTGCTTTTCAATTGGCTATTTTTGCATTAATTGCTACTTCATTAATCTTATTGATTCGTGTACCCGTTGTATTTGCTTCTCCGGAAGGTTGGTCAAGTAACAAAAATGTTGTATTTTCTAGTACATCATTATGGATTGGATTAGTTTTTCTGGTTGGTATCCTTAATTCTCTCATCTCTTGAACCTATTCGGTATTTCCCGAATCAAAAAATGAAACGACCCCTCCACCGAATTCCTTGGGGTTGTGAGACACATTCAAATTCAATAAAAGTCTCGAAAATGAAAACAAAGAAAACATTTCGGAGACCTATAAATGCCGCTGTACGGAGAAGTGATATAATCCAGATGAAGGGACTAGAAGGTCTAGGGGTAGACCTAAGATAACCTTAAGAGAAGTGGTGAGAAAGGATATGCATATCTTAGGCCTTGTATCTAGCATGACCTCAAACAGAATTGATTGGAAGGCAAGAATCCATGTAGCCGACCCCATTTAGTTGGGACAAGGCTATTGTTGTTGTTTGTCAGCAGAGGCTGATGATTCATCCATTTGTTAGTTTTCAAAATAATGTTTCCCATGATATCTATTTTAAAAGGCAGTGTTTCTTTTACCTGCCCATCGAATGCCTATGTACCAAAATTATCCAGATATGTCTTAAACCACTGAGAGATATCAGATGTCGTAGACAGATAGACCCCAGGACCCGGATGAATATCTTTCTGTATTGGATTATCTTGAACTTGAGATTTGTTGGGGTTGCTCTGGTCTTCCAACATTTCCTCCCCCGGCTTCTACTCTGCCCATATAGTTGCATCCAGGTATCCAAACTCAAAACGGTTTATCAAGAATATGATCTGCTGCTGGCTCCGATGCCAGTTGAAAAGGCTGGAATAATTGGAGTATTAAATGCGTTCAGTAATTCATTTGCAAGTGATCAAATGGTGTTGATGTATAGTTTTCAGGTATCAACTGACGAGTACTCGCCCTGTTATCTGGGATGCAATTTGGGTGAATCCCCATTCCTTGCAGCGTCATTTGATTAGCTAGTAAAGCTCAAACACGAATCTACAAATAAAAGATTTAAACAGCTGAAACTTTTCTGATGCAAACCTTTGTATTTACCCTCAACAACACATTCTCTCCCTTCACAATGCGACCTTCTGAATGGAGTACCAAGTTGGTACTACCTACCACAAAGCTTCCCCAAAAGACCTATGACTCATTTTCACTCATGCGATCCCATTAGTCATTTCAGAAGATTTTGAAGCAGAATATGAACCCCCATTCAGGCTCGCATCGTGACATTAATTATGATCTCTCAAGCTCCTCTTTTTTTTTGGTTATATGCTCTAAGCTGCAATAAAACCTCCACATGTTGCATGCACAAATGTCTTGGGAAAATCAGCCAAAGTTTATATTGCCAAAGGCAGAAGAGACTAGAAGTGTAAAGAAGAAGACGGAAGACTAAGAATGGTAGCCCAATTTGCGGTTGAGTTTTCTTGTCTTTAAGAAGACAAGAAGGTGCCGGGACAGGACAGCTACCAAAAGAACTAACAGCAGTCTTTCTAAAGAACTCGTCATTCAGCTCTGCAACTTGCAGAGGCAAGAGCTCTTTTCCCCCTCTTTTTAAGCTGTATCGGTATGTATCAACCCGTATGGGTTTGATACAATTGATATGTATCAATGAAAGTTTAAACTTTTCTAAATTTCATAAAGAGATGTATTTGAGTTGTATCGTCCAATATGTATCACATTATTTAAAATTATATTAAATTAATTTTTTAAGTAACATACCAACGATCAAGTCTCGTCTAGGTGTGTATTGGCCAATGAATTGAGAGAAGATGGAAAAGTAAAATCTAGAGACATATCGGTCTGTATCATATCCTAGGCTTGCGATACCAATACGTATCGGCGGATATGATGCGTTACAAGCTGATATTTTAAACTATAGGTCACTGCAGCTGTCAATTACCTCTGGATTATTATGGAATCTATGCAAGCTTCAATGACCGTTTAGAGGCTTCAAATAGAGGAAAGAGCCTCATGTACTCTAGTTTTCTTCTAACTCCACCCTACCACCACCATCTTAGGAATAGGCAAAGCAGAAAGAAGTTGGAAGTCATTGATTTTTATGGAGACCACAACCCAAAAGAATATCTTGAATCTTGATAAGGTTCATAACTTGGAGATTCTTTTTAGATAGTCTATAATCTTCGAGAGCCTAGGAAGTTGATATTTGTAGGAGGAAAATTGAGAGGAAAAGCTTGTGTTTGGTCGATCAAATACCCGTTTTTGTAGCATTGGACAAATTACTACATTGGCTAATACGTGAACTGCAATGGAATGAAGGTTCCAACCTATTAATTATAAGCAGCGTGTACCCCTCAAATGTGTGCAGTTAAGGCAGGAAGGATTGTCATTTGAGGAGAATGTGGCCAAGTTCTATTACACACTCGCTCTAAATTTGAGTGGGATGTGGAAGTCTTGGTGGTGTAGTGTCGCAATGGTTTGCACCCTCAGATTACTGCCACACTTGTAGGTTTGTAGCAAGTAGACTGTATACTCTGGAGGAAGCAGTCTGGGTGGCACATCAAGTTGAGGAAATTTGAAGAAACCATATAAAGGGCGAACCTGGTGCCGGAGGCTTCCTCACAAGCAGAGTCCTTTTTTTTTTTTTTTGGGTGGGGGGGTTAACAACTGTAGTCCACCGACTGTTGTGCCAACGCCTGCCCCTTTTAGAGAATTTTTTGGAAGCATATTTAAGGGATTTTTTGGAAGCATATTTTACAGGTGATAATTTTCGCCTACAGCGGCCTTCACAAGAGAAGGCAAATTCAGTTGGCAAACCACTAGCTGGTGATTCCTCTATGGCATCTTTAAGACCTAACCATCCATCTTCCCTACTTCGACATGATCTTGCTACGTCTTCTGCAAGGCCTAACAGACCATATTCCCCACTTCGGTGGGGTTCTGATCAGCCTTAACGTCTTTGGCATCCACAGCTGCCATTAGGTGTTTTAATGTAAAGGCTATGGACATATTAGTGTTCACTGTCCCTCCCGTTTGGTAGCTTCTCTTGATAAGGATAATTCTATTCCTTATACTCCTCAAGGCCATCTTGGTTTTAAGACAATTGATTGACCAGTAGAACAACCAACAAAGGAAAATGATGAGGACCGATATGCTTGTTATGTCCTTTGTCCCGTTTTGGTCACTCATAAAGGTATTGAACATGGAGATTGGTGCTGTAGCAGTATGCTTCAGACTCGTGTGAAGTGCAATGATCAATTATGCACTATGGTGATTGGCAGTGGTAGTTGCAATAATGTTTTCTGCAAAGAAGCTATCCAAACCCCTAGAAAGTTGCTTGGGCGAACAATGTTAACAGTAAGGTTACTAATAGATGTTTGGTCACTTGACCTGTAGCAGAATTCAGGGACACGTTGTAGTGTGACGTCCTCCCTCTGAAGGTCTGTCATATTCTTCTTGGGCGACCTTAGCTATTTCGACAAGAAAGTCCAACACCGTGGATGTGCAAATATCTACTCTTTCAAGCATGGCAACAAAAGGATGAAGTTTCTTCCTGCTAAGGGTCGTCCTGACATTAAACTAAAGAAAGCAACAGGATTATCCCTCCTACAGCGAGTTGTTTCAGATGGCCTCCTTGGTCCCTTTCCAAACTCGACGGTATCAAGTTCTTTTCAGAAGAGAAGAGCTACTGCAGTAGCCTTGGCCTGGTTGGACCAACATGATCCATTTTGGAAAGCCAGACCAATGGCTAGGCCAAAACCAGATTTTGGTCTGGAAAATGCTGGGTTTTGTAATATTTATTTACTTTATATGGTGTAGATTGCATATGATTTCCTTAGATAATTTCGTCTTTTGAATGTGGGTTCTATTAGTTAGTTCTATTTCAGTTGTTGCTATTCTAGTTAGGTTTCTATTTTTGGGACAAAGCCTCTATTTATTGTGTAACTGCATGAGGATTCTCAAAGTTCGATTATGAAATTAAATATTGCAGTTTAGGAGAGAAATCCAGCATGAGTGCGTGATTATCCCCTTCTCCTTCTCCCTCCTGTTCTCCTAGCTCTCTCTCTCTCAGAGCAGCCCAATGCAGCAGACCTTCTCAGGCTCTGCATTAGTAAGTACGTCTGACTCTGTAGATTGGGTTGGTTAATTGGAAAATTGGGTTAGAGAAGTAACTGACAACAGAAAGACTTCAATTCAATTGTCTATCCCATGAACATTTTTCTCGTGTGGTTCATATTTCATAATCAGTAATCCTATTCCAATTTCTAAGTAGTCGTAATTATTCTGGCTAGTTTCGTTCTTTGACATACAGTCTAGCCCATTAAAGGCCTTTCGTTAGAGTTAGAAAAGTTGCAGAATATCTACAATCGACTTAGAGAACATGATAAATCATTTCAAATGAATTTGCTCATTTGAATCGGCTCTATTGTATGAGTTCAGCTAGGAATCACTTCATATTAGGATTGATAACAGGTTATAGCAGAACATCAACATAGAACCAAAACTCAGAATCAGTAACTTGTCCATGAAATCCATCAACCAACAGGGCAAGTAAACAACTGGGCTAGTGCACTTGGTAGCTTGTCATAGGTAACAGACCCATCACTTACAGGTATTCGGTTGAAACCTCCTGGCTCACACATTCCCTTTGAAATAGGACAGATTAGGTCCTATTCCTCCATTCACAAGCCTACCCTCTGCAGCAACAGGAAGTAGGAACAACGAAAGAGAGGGGGAAAAAGAAAAGTCAACCAACTGGCAGAGTTAGTAAGTGAAGACTGAAGAGGACTGGGATTTGTGCTCAAAATTATGGGCTATTACGACGGCCAATTGCCGAATTATTGAAGTAAAGTGCTGCAAAATTTGGACAGTAAACTTGGGTCACGGGTTTGTAGTAGCTTTCCTGTTGACAGTGTGCTGCAGCAGCAGGCTTGGGTGTTCATTGAGGTTGATTCAGGCCTCCAGAATGTAGTGTTGCAAAGTTTGGTTTTAGCCTCACAGCAAACAGCAGCAGTGGAGGGTTTTATTTATTTATTTTTTAATTTTATTTCAAAATTTGTCAAAGAGCAGCAGTGGAGGTTGAGTGAAGGAAAGAAGATAGAAAGATAGATAAAGGGATAGGAGCCACCTAGGTCTCTCATCAGGACATTCAATTGTATAAAAGCAAGTTTTCATTCATCAATAATTGTCAGGGGAGACCTCTATGGACATTACAGTATAAAGACAAGGGTTGAGTCTGAAATACTTGGCTGCTAGATAGCTTATGACAAAGACAAACTTCCTGTAAAATTTAGCTGCCATCCATCAAAATAGAAACCCTTGCATTAGAGAAGAAAACAGTAACAGTTGAAATGGGAAACTACCTAGGATTTTATTATATTGAAATGAACGTACTGCCTAAAAATGAGAATAGATACTAGACTATGGTAGAATTATGGTAGGATCTTCCTCCAGTTGATGGGCCCACAAGGTCTTCTAAAAAGCACCTCTGCACAAAGTAAATATGTAGGTTTTGACTGCTCATCTGAATGGTATGATGACTACTGTTTTGGTCTTTTTTTCTTCGGTTTTCTGCATACGTTCAGGGTCCTTCCCGTTTCTATTCTTAATTTATGTTGATATACAAAACATGTCTTATTGCCATTCCTTGGACATATGGTTGTGGTCAAAGATACTTTGCACTGAAATAAAGTTCGTTGAAAGGCTGTTGACAGCAAGACTCATGAATTCTCTTCAACCGGTTCCCTTTCGTAACAAATTCAGTGCATATGCCAATGTGATTGCTTCTGATTTCCATTCTGTTTTTATTTGACCAAATCCTAGCGGGTGGGACTTGACACAAAGGCTATGGTTGTGCTAGCAACCTGTTGGCTGCTGGCGTCAAATCAGCCAGTTGGCATACTAGACTTTTGGACAGCCAATCCATCTCGCTGTCTTTCTAGTCAAATTCAAGCAGTGGCCAGTGCAAGTTATCCAATAAATGGTAGGAAACTTGTCTCTACCTACCTACTGGCAGCCACATAATTGGATGCATTGTCTGTCAATAATTAAAGCTCATGCTCCAACCTGGTCAACAATTCCAGACGTAATTTGAAGAAACTTTTTTCTGTCTTGACAATGTCATTTGCATCAATTTATTCCAAGAAAATAATTCCTTAGAACCAATACACCAAGAATTTGTGATGGTTTGATCAGAAATATTTGTCCAACCTCTCACAATAATGGTGCACATGCATCTATGGAGACCCAGTGGGAATGAAAATGGGCAAATAAGATTTTATGGAATTGCCTCTGTAAGGTGTAAATAATCCTGCAGTCATCATGAGAAGCTCCCATTGATGTAAACCGCGAATCTAGGGATTGGGGTAGTTTGGTAATTTCCCTCGCTTCTTAGGGTTGCCCAGAAATTCCTGCAAAAAGGAAAGGATGTTTCAGAGGTTGTAGGGTCTTCTAGGGTTTGCTGTAACTGAGGATCAGATCTGAAAGTCACTGTAGTTGAATTTCCAGATTCTAAATTCAAATTTAAAGTGAATTAGTGGTAAGGGTAGATTTCGGCCAGGGTGGGTTTGGGGTCTGAGTTGCTGGTTCTGTAAATTTAGAACTGGGATTCCACAGTTTAGAGAGTTTAAGGAGTCTAACTCAACTAATTTAGGGTTTCAGAGGTTTTTAAAATTCTGCAGAACTCTTCCAAGGTAGAAAATGAATTGCAGAAATTTTCTTGGTTTGGGAAATAGGATTGATTGGGGAAAAATAAGTTTAGGAATATGTCCGAAGGCCTTGTGCGATCCTAGGGGAGGGGAAAAAGGTTCAAAAGGGGCTGGGGAGGTGGCCCTAACAGAGGGAGAGGTGCTGCTGCTATCGCAGGAAGAGAAGGGAAGGGAGTGGCTATGGTTGACTTGGGGGGGGGGGGTATGGGCTGTACTAATTTGGAAGGCTTTGAGTTCTGTTGCTGCTGAAGCTTGAAGAAGATGATCGTTCAAATTGCAGAAACACAGACACAAATCCAGCCGCAGGTCACCCACCTTGGGATCCCATGACTCCTCTCATGTCTCTTTTCAAATCAAAATTTCAGTCCACAAATCTGAAATTTACATTGCATGAGTAGTTATTTATAGCCTTAAAAAAGAGACTTTGACTTGGGTTGGGATTCCCTAATAGATAAGGATCCCTACTCGAGTCTTGACCAAAACACTCAAAGTACTGCTGAAAGATAAACCCTTGTGGGTAAGTGATAAGCCCCTGATATCAAGAGTCTATATTCGACAAGGAAAGCACTCCCAAGGAAACGATTGACAGTTTGAAGAGTGAAGAGAGTCTTGTCGTTTTCAGCAGAGTCCTAGTGCATTCAGGCGACTGGCAAATTTGAAGCATGAAGAGTCCTTCTGCGTTAAGGTTATTAGAATTAGATTTAGAGAGTCAAGAGTCATAATACATCTAGGTTAGAGTTACATTACAGTTAGGTTTCTTTTGAAGAGTCCTACTCGAAGTAGGCTGATTTTGTTAATTAATTCCAGTTAGGTTTCTTTTGAAGAGTCCTACTCGAAGTAGGCTGATTTTCTTAATTAATTCGATAGGAATGTAATTGCTATAAATAGGGGGGAGGATGAGTAGAAAGGATATAGAGAGAAGTTTATGTGAGAGCCATTGCTCTTGGGTAGCCATAGGAATCACCTACTGCTGGTAGAATGTATTGTTTCTTATTCAACTTTTATTCAAAGTCCCTTTTTTCTTCTTGAGTTATTCCACCTTGTTAAGTAACCTCATTCAGGTACCTAACAGTAAGGAATTTTATCTTATCTAGAACTAATGTATAATAGACTTGGACTCTTCATAAAAAAAAAGAAGAAGATCCATAATCCTTGGGTCTAGGGGATTCAAACTAGACCTATATTGAGCCCTAAAAGGGCAGGGAAAATGACCAAAATACCCCTAGGTTATTCAACCAGCTTTTAGATGGGCTTCTTTGGGTCTGGGTTTTGGGCCCAGTTATGGGGGGGGGGGACCTTGGTTACATCACTCATGAACCTAGGACCAACTGCAGCAGCTACTTTCAACAGTAGATGACAACAAGGATCGCAAGGAGTCACAAAATTGATAATGGAAAACCAGAATTCTAAGTTCTAAAGTGAACAAGGGACCACTAATAACCTGAAGGAACAAGTGAACGAGTCATCACTAACGAAGGAACAAGTGAATGGGTCAGTAAGGTGAAAAAATAAAAGATAGAACTAATTAGTTGAAGAGAAGAATTGGAATGACCTGAATGTGGTGTCTGTGCTATACACTAATAACCTGTAGAATATGAGATCAAAGCAGGCGTGTGCAGGAATAGTCTCGCATTGTTATGAGTACAGGGTAGGTTGTAGGAAGTGGAATTGTAAGCAATAAGAATCAGATAAACATAACAGAAATCAACTCAGAATGCTAATAGAAACTGAAATATCCAATTCAGAAATTTAGAAGAAATTAGCAAAAGCAAGCTTTAAACTGGGTATAAGATAGTGGTACCGCAAGCTTAAGAACAGGGATGGACTGACTTGAGAATGGATAAAATGGAAATAGAATGATGGCAGTAGACAGGAATCCACTTGCAGCCTGCCTTGGAACCAAGTATAACACTGTAATATCTTAAAAAAAATGTAATATATTCCTATGCCTTAATGCCTTATGTTGTGAAAAATAACAATGCAAATGTACGCTGTCGTAACAAGTAATATAATGATAAAAGATTGTTCTCTCAAGGACTATAGATTAAGTACCAAATTAATTATACCAATTTTATTTGAACAAATAATAAGGAAGAAAATTATTCTAGACTATAATGCAAATTGAAATTGAAATTGAGATTTATTAATAGCTAAAAACCTAGGGGTCAGATTTCACCATAACTAAGCATTCCCACCCTTTTATCCCTCTTTATAATTTGACAAATATTTTTCTGATTGATAGTCGAGATTCCCTTCGCTATCTACTAGTCTCTTTTGAGTACCACTAAAAATTCCCTCAATTGCTAACCCACTATATTTCTATGTGGGTTAAAACAACTAAGAAATCATTAAATTCTCTGGATTCCCATGTAACAACTACACAAACCATGTAAGTATATCTCTATGCTACATGTAATTCATGGCTTTTACTCTAATGAACTAAACACATAAATCCCCTCTCAGTTCATTATGATTAACAAATCAGTTGATTTGTGGCCAATTAATCAAAAACATGAAGAATAGAAGTAAAAACTCAATCAAAGGAAACAATATTCAAAATTATATTGATGAATTCAAGAGTGGAAATTCAAAGATAGGCTACATCTGATCCCTAGAAAAATTAAATTAGTTCATACTAGAAATTAAAAACATCACAGAAGAGTTTGAGAACATTGAAAGAAGATGAAGAAAAACTTATTCCCAAGCTTGAGATCTCCAAATCCAACCAACGTCTCCAAAATTCGTCCTCTACACTCCTCCAAAGCTCCAAGAAGGTTCTCTATGCTCTTCCAAAGCTCCCAAAACGTCCTTCCCTCTTCCTGGAGTTTGCTCTCCTTTTATCGATTAATTAAACTCAGAGTTTGAATCAAACTCAGAATTCCTATCTGACTTAACCAAGGAGTGTTTTGACGTATGAATCGGACTAACTTAGAGATCTCCAATGCATAATCCCACCGTTGGATTTGAAGACCAAGAAGTCGTGAAGCTCTCCTCCGAAAATCGGCTCGATCGGACACCAGATGACCATCCGATGAAGGGCTTGATCAAAACTGGACAGAGACCGTCAAAAATGGAATTTTTCTATCTTCCTTCTTTGAATTGGATTCTTTTTCCTCTTTTCCGTTCTTTGATCAAGTCCCAAATAGGAAATAAAATATAGAAGCATGCAAGGACTCATTCTCTTTATGTTTTTGACTTGAGGAAGCTTCTAGAGTGCACTGTAACTTGATGAACAAGACTTTACTTTCTGGAGTGGAATAAAATCCAGTTTGGTTCCATTAGGACTCTCTTTACAGAATTTTTCAATAATACCCTTGCAGATTTGGTTGATAATTTCCTACATGTAGAAGTAATAAATCTTAATTAGAATTTGTTAGGAAATATATAAAATCACCAAAATTATAGAAATTAAAGGAAAGGTGCAACATATTCATTTTTATATCATATTAGGGCGGGCCTAGCGCAATGGTGGAGTCTCTCATTGTGCGCTGGAGGTCGCGGGTTCGAATCAGCCTCTCTGCAAAAAAGAAGAAGCAGGGGTAAGGCTGCCTATAAAGTCCCTTCCCCCAGACCCCACAGTGTGGGAGCTTCGGCACTGGGTACGCCCTTTTTTATTAGGGTAAATTGATATAAACCAATTATAAACAAATGGAAATATAGTAAATTAATCGTCTAAAATAATATGTATGAAATCAACTTATCACCTTATTATAAACTTGATTACAGACAATTAAACAATGGTTACTTGGTTAGGGATTTTTATGTCCAATCATGGAATTGACTTGAAACTGAGACTGGAAACTAGCTGAACAGACCTGCCTCCAGATATAAGCTATCCTATTCCAACTACGACTCTCTGGAAATAAACTGAACATAAAGAAAACATAACTAATTTGCCTAATTCTAGCATTACCATGTTGAAAATAATAGCACACCCATGACCACACTAGGAGCAGATCTTCAAATTGCTAGAGGAATTATATTCACAGGCTAGTTTCTCCTCTCGTTCTTCATACAGCTGCATCAACAAGTGTCCAGAGTTCACTTCATAGCAGACTTTTCTGCTTTAGCTACTTCTTTAGGATTAGTAGCCATACCACTCGTAATGTCTATTTTTCTCGAGGGTGTTTGGTGGAGCAAGATAGGTAGTTTTAGACTGATCAGTTGCATTGAAACCTTCCTGTTGGGCTGGGATTTTAGCTTCAGACATTTTCTTTCCACCATCCCCTTCCCCGATAGAGATGCGAACGTGAGGTTCTCTGAGGATCCCTATCATTCACCATCTCATGAATGATATTCGTCATCATCTCTGCAAGAACAGCATCAAAATACATGTCATTGGAAGTTCCATTTTGATCTTCATCTGCATCTTTGGCTCCGTCCTGTTTCCATATATACTGTTGGAGCTAATAATGAATGTTTTTATTTTTCGGTAAGTGACTCTTGAGTACATTGTCCTACGGTAAATTTCCTTGGATCTCATGTTTCAAAATATAATATTTACGTTACATTGTTGTGTGGGTGGACTTCGTCTGTGTTACTGTGTAATTCCCAATAGCAAAATTGGGTTGGAGAACTGTTGCTTTTTTTTTTGGTTGATTTTTTTATTCTGAATTCTGTGAAGTATTTGCGCATGACAACATACATGCAAGGTGTTGACCCACTTCTGAATCACAAGAACTTCTATGGTTTTATTTTGTGCCTACTGCAATGTGTAGTCTTTCGTGCTAACCTTTTTGTGTTAAATTTTCACCATGATGATTGTGGGCAATGTTCAGACACATCCTTCACAGTCTTGTTTCATGTCGTCAATCGATCTTCATACTCACTACTCGTATCAGGTTTGTCTCTCCCCCAATTGCCTCCAGAATCATTCATTTGTGCGATGCATCTTTTGTTAGCCTTCTTTCCCATGCGCTGCCCCCCCCCCCCCCCAAAAAAAAAAAAAAAAAAAGAACACACACACGACACCCTTTTTCTTCTTCTCAGTCGATGGCTTTCTCCAGATCATGTTGCCTGAAGCAATTGCAATTGTCATGGCTCCAAAAGATGGTTCAAGGTGAGAAATCATCACGGTCTCTGGCTAGAGGAATGCTACGTCTGCTGTAGAAATTGACATTTTCTTCATAATAACTAGTGTTCCTACATGTGCAGAAGACATGGCATTTTCCGGCTAACAACACCAGGTGGTATGTCAGTCATTAGACAATGTCAGCAGCGTGGCTTCCATCCACATGAACAGCCTTCAGATGGTAGACCCATTTATGAGCATTGTACAGATGTCTATATGAACCCCAATCTAAAGTTTGATATCATCGATCTTAGATGATCACTTGATGAATGAAAATTAGGGGTGTTGCTGCTTCTGCCTCCATCGTATTTGCTAATTCTGCGTGTAAAGTATCAATATTTTCTGTTAGTTATTCATTCGGGACCTCCACCCGCACTCCCTCCTCTTCCTCCTCCCACTTTCCACCTCTCTCTTTACGGACCCACAGCCCCCACCCCCACCAAAAGAAAACCCTAAAAAAGCATTGAAAGGTGAAAAGGAAGTGAATAAGTGGGAAAGGATGATTGTTGCCCCATAACTGTAACTCCATGATATCAAGCCAGCTTCCGGAAGCATTCGTGACGAGTCAATTCTTGACAAAAAAAAAAAATTCTCTCACTATTTTGGTTGTCCATTGTACAGTATACCTGTTATGTTGTACTTGTCAATTACTTATCTGTATAGGCTAGTTTGGCTGAAATCTATTAGAAGGGATGCTTTCTATAAACTTATGCTTGCTATCCTCCATCGGATGCTTTCTTTCCAAAAAATCTTTTTTTTTGGGTGAATTCTTTCCATCAATCTCAAACGTGTATAGTTGGTAACTTTTTGTGGAAAAAGGAATGCCCCGTATACTCTTGCAATAGTGTGCGAGCTGATGATCTGATCTCGTCCTTCAGTTCTGATGGCTGTTGGAGATCATCATAGAATTCCAGAAGGTGAAAGGGGTGAAAAATGTCACTGTGCCGAGAGGTGAAAACTCTTTTTCCTTGAGGAGCATGTGGTGTGTCTTGGACCACGTGCCCACTGTTTTCTTTACCTTTACTCATTTGTTAGGTTGTTAAAGCTACACCTATGTGGACTTCATGGTCATTTCAAGTTGAAAGATGGAGAGAGCCTTTTCCATTTGTAAGCATAAAAGCAATACCTGGGGAAAGGGAAGAGAGTGAGACGAAAGACAACACCGAAAGCAGGATGAAAATTGAAACAACACTTTAACCGAATTTTTGAGGATAGGCCATATGGATATGCTTTCACTCTGGTTTTGTTTTTTTCCTATCGATTGGTTTTTGCATTACGTTTGCATCCCCTTTCATACGGTAGGGTAGCCTCACTCGCACCCTGGAAGGGTGTGTCAAGTGACCCTAGCATGGTCGATGCTCTGTTTCTGGAATCTAATTATCGGACGGGAGGAAAGATTGAAATGATCTAAAAGCCAGTGAGAACCAACACAAAGGTAAAAACGCTTTTAACCCTCCGTTTTGGTAGGAAGGCTCTCAGTTAAAACGGATCTCGCTATTAGTGAGAATATGGCTTCCACCTCATTTTCTGCCTCTTTGCCACTTTTTATTTGAAGTTGGTTTTTGCAAAACGACTTCGTTTTCAAGATGTAGCTTTACTGCCCGCCCTTGTGGGATGACTTCTTTCTGCTGCATTGGCGTGTTTTTTGCTCTTTTCCTTCTCTTGTTTCTAGTGTCGCACCATTTGCATTTCAGTTTCAGTTTTTAGACCAATGGTTTTGACCCCAACAGCCGCTCGCTTGTCGGGAGAATTGGCTTCGAAACCACATGGATATGGACGGTGGACAGCTTCCAGCGTTTCCTCCATTGCCACCAAACCGCATTCCCCATCCAGTGATCCAGTGAACCCTGCTGGGACGGGATTTGATGCTCCAGATGAGAATCTGTTGCCGTACCACTGCAGACGAGTGTTAGGGGTCTGTGTTCTTATTTTGGGAGTCCTAGTGAAAATGACCACATTTTTGCCAATATGTATTATGCATCTGTGCCTGTACCTGTACCTGTTTCATACAGATAGGCATCGGTCCGACACTAGTGATACTTCAATCCCTATAGCAGCGCAGGTCTGTGACCAAACCCAAAGGGGCCTTCTTAGTTCTTCCCTTCCTGTCTCCTTTCCTCCCTTCAATTAGTCCTTAGTGGGAGGTACTCTGGCCCAAAAACTAAACGTTTGAGCTCAGGAACACGGTGAGTTAGTTGGGAATTGAGGGTGGTACGGAGTTGCAGTTTTATCTGCGTATCATCATGCCATGGATGGCCTCATAGGCGGGATTTGCACGAGCTTAGCGGTATAGAAGAGGCATGTAGATGCCACAGCCACTGCCACGCTCTAATGGAGGTGGTGGGGATGGGGGTTCGTGTGTCTTATGTCGCGGAGCCGACATCAACGGATGAATTCGAACATCAAGCATCAAACATGAAGCCAAAGCACAGTCTGACGTGTCCACCGCTGATAATTTGTATCTGTTGTTTGTTTGATTGTGGGGTTCGTTGTGTTTTCTGTCCCTTTGGCCTTCTGGCCAGTCCATTCCACCTGGTTTCAGATTCTGTAAATTAAAAGCATAAATCATCATCAAATTAGAGTGGAATCTTAGTGGGGTAGTCGTCACTGTCAGTCAGTCCCTTACTTGTTCCACATCACCAACAGATGGTGAGGCACTGAGGCTTATCCAAGTAAGAAAGGGGAAAGGCTGGCATATGATGGTGGTCCCACGTTTTGGACCTTGTGGTTGCAAGATGAAACTTTTGACTCTCTTTTATATATTTCGTCTTTCATTTCATACGGAATCATACGGTTGGTATTAAGGTCGGTCAATTTCTAGGTAGGAATGAAAAATTTCTAATTTCTAGGTAGGAATGAGACTCAGGAAACATGAAGGGAAGGGAGCTTTTGGAATGAGGTCGGTCACATAGCCAATTGTCCCTAAAATCCCCGATAATTTTTTGCAATAGGAGCTAGGCATCCTCCATCCATTGAGATATAGCATATGAAATTCAATTTATATAGAGTCCGACCTTCCACTGAATTACGGTATGGGATCGTTTAACATGTAACATGACACACTGTATTACATTTTTTTTATTATTAAAAAATAATAAAATTCAGGTACAGAATTGTGTCTGTGAGAGAGCATACAATGCATACAATTGGGGAGATGGATACCCGGGGGCATCAGCATGGCTAGCTGATCCGACTGAGCCAGTCATTTTATTTTTAATTCCCAATTCCTTTGTTTCTTATGGCGTGAAATTCTTTTCCAAAATCTTAATTGCATATATATATAAGCCTGGGATGGGATATTAATATGTTTCAGCGCGAGTCGAACCCACAACCTCTTCACAAAGAAGTGTTGGTTTCAACCACTAGAACAGCTTTGTGTTAGCTCTTCAAGTATGCTTTCCTACTATATTACCCACAATTAATTCATAGTGAAACACTGATACTAGTTATTCATGTAGGTAATTTATCTATGTGTTATAGGTCCAGGCTAGCAACCCAACAAAAAACTAACAAAGAAAAGCCAACGTGGCGTTTCTTGGAGAGGCGCTTGTTAGAAGACAAGTGTCAAATTATTATTTTTGGAATTGGTAGGTATTTGGGATACATACGGACATAGGGAGCTTCTCCCCCATAAACTCGTAAAGCGTCAGATTCCATCTCCCTCTAGCAGGTTGCCTTTCGGTGTTGTGCTTGTTTCGGTCACCTTTCTTCTCTTCTCCTCTTTGAATTTGAATTATAAAGGTCCAAACGAGACGGAGACGGAGACGGTGAAAGAAAGAAAAAAAAAAAAAAAAAGCATCGAATGCTTCGGTTGGCAAGGGAAAAGTGGGAAATAGAGGTAATCTGAACGTCGAATCTCTCTGAGATTTTCAAAGTCGATCATTCATTGAAAGGTTCTCCTTTTTCTTTTCCTTTTGATTCTGTCTTTCCTTTTTCTTGTCCCAATTCCAAACTACTTGAGCAGCAATTTGTTGACTCAAGGGTCTTGGTTATCGATTTATCTCATTTTTTTTTACGGTGTTCAATGCCGGTACTCCTTTCGAAGTTGGAACCTTTTTCGCGGCTTTCTCTTGTTTGTCTGTTCTAAGGGTAAGGGTAAGGGGGTTTTGTGCGATTTCAATCTTGTTCAATAATCAGCAGGGATTGTCCTGCCTGTCTGGCTATTGAATTAATATACAAATAGATTTATTTGAAAGGAAGGAAGAAGATCGATCGAAAGATATGGCCATCGATCTCTGCTCGGCCTCGGAGAGCTGCTCTGGTCTCGGGGTGAGTCCAAGAATTTCGTTTTCTCATGACCTACGCCACTCGGATGTCGTGCCTATGGAAGAAAAATGCCAGAGATCAGATGGGTCGCTCTTGGATTCCAGTTTGGATTTTGAGTTCGGCGTTAGCGCAAGCTTCGAACAAGAACCACCATTTTCTGCTGATGAGCTCTTCTTCGGCGGAAAAATCCTTCCTTCTTGTGAAATTTGGGATGCTCCTCCTCATTCGACACAAACCCATCATCAACCTACTACTAATACTACTAAGCCTCCTCTTCCTTCTCCGCCTCCTCTCCCCCTCCCCATCCTCCCCCTCCCCCTCCCCCTCCCCCGTACTCATAATACTGCCACCACGACGCTACCGAAGCTGAATACAGTAAGTACTGATGATTCCAAGAAAGAAAGCTTGAAGGAAATCATGGCGACGAGTGCCGAATCAGAGGATAAGGCCTCCTCGAAATCTTTCTGGCGCTTCAGTCGAAGCACTAGTCTTAATTCCGGGAACGGACAAAAGCGAAGCTTGGTGTGCTCCCTACCACTTCTGTCACGCAGTAATTCGACGGGTTCATCCACAAATTCCAAACGACAACAACCATTGTTGAGGGATAGTCAAAAACATTCACATAAACCTCCTACGCCCGCGGCACCTGCAAAATCTTGTCATCCTCAGAAGCCTCGACTGAAGAAGAATAGCGGGTCTAATTACGGTAATGGCGGCGGGGTCCGAATTAGTCCTGTTCTCAATATTCCACCTCCCTATATTGCAAAAGGAACTGCAAGCTTGTTTGGTTTGGGCTCGTTATTATGTGGTGGGAGTGGGAGTGGGAGTGGAAAGGATAAGAACAAGAAGAAATGATCCACGTTATCCCCTCTCTATCTCTCTCTAGGGTGAAAAAGCGTTTCCACATTTCCACTTCTTATCTCCTACTCCGGTTTCTATCTTCACTCATGGTTTACTGTGAACTTTTCATTCCTGCATCTTTAGCTAGCTCATGTAACAATCAAATGACGATTATGGTGTGGGATTCTGAAGAGTGGGCTTTGCAGTGAGATAGACTAAACAAAGAAGAAGAAAGAAGGAGAAGATAATTGAATCTATGTTTTTCTTTCCTTCTTTCGTGTTTTTGGGGTAAACTTTATTTTCTTCTTTTGTTACATGGGGATGGTTACTCATCATTACCCATTACAGGGCTCCGTTTTGTTTTTATATATGTATATACTTTTCCCATAAAATACTTGTTTTGAATTGGAATTGGGTCCGCTTGGTGTTGTCCTGTGAGGTTGAAAGACAGAAATCAGTTTCTAATAACAATCCAAAAAGTAGTGGTTATCAATTGTTGGAAGGAAGAAATCAGTGGCGAAGGATGGCCCTCCTTCTTCTCTGATTCTTTGCAAGGAAAGTGTGGTTGTTCGTATTAGTTTAGCTACCCCACTAATCAACATAAAGGGGCTTTCCTTGGATTCTTCACGTCTTTGTTTATAAGATTTTTCTTGTTTAGATTTCTCTTGTATTGGCATGAAACTATCTTTTTTTTTTTTGGTAAAGGCACGAAACTATCATTGAGAGACAAGGAATTGACAGCCAACCATATGCCCTAATCGTGTAAAATAGTACCAAATCATGGCCCAAAATCAAATGGCTCACTGATGACTGTGCATGGAGTTAATCAGAACGGTGATCTTTAGGTGCATGGATGGAATCCAATGAAATCAAATCGAATTTCCTTTGTATATTTTTAATTTATCCATAGTAATTTTATTATTGAATTCAAATCGAATTTCCTTTGTATATTTTTAATTTATCCATAGTAATTTTATTATTATTATTTTGGGAAATAAAAAAATTCATTGAATTTACAAGCATTAGCAACCGAGTCAACAACTGAGGATGTTCCCTCCAACACTAAAAGTCTTTCTTATGCAACTAAGAATTTGAATTTTCGTTTTAGTGGTAAGGTTGGGCTAATTAGTTTGATTGGCAACCAAGATGATTTGATTTTCAAATATAACTGCTACCTTTGAATGAAAACCTCATCGTGTAAGGCAGTCACAGTCTCACAGATCGGCTAGCTTTTCTTTTCTTGATGGTATATCCCAGGGATTGGCACATTATACTATTGATTCCATCGATACTGCGAGTTAAAAATCAACCATGACATCATCACCAACAGCAATTGGTTGAGAGGGAGCGAAATGTCATCCATGAAAATTGATATATATATATATATATATATAATGAAATAGTCGCATTATATTATCAAATTGTTTTTAATGCGAAGTTCTTGGTTGGTTGCACGTTTTGATTTGAAAACATGATGACATCCAATAAAAAAGCTTATGGATTTGTGAGTTTGTGAGTTTTGGTTTCACTTTTGGACGTTTGGATTGGATTCATTCGGAAAGTAAAATATGCCATTCAACGTGAAAGATGGAGTACAACATAGACGCCCTATACACATCCAAGCTTACGGTTCCTCTCAGTCTCGAAGAATAACTAGGACCAATTCAATCACATTTTTATGTTCCAATTGATCAAGCCGAAGAGAGTAATTGGGTAGAAGAGAGAAGGATTGTTAAGTTTCAGAATCATCGATTCTGATTTGAGAAAAACTCAAATCTCAGAGAGGGGTAACCACCCTCAGAAAGCCCCATCTCCTCTCATGCTTAAACTAATAAAAAGAGTAGATTAAGATTGGGCTGGGCCTAACACCAAACCCAGCCCCTCGACATAAGATTATATTATATCCACCAGTTAAAGTAATCTTGTAAATCGAAACCCAAGTTCAAAGTAATCTAATAATTCTCTCATCTTTTCTGGTTTCATTTGTAACTTACTTATATAGGCTTTTGAGACTGCGAAGACCTACCAAATGGGCTTGACTTGCAAGGGATAGCTGGGTCTGATTACTGCCTAGGCTTTCCTAGTGCGAGTGTTATGTGAATCCCATAGAGTCATAGACCACCTTTTGGGCCTAGATCGCAGGTAGTCCTTTCTTCTGAACAAAAAATTCAAAATTCAAAATTATTCAGGGTTATAATATGGGCCGGTGATCTAGTAAGTTCATACAATGTGAACAAACGTATATGCCAGCAATTGATCTGAACACATATGTGCCAGCAGCTACTTTACTTAATGGAAGCCAACTGTGTGAAAACATACAGAAAGAAGTGTGAACCGGTATTAATGAACACAGACATCATCTTATTTCCACAACATTACCCAAATAAATAAGTAAAGGAGACAATCAATGGTGAATTCTTTTCGCTCCAAGTAAAATGAAAGCGCGCAGCAACTTTTGGAGAGGAATTTGACTAAACTGTCGTACATACATGCAGCATTAGGCAGGGTGGTTATCCAGACTAAGCAAATCCACAACTTGAATTCGTGAGAAGAACCAATAAGGGACTAGCGCTTCCGTACCAGTGACTTTCTTGGTCAGATCTTTGGCTGGATGGTGTTGCAGCATGGGCTCGATCGGACATAGGAAGTTGCAGAGGCTTCAGTGGTGGCGACCGACAGCATTACGGAGGGGCTCCACTGCCTCGATCTTTTAGTCTTTTACCAGTTGCAAGCCGCTGCTCTAGAGAAACCCCGGCCCTAAATAAGCACAGAAAAGTTCGATCGCCGCAAGTCGTTAGACTCTAGAGATGGTTGCCAACTTCTGCATCATATCATAGATACACCTACCTAGCTAGCTAGCTATACAAATCATCAACATTCAGTAGTAGAGTATTACTTTTATTTTATTTATTTTGCAACTTTTTTTCGGATCGAATTAATGTTTTTTTGGGACCATCAGCCATCAGATCCATCAGATCCATCAGGGGATAGGGGGAGATTGGGGAACCTGCTGCTTTTGAGGAAGGGTTGGTCTTCTTGGAAGCTGTTACAGATTCTTCTGGAGTGCATGGGAAACAAAATAAATCTACTTGGTTTGGTTCGAGAGCTTAATTTCTATAAAGACTTGGTAACTATAGACATTGAAAGCTTAACATATCACATGGTAACAAAGGAAAAAAGAAAGGCTAGCTACTCTCTCTCTCTCTCTCTCTCTCTACGTACGTACTACTCGTGTGGCACTTTTTCAGATTCCTTAAAAGGATTGTCTGTAAAAGCAATTAAAAGGAAAAGTAACCGTCTCCTATATAGCTAGTTTGCTTATACGTCTGTTTTTATTTGCCAAAACAAAATAAGCTAGCTTATACGTTCAGTTCCACACATCGCATATCATATCGCATGAATAATGTCACACACACCGGACCCGTTCGATGTCGCTGCCATTGCTGTGCTTCACTTTTTGTCAGTTTGGGACCTCCCAATTCCCATGCCCACGCCCACGCAACGTATGTATTCTTTTATTTCTTCCTCTCGGGAGTCGACTGAAGGTAGGTAGGTACGTACGTACGTACGTACTTCCGTGAAAGACTCTTACCTCGAGATCTACACAAAAGAAGAAGAAGAAAGAAAAGAAAGAAAGAAAGAAAGAAAAAACCCTATTTTTGAAAGCCAGTTGTAGTTCAAAGTTCAAACAAGTTGATGAATTCGTAGATCGATGAAGTACTGCTCAAGTCGTGGATCAGCTCAGGTCCCTATATCATGATAAGAGCTACCGATCAGAATGATATAATTGAAAAACCAAACTGGGCAAGAGTGAAGAGTCCAAACGCAGTCCTACTTCAGACCTACAGTATGAACGCAAAACCTGCATTCTGGAGTGTGAGTGTGAGTGTGCGTGTGCGTGTGTGTATACAACGCACACACCTTTATTACCCCATATGAAAATAGGAAGAAAAAAAAACCAGTGTCTCCCAAGTGATGATGCCCTAACAGTAATTGAAACTTTGAAACACGATGGGTGGGTGTTGTTAGTTGTTACTGAGGGAAGAATAATTCGAATTGACTTTGTGGCTTCTTTTGAAGTTCCAAACAAAAACATGCAGTGGTTAACCATGTTAATTAGCTAGAGAGAGAGAGAGAGAGAGAGAGAGAAAAAAAGAGAGAGGACATTAGGTTCCTCAAAACCGAAATGGGATTTGTTTGATTGGGCTAGAGAAAGTGGCTGTCCCCATCAGTGTGATGCACCACTTAAGAAGGAAGAGATTGGGACCCAACCACAGCTAGGATTGTTTTGGCAAGATAGTGATCAGGGGATAGAGATGATGATTTGCCATTTTGCCTGCCTAACCAATCAAGTTTTATTATAAGACAAACTTGATGATGATAATTATTATTAGAATTTTTTTTCTTTTCTTCTTCCATTATTATTTATACATGTCAAACCTCCAACGAAGAAGAAACTTAGATTTCAAGTGCATGATTATTGTGCTTAGAAACACTTCACTTTCCCTTCCTTTTAGAGTTGATAGTTGAAACCAAACCGTCAAATTTCAAAAAAAAGGAGGAAACACAAGCATCCAATCCAATCCAATCGAATCTAATCTTCTAATCTTGTTGTGTGTTCCCTCGCACAATCCAAATGCTATTCGTCCCCACCACACCCGGCCCATAGCTAGGAACTACAGCTTGTACGTGCTTCAGCTATGTATCGTTACATATAATAAATTAAACATATATGCTGCTTAGTTATCAGATGCTACTTTATTAATTGCATATAATTACATTACATTTCCACCGAAATTAAGGCGCCATTTACATTTGCCCTTCTAGTCTCTTTCATTTTAATATTGTTGTGGCCGGGAGACCCTAGAATTAATGATATGCATTAGTTGCTCGACATACATTATCTTGTTTTCGTGCTTACACGTAAGCCTTATTTTAGACCATGGCTTTAGTACTCTTTAGTTACTGATATGTGGATGTCCTGTGTGCACCACAATCTCCTTAGGCTTATTTTTCTGAATGTCTGCAGTTTGAATCTAAAATACATATCATTAATTGAGAGCCAAAAAAAATAAATAAATAAATAAATAAATGAGAACCAAGGAACTAAAACGTGCTACTTAGGAAAGATTCAACTTAGATCAAGAATCTCCTCATCTATCGTACTTCTAATTAACTTGTTATGTGTCTTCTATTCCAATACCAAGTGGGCTTATGATTATGATTTTGGTGATATTGTAAAAACACAAAGCAAGTCAGTCCCAATAAAGAAAGCTAATGTTATTAATTACAGTGTTGCTTATCGAGAAACAATTCATGATCATTTTCAAATAGCAATATCGCGGGTAGTAATTAGAAACAAGCAATTCTGTCTTACATATAAATAATTTTGCAATATCCATCCGCTTTAGTGCAATCAGTGGCGGAGTGGAATTTTGCAAAACCCTAATTAACATAATAAATAATTAATACTCATAAAATAACTAAATTCTGTCTTTGTTTTATACATATACGTGTATATATATATATAGGTATAATGTAAGTATAGCCATCACATTAATGTAATATCTGTAACGTGGACGGGAAAGGAAAAACGGGAAACTTTGCAAAAATGTTAAATCACAATTCATGTTAATGCAATTGGTATGTAAGGAAGCAAAGCTTTAATTCCTTTAAAAAAAAAAATGGGAAATGTACATGATGACGATGATCCAATATTTCGATCCAGCTGATAGGCAAAAATGAACATCGATCAGGAAGGCTTGAAGAGCTGCGGTGTAGCTAGCTTTGGCTGATTGATATGTAAACCCTAGCTAGCTACCTTGCTGTTTGCTTTCTCGTCATATTTGAAAGGAGGATCAAGAGGAAACCAATTAAAGCTGATCGAGTGAGCAATGGAGCACTCGGTGATTCAAGGCGCAGCCGGTGCAAGGCTGAGATGCAAATCCAAGCCAAAAGGATCATGATCGTAATTGGACCCATCGCCACCTGATGTGGAGAACCTACTCAACGAAGGGACAACTGCAGCAGCAGTAGCAGCAGCGGCCTCATCATGATGATGATGATGATGACGATGATGATGATGATGATGATGATGATGAGGAGGAGGTGGAACCTGCAGATCAGAATGAGAATATGAATGCTGATCACACCCTGTCATCGACGACGTCATCATCATCATCATCGGCGTTGCCCTTGACTCTCCAAAACTCACCACGTCTCCTCCTGCGTACGTTAGTGTTGCCGGTGCCCTCCCGGCACCAGTACTTGAAGGGAAGGCACAGCCGTGCGACACCTGGAAAGGCGGTGCAGCCCTGGATACATAGACCCAGCTGCTGGGATGTGATTGGGGCGCCGCTGCCGGAACCACCAGGGGAGTCGCGGGAGCGAGGAGGTGAGGAGGAGGAGGAGGAGGAGGAGGAGCGAAAGCTGATATCATTGGATTTCTAACGTAAGAAGAAGCACCAGAGTTTCTACCTGCTGCTGCTGCTGCTGCTTGCATTTGGGCTCTCTTGAGTTGTTGCCTTTCCTTCTTGTGGGCGTTTTGATGGCCACCCAATGCTTGCGAGTTGGCGAATTCGCGACAGCAGTACTGGCACTCGTATTTCCGGCCGTCACTGCTGGCTGGGAAAACGCCTGATTCAGGCGACTCTGATCTTGTCTTACTTGAATCTACCTCTACCTCTACCTCTACCTCTACCTCTACCTCTACCTCCTCTTCTTCGGGAACGTTGAAGCCAAACAGCTTTAAACGTACGCTGTTGTTCGCCGTTGCGGGTGTGATCGTGGTTGCACTATTTGGCTTTCTTTGGTAATCCACTTCAGCCATTCCTTTAAAGGGCAAACCCAGTGCAGCTCTACAAAGCTTGCAGGTGCGAGGAGAAACGATTGCACGGTTTGTTACAAAAGCAGCATGAGCTAGATTGATAGGTTCCCTTTGTGTTTGGAAGGGCAAGCAGGAACTGATCAGAGACACCACAGATACAGAACCAACAACAAGGAGAAGAAGAAGGAAAGAATGGCGATCGATCGATCGATCGATCGATCTAACTTGGTGCGTCCGTGTTAGCGGAGTGGGAACATGTGTCGGGTATTTATATATGATTAAAAGGTAAGCTTTATTTTATGCTTCTTTCTTTTTTTTCTTTTTTCGTTTTTTCTGTAAGAGGTTTATTTTTGTACAATGGAAAATAGAGCACGAGAGAGAGAGTCCTGAGTTTAGGTTGCGGACAATCCAAGGAGTGGAAAGCGTCGTCAATTTCTTTTATTAAAAAAAAAAAAGAAAAAGGAAAGCGTCGTTTGTTGGGAACATAATCCAGAAACAGTCGGAGACTTTAGATTGCGTTTGTCTCTCCATTTCTTCCTTCCTGATTGGTTCCTATTTCTAAACTACCACTTATATCACTTTATTTACTTACTGCACCAAAGCGCACTATTCAATCGATATCAACAATTCCAAGGAAAATAACAGGGTGATACCGTATCGGTAGTTCCTATACCAAAATACGTTCAATAACACCTGTTGTACTAGGATTCTTGGTGGAGAGGTTGTAGGTTAGACTTTTGCTGATATGTAATATCTCATTTTCTATATATATAAAACTGTTTTTTTTACATAAAGAATACATTCAATAAGTGATAATTAAATATTTCCTCTTCCTCTAGTTGTTTTTTTTTTTTTTGGTTTCTTTCTTTCTAATAATATATAAATTGATTGATACGGTCTGATGTAGCCAAAGCATAAAGAGAGAAAATATTGGGGCCACTGTTTTTGAGGTACAAATCAGTCCCAATTTTAATTATCCAAATGCATGCTGGTGGGCCTCTTGGACTCAAGAATTTGGAACATGAGCCTCACCATTCCAATGGAAAAGTAAAGTACATGGTTTCTCTTCCAAAGAAAAGGTGTTAATTTATGTAACATAAATCTTTAATTTCTGTTCCAACCTGGAACCTGGAACCTGGAACCTGGAAGCGTAAGTTATATGATATGATCGACTCGCATGCAGACAGTAGACCCTCCTCCCTCAGGGAGTCAGTCAGCTGGGGGCATTGTATGCGAATCTGCACTAGCAAATTTGGATATTTTAAAGGCCGGCCGGGGTCCCTCTACTCTGTCTTTTGAAATTTCAGAATCCAAAGCTATAGTTATTAGACAGAGCTTGTATTTGTATGTGGAGGACCTTTGAGATTCGACGGGTTACACGAAGCTCATGCCACTGTTTGTTGGCTCTCTTCTTTTCTGCTTGAACAAATTAACCAGTTTCAACTCAATTCCCACTACTAACTAGATCTGTTTCAATTCATACCCAACAAGCTTCTTTTCTGTGTTTTTCTCTCTCTCTCTCCCTCTCCGTCCGTCTAGAAGTTTTAATCGCGCGAAGTGAACTAATTAAGATTTAACAGGTCTCTGCGCTGGTCTCTCTAGCTAGCTAGCGTTGTCGTGGCTTGATCTCAAGAGCCGACACTCACCCACTTGTATCGCCCTCAATCTGATCCGTCGCCTCAAGTGTCGTTTCAAAAGTCAAGGACATGCATAATATCTATCCATCCATGCATGCAAATAGGAAAGTCCTGACTCCTGGTCCTGGTCACCCAAAACAAAACAAACATCGAAACATCACATCTCTTCTATTATACTACTACTACTACTACAGTACTACTAAATGGGTCCAGCTAGGACTCCAGGTCCAGGCCCCAGGGCAACCCAACCCTAATATGACCAAAAACCCCATCCTCATCCAATGATTGCCAATATTTGCAAGCAACCCAATCACTGTTATCCCTTGCTTTTTTAATCATAACCGTCCACGCGTCCCTCCTTAAACCTTGACTTGCATATGCCAAAATCAATTAAGCCCTTCTCTTCTTCTTGCGAAGGCTCTCCCTCGATCCGTTCTGGATATCGATTTTCAGGCCGATCTCAGGAGCGGGGGACTGGACGGACGGGCCGGGTCTCCAATCTCCGTGACTTGGGGACGATATATATGGGGATAATTAAGCGTTTTAATTACTAATAAGATGGATATATGTTTTGCGTGATTGACGTTGAGTGAGTGAGTGTGGCGGTGGGGTTGGGTTGGGTTGGGTGGGCCCTATTCGTTTTTGTTTATATAGTTCACAACCCTAGGTTAGTATGTTTGGTTCCCTTTTGTTTTCTTTTTCCTCACTGGGAGATCTTCCCGAATCTTACTAACTACGACGAAAAGGGGTCTCAGTCTTTTCATTTACATTAAAGAGAGAAAGAGATCCAGAAAGCACCAGAAAGCAAGTGTGTGTGTGTGAGCGAGAGAGAGAGAGAGAGACTAAAGAAAGAGGGAAGAAATCCTAGCTTTTGTAGTCCCACTTGAAATATACAAAAGCAAATATCATTCCAAAGCTTCTCCAAAGTCTTCACCACAACTCTAAAGCTGACCCACCACTGTCGCCCCTTTCTCATGTGTGTTCTGTTCTTATTTATTTATTTTTTTTTTTGGGTAGGATCATGTGTGTTCTGTTCAGTTCAGAGAGTACCCCTGCTCCAGACTTGCACTTAGTCAAATTTCCTTCTTTATTTAAGAACCAATTATTTCATTATACTTGGGATTAAAAAAAAAAAAAAAATCTTTTTACGAATTCAAAGATAGATAATAGGATAATTGCAGAGTTAAATCAGATACTGATGATGGATATGTATCCGGACATGAGCTAGCTCCAAATCATGAGCTTGTAAAGTGTTATTGTCAAATTGCAAATACAATATATATATATAAATATATATATATATATATACTCTGTATGAAATGAAGTCAGTCATGTACGTCCTGCTTAATTAATTCATCCAGTGATGGGATTGGCAATGCATCATGCATGGTATATATATATATATATATATATATATATATATATATATATATATATATATATATTCTTATCAACACGGCCGGGTTACTACATTATCATGCATCCATGCATGTTGCACAAATTAAGACAATAGTAGTAATTGATAAATCATATATATCGTTATATAATATCAATAAGATGTCTCTGTCCGGTGTCATTCCCATTCTTGGGTTAGAAACTAGGTAGGGCCGGACAGTAGTATATATCTTTATCAAATTAATTAAGAGACCGATGAGAAATCCATCTACCTGAAAAAAGTGGGATAGCTAGCTAGGTCACCTCCCTCCTTGAAGCCTTGTATGACAATATATTGTTGTTGACTAAGTGCTTTTTCGGATTAGCTAGAGTTCACATAAGGCTGATCGATCGATGGATCGTCGATCACCGAGGATTAGGAGTTGGTGACTCTTTAAATTATTATTATTATTATTTGTCCTTTCATGTGTCTTGGAACTTCTCTTTCCATTCAAGAGCCTTCCATAATTGAATAACAAGTTAAATTTAATTTGTGGAGTGGGTGTGGGTTCCCACAACCCAACAAACGGTTAGACATGAATGATGAAGAATGCATGCATGCATGCATGGTCAGCATATACATATATATACATATATACATATATGATATATATATTAGAGAGAGAGAAAAGAAGAAGGAGGATAAGCAGGTTAATTACAGGACATCATCAATCGATGGGGGGTAGCTGATGGGGAATGAAGTATGGATTAATGCATGTTTAATTAGGGGCCGGGAAATTAATTAAGGAAGCACATGCATGGCTTCTCCCTTTGATGTAGGGAAACTCATGTGGTTATGAACTTATGATGATGCATCTAATTGGTCTCTCAGTCTTCCAACAAACATCAGTGGGTTGGGACGTGCTTCCACCTGGGCCGGCCACTGTACATGTGTATAAATTAAACTCTACTTATCTATATATCTAGCTCTCTACGTACCTAGCTAGCTTCTCTCTCTCTCTCTCTCTCTCTCTCTCTCTCTCTCTCTCTCTCACATTGAGCTAGACTTCAGTTCAGGTATTTCTATGGAATTAGGTGGCTAGCTAGCTTGTTAATAAATCAACACGACTGTCTTCTTCTTAATTAAACATAATTAATCAGCTTTTCTTCTTGTAATGGTTTCCACCCATCAGGGAGGAGAAGCTAGCCCAATTAATCATGCTTAATTGTGTGTTTGATTCTTCAAGTGATGCATGCAGATGTTAACATTTCAGATTGCCCGAATCCCACGTATGGCCCACCAAGTTGTGTGTAT
The DNA here is from genome assembly GCF_041222555.1 of Hakea prostrata. Classification (NCBI taxonomy): domain Eukaryota; kingdom Viridiplantae; phylum Streptophyta; class Magnoliopsida; order Proteales; family Proteaceae; genus Hakea; species Hakea prostrata. The sequence goes on from NC_142610.1 coordinate 24,973,193, forward strand.
CAAGGGAAAATTATCTATGGACATTATTTATTCATTTAATTAAGACATGATTATATATCTCAGACATCATGATAGTACTATTATATATATTGCAACGTTAACTTACCCCTATTAAATTTCCAACCATATATCTTTGTTTCTTCTTGCAGCTATCACTTTGCTTTGGAAGGGCCCAAAAGTAAGCTTGTTTTCCTCTCTCTCTCTCTCTCTCTCTCTCTCACATTCATTGACTTGATTCTTAAGTTGCATGATAATTAACCCTTTTATGGATATGTTCAAAGCATGTTAAGCAATCCAAGCAATGTGGGAGCTAGTGTGACTACTTAATTGATAAATCCCATTCCATGTATTCCAAGTGACATTACCTACTTCCATTAGAATAATGAGTGGGAATTAATTAGTTGGGTGGAGTTAGCTTTAAGTCATGTGAAGTACTGGCTGGCTCCATTAGCATAACATTAATTGACATGGAACTAATTAAGCCTAGATTACAGTCTAGAATGCATGTCTAGATATTATAAGCTTAATTAATTTCATCAATGAAATATTCTCTCATGTATGTGATCAGCTTTTTTTAATATTTTTTATTTGTTGTAAATTAATTAAAGAAGGATTAATTCATAAATATATTAGCCCTCCTTGAATTCGGATTCGGTCAATCTGCAGTAAATTAAGTAAGAGAAAAACTAATTAAACTGTACGTACATGTAACCTGCAAAGTGATCAGACACTCGGACGGCTACATATGCATAGACAACATGGCCTGGACCAATGCTGTGTTGAGAGAAAATTAATTAATGCTGGGATTCCCATGCATGCAATTGTGGACTTTAATTTGTTAAAGAAGAATAAAATATATATATATATATATATATATATATATAGATCACACGGCTCCGCTCCGCTAGCTCCTTCTCTACATGCATGACGTGACTGTCTTAGCAATGAGACTTTGAATTGGATCGATAAACTATCTTTGAATTTTGGTAGCTAGCATTTGTCTCCTGGAGATTAGTTGCAATTAACTTGCAAGCAGAAGCAAAGCTCTAAGTCTCTAACATACTTAGAATAAGAAATTAAAAACAAACAACACAAATGTTTCCGTCGACTGAAACCTTAGGTCAAGAGACTCGAGAGAGACCAGAATTTGGTCAAAAAATTGTAGTCCAAGTATGAGCATTAATTAATTAGGTCATCTGCTTCTTTGCTTCTTGTTCGGAATTTGAATTTAATTTGTGCTAGGCTGCTAGCTAGCTAGCTAGCTAGAAGAAGGAGGGAACCTTCCGGCCTTCCGGGTAATAAAATTAAGAATTACATAATGTTGAAGTTAGGTCCGGACAGTTGTTACATCTTTAAATAGCAAATTTTGTTTGCCCAAGTAGATATATAGATGTTCTAATTGGCCTGGTCTAGCTAGAGATAACCACTTACTTGCAAGAAAGTTTAATTATAATTCTAATTATCATCAGGAATTCCAAGTGTGGTTCAATATATGTCATCAGTATTTTACAATTTAATCGCTTGCGTGATTTCAGTGCTAATCAATCGATTATATGGAATTAAATTGTTAAACCACTAACCTGACATCGATCCACAAGGGGGAAGAAATCACAGAAATAAGGGGACCAGCTGTAGTTGTCCTATATATATATATGAAGCCATCTTTAATTTTGTGGGGAGAAGGGTGGGGGTGGATTTCCAAGGGGGACCAGTTATTACTTCCTAATTAATGGGGCTTAACAAAAATTAAGCAAATTAAGCAAAGTTATCAGCTGGCTGCTCTTTCACACCATAGGTCTCAAAGTTTGTTAATTAGAGCAAGTAAGATTGAAAAAAAAAACATAATTCTAGCCTTTGCTAGATCTGCTCTCCATCAGTGGCTTGCAAGGAAAGAGCCAAGAGGGTATTGATTTGGGCCTTTTTCGCCACTACTTGGTTCTTCTTTACTTTCTAGCTCCTACAATTCCTTTTAGAGTTTTTTATGCTTTGGTCCCTTTAATAGAGTATAAATTAATGTTGGGTCTCCTTAATGCAATATATTATGTTCAAGCCCCAACCAAACTAAAATTGCCTTTGGCATGATTTTCATTTTTTTCTTTTAGCCAAATAAATAGAAATGATCGTGTTTGGTACAATTTATGTAGCCTATATGGATGAAAAAAACCAAAAGTCAAAAACAGGTTTCTAACCATAAAAAAATAATAATAATAATTATAATAAATTAAATTAAAAAAAAAACATTTCAATGAAATTGCCTAAATTTCAGCTTGTTCGGCTTTAGGCAAATTTTTTTTTGACAGCAAAATCGAAACCGCCACAAAATCACCAAATTTTCGCAAAATATCGATATTTTCAGTGATATAAATTGGACGAATTATCCACCTATTTTTCTTGAATATTTCTCTCTTCTCTAGAGCTCCCCAGATCTTCTCTCCTACTTCTTGTATTCTTGCCATATTTTCCTTCGATCTTCGATATGTAGCAGTAGATCTCGCTTCATTCTTGACGGTGCACAGCACAGGCGACGGTCGCATTTGATGACTTCTAGAAGAATATGACTATTATGCTGGAGACCTTGGAGCCTATAATCAAGGTCTTGTGTGGTTGACTCCTCCCTAAGAGGGGCCACTATGCCCCACATTTATGCAACCCTTGAGCGCATGAAGATAGCCATAGAAAGAGCAAACCCAATAAATTACACTATGCATAGGGCAGGTAAGTAATTAGTGTGGGTTATTAATTTGTATTGTATTAAATATTAGTAATTCATTCAGTCATAGCTCTAAGTCTTTAACTATGAGTTTGTGAATTGTGCACTCTATTGTCTCAATCCCAAATATTAGTATAGCAAAAATTTGGGGTTGAGGTCAAACTTGCTCAATGTTGTCATGCAGGTTATTATGAAATTGGAGCCGAACCCAGTGGTCCAATCAAATTGCCACATGGAGGTGAGATATCAAGGATTTGGAACTTTGTACTTGCTTTTTATTTTTGAAACCTTAGTTAACCATCAATACAAATGATTATAGATAAAGATGTTTAGGGATGCACTTGGAGCCTTTGGTTCAGATGCTGCTATATAAAGTTGACAAAGTTATGATCCAGGTTAGATGCATGATTATTATTACATTTTACATATGAGTATAATTTTTTATTTAGCATTGAAGTACTAACTTAATGTAGCTGAGTGGTGGGTTTTGTATGGGGCGATGCAGAGAACCTCCAGAGAGTAGTAGTGAAGCTCCTAGACTTGCTCTACCTCTGGGTGCGAGAGGAACTGAAGTACATATGGCATGATTCACTCCAAGAGGAGGAACAAATTGGGGAGTCAATGCCTGAATGACCTCGTGTATTTGCCACTACAATATGAGGTTGAAGATAGAATATGCTATAATACATGCTAATCATGGTTGGCACAAGAGAGACATCCAACTAGACGATATCTTCGAGGTCAATGTAGATGAGCACCATCCCCTCACTGATTGGTTGTTGGACAGGGGTGAGCCAATGTTAGATCAATCTGGAGGTAGGTCAGACCCATATATTGCTCAAGTTGCATGAGTTGATATAGATGAGTACACGACATCTTGAGAGGGGCAGGCACATGCACAAGAGGATGTTGCCACTGCGGATGAGGGTTGGATGGTGGAGCCTGGCATGTGCGATGACGATCCGGATAACACCCTTGCTCCTAGTCCCAATCAGACTCGGAGGGATGATGATGACGGTAGTTTTGGTTGTGGTGGAGGAATACGAGAGTACGAGAACAAATCTGGTAGCGATTACATGAAAGGTAGATCCGATATCACTGACAAACTCCATAGCAAATCCAATGGCAGCATTACTTTCGCCAGTAGCTTTCAACGACGGCAGGTGTTGTCGGTTAGTCAAAGTTAATCTCGTCAGAGATGGAGGTGATAGTAATGGAACTATAAATAATATAATAATAACTAAAAATACATGATTTAGGTTTAAGTGTTAATTAAGATCTTTTTTATATATATATATATATAGTCAATGATCAAAGGGTATTTTAGGCGTGGGGGCTATTTTAGCCCCTTTAGGCTTGAAAACTTAATGGTGGGTGATGGTGTTAGTCTGGTTGGGACCCGACCGTAATATATTGCACTAAAGAGACCCAACATTAGTTTACATTTTACTAAGATGATCACACATAAAAAGTTCATTCCTTTATTATATGTATACTACTCCTTGTGGAGGAATCCAAGTAGTGTAGGTAAGGAATAATTAATGCATGGCTTGGTAGTATGGGTAAAGATGTGTGTTGGACTTTGGATCCTCACCACTATTATGCCCAAACAATTATGCATCCACACTCATATGAGTATGGGTCCAACCAACACTATCCTGCCTTGATACAAATAAACCCTGTGAATGTGATGGGTGTATGATTGAAAGGACAAGCTAAGTGAAGAGGATCTGAGCTCCATGTTCGACACAGCTACTACAAGGAATGAATCTATACGCGCTCAATAGTCGTACTGCCTAGCTAGGGTGATGGGTCGACGCCCATCAGCCCAAGTCAGTTGTGTGGATGATGATTAAAATTTAAAACAATGGTCTTGATATCTCACTTGCTGAGTAATTAATTACTGCTAACACATGTATTTAAAATGGAGATAGCCATACCGTCCTTTATAAGAAGACAAAAATGGGTCACGTTTGTCCAAGCTTCGAATCTACAATTGGATGGGTCGGCTTCTGTCGAATCCTAAAATCTTTAGTGGAACTGTGGAAGTGGTATTAACAGAATTGTGATCGCTAATTAGCAGGTAGACTTCACTTGAGGATTCAGACCAAACTCAACTCATTCGTTCGTACTTGTTTACTTTGCCAACACATTCTTCTACTGCAACTCAAGAACATCAGATACATCTACTCAAGTAGGTAAATAAATAAATAAATAAATATATATATATATATATATATATTTGCCACGAGTCAATGAGTCATTTGTTTCCTTGAGATTATTTCTTACATCGACCCGGAGTCACATCCTCGAATTTTATCACCGCAAGAGTCAAGACCAATGCTCCTTAAAAGCCCAAAAGGTACCATCCGGCATCCGGTGCTTCTTTTCGGTGCAGGACTTGAGAGGATAAGGATCCTTCTACACAGAATTGTCGTCACATCCATATTAGTCTGTATGAAGGAAAAAAAAAAAAAAAAAAGTGGAGATAGTGAGAGGAGAAGAGAGGAGAGGAGAAATATAACCTTTTTAAAGTGAATACGTATAGACGATGCCCCATGATAGTCTCTTATATCCAATATCGTATCCACCTATTCTGTTAAAAGAAAAGTCCATTAATAATTAAAGATGCACTTCCTTCGACAACACTGCCAAAGGACAGCCAAGACCAGAATAATAATTATGTATATATATATTTATTTTTTGGAAACATAATATGTATATTTTATTACAACAGAAACAAATGTCGCTACTGTTTCACAGCTTTCTCAAATCTTCCTGTATTGAAACATCTTGCACAACAAATTTGTGATGGACTTAAAAGTGGGGAGAAAGAAAAAATGAAAAAATGAAAAAATGAAAGGAATGAAATGTTAAAATTTTGCTGGAAACAAACAAATAACCTTCCATCTAAGAATGCAATGACAGAATTTGATACTATTCCAACAATATAATAGACACCTTGAAATCCTACCAATCACATTGACCGCATCTGGAAAATAACTCATTTTTAACCAAGCTTTTTATCTGAACCTCTCAGACCGAGATTAAACCATTTCTTTTTAAATGATTTATCCTTCCCATCTGCTCCATCATCTCCTGGACCGTCAGCCTTTGACTCCTCTCTGGGTACTTGGCTACAGCTACTACTACTCCCACTAACTGTAGTGACTGTCCTGGCTATGGTAAATGCAGAATGGATAGTATCTCTCTGTTTAAGTAGTTCATCAACCTGTGGTCCACAGTCAAAATAATGAGATTCCGCCCCAAAATGGAGGACATGGATATTAAGACAGGGTCCAACATAAGAACTGACTGAGGTTAATTATCAATAGACCAGGCCTAGCATCACAAACAAAATACAATTCTTCATGTCCAGTTGTTGCAGTTGTTCAGAAAAACTAGAAGCAATACTGATTTTCAGTAGCAATAGAAAGTACTGTGTGAGAGAGGACCGTGCAAATTACTATCCACTTCTTCCTGTCAGACAATTTATTATCTGTTCCCCTTACCTCCGTTGCCTTTCATTTTTGTTTCTTCTCTATGAGAAATTATAGATGTACTGGGATAAGTAGGATACATGATATGGTAAGGTCATCAATGGTTAACAATGCAGTGAAATTATTCCAGACATGCACAGAGGCTCATGACATAGTTAAGAATTTCCTTCAATTGGTATATTAAATATTTTCACTGACCTAAATGGAATAACCAGGATAAAAGAAACAGATGCTTGCATTTTACATCATGTAAATATGGTAACAGTGCAAGCCAAACGAACTGAACATGCAAGGTGCAAACACTAATGAGGACTTCCAAACTAGATGGTGTCCATATCCCTCCCTAACAATTCAAATCCACATTACATAACTGGATAAAGATCATCAGTCAAACATAAACTTAGAGCACAACAGCAGTCATATTGGATTTGGACAGATTCTAGTAGAAGATATCGTTAATGTGTACAGATGGGTACATGACCCTAGTGTACCACGGGGGTACGCCTGGGCATGCCCACAATAATATATTGCATTCCCATTTTATCCTTAGTCTTTAAGTTAGTCAATGTAGGTATATTGGGTCACTCATTTGTTTATTTCCTGTTGAGTTATTCCAGTTTAGGAAACTTTTTCCTAAACTGAGATATAGTTATTCTATTTATATGGTATACATAAGGGGGAGAGTTTAACTTCCACAAAACTCTCCCTCCTCTCCATTTTTTTTCCTTCGTCTACCCTCATCCTCTTTCTTTCATTTTCTGGATTGCTGAATCTGGCAGATATGATTCTAACTGAAAGATAGGATGTTACGATCACTTTGTTCAGCATTGAAAGCATACTGACTATAACTGTGCACAAAGTAGAACATACAGATTGCTTTTCTTGGCCATATCTGTTGGTGACTTCTTGAAATCGTGCTAATGCCTACAAATACCAGGAGAAAGAATAAGCCAAAGAATAACCAATATTGAAACAGCTATCAGGTTATTATATACAACTGTTAAATCATGCCTTTCTGTACTCTGTCTCAAATTGGCGAAGCTCGTTTCTCTTCCTTAAAATTTGAGCTTCAATATCTTTAAGCTTCTCAGTGGTATCCTCGTATGATTTTGCACAGATAGCCTCAATAGTATAAGAAGCAGGCTTAAAGAAGTTATCCCCTAAACAAATTTAAATAGATCATCATGTTGCTCAACTCATATTATAGCCCAAGAAACCAAAAAATAAATGTAACCAATTCAGACCATAAACAGCAAAAATGTGAGTTCCAGCTTTTAATTCAGTGACTTCACAAGGTTGAAGGCCCTCTAATCTTTTGAAGAAGGCAGCTTCAGGGTCCTTAGCAATAGCCAACTGCACCAACACCACCGTAAACCATTTGCCAAAAATAATGAAATTTATTTAGCATATATTTGAAAGATGATGGAACTAGCATACCATGTTTATGGTCGAACCCATTCGATATACTTGGAAATGTAAGAAATACATCCCCACAGATGTTACCTTACCTGTCTTCTCACTATCCTCCTGTCACAAAGAGTCACCGGTAACCAGTACACCAAGTCAAATAAGTTCTGGTAAACAAGTATACTATTCACGCAGCAGCCAATGCAATAGATACACATGAGATGTCAACATGGAGCATTTGATCAAAACAGATACTATTCTACAGCTTCCTTTCCACCAGTGATATGGTAGAAAACAGCAATAATTAGAAATAGCTAAAAATCCAGTTTCCAAAAGGTCAGAAAAACTAAAGAACTTTTTTGAGTGCAATGTAAAATAATACAGAATACTTGCAAATTGGTCCATGATTTAACTCAGCAAATCACATATCAACTATGGTGCAGCTAACTTCAGTCTATTCTGCTATACAACTTGCAGCTCATGTAATTTTTGGCTTCTTGTCCTTTAAATATTTTCTGTTTTAGGTAACTTGGTTAGGTCATAAATAAAAAAAGTGATATAGAGGATGACGTTTCCACAAGGAATTGAAATAAGGTTGGATGAAGTGGAGAGGCGTGTCTAAGGTTCTGTTGATCGACGTATTCCTCTAAAGCTCAAAGGAAAATTCTATAGGACCATTATTCGACTAGCTATGATGTATGATGCAAGGTGTCAAGCAATTAAAAAAATATCATATCAATAAACTCAATGTGGCAGAAATGATGATGCTAAGATGGATGAGTGGCAAAACTAAGAAGGATAAGATAAGGAATGATCATATTAGAGCTAGTCTAGGAGTAGCTCCAATAAGTGATAAGCTATGAGAAAGTTGTTTGAGGTGACACGGCCACATTCAACAGAGGCTTATAAATGCCACTGTACGGGGAAGTCATATAGTCCCTTCCTTGAAAACAACATACCTTTTTCTCATTGAACAAACCCTTTCAAGCCACACCTATGCAATATTCGTTGAATCACGCCACCAATGAAACGTCCCACCTATCCTTAACAAGTTCTCAAGAGGTACACCTCTTCAACTAACACCGCCTTACCTCAGACCTTATGTTTCTTCACCCACCTCCCTTATTTCTTATAAATTTTATTGACAACCAATAAAATTCTCACTGTATTTCATCCCACCCAAAAAATTAGGGCCAATCTTTTTTCTTTTTTTTTTTTTTTTTTTTTTAAACTTTGAAAATCCATATCATGCTATTATATATCATACTATCATATCATATCATACTACTATATAAAGGTAAAATCACAAATCAATTATGGTAGATATTTCGTTGGACCAATATACCCTTTGCCAAAACAACATACCTTTTCCTAATTTAACAAACCTTTCAAGCCACCCCCATGTAATATTCATTGAATCACACCACGAACGAAACATCCCACCTATCCTTAACAGGGTCCCTCAAGAGGTACCCCTCTTCAACTAACACCACCTTACCTCAAACCTTACGTCTCCCAACCATGGTTATCAAAGCGTCCGCCTAGGCGGCAAAGCGGTTTTTGAACCTCTTAACTAACGGGCTGATTTCTTGCTGCTTTTTTGTTTATCCATTACCGGTTTGCCATCTTTTGCGCCTTATTGCCGCCTAGATGCTAAAGCAGCCGCTTTTTTTTACATTTTGTAATTTGTGCATATTATTATTATTATTTTTAATCATAGTTTATCCTATAATGCCGAATATAAATTTAAATATGTGAGCCATTTTGGAATTGAGGCCCAAATTGCCTGTCGGCAACAAAATGTGAAGCATGAGCCATATTCAATGATTACTGATATAGTACATACTACTTTTCTTTCATTTTTAGTTTTCACATTGATTATTGATATAGTACATGCTACATAATTATTGTTATGAATCTATGATGCTTGATGAGATAAAGTTATGTTTTTATTCTTTTTTTGGATAATTTTTCATAACTGTGATTCTTGAATGTTTTTTTATTTTTATTTTTATGAATGTGATTGTTGAATGTTTGTTTAGTACTTTAGTTTATTATAAAAAGTATTTGTATTAAAAAGTAGTTATATTAAAAATATTGACTAAACCGCTTTGGTCGCTTTATTGCCGCCTAAGCGCGCTTAGTCGCCTAATCGCCAAGATGGAGCCCCAATCGCTTTGGTCGCTTTGCCGCTTTAATAAGCATGCTCCCAACTCCAAAAATCCATTGAATATTTTATTTAAAAAATAAAAAAAATAAAAAACTTTAAGGAAGAAAGAAAGGTAATTCCTGAATACTTACCACATCAATCAAAATTAATAACTCATAAATTGTTTAAAAATTTTAAAATCATAAAAGAAAAAGTGATAATTTAGCCTTGACCCTTAATTTTTTCTTCTATATTTAAATTATTTCAGGAAATAACAAAAACCACTTGTGAATGCATTTGAAAATTTTCTAGTATTAGACAAATATAATAAGAACTTGACCAGTTATTTGTAGCTCACACATGTGGAGTTAGGATTATATTGTCTCCATAACAGGACGGGAGAAAAGCTATCAGATAGCAGAAATAAGAGAGGAAGTCCAGATACTTTGAAAATGTTACATATGTATTAAAAACGAGGATGGTGGAGTACATAAAAGGATGAGGACATTAAAATAAGGCGGTCAAAGTATTTTTACAACCTACTTAATGAAGACTTTTTAAGTAATACAACCACAAGAGACTGCATTATTCACTTTGACGCCATAAGATGGAAAATTGCAAAGTTAGGCTGTCTAAACTCTGAAGCAAAAGAAGCATTATGAAAGATGGAAAGTAGGCAAAGAGCCCAAGTCAGGACAAGATACCAACAGAATTGAGGAAAAGCACAAATTGTGTGGTTTATTTTGGTTAACCAAGTTGTTCAACAAGATTATGGCAGGTATATAAAGAAAATGTGATGTGAACACAAGGACCTCCTTCGCCTAAAGCTCAAGTGGGGGCCCCAAGATGGATTTAAGAAGCCTTCATAGCTTGGCCAAACCCCTAGTTGGGGAGTATTATGGGCATTTTAGCCCTTATTTTATTTTTTACTTTCATTTTAGTTTTTACAGAATTTTGTGGGGTCCAGTTTAAGTTAGAATTGCTTTATGTTTCAGTTGGAGTCAAAGTCTTTTATTTGAGTTTCAGTTGTTTTTTGAAAGATTCCTATTTGGTAATTAGATAAGATAAGATTCCTTATATTATCTATCAGTTAAGATTGGAGTCAGAGTCTTTTATTTTCAGGCTATAAATAGCCTCTTCATGTAATGTTATTTTCAGCTTGGTTGATTGACGAATTGAGTATTTGCCAAGAAGTGGTAGGGTTCCTAAGAGGGGGACCCTGCAGTTGTTTTTTGAGCTTCTAGTTTTCAAGCGTTCAAGTCTTCAATCAATTTCCAGCAAGCATTCATCTTCCAACAGTCAAGCATTCAATCTCTAAGCAATCATGTAAGTATAGTAGCCCATCCCTGCCTTCCCCCCTTGTCCACAACCCCTTCTGTAATAACCCCCGTGATCCTAACCCGAAACCTAAATTACAAGTCCAAAGACCCGAAACTCTAGTCGAAAGAAGTTGTGGGCCATCCGAATTGAAGCCTATGTTTTAGCCCCAGAACCTATGGATTTAGCTGAAGATGGTGAATAAATTGCCTTATTTGGAACTAGAAGAAGATCCACTCGGAACTCAAATGGTTTGGGCAGGTGGATATCCAGTGCAAGAGAGTCAAAGTTAGAAAATGTCAATGAGCAAGGTAAGAGCCTTCTTTATGATGTTTAAGCTTGTAACAGTCTTAGAGATCAAGCGGGAGTGCAAAATGCCCAAGTACTAAAAAGTACTAGAGATAGTTGCTTGGGTCGATTTCTTGGGGCGGTCGATTGACCAAGCAACCACCACCCTTGGCTGCTGATTGGATTTGTAAAGCCAGAAATGCCTGTTTTGCCCTTAGTACCCTATTTAAAGCCCCTTAAACCCTATTTTTGCATTATTTTAATGCTTTTGATTGTTGGGGACGACTGCAAGGTCAGAGCACGTGTTGGAGAGGAAGACCCCTTTTCACGGAGAATCTCGAGGAAGCTTTGTTGACTTTTGGATTCTAAAAGGATGTAACTAACTACTTTCTTATTCTATTAATTTTCTTCTCTTTAGAGAGTGGTTTTTCTTACAAATCTCTACTAGAAGAAGATTGGAGGTGGGAAATAATTATTTTCTTTCGTTTTCGATCAAATCACGTGGGAGAATAAATCACATATCTATTTTAACGGCGGATACTTTCAATAAGATATATAAATTTCTAGATCCATGTTGTGGTTAGTTTTTTGTTTCCTCGTGGTTGAAGAGGCTTGTGTAGTGTCTCAGGAATGTGATTTAGGCCTAGGATCATCCCAAAAATCTATCAAAGATGGGTGATCAGATGTCTGAATTTCGGACTTGGAATTCCATCAGAAGACCTGGCGGTTGCTTAAGGAAGTCGCTTGAACCAGCCAGCTCAAACAACCGGCCCAAGTGATCGGTTGGTTCACAGAATTTGTTTCGATGTTAATTGTGCTCCGTTTAATTCCTAAACCTAAATGTAACTTCATGAACATAACTTTAGGTTTTATTAGGATCTATTAGAATGTTTGACTATGAAGATCTAGGAAGTTTATCCGTATTTTTCCGCTAACTCAGGTAAGGACACAATTACATATTATGTTGGATTGCTTGATGTGCTCATCTGTTGATTATTCTAAGCATGTTTATAATCCTTTATTATGTTGTAATTATTTTTCATGCATGATTAATTATTTATTGTGACTCATGAATGATAATTATTGTGTTATACTTTAGTGTAAGATGTGAGATGATGATTGGTGTGATTATGACTTAGGGAATACCTGAATCAGTATCCTTATCCTTGAACATCAGGGACTGTGGTATGGACCATTGTCCTTGGTGCTTATTACACTTTCCTTAGTTGTTGTCTTTCATGACTAGGAAGTCTAGATGCATGGTTAGATTACCCATTATATGATACTACCCTTTTGGCAGGGGTATTGAAGCCGAGTGACCCGTGATGGCAGTGGTTGGGTCCTGTGGGCGTCCAGCAGAGGTAACCAATTCGTGAGGAGACAAGCCCACTGTTATCATGCAGTGGTAGGATTGCATATGTTGAGGGTTGGGCTAATGGGCGTCCAAAAGACAGCTTAGGTGTCGTGATGAGACATAAGAGGCATCCGCCCTAACATATGTGGATGATCATAGGGTTAGGGAATGTTGTCCAACAAAAGCAACCAATCCTTGAGGATTAGCATTCCTAGGTGGAAAAGGATATTGGACCAACAGGGCACTACATATGAGGATAGGTATTTGGTCCACATGTAATGTGTTGTTGTATGACATTGCATTGGGTTTTAGAATCCGCGACATGTGCCAATACTCAGACCCATGGTTGTGGTGAGAGAGTGTGGACCTATACCCCAGCCATGGTGGCTGATGTGGACCATACCCCTTACCCGATATCCTAACAGAGGTAGCCAATCTGTGAGGGATCAAAGTGACGAGACCTACCGAGAGGAGGGCTGGTGTATATCTTAATACATGTTTGTCTAGATAGAGACTTGCATAGTTAGATTCATTAGATGCATACTTAGCATGTCATTGCATCATTTCATTCCCTTATATTTATGTTAATATGGTACGTATGTGATTGTTGTCTTATTAAGTTATTTATAACTCATTCCTTGTGGATTTTTCCTTCTTTTTCCTCAAATGGTTATGTAGGTACAGAAGAAGCCCCGTATCTATGGGAGAACCCCATTGAAGATTTACTAGAGACGCTAGTGTGAACTGGTTACGATGAGCATGAAGCTTCATGTGGATGTCTGGAGTGTTCTTACGGCACCCATTAACAATAATAGGACCTTGGTTGTTCGTCGTTGGGATAAATGGATGAAAGAGGGATTTATGACTCCTTTCATAGAACAACTGGAAGAGAAAACCCATAAAATGCTTAAAGAGGGTTTTAAACAATAATGAGACCATTTTTATTTTGCTTCCGCTCGCATATTCTTATTTCAGATATTCTTGGTATTCATTTTGAGATTTTGAAACCTTTTTATTATTATTAATTAGTTCTTTTTCTTGTTCTTGATTATAGGATTGTGCTTCATTTATTAATCATTAGTTATTACTGATAGTGAAACTTGATCTTGTGGCTGTGGATCACACCCACGGGTTGTCAAGGAGGGCCCAATACCGTTGGATGGGGTGTGACACCTTCCGACCCCTCTTCTTGGTCCACACAACCCTAGTAAACCCTCCCCTGCCTTGCGCAACCTCCCCAAGCCCCCTGCCTTGCTGCTGCAACAAATCAGTAAGCATCCCCTAGGCCCCAGTCCCACAACTCCCTTAACTCCTCCGCCTCACCTCATGGCATTCCCAAAACCCCTCCCTAGCTTCCCCCAGCCACCAGCAATCTTCCCTTCCCCTCCTTCCCCACAGCACCCATATCCCATTTCCATTAGGAAGCCCCAACCCCCGCTCTGTTTAATTCCTTTCTCCCTCCTTTAGGATCGCATAACCCTCTAGGCATCATCCCTACCGTTAGTTCTTTAAAACAACCCTGTTTTTTGGATTTTAAAAATTCCTGCACTTCATCTTCTTCAAGTGAATCTGCAGAATTTTGAAAATTTTCAGAAAACCCTAAGACACCTATACCACAGCCCCTACTTCTTTGAAACAACTTCTGAATTGCAGATGAGTGTCAACATCAAGTCTGAACTGCAGGGCAGCATGTCTACCCCCCCTCCCAATGCTAACCAGAACCCTAATTGACCTTTGAATTCAAATTTCAAATCTGGAATTCATATTACAATAGGATTCAGATTCAGCAGGCTCTAAATCATCTGAGGGCTAAGAAACCCTAAAACCTTCCCCCTGTTTGCTGGAATTTCCTGGACAAACCCTAAGTCTAGGAAAATTACCAAATTACGTTTTAGTCCTAGACCTGGTTTATATTTTGATGTCAAACGAATGGAAGAGAAACAACGGGTCAAGATCTACAAAGAGCTACAATAACTCTAGAGGCATAAAACTAATTAATCATATGGTGAACTTATTGGAGAAGGTGTTTTAAACCCATCTAAGAAAGGAAACTACTATTTCAGAGAACTAGGTTGGTTCATGTCAGGAAAATTCCCATAGAGTGGAAGCTATTTTCTTGCTTACTAGATTGATGTGAAGATATAGAGAAGGCAAGAGGTACCTCAAAATGATCTTTATTGACCAGAATAAGAAAAAAACCTATGACAGAGTCCCTACTCCTAGAGAGTTAAGCTGGAATATTTGAGAAAAGAAGGGTGTCCTGTAAATATGAGGGCATTATCAAAAATATCTATGCTGGCAATGGTAGCTAGAGTAAGATTCTATGGGTCCATGGAGCGAACCCACAAGTTTGGTTTTGTCAAGAATCAGCCTAAAAGTTGTTGTTGTTCATGCTTATCATGGATGACTTAACCAGAGATGCATACAAGATAAGGCAGCTGCTTTGTGGTTTTTGTAGGTAATACAGTTTTGTTGAATGATATAAAAGCAAGAATTAATGCCAAGTTGGAGCATAGAGGTCAACATTGGAATCAAAAGGTCTTGAGATAAGTAGAATTAAGACAAAGCATATGTTGTGCAACTTAAGTCACATTAGGATGGATGAGGAGGTGAAAATCAATGAGAGGATATTTCTCGAAGTAATTAATTTAGATATTTGGTCTCTGTCATAAATAAAGAGATGCCATAGAGGATGGCATTACTCAGAAGATCAACTTAGAATGGCTGAAATGAAGAGCTGTATCTGGTGCATTGCGTGATCCATGTATTTATCAGACTCTCATACTACCAGTTATGATGTGTGGCGAGCAATATGAGGCAGTTAAGAAGAGTTGCATAAATAAACCGAGTGCTGCAGAGACGAGGATGTTCCAGGAAGGATAAAGTAGTGCATTAGAGCTGACTTGGGAGTGATTCTGATCCAGTATAAAATCCACAAAGAGTCATTTGAGGGGTTATGGCCCTGTTAAACCAAGGACCTTGGGTGCCACAGGATATGGGAGTGATTTGGTTCAGATTTAGCAAATCAAAAGAACTAGGGACCGCAACTGGGACCTAACATTTATGATCCAACTGAACAGCACCACGAACAAATGATCTGGTTTTGATTTCATAGGTTCTCTTCCCCAATCGGTTTTGCACCACAAAACCTGTGCTTCTAAACCAATTAAAAACTGGTACCTCTCACTCATATACTACCCCCTGCATCAATCAGGTAAATTAATAAAATGATGATTCATTTATAAGAAAAAGTTGTTGCACTACACTTGAATTATAAATAAATAAGATGCTTCTATATTATACATAAGTTAGAAATGGATTGAAAATGGTAGGATGTTAAAATGATTCACAAAACCCTACCTGAAATCTAACAAATGGTTTGTTTATCAAGTGAGAGTGGAGAAGGGGGAAAATGGGAGACAAATGTCAGAAAAGGAAAAGGATAGGTGAAAATATGATGGCAATGCAGGACAACCAAGTGAACCATCAAGGGACCAGGCCAGCTCAAGCCAGGCTATTCAGTTCAGATGGTCTTTTGGAAGGCAAAAATACTGTTCACGTGAACAGTATCACAGCCCATTATTTGGCATATTGGGAACATTTATAAAGGATTTTGTGGGGCCTAAGATCAGATTTTATTCTTGGGAGATTTAGGACCTTAGTTTAGTTTCTATTTTAGTTATTTAAGCATGTGGCTGAAATATAAACCTAGTAGTTTCTAATTTTAATTTGTTTCTATATTTATAAGATTCTATTATCACTAGCTAGTAGCTACTAGGATATTAGTTTCTATTTTTAGTCTAGTAAGTTCCTATTTTTTATAAAAAGATTTAGCCAAGCTATAAATGGGCCCTTACATTGCAATAAAAAGAAGACTTTAGAAGAAAAAGAAAAGGACACTTTAAGGTTTAGCATTGGGCATTTGCAGCCCCCTCTTCTCTTCTTCGTCATATGAGTCTTCTTCTCCTTCCTCCCCTTCTTCAAGACTGATTCTTCTGAGATTTCCCCTTCTTCCCCATATCTTCTTAATCCGTCTCTCTACTCTGTCCCCCATTAGATGGTTTTTCATTGAAGGAAAAGATTGTTGCCCTGCCTTCGTAGAGATTCCTTTATGCCCTCCTCACATGATAAACAGTGGGAACCACACTAACATTTTTCTCTCCAATTGTGATCAATTGAGCACCATATGGGCCCCCATATTAATGATTAATATTTTCCGAACCCTTGTTGGTACTAGTGCACATATAGTTCTTCTTGTGCTGCCCTTGTAGGAAGCCTTATCCTATTTTTCATCAAACATGGGAGACATGATGAGTGGGGAAGACAAAGAAACAATGAGGAAGCACAGGAATACATAGGACCTGAAAAGCTGAGTTTGTCTTCATTATCTATTCCACTAGTAGCACTATAAGCTGCATGTAAACTGGTTGTCAACTCAACCAAATAGAAACTAGTAAACCCATATTTCGGTTGATTACTATCTGGTTCAGTTTTTCACTTTTCAAAATTTAAACTGCCTAAACCATACAGATTCATATTCTCACAGTAGAGAGAAATTTCCAGGCAAGTTTTCCATATTCTGGGTATATCTTATTCGTGTTCTGGGTTCGAACAAATTTGATACATAAAGCAACTGGTCACCTTTGGCATTAAACCCCACTTGTCACCTACGTCAAAATTTAAGAACTATGTCACCCTGACTGAGTTACCATAATAAGAAACGAAATTCAGTAAATTTGTGTTTAGGGAATCTTAAAAACTAAATCCCCCAGAGTCTGTACAACTGAGTCAATATAAGAAAAGACACTCCACAAGCCAAAGCATTACCTTAATAAACAAAACAAGCATTTCTTTTATCTGACACGTTATAGGTGAACAAATATCCAAATGAAAACCCATGCATGCTACAGAATAAGTAATATCTATAGGGATCAAGGAGGTATATCCTGCTTATACAGGGAATTTACCGCATCAAGCAAGAAAAAAAAATTAACTTAAACACACCTGTAAAGCCAACCCATAACCACCATTGGAATCTTGCTCAAAATACAGTAGCTGCAGCAATAAAATACTTCAGTTCTAAGTTGTTGAAAGAAAAGTTCTGTCAATAAAATCATTAGAGAAAAAGAAGGCAGATCACGGATTCACAATATTAGGTAAACAGGGGACAATCAACAAAAGTCAAGCACACCTTAAATTTACTTTGAGCAGCTGATGTAACTCTAATTACTATCCCTGCCTGAGCTTGTTGCTCATTGATTGTTACACCAAAGAAGTGAGCACATTGTTTTTCAACCTGCATTGAAAAATGAACAAGAAAAAGAGAAGAACCCTGAAATGCAACTAGATGTGTTTCAAGTAAGGAAGATAAGCACCTTTCCACTCACTGACGTTCCAACAGGAAGCGGTCTGACTGTAACCGTGCCATTTAAAGCCTCTTCTAGAACATTAGCAGATATTGTGGTCTTAATTGGGACACCCAACTTGCTGAAAACACAAAGAGAGCATCAGTGTAAACAAAGAAGCAGAACTAGATCTAAAATCCAATGCAGGGTAGGTGGTTCCAGTGTTCAACTAAATGTCACCTAAACAGTGCTGCAAACATTGTATTGACAGTTCCCAGGTTGGATAAATCAATCTCCATATCCGTTCCATCAGCTTCAAGAGCCTAGATAGATCAGGAACCAAAAACATTAGAAGCTTCAAACTCTTAAAATGAAATTACAGAACTAAAAGAGGAAGGGGGGGGGGAGAAGAAACTTATAGAACAACTATCCAGGAAAGGGGCTGGGCAGAATAAATTCTCATCTTTGTTTCCTCAAACTTTTGCTCATTTGTGGGTGCTGCCTAAAGTTTTAGACATGTATCTTTTCCAGGCAAGAATGAATCTGAAATTTGGTATTGATTTATGTGAAATCCCCCGGATTTCTACCCCTTTAACCCGTGGTTTCAAGACCGAGAACCCGGGCCTCGAGTCGGCGACTACTGTGGGCCATTCAAGTCGAGCCCAAAAGATTGGAAATGGAACCAATGTTGGTGGATGACCCTTGTGATGACTCAAAAACTTTCCTAGAGTTTAAGTGAAGAGATAAGATTAATCACGATGGTGTAAAAATGGTGATTTTGAAACATCCGTAGATCGGTGATGGAGAATCCGATTGACGCGAATAATATATCAAATCGAAGACCATCAAAAAACCTTTCCAACGAGCCAAAAATCACCGAATTCGGAGTCCGTTTGGGGGTCCAACCATGGACGGTAAGTTGGGCCAGTTGGGTGAACCAACCCCCCACTCCATTTTCTGTTTAGGGGCAAAATTGGAATTTTGGGTTTTTAAGCCCTATTTTAAGTTATAACTCATTCGTAAACACATTTTTGGAGGCTAGCACGAGGCGGAGGCTTTGGGAAGAGGAGAAAGGAAGGAGAAGAGTATTTCTCATCCAATCAAAGGTGCTCTGCGACTCTAATCATTGCGGGAACGTTGAAGGAAGTGAGAATTCTTAAACCCTTCTCTTCAATTATAGTTGGTGGGAGTTTTATCTTCTCTTCTTTCGTGGAGATCTTGAAAGGGAAGCATGTTAGGTTCTTTGGATGCCTTTATTTTCTTGTATTAATGTTTCCCTTGAGTATGAGAGCAATGATGCGATCCCTTGCTAAGGTTGACTCATTTTGACTCTCCGGGTCACCCACGAGTGATTTAGGAGAGCCAAATTTGGGGTTTTTTTATCTGGGTCAAATTAGATCAAATTGAAGGTAACCATAGGATCCTTTTGCTGCCACTTAGACTTTCCCAATGTTTTGTTTCGACATAGACTTCGAATTGGTGGCGAATTAGAAACCATTCACTAGTAAGGTTGAGAACTACCCTTTTGAAAAGTAGTGGTAAGGATTTGGATTTTCGTGGGAAGATTTTCGGATATCCTTTTAAACCCAAAAATCAACTCCTATTTTTATTTTGTTAAAGCTCTTGCATGAATAGCTTTATATATCTTTAGTTACCAACTTGTGGGAAGGAATTACTAAACTTTGGAGAAAGGATCAAAGTAAAAGGTGAGGAATATACTTAACCTTATCTTGCATGTTTGATTATGTTAATTAGTTTTTATTATTGATATCTTGACTTGCTTTGGTATTATCTTATGATTATGTCTTCTATTTTTCAATATCTTTAAATGGTGATATGAGAATGTATGAGATGGATGAGATTGAATGGATTGAGTTTTTCTTGTTGAATCCTAAATTATTGATATGAAAATATATGGATGATGTCGAATTAAATTACTCCTTTTATTTTATGTTGCTTACTAGGGTTGTGGATTCGCCCATTGCTCAGTGACTTTATGTGATTGTTTAGGTTGTGATTGGGAAATGGGGAATGCCCCTTTGGCATTTCTGCCATAGGATACCAGAGGATGTGGTATGGGACGCATTCATATGGTGCCCTTGGCGCTTTCCTTGGTTACTGATTGACATACCTAGGGCATGTCTAGAAGTGTTTGGTTAGATGATCTCATGAGTGCTACTACCCTTTCAGCAAGGGTATTGAAGCCGGTTAACCTGTGATGTTAGTGGCTAGGTCATGTGTGCTAAGCAAGCCCACTATCATCATAGAGAGGTAGGGTTGCATATAATAGATAAGGGCTCGTGGGTGCTCAAGACCGGTAACCAACCCGTGAGAGGACATGGAGATCATCATGTCAATTATATGTAGATGACCACTGGGTTAAGGAATGGGATCCAACAGATGCCTCCCGTTGAGGATTCTATTCATAGGTGGGAAGATATTGAACCAACAGAGCACTAGGCGTGAGGGGAAGTATTCGGACCATATGTAGTACGAGACCGTATGACTTTGCATTGGGCTTAGGATTATCCTTGACACACGCCAGATCTTATACCAATGGTGATGTGAGAGAGTGGTGACCTAATACCCAACCATGGCTTGGCAGGACTTTACACAACAACCGCGGAGAACCCAACAGACGTGCTTGAGTGCCGTGAGGAAAGAGTGACTGAGACCACCCAAAGAAGACTGGTGTATGACTTAATGTGTGTCTACTAGAGAGACTTCATGATAGAGTTAGGAGCATAATATCATAATCATTCATATATCATATCATTATCATTAATTACATTATCGATATTCATGTTATATGTGTAGTGTGGAATCTTGTGAATGAATGTATGATATGATGTTGAGTTGACCTCACTGAGTTCTGTGGAACTCGTTCCTTTTTATGTCTTACTCTTTGAATTAGGAGCATAATATCATAATCATTCATACATCATATCATTATCATTAATTACATTATCGATATTCATGTTATTGTGTAGTATGGAATCTTGTGAATGAATGTATGATATGATGTTGAGTTGACCTCACTGAGTTCTGTGGAACTCATTCCTTTTTATATGTCTTACTCTAGTAGATTATACTATAGGTTATGAGGACCCTTTCCAAATGGAGGATTCGGTGCCGACATATCTTCTTGAAGGAGCGACTGAAGAAGAAGTGGACGCACATAGAGCTTAATCTCAGTGTGGATTCCATTAGAGAACTAGTCTAGTTTAGTTTTCCGCTGCGATGAAAATTACTCTCTTTTCTTTTCAAAACTCTGATGTTATACTCTTTTGATTTGAAGTAATGGATGATTGTAATCATTATTTCAGATTTGATAATTTATTACTTGAACTTGATTTATTCTTGTCCATTTAATTATGCTATATCATGTTTTGTATGGATTTGTCACTGAACCTAGATCTTGTTGTGTATCACCCCCACGCGTATTCGGATATGACCGGATCCGACTGGGTGGGGTGTGACAATTTATATTTCAATTTTGGATTGATTTCATGGAATAGTGAATAGACAGATTTTTATCAAGAAATTGAAATTGTTTACCTTATTTCTACTATTGTCTTAGCCTATCTTGGATCCATGTCCCTTTTTTTCTTCTTTTTTTTGGGGTAGTAACCTCAAAGTTCTGGATAAATGGTTTATTCAGTTGAGCAAAAGATAATTTAGAGAGATGGAGATTCGTTATTGAAAATTTGAAGTAGAAAGATGAAATTTCAAGAGAAATAGTCATGTGTAGCGTGACCAAATGTAGGTAAGAATGTCACCTTCCCCATTTAAATTAGATTGATTTACACTTCATATACTAACTTTCCAAGTGAAAAGCAGAGTGGAAATCTAAGAGCATTTGTAACCTTCGTTTGTAGGGCATGCCGCAAGAGCGTAGGTGAGTGGTAAGCATAGGAGGCGGTGTGCTAGGGGTGGAAGTTTGTATTTACAACTTGCTAATGCTGGAGAGCTGATTTCTTTCCGATGGACCAAGGTGACTAACACCTTCCTAATCTCATGGTCTGACTGGCACAATTTAGAGTAAACCCAAAACAAAGACCATTAAAGCCAGAAAATGAAAACCTACATACAGGGTTCTAGATTCCCAAATTCTAGGTTGTGAATCCAAGTTATAGGAGCTGTATCCCAACACATATCTACACCCATGTAGATCTATTGGTCCTTAGATGTACTTTATAACTACTCTAACATTCAACCATAAGGTCCTTGTTCATTCTGAACCAAGTCTCATATGTGGACCATAGAATATTCTTTGGTGGATAGAGGAAAGGAAAGAAGATCAGAAGGTACAATATATCCACCTCGAACCCAGCACTATCATACTGCCTTCTCTTTTCTGGATCTGACAAGATACTGTAGGAATATGCAACCTCCTTGAAAAGTTCTGAAGCCTCTGGATTGCTGCCATTTTTGTCAGGATGATACCTGCTCAGGATTTCAAGAAAGCAATCACATTCTCGTATGTTTCTCATAAGACATGAAAAAAAAAATTGAAACTACAAAAGATGGGATCAGAAACATGAAAAAACACCCTTTAGAAAGGATTGTAGCATTTTGTAAAACTGTCAAGTGTCAATAACACCATCTCATGCAAAAGCTGTTAGGGGGCATTATCCTGTGATTGTACATTTTCTTAGGCCACGAAGATTCTTTTTCCGGTTATACCCTATGCCACTAAGTGATCAGATGAGTACAATTACCTCGTAAATGTCCACAAATTGTTCATTTGCTGACTGCAGATTACATCTGTTCTTAATTCCAAATGTGCTGACTGCAGAGCTTACACTGTTTCTTAATTATAAAGGAAAACTCGTTGCAATCAATAGTTGAGCAGTAAACATGTTAGTGGTACCAATCTGTGCATACCAGTTACAAGGTTTCCCAGCATGCATGAGTTAAAAACCTAGTCCTAAAGAGCAGGACTAGATTAGCTTTTTGGAATGTCGAATCTCAAGGGCAAAGAGTCTAGTGTTGATGGATATTATGAGAAGAAGAAGGATCAACATAGCCACAAGATGGAAAAGTTAATGGAGCTAAGGTCATGTATGACTTTTAACTTTGGTATTCCAGAGAAGCAAGTAATAGAGGCAAAGTGGATACAGGAAGCACTCAAAGATCTTAAGGATCATGTGGTGGTTCAATAGAGTTGAACATAGGATTATATCCACCTTGTGTTAGAGAAAGCGCTGGTCAATATAATTAGCGCAACAGAGCCTACACGCTCCAAGGAGGGTTGGATGAGAGTAGTAAGGTACAATTTTGGGAACACATGAATGGATAAGTGAGAGGCACTGGTCTGGAAGAAAGATTATTATAGGGATGATTTGAAGGGTCATGTTGGAGAGATCAGAGATCATAGAGGCTATGGGTTCGGAGACAGAAATGAGGAGCGAGTATCAAATAGACTTCACAAGATATTGATCAATCCATTGGGAACTCCTTTATGAAAAGGAGAGAGGAGCATCCGTTACCTATAAAAGTGGACATCTCACCAACCAAATAGATTTCTTCTTAACTAGAAGGTCCAACAGACTGTTCTGCAAGAACTCTAAGGTTATTCCTGGGGAGTGCTAACGACTTGACATGGAATGTTGGTCTTCAAGATGTGCCCCACTAAGAAGAAGTGTAGGATAGATAAGCTTATTTTCCCCAAGATAAGGTGGTGGAGATCAAAAGAAGACTCCCTGATTCCATTTACTGATAGATGTGAAGTGATCAAACAAGAGAAGTGGGATCTTCAATGGGACTCCAATATGACATGGGACAACATGATGGTTCGTATAAAGAAGGTTGCTTAGAGGTTCTCAGGGAAACAACAGGTGCATGACATATTGCTAGGGATGGCTGGTTGTGAGTTGATGAATTCCAAGCAGCCTTAGGACCAAGAAAGATTGCCATAAGACATGGCAAAATGTCTAGAGAGGTAAGTAATCTAAAAGGATATAAACTCACCATAAATGAAACTAAGAAGCTAATTCAAAAGCTTAGCTTCTAAACATTTTCTAATCCATGTTTTGTAAAAAGAGATGATTTTGTATCTAGCTGTTCGTCAACTGGATGAACTCGCCTGACCTTCAGTAACTCCCATGGCTACCCCTATTACCTCCGACACCCTCTCCACTGACAACTCTCCTCACCCCCTTACCCACCAACCCCCCTCTACTTACTCCTCCGGCCCTGCCACCTCCTCTTCCCCTGAAAAACCTTGGAAATCTCTCTTCGCCTCCCAGCATTCTAACCTTTCAGATCTAGACCTCACTTTCATACCTTCCACCTCTGATAGCCCCAACCCCTCTGTTCACTGCCCATCTGCTTCAACTGCCTGTGGGATTCGCTGTTGGAACTCAGCTATCCCCAGCCAATTCCTTGGCCCTACTTCTCCCTTTGGTATCCTTAAATCCTCCCTCACTAAGCAATGGAAAGCTTAAGGAATTCTGGGTAATAACCTTATCGATTCAGGCATTTTCTTGCTCAATTTTGCCTCCCCTGACTGCAGATCCCGTGCTCTTGAGGGCTCCCCTTGGTTTGTGGGAATATCCCCATTATTCCTCAAACCCTGGACCCCTTCGCTGCCTCTCCGCAAGGTCGACTTCAGCACTCTTCCCCTGTGGATAAATCTTCCGGGTTTCCCGTTGGAGTTTTGAAATTCTGATTCTCTAAGTCGAATAGGCTCTGCAATTGGCAAACCTCTCCGCACTTATGCAAAAACACTCAACATGTCTCGCCTCTCATACGCGAGAATTTGCGTGGATTTTCCTACCTCCAAGGCTCTCCCTTTGTTCCTCACCATCTCCGATGACAACGGTCTAAAATACAATTAAGTAATCGTTTACGATTGGATCCCCTCTTGGTGTGATCTCTGTTCCATTTTTGGCCACGATTCAAATGGCTGCTCTCTCGCCTCACTTCGCCACACAAGCTCTACAGTTTCTGCAAGCCTTTCTCTCCCTGAAGATCAAAGAAATTCCGCCCGAAACCAGCACCAACCGACCCCCGGCAGAGGAGGCCAAAGACCCGAAGGGGGAGGAGGGACAGGGCCCCGGGAAACGAAGCGGGACCGGAGGACAGAGATGCGCCCCCGAGCACAACCGGGAAGAGAACGCGACCGAGAAGAGCGAGACAGGAAAAGCAAACGGACTCCGGCAAACCGAAGGACCCCGAAACAGACCCGAGGAACGAGGAGAAAACCCCAGCAAGACCGAAGCCCCCAAGCCGCACCAAAGGGACACGAAACGAGAGGGGCGAACGGCGAACCACGACCAAAGGAGCCCGAAGACAGAAACAAACCGAGGCGGAGCCCACCGCGCAACAAGGGAACGGAGAGAGCCCCCAAGAACCCCCGGAGGGGAAGCACCACAACAGCCAACCACACCACCCGCCACAAAGGAGACCCCCCAACACCCACCACCACGGGGACCAGGCAGGGGAACCGCAACACCGCCAGAACCCAAACCCCAACAAGAGCACCGAAGACAGAGACACCCAGACAGACACACACCAGAAGCACCAACGCAACCAAACGAGAGAAGCGGAACAACAACCGCAAGGCCCAGACCAAAGACCCACCAACCCCCAGCCCCAAGCAGAGAAGCCAAGAGACACAACCAACAAAGCAAGGGGACAAAGGACAGGAAGAAAGGAAAAGGCAGGGAGAACAAGCAGCAACGAGACGAAGACCAAGGCAAGAACGAAAAGAGCGGGGAAGAGGGAACGGGAACAGACCAAAGAGACCAAAGAGGGAAACGGGAGGACCGAGCGACCAACAAAGCGAGGACAAAACAGGGGCGGACGGACCACCCCCGACAAGGAAGGAAGACGAGAAACCAGGAAGGAAAGAGGACACCAGAAAAAGAAACCAAGAGAGCACAAGCAACGAGCGGACAAAACCAAGGACAGACAACAAAAGAGACAGAGCAGAACGAAGAAGCGGACGGAACGAAGAGAACGGGCAGGAGCAAGAAAGGGAGAGGGACGGGGCGGACACGGAGGGAAAGAGGGAGCCGAAGGGCAGCGGGAGAAGACAGAAGGAGCAGAGAGGAGGAGCCACAACGACGAGGAAGGGCAGAGACCGAACAACCGGGAGAGGGGAGGGGGAAGAGGACCACCGGAGAGGACAAAAGCAACGGACCCGAAAGGAGCCAAGGAGGGACAAAGGCGACGCACGGGCACAGACGAAAGAGGAGAGGGACGGAGAGCCACAGGGAGACCAAGGGGAGAGCCGGGAGAAACGGACAGGAAGGAACGGAAGGACCCGGAGGGGAGGAAGGAAGAGGGGCAGAAGAAAGAGAGACGCAGGGCAGGCAACCCGACAGCGCAAACGACCAAACGGGAGAGAGAGCGGGCGAAACCCCAACCAGGGCGAGAGGGAGCGGACCCAAGGGAGAGGGAGACACCAAAGAAGAGGGAGACAAAGCAGCACCAAGAGAAGAACAGAAAAAGAGCAAAGAAGAAAGAAGGGAGGGGGGGAACGAGAACCGGAAAGAGGCACGGGACGAGGACCGAGGGACGGAAACCGGAGGCAGCGAAGAGGGACAACGAAGAAGAAGGGGGAGGGGAGGGAGGAGGGAGGCCACGGGAGGACAACCAGGGAGGAGAGAGAGAGAAACGAAGAAGAAAAAACCAAAGAGAGACAAACCACGGGGAAGGGGGGGAGAGAGAATACGACGAGGAAAAAAGAATCAGAGAGACGGAGAAGGAGGGTAGGGCCCGAAAGGGGGGGGTCCATCCGGGAGCGATGGGCGGCGGGGGGTGCACCGCCGGTGCTCCCATAAAAATGAATACGATCGATGTTCTAGAAAAAATTACAGTTCCCGTTACATCTATCAAGAAGTTCCCGCAGTAGCCAATACTTACTGGCAAAGAAGAGGAAGAAATAAGATCAAAACAGTACCTGATTTTCTGCATCCCGTCTCAACCTTTGTCAGACCATCTGATAGGTGACCACTCTATGAAGCCAGTGGATACAGGCTACTCTGATGTTGAAGCCGTTGAAGAAGCTACGAATATCGCTCCTACTCTCGTTGCTACTGGTTCTGAAGTTTTCGACCGGTCCATACAGGTATTTTGGTACTCACCCCCTTGACCACAGGACATTACCCCCGAATGGTGATAACCTGAGCATTGAAAGCCCTGACCCTCTGCTGCCCAGCACCTCCTATAACCTCTCTGTTATCCTCTTGAAACCCCAACACCCATCTCCTCCTCCCTTAACGCTAATACTTATCCCCTATTACCCACTCCCTCTCTCCAACAGCTGGGACCCACCATCAACATTTCAAACCGACATCATCTACCCATTTCTCCTTAACAAACAAATCCCTTCTAGATCCCTTGACCAATCATTATATTGACCCACCACTTCAACCTTTCTGGACCCCAACCCAGTTCACCTCACTGTAACAGCCCCTCTACATCCTCAGTACCTACTAAAAGCAAAACCACTAGCCCAGTTCAACCCTTGAACAACTCGGTCCACATTTGTCTAGATCCCTTAACCTATCATCATATTGACCCGCCACTCACCACCCAACTCGGTATCCACCATCGACCCAAATATATTTGAAACCCCTTCCCCTTGGGATTCCCCCTTGTGTGAGACTTCCTCTCCTTGCTCAACTCAATTAAATGCCTCCCCTCCCGCTCCCGCTCCCGCCCCCGCCCCCATTGGTCCCAACACTAGTTTCTAGTTTGTTGCCCCCCCCGTTAATTATTATGTCTGATTTTATTTTTTGGAATGTTAGAGGAATAAACTCCATTGCTAAACAAGGGGATGTTAGAAATTTCCTTAAAGATTCTTAAGCTCCCCTTTGTGCTCTTTTTGAAACCCATGTCCAAATTGAAAATTCCCATCAAATTGCTCGGTCCATAGCCCCCTGATAGAGCCCTGGGATCACATTATTATGCTATACTGGGAGAGGAATGATTTGCTGAATATCTGGCAAACAACAGTTAGTGAAGAAATCAGATCTGGTCCTAAAAAAGAGGTTGCAGAATATTGTGAATGATTTGCAGAATATTTACTACTAAATAAGAGAGATTTGGGGACAGGCAAGATATTGTGAATGATTTGCAGAATATTGCAAAATATTTACTACTGAATAAGAGGGATTTGGGGACAAGCAGAATATTTACTACTGAATGAGAAAGATTTTGGGAGATTAAGGTTGATTAGGGGTTATAAATAGGGGTAAGACGTGAGTAGTAAAAAAGGATTTTTTTTTATGTGAGTGTTTGGGCAGTCCTAGGTTGAAGGGCAGCAATGTATTGTGGGGGTGATGGCACTATTGTAACCCAGTTTATCATTGTTCTTCGCTATTCTATCAATTAAATAATATTAGTTTTGCATTCGATTCGTGGGTTCTTATCAAATTGGTATCAGAGCACGTTTTGATCCACTGGAAGCAATGGAAACTGGATTATCCATGTTTTTCGGGGAAGGGGATGTGCAGGAATGGCTTCTTGAAGTTTTGTTATTCTGTTGGGAACACCAGATCGATGATGAACATAGATTGATAGTGGCACTACAACATTTAGAAGGAGAGGCGTTAGCATGGCTTTACCAGAAGAACTAGTCGAACTTCAATTGGTCAACCTTCAAGGAAGCCCTGAAATTGGATTTTAGTGTTGAGCAAGTGACTGAAGGGGCGAGAGAAGCAGAAAATACCAGGTTTGAGTAAGTTAATGGCATCACAATGTATGAACCATTAATAAAGGAACAAAGAAAAGTAGCAAAGGCTGAAATCACAGAGAATGCTTTGAAAAATTTCGGAGCCATCCAAACAAGGGGTGACAGATTTGCAAATAGTAACCATAATGATGAAGCATTGGTAGAGATTTTAAAAGAGGGTGAAAAAGAGGCCAAAGGGGAAATTGCTGCAAATGACAGTATGGCAACCAGTGCTGCTAATCCGCTGCAAGTCCTTAATTCATATATTGACACGAAACTCAAGGGAGCAGGAGTTGTGCTTTATATGGGTCCATATGTTATTGTTGTTCCGCTGAAGTCAATTCCAATGGCTATTCCTAGTGTACTCTTTAATTCAGCTGAAATTTCCAAGGTTTTTCTTCATTTGGGTTGCTTGGAGTTATGTGGTTATTGGTTCTCAAGGAGGTATGTTGTGCAGAATGTCGAACTAGCATGGTTGTGTGGCAAACATGTAAAGACCAAGCTTCCAATTTTCCATCACCTTAAGGACAAGGTGATTTCCGAGGGGCCGGTAGTGATAGAGCCCTGGGATCACATTATTATGCTATATTGGGAGAGGAATGATTTACTAAATATCTGACGAACAACAATTAGTGAAAGAAATCAGATCTGGTCCTAAGAAGGAAGTTGCAGAATATTGTGAATGATTTGCAGAATATTTACTACTAAGTAAGAGGGATTTAGGGACAGGCAGGATATTGTGAATGATTTGCAGAATATTGCAAAATATTTACTACTAAATAAGAGGGATTTGTGGACAAGCCAGAATATTGCAGAATATTTACTACTGAATGAGAGAGATTTTAGGAGATTAAGGTTGATTAGAGGCAAGGTAAAAAATTCGATCGAAATGAACATTTCGACCTTGGAAAATGTCGAAATTTTGAGGTTTCGGTCGAAATTTTGAGGTTTCGGTCGAAATTTCGACCGAAACTGGATACTTTTTTCCTGATTCTTGAAAACTCAATTTCGAGCCTCAAATGCACTCAAATTGATTTGGATTTTTGCATACTATCTATTTCAAGCATAATAAACACTATAAAATTACTAGTTTACTAAAAAACTACTGAAAATGTAACATCCAACATTCCAAGTATATAGTACATTAATCAGAGAAGAAGCTGGAATGTTATTACTTACAAGTCTATTCTATTCAAGCCTCAAGGTCTCCCTCTTCCGTCTGCACCCCATACAAATGACAATACAACTCCCATGATGTTTGCCCCCACCCCATATAGTTTTGGACATAGTCAAGAACTGCACCTTTGTATGTGGCCTCATCCACATGCATAAGATTCCCTAATGGTGGGAAGTTGTGAATCTCCAAAGGAACTGGTGGTGGTGGGCCTTGTGGCTGTGGAATAGTGTGGAAGATCTGCTCAACAAATGAAAGAGCACTTTGGCTCTCAGGACTAGGAGAAGGATAAGGATACTGATAAGGCCCCAGTGGCTAACTCCGATAATCGACAGTGGGAGGGACACCGTAAGCTCCATAGGCCGCTCCATAACCATAAGGCTCCAGTCGTGGCTGACTAGCCTGACCCTGAATCTGATAGCCAGGAGGGACACCATATGGTCCATAAGGACCATAACCATAAGTCGACTCGGTAGAATCAATACTCTCCACAGCAGTATCATATGAGGACTCTGCAGGCCTATGCCATCCCGATCCTCTGGAGGTGGAGGAGTCTCTAGCATCATCAATGCTCATCGATCTCATAAATCCCACCAAGCTCTTGGCATCGGATGGACGGTAGGACCCATATGATGGCGTGTCCTCTATGCTCCAGCCGTGCTGTCTCCCATTCCCCTTCCTCGAATATGTAGAGGAAACATTTTTGCCTCGAGATGCAGCTCCAGTATGGTCTAAATCCTGTGTCGCGTGGGTGAACTGACTCTCTCCTGTGAATCTTGGTGGTCGTCCCTCCCCCCCCCCTTAACTCTCACGTAGTGCTGGTGGTGGTGGTGGTGGTGGTGGTCTGTCCCTAGGATGTGCTAAGGAAGCTTGACCCCTTGTAGGGACCCGTGGGATAGGAGCCTCCTGCCTCACACTCGGAGACCTCCTCATAGGGACTTGGGAGCCATCTGTGCCTCCCATACCCCTACGGCTCTCTAAAGGACCCACAACCCAGACCCCTCTGTTGCCTCCTGATGTCATCAATCCTCTGTTGCTCCTACTCATCATCATCGCCCTCCTCAGCTGATCGGCCTCTGGATCAGGGTCACTGTCTCCTGGCTCATCCCTACCATAACCCTCAGGATCTGGAAGGTCATCTAAGCAGGCATCCTCGAACTCATCCCTCCGTGTTCTCTTCTCTTTCCTCTTTTGGTTTCCACCACTAATATATGAGGCCATTGCCCTCTTGACCTCTACGGGCACCTTTGGGCACCATGTTACATCCCTGTTGCCACCAGCTAGATGCACCTTCAATCTAGTGGCCCCACCTCCTCCTATTTGTTTCTTGCAGTAATTACACGCGCTCTTCCTCTTATCAGCTGTTAGTGGCCTCCCATGATCCCAAGCTATGTCTGACATCTTTAAAATAGAGTGCCTGATACAAGAAACACACACTAAGTATCTTGAAAAGCTCCACAATATGCTCCAAAAATGGCATACATGCTTCTAATAATAACCTCCTATTTTTAAATTAAAAAATATATATATTTATAACTATATAAGTATTTTTTAATATATAAATAATTTTAAAATATATAAAATACACACTAACTATCTTAAAAATATCCACAACATGCTCAAAAAATTGCATACATGCTTCCACTAATACTCTCTTATTTTTAAATTTAAAACATAAATTAATTATTTTTTTTAATATTTAAATATATTTTTTTAATTATTTAAATATATATATTAAATACAGTAAAATTACATAATTAACAAAAGAAAAAAATTAATTCAACACCATCACAGCAATATGGTGTTTCAACTCTCACATACATTCATTTGAAGCTTATACATGTACTATACATATACATTTTTAACAATATACATAATTTAGTAAATAATTTTTAATAACAGAAAAATAAAAAAATAGTAGGAAGAATCAAAAAATGATTTTGACACTACCAATTCATAGATCAACACTCTAAAGTAAACATATATAAATTTGGAAGCAATCTAACATGATTTAAGGCACAAATAAAACAAAAATCAAAAAATGAGGAAGTTGGTTACTCACCTTGCAAGATTTGAGAAAATGCACAAATGGAGAAGCAAATCAAGTGTTTGAAGGAAATGGAATACTAGAAATTAGGTGTAGAATGGGATGAAAGCAAGAGAAATCAGAAAATATTTCAAAATGAGGTCGAAATGCAGAGGGCATTATCGCTCGAAATGTCGAAACAGCGTCGAAATGTCGAAAATGACTCGATTTTGGTATTTTATAACCTGTAGAAGTATCGTTTCGGCCCGATATGGTATCGGCCGAAATATCGACTCTTATCGACTCGTATGGATACATTTCGTGCCTACTACTACATTTCATTTCGATTTGAATTTTTGCAGGCATTTTGATGGAAATTTCTACCATTTCGATCGAATTTTCTTCCATGATTAGGGGTTATAAATAGGGGTAAAATGTGAGTAGTAAAAAAGGATTTTTTATGTGAGTATTTGGGCAGCCGTAGGTTGAGGGGCAGCAATGTGCTGTGGGGGTGACTGGCACCATTGTAACTAGTTTATCATTGTTCTTCGCTATTCTATCAATTAAATAATATTAGTTTTGCATTCAATTCGTGGGTTCTTATCACCCCCTCTTGGTCTTTCCTTTCCAACTCTTCCCATACCCCTAATGGCCGCATCTGGGTTCTTTGGGACCCTTCAAATCTCAATGTCTCTCTCCTTGATTCTTCCCCCCAATTCATGCATCTCATCATCTCCCCTACCAATTCCTCTACCACTTTCTTTCTTACTATTGTTTATCGTTTTAATCGGGCTTCTGAGCGTGCCCCATTGTGGGAGTCTCTTTGATCTATCTCTTCTTCCATTGAGGACCAACCTTGGGGAGTTGGTGGTGATTTTAATATTGCCTGCTACTCTCACAAGTGAGTTGGTGGTAGCTCCCTTAATCTTGTTGATGATTTCAATTCTTGTATTGATGACTCTAGTCTTACTGATCTCTGGTGGTCGGGCCACCTACTTTCGTAGCATAACCTTCGAATTGGTAAGGCTAGAATTGCCTCAAAACTTGACCAATTCCTTGTCAACCACTCTTGGCTCTCTCCTTTTCCCGCCTCCCATGCCTCTTTCTCTCATGCTAGTCTCTCTGATCACTCTCCTTGTCTAGTTCATCTTTTCCCCCTTCTCTTCCTTTGGTCCAAAGCCCTTCAAATTCTTTGATGTGTGGACCTTTAATCCCTCCTTCCTCTCCACTATCAAAGAGACGTGGGAGAAGCATGTTTATCGCCACTCCCTTCCTCTCATTACTTTTGCCCGCCGGCTTAGGAACACTAAGGATGCTCTCCGTCTTTGGAATTCTTCCACTTTCAGGAACATTTCCTCCAGAGTCTCTAATAGCCGCTCCAACCTTCAGAGGATCCAATCCCTCCTCTAAAATGATCCCCTCAACCCCTCTCTTGCAGAAAGTGCGAAGTCTCTCTCCTCAGAGCCCTCTTCTCTCATCTCCCTTGAAGAAAATTTCCTTCGCTAGAAAGCCAAAATCAAATGGCTTCAGCTTGGCGACTCCAATTCTACCTTCTTTCACCGATCCCTTAAAGCTCACCACAATCACAACTCCATCCATGTTCTTCTTTCTAGTAATGGTTCTTGGATCTCTGTTCTGGCATTAAAGCTGAAGTTGTTTCCTATTTCTCAAATCTTCTCTCCCCTCCATCTCTCCCGGTTCATCCCCCTCTCCCTCTTAATCTCCTCAATAAATTCATTAATCCCCAATCCCTAGCCCCTCCGCATTCCATTCCTTCTCCTGAGGAGATCCTTTTGGCCATTCGTTCCCATAAATCCAATCGTGCTCCAAGCCCATATGGGTTTAGTATGGGTTTATTCTCTAGTGCTTGGGATCTTATTGAGGATGACCTTGTGCGTGTTATTCGCAGTTTCTTCCTCAATCCTTCCCAGCTTTCTTCCGACAATCAAACCTTTCTTTGTCTCATCCCTAAAAACCCCGGAGCTTCCTCCTCTAAGATTTTCGTTCCATCTCCCTTTGCAACCTCCTCTACAAATTCATTTCCAAAATCCTAGCGAATCGTCTCAAGAAGGTCAAGCCCAATCTGGTCAATGCTAAGCAAACCGCTTTCATCTCGGGTCAAAGTATTATGGGTAATATTCTTCTTTGTGCAGAGATTGTCAGGGGGTTAAGAGGTCTTCCCACTCCCATGCCGCTCTCCTCAAAGTTGATCTCCACAAAGCCTTCAACTCCATTCGCTGAGATTTTATCAATTATGTTTTTTCTGCCATGAGGTTCCCTCCATCTTTTATTCATTGGATTGAAGTTTGTATCTCCACTCCATACTTCTCCATTATCACCAATGGTTCCTCTACTGAATTCTTCCCCTCCGGTGTCTGCATCCATCAAGGTTGCCCCCTCTCCCCTTACTTATTCTCCTAGGCTCTTGAGGTTCTCTCTCGTCTCCTCCAATCCAAAACTAATCAGCTCCTAATTTCCCCCATCCCTAAGTGCAAATCCCTCAATCTCACCCATCTCGCTTTTG
The DNA here is from genome assembly GCF_041222555.1 of Hakea prostrata. Classification (NCBI taxonomy): domain Eukaryota; kingdom Viridiplantae; phylum Streptophyta; class Magnoliopsida; order Proteales; family Proteaceae; genus Hakea; species Hakea prostrata. Next base: position 25,007,674 of record NC_142610.1, read on the forward strand.
CTAATGATCTCATAATCTTCTCTAAAGCTAACCATAGTTCTATCTCCTCCATCCTCTCAACCCTCTCCTTTGATTCCCTCTTTGGTCTCAAGGTTAATCTTAACAAATCTACTCTTTTCCTTATGGGGTGTCTAACCCTCTGCGCTCCAACCTCTTGAACCTCTCTTGGTTTAAGCCTGACTCCTTTCCTGTTGTCTACCTCGGTCTTCCGCTCATCCTTGGTAGGCTTTCTCGTCACCATTGCTCCCTTATGCTTGATCACATTCGTAAGAATCTTCATTTATGGAAAAGCAAGGTCCTCTCCTTTGCTGGTAGGGTGGAGCTCATCCGGTTTGTCCTCCAATCCTCCTACCTCTATTGGTATGGCATTTTCCCGATTCCCAAGTCTGTTTCTTCAGCAATGGAATCTCTCTTCTGAGCCTTTCATTGGAAGGGCCAAGAATCCTCGTGCTTTCTTCGCCCCATCAGTTGGTCTAACATTTGTCGGCCCAAATCTGAGGGGGGCCTAGGAATCCGTTGGATCCAAGAAGTCAACTCTGCCGCCCTTCTCAAACTCATCTGGAAAATTGTTTCAAAATAAAACTCCATTTGGGTCAACTAGGACCACTCTTCCCTTCTCAAATCTGATTCTTTATGGACAATACCCATCCCTTCTAACCCTTCCTGGATCTAGAGGAAACTTCTCCTCCATAGACCGCGAGCTCTCCCTACCATTACCACCCATGTTTCTTCAGGTTCCTCTACTTCCTTTTGGCTCGATCTATGGCATCCAATGGGTATTCTCCTTACCCTCTTCTCCCCCCGCACTATCTTTGAAACCCACATTACCCAAAACTACCCCCTCTCTGCCTTCATTAATAACGGTTCCTAAGGCCCTCTCCCCCACCTTAGTCTCACACAAGTATGGAACTCTTTCCCCCCCCCCCCCCATTTTATCTTTACCTCATAATGCCTCAGTCTGACTCCCGTTTACCACCAAATCCTTCACCAACTCTTCTGCATGGAACCTTTTCCACTCCCCTTCTCCCCATCCCCTTTGGCCCTCCCTAGTTTGGTTTAAGGGTCATATTCCCTGCCACTCCCTCACCCTCTAGAGAGCCCTAAACTTAGCTCTTCTCACCCAGACTTTCCTTATTAGTCACCACATCCCTGCCAACCCCAACTGTATCCTTTGTTGGAATGGTACTGAGGACCTAGAGCCTCTGTTCTTCTCTTGCCCTTTCTCTAGCTCTCTCTGAAGAAAAGCCATTGCTTATATTTGGCCCCGCTCCCATCGCTCATTTGGGTTTGATCGTGATTGGTCTTGGGTTTTGAGTAACTTTTTAGGTACCTCTATTTGTGACCGGATTGGTAAGCTTGTCTTTTGTACCATGTTCCACCATTTGTGGTGGGTGCATAATCTCAGGCATTGGACTCCCAAATCCCGCTCTCTAGACTCTATTTGGAACACTATCCACTTTGATGTTTCTTCTAGGCTTATCTCTATTCCCCACCCCTTGGTTGTTTTTTTTTTTGGATGAATAAATAATCTATTAAAGAGACAAAACAATACAAAAGCACAAGCTAGAGTCAACTAGCGGTGGAGATTTGGGAGTTGATCCCCCAGGAGACAACAATAAGCCTGTTCCTTGGGGAATCAACAACCGAGGGGAGGGGAGAGGAAGAAATCCTAGCTGAAACATCAAAATAAATAGCATTCCAAATGGCATCAATAGAGCGGGATTTGGAGTTCCAGCGCCTGAGATTACGCTCCCACCATAGATGGTGGACTGTAGCACCAAAGACGAGCTTGCCAATACGATCACAAATAGAGGAACCTGCGAAATTGCTCAGAATCCAAGACCAGTCTTTGGTAAACCCAAATGAGTGACGAGAACGGAGCCAAATATAACTCAGGGCTTTCCTCCACAGGGCACTAGATAAAGGGCAAGAAAAGAACAGATGCTCAGTGTCCTCAATACCATTCCAACAAAGGATACACTTTGGGTTCACAGGGATGTGGCGGGAAATAAGGAAAGACTGAGTTGGTAGGGCTAGGTTTAAGGCTCTCCAAAGAGTTAGAGAATGTCTAGGAATGTGGCCTTTAAACCATACTAGGGGAGGCCATGGGGGGGCAGGGGAGGGTGAGCGAAGGAGGTTCCAGGCCGAAGCTGAGGTAAATGATTTGGTAGTGGGGGACCAAGTGATAGTATCATGAAGGAGGGGGTAAATGGGGGGAGGGAACTCCAAACTTGTGTGAGACTACGATGCGGGGACGCAACCCAAGAACCATTGGAGATAAACTCCGAGACCAAGGTGGATTTGGGAATTCGGGTTTCATAGACTGTGCGGGGGGGAAAGATCGAGAGGAGAACACCCATCGGATGCCATGGATCTTGCCAGAAAGAGGTGGAGGAGCCAGAGGAGATGTGGGTGGTGATGGCGGAAAGAGCCCGAGGACGAAGAAGGAGGAGCTTCCTCCAAGTCCAAGTAGGATAGGAGGGGCTAGAGACAGTCCAGAAAGAGTTGGATTTGAGAAGGTATGAGTGAACCCAATTGACCCAAATAGAATTATCCTTGGTGATGATTTTCCAAATGAGTTTAAGTAAAGCAGCAGCATTAACATCTTGAATCCTACGAATACCTAGGCCCCCTTCAGATTTGGGCCGACAAACCTTGGACCAGCTTATGGGGCGAAGGAAGCGAGATGAATCCTGGCCCTTCCAGAGGAAAGCACAGAAGAGAGATTCCATAGCAGATGAGATGGCTTTAGGGATCGGGAAAATGCCGCACCAGTAAAGGTAAGAAGATTGGAGCACAGATCGGATGAGCTCAACCCTACCAGCAAAGGAGAGAAGCCGGCTTTTCCAAAGTTGGAGACTTTTGCGGATGTTATCCAACATAGGGGAGCAGTGATGAAGAGTAAGCCTACCCGGGATGAGAGGGAGACCAAGGTAGATAACAGGGAAGGAACCTGGCTTAAACCCAAAGATATTCAGGAGGGTCAAACGAAGGGGCTCAGAGACTCCTGACAGAAAGAGAGAAGATTTATCAATGTTAACTTTAAGGCCAAATAAAGACTCAAAGGAGAGAGTAGAGGCGATAGTGGAGATGGATGTGGGGTCAGCTTTAGAGAAAATCATGAGATCAACGGCGAAAGCAAGATGAGTCAAATTGATGGCTTTACACTTAGGAATGGGAGAAATCAGGAGTTGATCAGTCTTGGCTTGAAGAAGACGGGATAGAACCTCCAAAGCCAGGGAGAAGAGAAAGGGAGAGAGGGGACAGCCTTGGCGGATACCAACACTAGAGGGAAAAAATCCCGCCGGCGAGCCATTAGTAATGATAGAAAAGAATGGGGTGGAAATGCAAACATCGATCCAGTGGATAAAAGAAGGGGGGAATCTCATGGCTAACAGAACATCACTAATAAAATCCCAGCGAATAGAGTCAAAAGCTTTGTGGAGATCAACTTTGAGGAGAGCTGCAGGGGAGTGGGATGCTCTGTCAAACCCCCTGACAATCTCAGCACAAAGAAGGATATTGTCCGCGGTGCTACGACCGGAAATGAAAGCAGACTGGTTTGAGATAACCAGGTTAGGCATAATCTTTTTGAGCCAATTCGCTAGGATTTTAGAGATGAACTTGTATAAGAGATTACAGAGGGAGATGGGGCGAAAATCAGAAAGGGATGAGGCACCTGCCTTTTTGGGGATGAGAAAAAGAAAAGTTTGGTTGACAGCAGAGAGCTGAGAGGGATTGAGGAAGAAACTGTGGATTGCCATAATAAGATCATCCTCAATGATGTTCCAAGCACTAGAGTAAAACCCCATACTAAAACCATCGGGGCCAGGGGCACAATTTGGTTTGTGGGAACGAATAGCCAAAAGAATTTCATCATGGGATGGAATGGAGAAGAGAGAGGGGAGATCTTGATGGCTAACAAATTTGTTAATCAAACCAGGGGGCAGAGGGGGACGCGAAGGGAGGGAAGAGCGAGGGGGAGAAAGGAGATTGGAGAAAAAGGAGACTACCTCAGCTTTGATCTCCGGAGGGTCGAGAATCCAAGATCCATTGCTGGAGAGGAGAGCTAGATCAGAATTGTAGTTATTTCTTGCTTTGAGGGAACGGTGGAAGAAAGCCGAATTGGAGTCTCCGAGTTGGAGCCATTTAATCCTAGCCTTTTGGCGGAGAAAGTTCTCTTCAATGGAGACCAATGAGGAAAGTTCAGAAGAGAGAAGTCTCTCACAATCCGCAAGCGAAGGATTGAGGGGGTCAGATTGGAGATTGGCCTGGATTTGCAAGAGATGAGAGCGGCAATCGAAAACCCCAGAGGGGATGTTTCCAAACGTGGAGAGGTTCAAACGACGGAGAGCATCCTTGGTGTTCCTAAGCCGACGAGCAAAGCTAATGAGGGGAAGGGAGTAGCAATGAACGGGCTTCTCCCAAGCTTCCTTAACCGTGTCGAGGTAAGACGGGTTGGAGGTCCACATATCAAAAAATTTGAATGGTTTGGGACCGAAGGAAGAGAGGGAGAAGATATGGACTAGACAGGGAGAATGATCTGAAAGGCCCGCAGGGGAGAAGGAAGCGTGGGAGTCAGGAAAGGAGGAGAGCCATTGATGGTTGACAAGGAAGCGATCGAGTTTCGAAGCAATCCTATCCAAACCAATCCTATGGTTATGCCAAGAAAGAGAGTGGCCCGACCAACGGAGATCAGTAATACAAGAATCATCAAGACAGGAATTAAAATCCTCAACCGCTAAAGGGTTAGGCCGGCGACCACCCACTCGCTCATGAGAGTAACGAACAATATTAAAATCCCCTCCCACACCCCAAGAGTGATTTACGAGAGCGGAGGAAAGAGCACGAATGGAGTCCCAAAGTGGGGCTCGCTCCGCAGCCCGATTGAACCCATAGACAATGGTGACGAAGAGATTGGAATTAGAATTAGGATGGGACATGGAGAGATGCATGAATTGGGGAGAAGAGTCGATGAGGGTTATATTGAGGAAGGAGGGGTTCCAGAGAATCCAGATTCTGCCATTGGAGCAGTGGGAATAGTTGGAAAGAAAGGACCAGGAAGGGGCTAAGAAATTGGCAATCCGATGGGAGTTCTCAACTTGGACATGTGTCTCAAGAAGGGCACAAAAATTAGCTTTCGAATCCAAAAGAAATTTCTTGACTTCACTCTGCTTAGCAATATTATTTAAACCTCTAACATTCCACACAATGCAATCAGACATAATAACATAAAAAAGTTCAAGAAGCAAGCTAATGGGGCGAGCTAGACATAGTCTCACATAAGAGAGGGTCCCCTTGGTTGTTGACTCCCCATGGAACAGGCTAATTGTTGTCTCTTGGGGTCTCAACTCCCAATTCCAATCTTCTCATTGATCATTCCCCTCCCCCTTCTCTTGGCTCTTCCTAGTAGTTCAGTATTTCGTTTCTAAATTAATTATTTATTCATCCCAAAAAAATAAAGAAGGTTGTGGAAAAGCAAGGGCAAAGTAATAAGAAGATCTTTTTGATAATCTGAATTCAAAGGGTGGGGGAGAACTATTATGACAGTAGACCAAAATGAGAGACAAGATGACCAGAAACTTAGACCATCTTAAATGTTATAATATGAAGATGGCAGAATACTAGTAAGAGATGAGGCCAATTAAGAGAGGAGATCCACAAGCTTTTTAATGAAGATTTCATAATTAATGAGGCTGTGAAGAAAGACCACTCATACGAACACCACTTCAAATAGAACTATATACAAAATTAGGATGTCTGAACTCTGAAGTGAAAGTTGCTATAAGAAAGATGAAAGGGGGGAGAATCAGATGAGCCACCCATTTGAGGAATGGAAGAATGCAGGTTGTGTGCTTTACTAACCAAGCTGTTTAAACAGATTGACATTGGAAAAATGCTAGATGAATTAAGAAGAAATATTGTGGTCCCAATCTACAAAAATAAATGTGATATTCAGGACTGTCAGAATTACAGAGGCATAAAACTGAGTCATCCAATGAAGTTATTGAAAAGAATTCAAAACTCACCTGAGAAAGGATACTACTATTTCAAAAAACCAATTGGTTTATGCTTGGAAGATCCTTGATGGAGGCAATCTTTGTACTTAAGAAACCCATGGAAAAGATAGAGCGGGCAAGAAGGACGTCCATACAGTCTTTATAGACCTACAAAAGCCCTATGATAAGAGTCCCTAGGGGGCTAATCGAGAATATTCTAGAGAAGCGAAGGGTGTCATGTAAATATGTAGACATCATTATAGTATCGTGATGGGGTAACTAACATTAGAACCAAGGCAGTGAGTTCCCAATTTCAAACAGATTACACCTAGGATCAGCCCTTTTTTTTGGATGAATAAAATATTCATTAACCAAAAGGAGAAAAGAGAAGGGGGGAGAGAAATACAAGAAGCAAAGGGCAGAGCCCTAACAAAGCGAACAAGGCCTAAGCAAAACAAGCAAAAGAAAAAACACAAGGTGATGTGAACACAGAGAACCCCCTTGGCTGAACCCCAAAGTGGTCCCCAAGAACCACCCAAACATGCTGGCCGAACCCCATTCCAGGGGTATTTTCCAGCCCTTTTAGTGCTTCAGATGCATCTGACTGGAACCCCCTCAATCCAAGGGTTAAGGAACTATTCTTTATTTTTTTATTATTTTTTTTTAAACTTGGTTTAGTATTCTGTGAGTTATGAAAGAGTCTCAGTCCACTTTAATTCTTATTTGTGTGGGTTTCCACTAGTTAAGTTGTGGATAAGATAAGACTCTTTTATGAGAAGGGTTCTTATCTTTTAGGAGTTTGCCTTTAATTAAGTTGCCGTGGTCTATTAGGCAGGAAGTCTTTTCCTAAAGAGGACTCTTATAGATAAGTCAATATTTTATTTCAAGAAGTCTATTTAGGTGGTAGTTGAGTTTGAGTCAAGTTCTTCTCTCTTTGTAAAGGCTATAAATAGGCCTCATTGTAATTCTTCAGTTTTGATGATTAATAAAGTGATTAAGTGTGAGGATCAGGTTTCCTAGTTGAGGCAGCCCTGGTTGAGTAAAGTTGTTCAAGTTCAGCTTCTTCTTCATCCCAGCAAGCTTGAAAGCATTCCACAAGCAGCCAAATTTCATTCCAGCATCAGCCAAGTAAGTAGAGAAGCCCCCACCCCCATTCCTTGCCTCCTCTCACTCCCGCAGCTCTCCCCCACCCTTCCTCTTCCTTGTGTGGCCCTAGGAGCCTTCCCCCCTTCCATCGTAGACCCTTCCAGCCCCTTCCCCAACCCCAACAGCTTCCTATTCCCCGATATCCTGCGACAGCCCCTGGGAAAAAAAATCATCTACTGTGCACATCTCTCTGTTGTGCACAGCCGTGCAATTTTATACCAAATAGAAGGCGGTGGTTAAAGGCTTGATTTTAAATTAAAAAAAATCTTCAATAGTTTTTTAGTTTTTTTATTTTCTCAGTCACTTATTTGGCATATTAGTGCACTGCTGTGCACAGCAGAGGATGTTTTCCCCAGCCCCTGCCCCTCCCCCAACTCTTCCTTAAACCCACTAACTCCCCAACCCCTCCCTCCTTCCCTTGGCAGCCCTAGGATCCCTGCCTCTGAAACTTCCAAACTCCCATCCCCTAACTCTCCTTTCTTCTCTCCATAGGATCACACCTTCTGTTGGGGACAGGTGCACAAGCAAAACACACTCGCAAAAAATAAGGAATTTAACATGGTTCAACAAAATTGCTTACATCCACCAAAGAGAAAACAGAAATTTTAGTAATCCTAACAACCTCACCACTCTCACACCTTCAAAGTGTCACCCTTTGCTTGCCTCCCCCCCCCCCCCATCCCTCCAGGGATGGATACTTCCTAGGTTATACCACAAAGACTATTTATAGGAAAACCTAAAACCCTAATCCCCATATAATTACAATTTTACCCATATAAGAATAATTGACCCAATACCCTGTTTCAATTACAAATACAACCAAACTATAATTATATAGAGCAGCAGAATACAAAACATTCAAACCCAACACCTTCCCCAGACCCTAGTCCTACTTTTAATTCCCCAATTAAACCCAGTTTCCTTAGTTTAGAAAATTTATGCTTATCATCTTCTTCCCTACCCTAATCCCCCTATAATTACAATTTTACCCTTGTACAAATAATAGAACCCAAAATCCTATTTCAATTACAAATACAACCAAACTATAATTATATGGAGCAGCAGAATACAAAACATCCAAACCCAACACCTTCCCCAAACCTTAGTCCTCCTTTTCATTCCCCAATTAAACCCAGTTTCCTTAGTCTAGAAAATTTCTGCTTATCATCTTCTTCCCCAGAAAATTCTGCAGATTTAAACTTCTGAAATCTGAACCTGCTTCAACTTCTGGCTGCACCCTACAGACCAGAGCAATAAAAATCAGTTCTGAAATTATAAAAACAGCAGTGCAGGCCTTCTCCTACCCTAGCCGAAACCCCATCCAAGGCGTAGTTTTTTATTTCGCTACAATTTTCAGATCTTGAATTCTTAACACATTAAAATTCAGATCCGGCTTGGTCATTACAGCAGGGTTTTCAGAGCTATAAAACACCCTACATATCCTTGAATACCCTATATCTTTGCTGAAATTCTTAGGAAGCCCTTAGATTTAGGGAAATTCCCAAAATACTATTAACCCTAAATCAGGGTTTTCATCACAAGGCACAAATCTGTTTGCACTTATCATAGACAACCTAAACTAAAGGAATATAAGATGATATTCCATGGGTGTATGATCTTTATGGATGATATTGTTTGGTGGACGAGACAAAAGCAGTGATTAAAGCCAAAGTGGAACTATGGACATTGGAGCTCAACCTTGGAATCAAAACATAGTTGGAACAAAGACTGAAAATACAGCATGTAACTTTAGCAACACTATGAAGGATAATGAAATGGTGACTATTGGTAAGAGGGAATCCTGCAAACTGATTAATTTAAATATCTGGGAACAATCATAAATTAAGAGCGCACAATGGAAGACAGTATTGCGTAGAAGATTAAAAAAGGTGGATGCAGTGAAATGGCACTTGATAAGAGCATTCCTTTAAAATTAGGACAGTTTTGTAGGAATGTCATCAAACCAGCGAACGTATGGTGCAAAATGTTGGGCTGTTAAAAGTGTCACGTAAGTGAATTGCTTATGGGAAATGTAGCGGAGAAGACATGCATAGCTTACACCTTGCATCAAGTATGACCTCAAACAGAGCTGACTGGAGGGCAAGGATCATGTAGCCCCATTTAGTTGGGAAACGGTTGAGTTACTGTTGTTGTTGTTGTTGATGTGCAGTGGGGATGAGGAGTTGAAATAGATAACTGGGAAAACTTGAGGATAATGGATATGCAGGAAAACTCAAGAGGAAAAATAAAGTAATGACCATATTAGAGCTGGGCCAGGTGTACCTCTTATCCATGACAGAATTGGAGAGATTTGTTTGAGGTAGCATGACTGCATGACTATGTTAAACACGGGCCTTCGGATGCCCAACTTGGAGGACTGACTTGATTCTGACCGAGAAAAACAAAAAATCCAGGGCGGCAGGCCCAAGATACGCATATGAGAAATGGTGAGGAAAGACATGCTTAGGTAAAGCCTTGTACCATGAATGACTTCAAATAAACTGATTGAAAAGCAAAGATCCATATTACTGAACCATTAATGGAGCTATAATGTTGTCATGTTCTTGTGCATTATACTCCACTCACGCGATATGGACCAGAATGTTGGGCAATCATGAAGGAATACGTAGTATAGAAGGATCAATCCTAGAATTGTTTTGCTGTGTTTCTTGATGTTTCGTGATCCTTCCTTTTACAATAATTGTTGATATTGAGTCCCTTTGTAGCCAAACCCCATGTAGTTGAGATAAGGGTTAGCATTTGTAGTAGTTGTTGAAAAACCATATATAAGGCTGTGGAGGACAAAATGTCTTGAACACTCGCGGTAAATTTGCCAATATGAACAATCATATTTTCCATAACAAGAAAAACATGTTGGGGTAATCTGGTAATCTTGTATTATTAGTGTTGAACCGAACCGGTTTCTTTTGGTTCATATGGTTCAAGCCTTATTATATTAGGGCTGGGGTTTTGGTTCGCACGAGTTATGCAACTCGTTTTTCTGATTTTGGTTTGCCCCCCCACGGGTTGAGGAGGGAGGGAAAGGAGGGGGGAGAGGAAAGAAGGAGAGAGAAGGAGATGGAGAGAAGAGAAGGAAAGAAGGAGGAAAAAAAAGGGAGAAAGAGGAGAGAGGAAAGAGGGGAGAGAGAGAAGGGAGAGAAGAGAAGAGAGAGAAAAGGGGAGGGAAAAAAAAAAAAGGAAGAGAAGGAAGGGAGATATAAATAAGAAGAAGAAGAGAGGGATAACAAAGGAAAGAAAGAGAAAGAAATAGTGGAGGAAGACGAGGGAATAAAGAAAAAAGGGGAAGGAAAGAAGGAAAAGAGAAGATATATGACAAATGGGGAAAAATAAGAATAAACATAGAAGGAGTAGACAAACGGAGAGATGGGGAAAGATTATAGGGGATAATTTGTATAAAGAGATACTGGATTAATTAATATGATTATTAACACTGTAGAATAATCTCATAGAAGATTAAGGATGGAAGGATCAATAAGATAGTGGGACCGGGTAAAGGGAGGAAAGGGTTAAGACGGGGAGGAACACCTCCAGGGGTAGTGTTATAACCAGGCAGAGAGGAGGACTAGGGAGGGACCTAGTTACCTAAGTGGATACTCCAGGGGAGTCAGGGAGAAGAGAAGTCGAGGAGGGACGGGATTGGAAGAGGAAGGGAGCCAATGGAAGAAGCTCCAAGATCAAGATGACCCGATGCTCGAAAGAGATCAGGAGGAGAAGTGATGGAGAATGAATGGATGCAGGAACATCAGAGATGGGGTATAGTGTCGAGAGAAGACAACAATAAAAGGGAAAAGCGAGGAATAGAAGAAGAATCTAGGTAACAAAATTTATTTGAAGGAGAGGTGTAGGGTAAGATGGACCCTAAACTACCCGACAAGAACCAGATATATAAGAAGCTATCAAGACTAGCCAAACAGGTGAAAAGACTAAATTGGAAAATCGGACTTGCATTATCCTATTGAATTCATTACATAATGATTACCTTGTTGTGAAGAACTAATCAAATATGCATGTCAAAACATTTCAGAACAATGATGATGCCAAAGAATAGGAGTGAACTATGGCCGGAAAACTAAGGGGGGGAAAACGTGTAAAGGGCAAGGGCTCACAAACAAGGGAGACCAAAAGGAAAAGGGAAAGTTATTGAAAGCAGAGTCAACAATAAGAATAATAATGGGAACAACAAGGATACAAACCTCAGAGATGCTCTTGAAGAAAGTAGGACATTTAAGAAAAACTGTTTGCTTATAAGAGAAAAATGAAGGAATTGGAGAATACCAGAAGGGACCCAAGAATGGAAGCCAATGAGAAGACATCAGGAGGTGCACCATTTCGAGGTTAGTAGGCAAGAAGGATGGATTTTAGATTCAGGTTGTACATATCACAGTGTCCACACACACGGTAACACTTGTGAGGAATAATGCCAAAGTTATGATGGGTAATGATGATTTATGTGATGTAGTTGGTATTGGTGTGAATTGTTAAATCACAATAAATCTGTTTTACATACATGATGTTAGATACATACGACTACAGAGAAACGATTTCAAAGTAGCCTGACAAGCGGATTTGTAACTTGATCGGGGTAGTCCGATCTAAGGGATCTCATGTATGTTTAAAGGGCATTCTCGACGGTTTGTATGTTTTTGATGGTAGTACATTCCTTAATAATATCTCCAATACTTGTTGTCGTAAGTGAATCAAATATCACTAGTGTGTGGCATGCAGGCTAGGACACATAAGCAATAAAGGAATGCAAGCTCTAAGTAAACAAGGCCGTTTGGCAAGGATGTCATTGATAACTAGAGTTTTGTGAGTCATGTGTCTAGGTAAGCAGACGGTTAAGCTTTGGAGCGGGTCTCACTTATCCGGGGATATATTAGAGTATGTACATGCTGATTTGTGGGGACGCTAGTCTTGTCTTATGGTAGAAATTCTTATTTCTTATCCCTGTTGATGACTACTCAAGGAAAGTGTGGATCTTCTTATTGAAGACCAAGGATGAAACTTTTGAAAAGTTCAAGTATTGGGTTGCTTTGGTAGAAAACTTGAGTGATAGGAAAGTCAAAACATTAAGGACTCGACAATGGATTAGAATTTGTTAATGAAATGTTTAATGGATTTTGTAATGATAAAGGGATTCAAAGGCATAGGATGAAATACACCCCTCAAAAAATGGTATTGCGAAAGAATGAATAGGACAATTTTAAACAAGACTAGATGTATGCTCATCAGGGGGGTACCTAAGGGTTTCGGGGTGAAGGACAACATGTCATCTAATCAATAGGAGTCCCTCGTTACCTTAGGGTTTAAAACCCCGAGGAAATGTGGTGGGGCAAACCTCCCAGTCTTAGTTACCTCGGGGTATTTGGGTGTGAATCCTTTGCTCATGAGTATTGGAAAATTAGAACCCGGGAGTAAAAGAGCATTTTCTAGGTTATCCCGAGGGGGTGAAAGGATACAAGCATGGGATAGGACGTGCCGGTGTTAAGACCTTTATTAGTAGGGATGTTCTCTTAGGGAGAGTGTGTTCCTTGTCTTTCCATTGACAATACCAACTGAATCCACTGATCAAAGAATGACAGACTTCAATCAATTTGATTTAGGGCAGCTGATGTTTTCTTAAGTCCTTCTCGGACTCTGATTCTAGTACACCAAAAGTACCCTGACTCCCCTCAACCTAGCTCGGTAATAAAGAGTCCGAGGTTGTAGTTTCGAGAGTGAGAGTGGGCCATTGCCCTCTCCCGAGTCTTCTTGGTAAGGTGGAAGAAGTTCCCGATCCGAGTAGTTACCAATTGGCGGGGGATAGAGTTAGGAGAATGATTAGGCCACCTAGAAGGTTTGTAGCCAACTTTGCACATGAGACTCGATATTGCCTCTCGATATTGGGTTAGAAGAACCTAATTCCTATGAAGAAGCTTTGGGTTCCAAAGATAAAGATTTATGGGTTCAAGCCATTAATGATGAATTAGATTCATTAAATAAGAACCAGGTTTGGGAATTAGTTGAAGCCCAAGGATCAAAGGTTATTACCTTGTAAGTGGATATTTAAAATCAAAGATGATGGAATTGATAATTCCAAAAGATATAAGGCCAAACTTGTTGCAAAAGGTTTTGTTCAAAGAGAAGGGGTGGATTATGATGAAATATTCTCTCCGGTTGCCAAGTATAAGACTATAAGGTTGTTGTTGTCCCTTGTTGCTCGAACAAAATGACAATAGAGCAATTGGACGTGAAAACCGCCTTTCTTCATGGCAATTTAGAAGAAAGGATATATATGCAACTACCTTTAGGCATCTCGGCAGCTGGAGATGAATCACAAGCTTGCTTGTTGAAGAAATCTCTCTATGGACTTAAACAGGCTCCTAGGCAATGGAATAAACGTTTTGATTCATTTGTGTTGAGTGTAGGGTTTAAGAAAAGTGTTTATGACAGTTGCCTATATTTTCTCATTTCAGATTCTGTTGTGTTATATCTTATACTTTATGTTGATGATATATTGATTGCTTGTGTTGATTCTAGTCTTATTCAAGATGTTAAGAACAAGCTGAAATCTGAATTTGAGATGAAGGAACTTGGGACAGCCAAGAAAATTTTAGGGATTGAGATTCATAGGGATAAGGGGGAGGATACTATGTTCATTGGTCAGAGGTTATATTTATTGAAAGTGCTTGATAAGTTTAACATGCTTGATTGTAAACATGTAAATGTTCCTTTAGCTTCACATTTTAAACTCTCAAATGATCATTGTCCTAAGAATAATTTTGAAAAAGATGAAATGTTAAAGATCCCTTATTCTAGTCTTTTAGGTTCTCTTATGTATCTTATGATATGTACTAGACCGATATTGCTCATCTTGTTAGTGTATTGAGTAGGTTTATGTCTAACCCGGTAAAGAACATTGGCTTGCTCTTAAGTGGCTTTTAAGGTATTTGAAAGGTACTGTTCATAAAGGTCTAGTGTTCAAGTCCACACCTGGTGATCTTATTCTTGAAGGATATACTGACTCAGATTATGCTAGTAATATAGATAACAGGAAATCATTATCTTCTTATTTCTTTCTGTTATCTGGTAATTGCATCAGTTGGAAGGTGCAACAACAGCCTATAGTTGCTCGTCACCACGAGAGGCCGAGCTTGTCGCATCTGAATGTGTTAAAGAAAGTATATGGTTGAATGGTTTGTTATGTGAACTTGGTATTTTGAAGATTAAACTGTTGTCTTTGTTGATAACGAGTGCTATCTTCTTATGTAAGAATCCGTTATCATGATAGAACCAAACATATAGATATTAAATACTCTTTCTCGGGATAAAATAACCGATGGTTCACTTTTAGTTGAAAAGGTAAAGCGAGCATAATCCGAGATGTGGTACTAAGTCATTGCCTCTTCTAATTTTTACATTGTCTTGATTTGTTGGGAATTGGTAATGTTGTTTAGTACATATGTTCGTAAGTTTTGAGTTGTATATTACTTGTTTAGATTGTGGTGTGTGTCTTGTGGTTATTGTTTGTTTATCGAGTTTGCATTTGTTGCGGAGGGAGATGCTGCCCAAATTTTTATAACTCTATCGTATCTCGGGGGATATATGCCGGTGTGTGCATGTTTGCTCTCATTGTTGTATGAGTGAGTTATGAGTTATGAGTTATGTTTAGGGTTTTTCACGGTGCGACGTTGCATGGTATATCTGCATGGAGTCATTAGTGTTGCATGGTTAGTGTGTCTAGGTATTTTGCATATTTATTTGTTTTGTACTATGTTTTTTTGTCTTGTGTGTGGGATACGTGGAGATGACGGGCATCAATTCACTATAGTTAGTTCTTTGGGGATCGATAAGGGGAGAATGTTGGGGTAATCGGTAATCTTGTATTATTAGTGTTGAACCGAACCGGCTTTGGTTCATATGGTTCAAGCCTATTATATTAGGGCTGGGGTTTTGGTTCGCACGAGTTATGCAACTCGTTTCTGATTTGGTTTGCCTCCACGGGTTCTGAAGCCGAGGTTTGTCATGGCGTTCGCTGATCTTCGACCTATGGCAGGTGGTTGTTGATGATGGAAAGATAGGGCCGATCGATGAGCAAGGCGATCGTCGATGGTCTTATGAGAACCAGAGACGGTGTATTACAGGTTATATGTTCCTTGCGTTTTCTTCTTTAGTTTGAATCACCCAAACCATAGTGGATTGGATTCACACCGAGTCCCGGAGAGTAGGCTCGCCGAACTCCGCATCGTTGATTGTCTTCTCTGTTTTGTTTCGTTTTTACCCTTGTATGATCGGTCCGAAACGATTAGGGCATGAGGAATTTTGACCTTGCGATCACAAAACACCAACTGGAACTCACACCGGAGCTCTAATTTCATAGTTTTGGTTTTTCTTATACGACCTCACGGTCATTCAGTTTGTAAGTTCCAAAAAAAAAAAGCAAAAAATTCTCAAAGGGTAAAAAAATAATACATTGTAATTCTCGAAGACCGAGGAGGTTATGTGAACTCACTTGAGAGCAAGCTTTCTATACGCTGTCTTGATCTCCTGGTCGGAAGAATCCTTGGATACGCTCAATACCTCATATGGATCTCTACGAACGGCAGGTACCGCCACCGAAGGACCTTCCGCCTTCGAGCCCATTATCCCGCTCGCCCCCCCCCCTTCCTCCTTATCTCTAACACCTCCCAATGTCTTCCATCAAAGCAAATTAACGTCCAGATTTCTCAAGACCTTTCGTCTCAAATCTATCAAGTCATTCAAAACCAGAACCCAGAGCTCAGATAAGAAAATTCAAAAAAGGGCCAACAGCCCACAAATATCCAAGGGAAATGAGATGACATCAAAATCAAGGATTCAGAGAAGATGGAGTTTTGTAATCTCCTGCATTTGGGTTTTGGGGAGAAGGGACAAGAAACGAAAAACAGAGGAGAAGGCACTTGCGTTAATTCTTGCTGAGTGCTATACTCAACTTTCGTTCATTCACCTGTAAATTGAAGTAGCTTTCTGATCTTTTTTTTTTTTTTGGTAGAAGCTTTCTGATCTTATTTATTTCAAAGGAAAAGGTTAAGTGACCTTTTAGTTGAACAGAATGGATTGGGTAGCAAATGGACACCGATCCATGAAGCTGGATGAACGTGAGTGGGACAATACTTAAAAAGTTTTATTATTTTAATGTTGATCGTCCTAAAAATACACAAAAGTCTCATCTGGTTGACTTGGTCCAATGCCGCAGATCCGTAGATAGGAGGTGCGAACTCGAGGTTTGGCGGTTTGGTAGTTTGGCAGTTTGGCTTGCACTCAAGCGAGCTCGGGTGTGACTCAGGTGCATCATCATTTCCAGACTTCTTCACTGCATCTCTTTTTCATCTCTGTTTCCTGGTTCTGGTATTCGTCTCAGTGTCTTTCCATCTGGATCCACCTGCCATACCAACATCAATCTTAATTATCCGTCATCACATGATACTTCAATCATTTGAAGTCTCCATGTTATTTATATCATCATTGATAAAAAATAAAAAAAACTTGTGTAAATTGAAATTTATTCTTACACTCATGGCATATAATTATATGCCACCTATCTTGATTCCAATGCTTCATTTTTTGTGTCCGAAGTTCATCCGCGTCAGCTTGTGCGCACCTCGATTACATTCTTAGGGAGTTTTGTCGTTCGCAAGGGTTGAATCCATTACCTTTTTACTGAGAAGTATTGATCTTACCACTCTACTAACCTTGCATTGATATGGATCTTACCATTCTACCAACCTTGCATTGACAAGTTCCAATGCTTCATTCCACCACCATTAACGCATTCGCCATTCCCTCCTCATCAATAGGAATACTTAGAAAACTTATACTAGCTATACTAAAACAATAGAAAGAATTCTTAACTTTATGTGTGATTTTATTCTTAATTATTTTAGCCCACTCCCTAGCTGCAACCAAGATAATTTGGCCTATTTCGTCCTCGTGGATCCTTGACCCTTGTGATCAGGACCTCATGTTTTTGTCTTGCTTTTCTGAGTAAATGCAGTTTACCAAAAAAAAAACATTTAAATATAATTTTATTGAGGGTTTCAACCAGCATAGGAAATAGATGAAAAAAATAAAACTTAATGTACCTAACTAGGAATACAAAAGCCGAAGAGGATAGGAGAAGAACTTTCAATAAACAGAGCAAACTCAATTAAATTTTTTACAACTGCATGGGAAAATCTTCAACCCCTCCCTTAAAAAAAAAGTCAGGTATAATTACTGTTGTCTCTTATATTACAACTTAATGACTAAAATTATCATATTTTTTATGAAATTACTATTGCCCTCATCACTTATAATGGTAATTAGTGACAATTATAGTTAGATGTTTAATGTCTATTATGTCAATATAAAATTAATAAACCAAAAAAACAATTTATCCTCATAAAGAAAAAAATCAAACAACCTATTGCATCATTATTGCTCAAGGGATTTGATCATTGCTTGATCCCAACTGTTGTCTTAATTGGTTTCTAGCCGTTCATCCCCTGGTTAGTAAGTTTCTCTTTCTTGTCTTTTTCAATTCATTTTCTTAGCTGTTCAATTTTCCTTTGATGGATAGATATAGGAAGGGCAAGGGCAAGGGCAAGGGGAAGACCACCAGAGCTATATGATACGGAAGTTTCCTACCCGACTGGGTCAGACCCGGCCGGGGCTCCGCATGCCATATAGTCGGAACAATAACCGACCAGCTTGATCAAGGCGTAGCGTGCGCTGGACTAATATGGCAACCATTCTCAATTGGAAAGGTCAACTTCAGTCACCGATCGAGTAGGACCAACAACAATGAGGCATAATCTCAGGAGAAACAACAGCATTTTTCGAGTAAACTTACCAAGTACATAAAAGGTAATACTTACAGTACAAATACCAAGACACTTACCTCCGGTAAGCATCCAATACATTATGAGCATAGTTTTGTGAAATCCTTGCACGGGACCTTAATCTGTTCACTGTCTGATTAAGCCATTAGAGGTTGTTGTCCGATATTCTAGCCGGCCCGCGTCTAACCCTTTTTGCAGGACTCATCGTCTTCGGCACGAAATGAGGTTTAGTCGGGAGCAACATCAATATAACTGTAATGCATCACCATGATAAAAAATTCGAGGGAAGCTTAAGTTTCGAAATAGAGTTAAAATGGGAAACTTAGGTGGAAACTTGGGAAATATTGAGGAAACCGAAGATTTTTCCGTACAAGTTTCGACATCAAGTTTCAACAGGTTTTATAGAGTATTTTGGGGTGGGATTCTGTATTTAAGCTAATTAGAGTATAAATAACACATTGGTTGTATTTTGTTAAAAAAATCAATATTGATATGTCATTCAATGTACATAACATCAATGTAGAGTTGTCCAAAAAGTACATTATATACTTAACTACTTAAGCATATAACATTCAATATATAATTTATAGCTTCAAAATAGTTGATAATAAAAGGAAAAAAAAAAGGAAAATACAACTTAGTGCTAAGAGGAGTGCCAAGAGTGGATTCATCCTGTGAGCTGAGTAGTACTATGCCCGTAACATCCTCTCCTCCAACCAATGAACATAAACATCCCATGACATTTTATGCCTATGGTTGTCAAGGTAATCAACAACTGTAACTTTATGAGTCTGGTCATCAACATGCTTAAGATAACCAGCTTGAGAGAATACGCACTTTGGATAGGGAAGTCCTGATGGAGAGGGTATTTGGAGAAACATGAAATAAACAAAAAAATTGAAAATTTCGAAAAGCTACAAAATTTATAGGAAAAAATACCAAGTTTCCATAAAATTTCCCAGGTTTCCACAAAATTTCCCAAGTTTTCCACAAAATTTCCCAAGTTTCCCACGAAATTTGGGAATTTTTTTTCTCATGAACCAGCTGGTCCAACTGGGTTGAACCAAGTTTCGATGAAATTTCGACAGTTTCAATCAAAACTGATAACTTTTTTTTCGGTCCTCATGAGTTTCGTTTCGCATTTATTTCGCACATTTCGACCGAATTTTGTACCATGCGCATCACTATAACTCGAGAGGATACATCAGTGAGGGGGATAGTGGCCAGACCGAGAAGGGTGTCCTTGTAGATCTAGATGTCAATGAATTCCACGAACAATCTACTCCCAAACAATCTTCCCAAACACACTCAGACTCTTTTTGAAGTAGATGATGATTTGGACAACTTTAAGGAGGTCCTAAACGTGGTTAGAGTAGCAGCCAACCCGACCAAGAGCCCCTGCTTTCTGACCTCAGTCCCAAACTCATTGCCCTTGGTCTTGGGCTGACCAATCAACCTTCTCCTCCCCACAAATTGGGTGAGGATGTGACCAATCAACTCTCTCCTACTAGTCCTTCCTGAACCATGCCTCGTCGATCATCGTTTCCTCATCCTACTCTCTCCTGGTCTGTTGGATCTAAAACTCCTCGATTAATTAAGCTTGACAAGAACAAGCTGTTCGAGCATGCATTAACTGAGGAGAGGAACAGACCTAAAACTCATTGGAACATTGAATTTGAGAAGAAAACTTCTAACTCGGGTTTTCTTCACCTGTGATCTCAAATAGTCTAACCTTGATCATCTAAGGAGTGCTTGTGAGTATCTATTATTCTCTCAATCTGTATTATTCATAGAGAGATCAAATAACCTCTTCGTAGATAGTCCTATGTTGATTAATGAAATAAGGCACTTCCACTTTTAGGGATTAAGGATAGGGACAGTCTTGTCAAAAAACCCAACCACCCGATGAGTCAGTCATATAGATCTCTTAGGGCTTGTTTGGTTACATGAATCCAGAGATTTGAAATCTTTGGATTCACAAATGGAAGATTTATACCCATTTGATTGTGTGAATCTCTAGATTCATGAAATATAGGGATTCATCTTTTTACAATGAAAATGTGAATCTGTAGATTTATGGGTATGAGGTAAAATCTTTGTGAATCTGTAGATTTATGGGTATGAGGTGAATCTAGAGATTTCACCCCTATTATAAAAACTCTAAACATTTGAACCATGACTCTATAGATGTTTTTTCAAGATGAATTTACATATTTCATTTCAAATATTCAGGCTAAACAAACAGTTAATTTTATGAACCATGACTCCATAAATTTGAAATATTTAGATTTTTAATATCTCCAGACTCAAGTAACCAAACAGGCCTTTAATGCATGGATCTAATATGATGTATGGATAAAAAAAAAAAAAAAATTGATATATGGATTAGAAAATCTTGGACCTCCATTGTTTGAACTTTGAACTTGTTAACTATATATAAAAAATATGGATTTTTTTAATCTTACACGAAAACAGAAAATACTCTACAAAAAGTTCATTTGAATCGCCATGTCTGTGTCTTTCAATGTTTGGTTGCCCATATGGATAGACCACTATTTGGATAAAGATATTCGCTCCATTCTATATTTATGATGAAGTCGTAGTGGATTTGAGCCTCAAGACCGGGTGCATTTGTGCTTTCATTTATCCCTACTGGCAGGAGAGATTTTCGATGGCCAAGCCGAGAGAGCTCCTGTCAGGGGAGAATGGAGATGATCCAGATGATCCACATTCCCAAGAGAGGGCTCAAGAAGCCAAGAAGTCCAAGTCGCACATTTGACAATCAAGTGTTTGAAAAAAAAAGAAAAAAAAAAAAAAAAACAAATTGCATTGTCATCCTAAGGCGAATTGAAAAAAAAGTTTATTTTGAAATTTCTATATTTTTTAAATATAAAATAAGGGGTTAGTGCTTTAAAAATTCGCTCAGCAAACCGAGTTAGACTCGCTCAGCCGAGTGACTTCGGATATTGAAAACTTTTGGTTTTGGTACAGGGTCTCAAAATTATATAAAGACGATTTAGTTACTTTGCGAATTGTTAAAAAGCACATTTACAGAGAGCATCCTCGGCATCAGATCCGAGATCTGCGTCGTGACCGGTAAGCACAGCAAAGAATAAGAGAGTACATATTTAGGGAGAAGAGGAAGCACTGAGGGAGATAGTGTGAGAGTGAGTATAAGTGTATAGCCTATTACCATCTGGCTTGAGTTCTCCGCTACCCTGTTACCCCCTCTGCATTGTTTCACTGCTAATCTTTATTTGTAAACACGTGTTGTCATCGAAGACTCCTAGTTTCATACAATTACTAGTCCCTTTTGATTCTCTGCAGTTCACCTTCACACAGTCGGAAGAACTACAGAGAGAAAGAGAGAGTTTTGAGCTTCGTGATATTGTAGTTACCTTTTGAGGTTTCCCTTCTTCTCTTGATCCTCGGCAGTTCTGGTTTCATTTCACCGTTGGTTTTTTTCCCGATCTACTGATTTAAGTCTCTTAATTTTTACAATATGTTTATCAGTATGATCGTCTATGCCAACAAAATTCTCTGTATGATTCACGTCCTCCATTTTTTATGTTCCTTTGATCCTTGGAACTTGGAAGTCGCTTTCGGATCTCAATCGACTTTTTATTTCACATTTTCTTTTTCCTTTTGTCGGATCTATTCGAGTTGTGGTTTTCCGGTTTGGACATATTTGGTTTTCCGGTTTGTACATATTTTCATTTCAGTGTTTCTACCAAGTCCGTTTCTTTTTGACGAAGTACCCCTTTTTTTTCTCTTTTTTTTCTCTTTTTTTTCTTTCTTTCTTCTTCTATATTACTTATTAAATTAGACTACTTCGCAGGTTAAGCAACATGCAAGCGTCAAGTTATACTTTAAAGGGAAGTGTAGGTTCTGAGCTTCAGAACCGTAGGGTCTTTTATAGTTTCGGTGGACTTGGAAATAGAAGTTCAAGTCTGAGGAATCTTTCCCTGACAGATAGAGCTTCTGGCTGTGGGTCACGCGTTGCTTCATTGGTTATGGGAGCACAACTTGCTCCTGCAAGGATGAGAGTGGATTCAATCTTCAGGCCATCTCTGAAGGCTAGACCAGTCAAGGCTCAAGCTTCAGGTTTGTCTGCCACGCCTCATATAGAATCCCATTATGACTAGTACACTTTATTTTAAACCGGTGGTGCTAATCCATTGTGACTTCATTGTCTCCGTCTAGATTTGGGATAAATAAAGTTATTAACCAACAAAAAAAAAAGAAAAAATTGTGTCTTTTGATCCCCTCCTTTTTTTCCCCCTGTCCTTTGCTTGTTTCATGTCGTACTTTCTGGCAAAATTTTCATGGGCTTACATTGCTTTCAATGGTAAATTCGGCAACAATCTTGATATCAGGGGTTTCGAGACTATTACTAGATTCGAGTCCGGTAAATTTTTTCAATATGAGCAAGTAAATGACTTTGTGACCACCGTATTTTTTCTAGTGCATTTCTTCTATCTGCAATTTCATTGCCCATGATAGCCCTGGGTTATTTCCAAAAAGGCTAGTATTGACTCAATCATTACTCTATGTTTTCTGGGTACTTCAAATTTAGAGCCATTTTTTTTGCGTCTTTGGTAACTTTTGTAGACCAAAGAGGATGCAATACTTTTGTTTGTGTCTGTGGTGTCTGTAAAAGACAAGCATTCTTGCGGCTAATTGCAGATCTATAAATGTTATTCTTGTGCTTGGGATGCAGGCTGGGGTTTTCCTATCCTTTATTAATATGGCAGGCAATCTAATATTTTAATTAACAAGGCCATCTCTTAGTAAGTCTGGCTTGTATTGCTTAGTTGATAGTTCTTTTCGATCTCCTTTCAAAGAGTTATGGTCCATTGATCAAGCTTGATTTCCCAACGGGAATTGGAAGCAATAATTGATATAAATATTGTCAAGACATTGTACGATGTGAGCATGCATATCTCCTCTATATAGGAAGTCAAAATACCTCCCTTTTTTTGGCTTTGGATTGTATTTCCCTCGTATTGCATCTGAAGAATATTAATACTGAATTGTTGATGTGGATGAATCCAAGTTTGATTGTGCCTTGTTATGTTGGCAGTTTCTTTACTTTCTTTGCTTCCCCTCTCTCTTCCTGGTTGACAGCGTGTGAACTCTTTCATTCTAACCATTTAAAAACCTGTAATAAAGATTTGGCTAATTCTTCATGGAAATGTTCATACACTTATAGGAACTTCCAGAATTTGTTTGACTTTTGCACTTTTCAAGCATATGATGTCACGTTTTCTGTATTGCAGGTGAAGATCAGGGTATTGGCTTAACCAAGCCTCAAGGGAAATCATCTGGAACAGTTTTGCCCTATGTTGGCGTTGCTTGTCTTGGTGCAATTTTGTTTGGATATCATCTAGGGTGCGTTAATAGTTTATAGAAAATAGTGTCCTGCTTTTATTACTGGTACTTGAAATTATATTTCTCCAAAACGTACATTGTGTTGCATTTTCTTTAATATTATATTCAGGAAGGTTGAATAAAGGCATGAATAGCAGTGCCGCTTATCATATACTCGTCCGTCTGCTGCAGTGTGGTCAATGGGGCTCTCGAGTACCTAGCTAAAGATCTGGGAATTGCTGAGAACACTGCGTTAAAAGGCAAGTACTCTTTCTTTTTCTTTCTATATCTAAAGGGGGACCTGGATCACGTGCGTGGTCCTTAAGCTTCATTTCTATTTGATGAAATTCAAATGTTTCCTATTCTATTTGTCCTACATGCTCCTTTTTTTGGTTCTCTTTTCTATCCAATAACGTAACTCCACTAAATCAAACCATATTTATGAATCCTGTACTGTCTTTCCAATTTAAGACATATCTACTGTTAGCAGACAACCTTCATGCCTTCCTCACCTATTTCACCCATATTATTTTCTCTTTGTAATATGTTTCTTAGTAATCAGAAAAGGGATCCTGTCGCTTCTGTATTCATTCCCTCGGATCTTGTTAAATTACATTTGTGTAATTGCTTTGGACTTCTACTCTTCTACCTTCGAGAGTTCGAGTCCTCTTCAGTTCATGATTATGTCTTGCGATGTTAAAAGCTTATCCTTTGCCTTCGTGCTACCTAATATGAATGTGATTTGCTGGAGCCTTTGCAGAATAAAGGCGCCAGGATTTTTGAGCTGGCACCTCTTTGGCAGACCATGTCTTTCAAAGGGTGCTTGAGCTGTTGCATCCATGGTGTCTGAGTTGACTGATTTTAAGGGAGTATCTTATTAGGATTGTATAGTAGGTTTTATGCCTTCTTATGTGAGTAAATGTTCTACTTGAGGGGAAATGGTGTATGGTAGGGGTAAAATCCTCTTTGTATTACCCCCTACCTAATCCCAAAAAATAGGCCAAATAGAATGAGAGCAACCCTTTATGGTGTTCAAAATTTTAGTCTTTCCTTTTTATATCGTAAGAATCTATTTAATTTCCTGCTTTACTGTTGTCATCTGGATTATGTCTTTACAGATTTTAGTTATGCTTTGCACCATTGGAATTTCAGTGTTTTGTGTTCATGTACTGGAATTAAGTGCTTATGCAGTTCAATGTTTTGGTTAGGATGGGTTGTTAGCTCAACCTTAGCTGGTGCCACCATTGGTTCGTTTACTGGAGGATCATTGGCCGATCAGTTTGGTCGAACTAAGACTTTTCAACTTGATGCAATCCCGCTTGCAGTTGGGGCATTTCTATGGTTTGTCCTTTGTATTAATATTTAAGTTTTTGGAGTTCTGTTGGTAGTGTATGCTGTATCTGACCTGGTCTGAAATACTGTTCCAGTGCTACAGCACAGAGTGTACAGACAATGATAGTAGGCCGCTTACTTGCTGGAATTGGAATTGGTATCTCATCTGCTATTGTGCCACTTTACATATCTGAGGTACTATACCAGTGCATGCGAAATTGCCAATATGCTCATTAGGATTATATCTTTGTATCTTTTTAATATTTGGGTAATTACCATCCCTTATGTCCAGATATCACCCACGGAAATTCGTGGTGCCCTTGGATCTGTCAATCAGCTTTTCATTTGCATTGGAATTCTGGCAGCACTGGTAGCTGGGTTACCGTTGGCGGGAAATCCTCTATGGTATTTCTATTATCATTTATAGATCACAGAGAGAAAGTATCATGTTTCATCCAGATCTATTTTACACTAGATTCAAAAGCAGTTGATATTATAATAAATAATAATAATTATTAATTGATCAAGTACTACTAGTTTACTACCCTTCTTCTTACATTCTTACTATTATTGCTGTTGTGAGAAAAATTGGTGCAATTACCCATCCCAACAATAAATGCTATCCCAGGACACATTGTTAAATGTGGGCTGAAGGCATACGACAGTGAAAAACCGAATGTGAAAATTTACTAAGGTAGCATAACTATGAAATTTTGTCAAGTCGGTCTACATATAGTTTTCATTCCTTAAGTCTCAGATCACATAATTTAAGCTTATTATATAAAAAAAGGCAGAGAAGAACTTAGAGATTAATGTGAACTTAAGCCAAGGAGATGCCATCCAGAGCATTTGAACTATCAATAATTTGGCTAATCTTTACGAATAATGGGATTGATTTAATTGTGAATGTCTGATTCTACACATGATAAAACTACAAAAAAGGTCTTTCAAGAGAAACAAATGGTGACTAAAATGTATTATCTAAAGAGTTTCAAATGTCTGCCTCACAACTGCATAAAGCTGGTGAAGTATTGGACACATTTCAGCCTATATATATTGGAAATATTTGCAGATTCAGATTATTATATGTGTAGAGGTTACTGAGTATGAGAAACCAGATGTAGAATCATTTTAGAGCAAAACTTAATAATGAAACCTTTGGTAGCTGCTATAATACGCTTGGATTGCTTCTGAAAACTTCAATTACTAAAGCTAGGATTAGGGAAGAGAACTAAGGAAAGAAATGAGGAATACTGCAGGAATCTAACCACTTAGACAGTTAGAGTAAGGAATTTGGAATTTATCTTAGTTGACAAGTGTCTGGGTTATACCCCATAAATGGGGTCAACTGCAGGGCTCATTTCCTCCAATCAGCTCTATGCAATGCCATACTTGATATAAGAGGCTCAAACTATGCATATTTTTCCTCACAACTTCTCCTAGGGTCATGTAGGTCATCCTCTACCCCTTTAAACCCTTCAATTGGAACCTGATTACTACTTGGTATTGATGTCTCCCAAGGCCTCAGTTGAACAAGACCATACCAACTCAAACAACTTTCCCGTAGCTTCACATGAATAGAGGCAACTTCAACTCAGCTCTAGTCTGATTGTACCTTTTTGAATCTTTTTTAGACTTGCCACACATCAATGTCACCATCCCCATCTCTGGCTCTTTGCAATACCTAATTTTTCTACTTGCCGTTTCTTAACAGTCCAACGTTTTTCATCATACATCATCATGGCCAGTAGCATGGGCACTCCAGTAAATTTTCTTTTTGAGTTTTAAAGGGATATGCCTGTCACATGGTATGCAGGTCTTGGTTATGTTCATTGGAATCCTTATTTTGTGGGAATGTTATGCTATCCTCTTGCAACCTAAGCTCTCCTACAATACTTGTCCACTTGGAGTTTCTTAAGGGGATAGTCTTGAATTTTTCATGCATTATTTGACCCCTTAGCAAGCTCTATCCGGGTTGTAACGTGACATGTGAGCAGTAGACCTTGGCTTTACCTGTATACAAAATTCCAACCATATCCAACATGCCAAATGGCTTAAGTTGGTACTAGTTTCGGGATATCCTCTACGTTTGCTGGATTAAAGAACTTGTCCCCGGTTAATTCTTGCTAGTTTTTCTGTACATGGTGCTCTAAATCTGAAATCTTGTATCTGTTATACCAGCTTTTGTATTTCCTTATCAAAATTCTTCTTTTCTTTAATTAGGTGGAGGACAATGTTTGGGATTGCAGTTGTCCCTTCTGTTCTATTGGCACTGGGAGCGGGCTTTTCCCCTGAAAGTCCTCGATGGCTATTTCAGGTTTCCTTTATATGACCATTAAGCCACTATGGTGTTTTCATCCGTATACTTGTGTTGTATGGTGTTGTCATGATTTATGAAGTTATTGTTAGGAATCGGGTTCTAACTTCTTTTTTCTACAGCAAGGGAAAACTTCTGAAACAGAGATAGCCATAAAGACGCTCTACGGAAAAGAAAGAGTTGCTGAAGTTATGCATGATCTAAGAGCAAGTGCTCAGGGCTCCACAGAGCAAGAAGCTGGATGGTCTGATCTTTTCAGCAGTCGCTATTGGAAAAGTACTCTCATAATTCCGGTGCTCTTTTGATTTTATTTCTATTATAATTCTCCATATGGGTGATTGAGTTTCCTCTGTTGAACTTGATGGTTGGTGTTGAAATTATGCAGATTTGCTTTTATTTCTCTCTGTTGTGTTGTTTGCGACCAGTGGTGCCTATCTTTCCTTTTGCCTAGAATACCCGCTGTCTGAAATCTATGTAGTTTTATGTTTTCTATCTTCTTATGGTCACATATCTCTTTCTCTCTCTCTCCCTTAAGTGAGAAGAGCATTCATCTCTTACCCGAGATCAGCTAGAGACCGTTTGTTTGCAGGAGAAAAAGGGTTGGGATGTTAAAAGTGTGGAAACCATGTGAAGTGGGGTTAGGGGACAGAAAAATAAAGGAAGGAAATGTTAGGGAAAGTTAAACCATGTGGGGCTCCACAAGTTCACTTTAAATTTTCCACAAAGTCCCTCCTAAAATGGTGAGACTTTTTAAAGCATAGGTTGGGATAAAATGGGTGCCATGCCAGCAGACAAGCTGCTTAAATTGAATAAAGTTTCTCTGTTCATTCTCCCATCCCAGTGAACCAAACAAACTCGAGTTCTAGGATTTCATTGGAAATAGTATAGTTTACCTTCCCCTTTTGTTCACCCCATTTTATTCCATAAAAAAACATGTCTGCTACTGGTAGACCTGCATGCTTCCCCCCCCCCGGGCCCAAAAAAAAAAAAGAAAAAGAAAAGAAGAGGAAGAAGAATTGCACCATACTAATAGATACCCTTGTTTCTGAAAGCAGTCAGTTGAGTGATTGAAGGAAAGCTTTTGTCTGAACAATTAGCAAATGAACATTGTCAATACAAACAGAGTATTCCACAGGTTTACAATTTTCCGATGACCATTAACCCACATGAATGCCACCCAAAGTTAGAGGGCTCCTTTTGTGTCAGAGGGAAGTTTGATGTGCTATACTACATGATGCAGTTAATCAATTGGTTTTTTAAGGGTCAAGGGTCATCTGAACAATCCATTTGACATCTTAAAACAACAACACAAACAAAAGTAATAGCTATGATTTAAGTGATAAAACATGGAAAGGTTTAGAAACTGAACAGATATTGTGCAACTGCCTGGGAACTTACTAAAACAGTTTTGGAGGGTTCAACGGGGTGCCATTGAATGCACCCGTAAGAGCTGATGTGGTGGATATTGGAAGAGAAGTGTTATTACAGAAAAGGAGGGAAAATAAGAAGATAAAATAGAGGCTTAAAAAATGATCAGGATGCAGGTGGTGAGAAGAGATATGGATTGCCCTTTGTTTATAAGTGTGACTTTAACTAGAGTAGAATGACAAAACAGGATTCATATCGCCAGCTTGTTTAGTTTTGACAAAGGCTTTTTTCTTTGAATGCATGAGATAGAGCATTAATCCATCATGATTTTTTCATAGGTTAACATTAACATTTAAGAAAATTTATTTTATTAAGAATTCCGGATAAACTTGGAGAGAATTGTGATGGTATGTCCATGTTCAACTTTAACAGAGGCCTTCATGGGCCCCAGTTGAAAGGAGTAATATGATCCCAACTGAGGGTAACAACAGAAATAGGGGCAGGCCTAAGATAATCTCAAGTGAAGTGGTAAAGAAAGACATGTTTAGCTTAGACCTTATCCCTGGTATGACCTGAAATAGAGCTGATTGGAGATTTAAGATCTATGCAGTCGACCCCATTTATTGGACTTTGTTGTTGTGATGCTGTCGTTGATTGCACAACCCTTTAAGGCTTAGAGCAGAATGGTGGACAGTTAAAGCGATTTGTAGCTAATAAGGGTCTATCTCTAGAGTTTGTGTTGATGGTCTACTTGTCATGGACCATGGTTCAAGATCTCACTCTCGATTCCCATCTTGCCCACTCGAAAAAGAGATCTTGCTAAAGTTGGTGAGATCTTGAGCGAGATCTTGCATTTTTTGATGGCCCATCTTGATAGAACTCAGGGCCCATCTCGGGGGATTTAAGGCCCAGTTAGGCTCAAGCTTGGTAGTTAGCTTTTAGGGCTTTTGAACGCACTATTTGTGATAAAACAACCCTAAGTATGAGTTCTAACTTGACCCTAAGTTTGAAATCAAGATGTTGCAGGAATGAACATGCAATGTTATAAAACATGAAATATAGTACCTCTAAGATATATAAATGAAAAACAAGTGTATTAGATACTCCAGATAACTTAAATAGCAATAGAATTCCATCCATATCTGTACAATACATCACATTCTTGACTCTTGAGAGTGCAATAATACAGCCATCATAAGTTCAACATTAATCATATGTTCATAGCAGAAGTGTTGGGTATGGCTTATGCTTCATGTTTTGTTGCTGATGACCTTCCCTTGATGCACACAGGGGTCCTGCTCGAGATTTACTTTGCAAATCACCTTCCTTGACGACCTTCCCCTGACCTTCACATTCTGTAGAGGCCTTATATCATATTAGGCCTCGGGATTTACTTTTTAGGTTGGGCTTATGTCAATGAAAGTTGTTGTGGCCTTGGTTGAAGAACTCCTTCAAATGGCCTTGTTTGATTTTCCTTTCTTGATGTAGATATGCTAAACCTTGCTGTAGGTGATGATCTGGGGTGAATCTGCAAAAAAGGGGGCAAAAAAGGGCTTTGGAGTGGTTTTGACGAGTTCAGAGGCGGGAGATGGCGAGAGAGAGTGACACAGGCAGGTCGAGATCTCGACTTGTCTCGCTTGAGAGGGTGGATTTTAAGTGGCTGGGTGGACCGAGATCTCGGTCGAGTTTTACAATTCTTGAGATCTCTAAAAAGCGAGATTCATACCATGCTACTTGTCCCCCCTGCCCCCCTTCCTTTTTTTAATTTTTCTAAGAGTTGCATATATTTGTTTGTGAGTGTCTATTCTATTGTCTCTCTTTTGGATCCATGTAGCCACCCTCGTTAAGTTGGGTTAAGGCTTGGATGTTGATGTTGTCCTGCTACAGTTCTGATGCTTTACATGGTCAGTATAAAGATTGTATTCCACTGAAGCATGTTTTATGCAAACTAACGTAACCCATTACCACCTGTAATATTACTTGTGATGTGGTCTTTGTTTTTCCTTTTTTGGTTTTCAATTGGGTACAACAACTCAGCTTTATACCAACTAAATGGGGTTAGCTACCTGGATCCTTTTTTGTCAATCTTCTTTATTCAGAACTGCACTATCTACTAATCCCAGATTGTCCATGTCTTTTCTTAATTCTCCTAGCATCATCTTAGGCCTCCCTTAACTCTTTTAACTCCTTTAGTTTGATTCAAATCCTCCCTCGATACTGTAGTGTTGAAAAGCCTCTGTTCTGTTGGACATGTCAGTGCCACCTCAACATTATTAGAATCATGTATCAAAGCTACTCCAAATTAGCTCTGATTTTTATTCAATATTTCATCATTTCCTTTTACCACTCATCCATCTCAATGTCTTCATTTTAGCTGTCACTAAGTTTGCTTATATGTTATTTTCTCACTGCACAATATCAGACTCGTCTGTGCTGATTTTATAGCTCTCCTATAAAATTTTACTTCAACTAAAGGTATATGTTAATCACATTGTCTACCTTTCTACGTCATATTTTGCATGCTACTATGTTAGTGCAAGTGCAGCTCAAAAATTGAAGTATTAACATAGGCTACTATTTTTAGTCTCATATTATTTTTTTTTATCAGTTTTCCCAGTGAAGATTATCGTTACTGATCATGAACTATAATAACCAAAATAAGGGGCAAAACTGACGTCATACATATGTGGTTGCTACTGGTATCCTTTTTGCTCTTTTGTTTGACAAATGATACACGATTCTTTTAAATTTCTGAACTGATTTTCCCTTACGCCAATTGTTTTTTAGTTCCTAAGCACTGAAGCAGAGCATTAAAGAATGAATTCCCTTTTTATATGATGCTTTTGCCTTAGTATTTGTCTGATAATTTTAAAGGTGTCTCTATTCATTGAGAGGGGTAAAAAATCTCTCCTCTATTAATATTGTCTTTTGCATAGACATTTCCCTCCTCTTTTTCTTATGTGCATATATTTGGCAATTGCTGTTTTGTGCTGGAACATGATAAAACATATGAAGTTCCTTGATGTTTTCTAACATATGCTCCTTTGCAGTTGTTAGTGTAGGTGCAGCACTTTTCCTGTTTCAGCAGTTAGCTGGAATAAATGCAGTGGTATACTATTCTACATCAGTGTTCCGTACTGCTGGAATTACATCTGATGTTGCAGCAAGTGCTCTTGTTGGGGCATCAAATGTCTTTGGTTAGTCATTTGTCATGCATAACATCCTTGAATCCAATGCAAAAGCTAGAATACATGATTTTTATTCATCCAGAGCAAACTGACTGTGTTATTGGGTTATATCTCGCTACAGGCACGGCCATTGCATCTTCCTTGATGGACAGGCAAGGAAGGAAAAGCCTCCTAATGACAAGCTTTTTTGGAATGGTAGAACTTCTTCTAGCTACTGTATATTCCATGATTTTATTTGTATTTATTCAAACAGTTAACTGGGTGCTTATTTATTTTATTTTGAAAACTATACCCATTTAAGTTTGTAAGGTCCAAACATTGAAACATGGTCTCAATCATTATATTTAGTCCTATGAATCTTCTTACTCTCTTGATCAGTTAACTAAAGTTCCACCTCAGTTTTATTCTAATTTCATCTTCCCTCCTTTATCTTCAGTTCCAAGTTTCCAACCAGAATTGAAGTAACAAATTACTGGTTGGATCTATCAGCTGGATTTGTAGGGCCTTGCTAGGATACAAATGTCACTAACTGGATAATATTTAGTTTTTCCCTGTTTATCAATGGACATGAATGGAACTATACAAAAGTTAAAGCATGTGATGTTACTCAACATGGTACTGGCTCTATAGATTTCATCTTATTCTTGATTTATTGAGGAGAGAAACTAAATATACCTTTCTTTAATCATGTGGTCGGTGAAGAATATCAGATATTGAGAACTGTCCAAAATATCTTTCCTATTTGGGCTTCGGATTGTAAATAGAATCCACTTACAGAATCCTGTTGACCCTACATCCCCATCCCTCCCTCCAAGCACACACACACAAATAAAAAAAAAGGGGGGGGGGAATAAAGAATGAAAAGAGAAGCTGATATTCATGTATTATGGTAGCACCACTTTAGTGCCACAAGGGGTTTTCAAGTTGGATATTTCTGTTCATGGTTTTTGATTTGCCACGTAAGATGTTAATAGTCTTGTGTGTAAGAGTTGCTGGAGAACATCAATTTATTTTATTTATATAGATGGTTTCCGGATATACCTATGCAACATTGCAATCTAATTTTTGGAATGTTTGAGGATGACCACCTTTTTAAAGTTTCTAACTTCCTGTTTACGAGGGCAAGAAGTCCTATACTGATCACTGCTTCCATTTGTTTGATGTGGCATTTTCTCTCAAGGCTTCTTCAATGTTGCTACTCTCCTTGTCCTTCACTTGGAAAGCTCTTGCCCCATATTCTGGAACACTTGCTGTTCTTGGTACAGTCCTGTAAGTTAATGCTCCTACCCATTTCCCTAGTGTTTCTGCAAAGTGAAATTTATTTTGTTTTCACTACATGATCAGACATTTTTAATTTTACTTTGATTCAACTGAAAATGGCTCATATTTAATTTTACTTTGATTCAACTGAAAACAGCTATGTATTGTCATTTTCATTGGGGGCGGGACCTGTACCAGCGCTTCTACTTCCAGAAATATTTGCTTCCAGAATCAGAGCCAAAGCAGTTGCCTTGAGCATGGGCATGCATTGGGTAAGTTTAGAATAACCAGATCTTACAGATTTGCTCTAGTGTTTATTGTTGACGTTTTCTAAAGTGAGAAATTACTTTTGTTCCTCACCTTTGAGGATCTGTTTACTGCTTCAGTAAGCTGATTTGTTTCAAGGTGGAGTTAGCCTTTTAATTTTGTTTTAATATATTATTCTCTTTTGGAGAAGGGGTGGGGTGAGAATATTTGATTTAGCTTTACAAATTTGGTTTGGAAAATGTTAATGATTTTCAAATCTCGTCTACCTCTAGAAATGAACTAATTTTATTTGCTGAGAAGTTGATAGGAGTGCCGATTGTCTTGCCGCCACGATTGGTTTCTGGTTTGTACTGTATCAACTCTAGCTTATGGAAAAAAGTTGAATATGGTTTGTGCCCACCCTTGGTATGCTTACTGCCAACAATGCTCACCATTTTCTTATGTCAAATACCATTCAATCTGGGAACTAAACATGTGTTCTCTTCTCAAGAAAGTGTCTTTGATACTCTCCACACCCCCAAGAGGATCTTCAAAGAACCACTGTTCGATTATCATGATTTTCTGTGGAGCCTATCCTTGTTATCTTGTTAGAGGATGTTTCAAAGCACTGCTTAATGTTCGGGTCTGCTAATTTAGTGGACGACCCATTGAATCTGCACACCAAAAGCATGGAAGATTTTGCAGGCTTGCATAAAGGCTATAATGAGATCTTTTTCCTAGAAAATTAACAATGATGGAGATATTTGGAAAAATGTTAAGACATGCTTTTTGAGGAAGGAAAATATGAAAAATCCTTCTTGATGGAGAATGGAGATGAGTGGGTCCAGTTTTGGTCTCGTTCTAGTAGGGCTGTAGGAATTTATTTTAGAAGTTAACAATGTAGGATTTTTTGTTTTTCTAGTTCTTTTTAGTTTCCTTGTTTGAGTTAGTGTCATACCTAGAGAGTTAAATCATAAATTAGGAGTTATTTAATTTTCTTTGTCTATATGTTGTCAATTCCCATTGTGAGAGAGACGGGGTAATGAATGGAGTTATGGTCAGAGAAGCATATGTTGCATTGTTGCAACATGTGCATGCACCGTTCCTTGGTCTAAAAACTGTATTTGATCTCCTGTGGCACCTATCCCTGAAAAATGTTATAATTATTTTTCTTTATAAGCATCTGCTATTGTTGCTTTATATTTCTTGTATTCTATTTTCTTTACTAGTAACGGATATGATGACTACCCATGGAACAGGTGTCCAACTTTGTCATTGGTCTCTACTTTTTGAGCATGGTAACTAAATTTGGAATCAGTACGGTTTACTTGGGATTTGCAACAATCTGCCTTCTCGCAGTTTTGTACATAGCTGGTAATGTAGTTGAAACAAAGGGACGGTCCCTGGAGGAAATAGAACTTGCTCTTAACCCTGCAGTTTGACTGTTGTCCCAGAGGTACAGGTAATAATGACTCCAATAATGCTCAGGGGAATTTGCTTGGTGGGGGTGGTGGATCGGAAATTGTTGGTATGTGTGCTCAAATGATGTTTGGACCTGGCAGCTTCAAGTGTTCACGTTTCAATGTTGTTACCTGAGCAACTGATGTTAGTTCCAATAAATTTGTTGTGACGTCTGTATGGACGTCTGGAGGCCAGTATCTGTGAATCATGTTGCCTTTTGGTTATTTATTAGTGAGAACTTGGCATTTTCTGCAAATCATCTCTGTCCCCCAGCCTAAATTCTGTTTCCTGTTTTAGATTCAATACTTAATATGGTTCAGAATTTTGCCCATTTCTTGAAGCATCGTGCACTTTTTAGCTTCGTCTTGCCATTTGACGATCTCAAAAAAATCTACAATTTGGCTGTGTCCAACTCATTGGATCCAGGAGGCTGGATATCAAACACACCGAGCTAGACAGCATGGAATTAGCTCAGAGCCGTAGGACATGGTGAAGCTAATGTGTGATTGTTCAAGACCATCAGATTCTTGGTTAGCGTTACCTAATCAGTGACTAGTGCAATTCATCTGTGGAAACGAAAGATTCCCAGGGGACATGTCTACATGGTAGCAGTTGACAATCGGGGTTAGAGTCCCCCGTCCCCGTGTTTGTTCGACTCCGTAAGACATCAATTCTTCGATCTTTTTTCACCTACTATGTTCTCAGTTTTCTAATTCGATATACTCTTGAGAAATGAGACATCTCGTTTTGGCTACTCGACACTGTCAAATTTAGAATGATATTTGCATGGTGTTTCATACCTGAAACCTTTGCAAGAAAAAGGTTCGTGTTCAATCACTTTGCCGAATTACGTGGGACGTGTGGGAACTGGGAACGATAGCTTTCATGCTTACCGGTGCAGCCAAAGAAAAAAAACCAAAAGCTGATCGCATGACAAATTTTCCTGTAAAAGTATTGTTACATTTCTAGCCAATTTTTGCCTAGAGAAATGATGGTGTCGACCGTTCAGTGGGCAAAGGATAATCTGTCAGCACCAGGACGGCTAAATTTCGTTCTTTTAGACAAAAAATGATTTATCTTTTCAATGTTATTTATTGAATTGAATTGAATTTATTTTTTGGTAACCAGTTTCAATTTTTTATTAAGGTGTAATGCTGACTGGTGATTTCAAGATCCAACCGGTTAAGTTTTTTTTACTTTCTAAAGCCAAAGGAGTTGGGAGATAAAATTGATGCGGGGAGAGGCCTAAAACGTTTGGAATTATAGTCTTCTTCTTTTTAACAAATGCAAATTAGGAATGAAGATATTACATAGTTTTAAGAAAATTAGGGATAAAAATATTATATATATATCGCTGACAAGGGTTGAATACACACCCTCGAAAAAGCAAGTTTGGAAGTATAGTACCGGACCTCATTTTTTTTTGGTTTTCTCAAGCGTATGATTTGGTATAAAAGAACACTGGTATAAAAGTAGACTGCTGTAAATAGCAGGGGATGTTTTTCCCTTGTGAGAAAAATGAAACTGCACGGGCGTCCAACGCCAGCCGATTCATTAAGACTGATGTGATATTTTAAGATGAGCTGATTCTGCAGAACGGTTGGATTGATAGCGCCGCTGTTAGGTGCAACTGCAACTGATCAAAGGCTATTTAAACAACTATTGCATTGCAACTACTTGCCACTTCAGTCATCGTAGACATCGCCCGGGGGTTTTGCGCGTTCTGGTTACTGTTGGATTTCCATGGCTGCTCACAGACTTGCTGTGATCATCAAGAACCTTCTGAACGAGGAGGAATTTCTCCTTGTAAGACAGGAACGGCCGCAGAAATTTAGGGACGACGAGTACGACTCCTATGTTGATTCCGATCTCTGGGATTTGCCTTGGGCTTCATTGACTCCTTTGGATGGAGAAGATTATCAATCTAAAACTGTTGTGAAAGGAGCAGAGTCTTGTTCTGATAAGCTGAATTTGCTTAAGTTCAATGTCGATTCGGCTCTCGAACAGGTATTAGCCATCTCTGAAAACTAGTTTCTCTGGCGTTACTACCTCCTCTACGTAGTTCAATTGTGCTGCAACTGTCAACATTTGTTTCATGAGTCGAGGACAAGAAAGAAGCTGATTTGCTTCTTTTGTCCTGTTAGTATATCTTGTTCATCTCATTTATACTAGTTTTCTCGAGTTTCTTGGTAGATCTATTTACAATTGGGTTTCGAAGGAACGACTAGTGCCCAATGGGAGCTCTGTAAGTATGTAGAAGAAGCTGATTTTGGCCCAGCGCCTCAGCTTAATACAGTCTTCATTCTTGGGAAGTTGACATTTGAAGCTGAAAATACGCAAGGTTTGTACTTTGGAAAACAATCTGTTGTATCTTTGCAGCTAGTTGACGTAGTGTTGAAAATTTGAAAATCTTTTCACTTTTGATTAAATACTTTCTCTCTGAATGCAATATTGACTAAGTCTCTAATGACCCCCCCCAAAAAAAAAAA
Organism: Hakea prostrata; assembly: GCF_041222555.1. Classification (NCBI taxonomy): domain Eukaryota; kingdom Viridiplantae; phylum Streptophyta; class Magnoliopsida; order Proteales; family Proteaceae; genus Hakea; species Hakea prostrata. The sequence goes on from NC_142610.1 coordinate 25,044,709, forward strand.
ACACAGAGCAAACCAAGCAGGACAAAACGTTTGCAAGTTTATAGGGGAGAGGCTTAGAAACCAAATCTCAGACATTTGTTGGGATAAGGCTTCGGATATGTTTTATTGTAAAGGGATTCAAACAATTATAGGTTCTATTCCACCTTAGGATGCTTTTGTTATTACCCCTTCGGATCTCTAGCTTTTTGTAGAACCTAACGTACAATCTGCACAGTAATCTAGGCACGACTTACAAATGAGCTCAACAATAGTTACATCATGGAAGATATTCGGCTTGAAAATAAAAAATGTGCTTTATAACATTTTGATTTACAATTTCCTTTTCCTATTTACCCATTGTTTAGTATAAGAAGAGTCTTCTGATTTTTCTTTTCTAGTCCATCTGCCCCGCTTGCCATGTGTATTTATTTTGATAGGAATTTGCAAAATAGACAAGGATGGACCTTGGTGTAATAGTAAGGTTGTTCATTGAGACCTAGTGCGTGTAGGTTCTAGTGGGGAAATATCCTCTTCATGAAGCTGGGGTAATACTGAGTACCTTCCCTCCCAAGGGGAGCCTCATGCCCTTGCCATGCCATTTTTTTGGAGAAATCAGACAATGTGCTCTACAAGTTTGAAACTAGAGTTTTTAAACAGAATGCATAGGCGGATTACATCTTCAGTTTTAGAAAGTTTTTTTTCCCTGTCTTTTCACGGGGAGTTTGCTGACTTGCTGTTAATGCTTCCCCACAATTGGATATGCTAATTACCTTTTCATTTTTTATTCTAATCTCAAGATGTTCTCTATCTTGTTGCCCCACATTTTGCTGCCTTTTTGCTCATTCTAGAAACTTGGAAGCTGTAGCTAATGTTGCAAAGGTGTCTGCAGGGGTATTTAGGTGGATATCTATTCCTAGTAGCATCAAGTTTCTTTTGGAAGTGAAGCCAAATAATGATCGTGTGGGACCTCTTGTAGTTGTTGGGCTTCTAACTAAGTTTCCAGGATCCAGAATGTTAAAAGTTCCACCAGCCTTACGCTTTCAGGTTAGGTTTTCAACTGAGTATGTTTTGGTGGGTGAAGTTAATGCATCAGTGGGATTATTGTGGGCGTATGCCAAAAAAATAAATATTAAGATTTTAAGCCTTTATCTCTGGAACTTTTTACAACACCATTTTCAAATTCAGGCCTACAATGATGACTTTGCAACCAAAAGTGTACCCAAAGACTAAAAGTGCATTGTGCTTTTTCATGTACTAACAGAACTGTGTATGCACTTGCTACAGGTTTATTATCCATTGTAATTCTCAATACATGCTCATCTTTTCAGGAGTACCCACCTGGAATCAAACTTGTACCTATTGAAAGTAGAACAGGGAAGCCTTTTTGTACTACAAATTTGGTTGTGGTTGAGCCTGATATTGTTAGTAATGGCAGTGTGGATTCAAATTTTGCTGCTTATGGAGATGCCTTAATAATGGATCCAGGATGTCACTCAAAATTTCATGCAGAGGTATGAAACAGAAACTCAGTTTAGTTTTTCTGTATATGAGTTGTGTGCTGGATACACTTTGATGTATGTTATTAGGCATATCGAAGCAAGGAAAAGTGCTTACCTCTGTATCACCTTAATTTTCTGTTTGAGGGTGGGGGGGTGTTTAAAATAACTGAATCTTGCCTGGAAAAATGCTGACCGTTTATCATGTTAATTTTGGAAGTAACATAACTAGGTTGTGTGCTTGATACACTTTGATGCACGCCGTTGTCGTTCAGGTGGTTCCTTCAACATCAACATCAGCGATTTCAGGTTCTCGATCGCTGCCGGTAGCCAGCACTTACCGGAGATGTTGAAGTAGATCAAAACTTGTTCAGACAACGACAATTCCTTGCACAGCTCCCCAAATTGAGAAGCCCTTCAAGGATTTTTGTCAGTTCACTGCAGTCGAAGCCTCTGCTTCCTCTGTCGAAGCCTCTGCTTCCTCTGTCGAAGCTTGGATTTCTGTTAATTCCACAACTACTGAAGGTCCTCCTTCCTTTAACCGGCCCCTACAAGAGTCGTCGCATCTCACTCCTGGCCCTCGAGCACTACCCACCCTCTTCCGTGAAACCCTCACCTTTTGAGGTCTCTGTTAACCCCTCACCGCCTATCCAATCCTCCTATTTGGTTAACGAAATAAACAATCCAACCACCTCCACTTCATTCTCCTTTCATACCCACGATCAATTTGGCCTTCTCATTTTACCCTCCCCTAAGTGTTCCATATTGGGCCCTACGCCCCATGGGCCTAATCTTATTAACCCTACTTCTCTCCTCATTCTCCCCCACCCCTGTTCTTAACCCCTTGGCCCATTCCTCTAATCCCCTCCCTCACTCTACCTCTCACCCCTCCTCTTCCAGCCCCTCTTTCTTGTCATCAACCATTGCTTGCTCGCCAAACCTCTTGGCTTGTGATTTAAACCTTATAGAGCATGCTACTGATTCTCCTATCTCCCTTCGTGCGCACTATCTTGACCGTGCCGGGTGTAGAAGGAGCAGTTGTCCTATTAAAGGTCACAACCCATTCGGCGACGACTTCTTGGTTGATTTTAAGTCCTCCAAGAGAAAGAAGGAAAAGAAAAAATCCGCAAAATAGCTTCTTTTGGGTCTTGGACTCTTTGTTTGGCCCTCTTTCTTTGGGATCTGCCATAGTTGCTTTGTCTGTGTGCTTAAGCTTCGCTACACATACTGTTGGGTTCTTTTTAATGCATTTATTTATTCATAAAAAAAGCGTCCGCCTAGGCGGCACGACGGTTGTTGTTTGAACCGCTTAATTGATGCCCAAACTGCAAAGGAACTCCGAGGCCCAAAGTGACATACTCATGTCTGTTGGCAACAGAATGTGAAGCATGAGCCATACTCAACATCAAGAATCAAGGAATCAGTGAATGCCTAGGTGGATGCTTTGACAACCATGGTTTGATGAGATGAACATATTTTTGTGTTCTCTTTTGAATAATTTTTCATAATTATGATTCTTTAATGCTTTTTTTTTTTGGATGAATGTGACTATTGAATATGTGTTTAGCTTATTATAGAAAGTAGTTGTATTGGAAAATTTTGACCCAACCATCTTGGTCTCCTTATTGCCGCCTAGGCATCGCTTTGTCGCTTAATCGCCTAGGTGAAGCCCTAATCACTTTGGTCGCCTTGCCGCCTTGCCAACCTTGCTCTAAAGGCATTGTTTGTTTGCTAGATAAAAAGGGGTAGGAAAAATAAACATGTGAGACCTATATGTAGTAGGGTGGGGGAGCAAAAAAGAAAGAAAAGGAATTTGTAAAAAGTTGCAGTCCCACATTAGTCATAATCCCTCACTTTCCCACAAAATCCCACTAATTTAGTGGGACTTTAAAAGGGAGAGGGGTGGAAAAGTAGGGTGCCATGTTAGCAGACATGGTTCCTTAAATCAAAGAAACTTGTCTTTTTACTTTTTCCACCCCTCTTTGTCCCACCCCACTTCAAATTCTTTCAAACAAATGGATATGTAAAAGATAGGATCCCCTTTGGGTAAGGAATCTTGTTAGCAGACATGGTTCCTTAAATCAAAGAAACTTGTCTTTTTACTTTTTCCACCCCTCTTTGTCCCACCCCACTTCAAATTCTTTCAAACAAATGGATATGTAAAAGATAGGATCCCCTTTGGGTAAGGAATCTTGTCTTATCCACAAGTAACTCAACACAACTTAAAAAGGACTATAACTTTCAAACTATTGACTCAAAAAAAAAAAACCAAAAGTAGATCCATGACCCTCGGCTTGAGGAGATTCTTTCAAGACCCATATTGAGCCTTAAAAGGGGCTGAAAATTACCAAAATACCCCTAGGATAATTCGGCCAGCTTTTGGAAGCTTCTTTGGGTCTGAATTTTTTTGCCCAAATTTGGGGGGTCCGACCTAGGTTACATGACCTTCACTAGATGAGAAGTTGCCCTTGCCTGAGTCACTTTGTGAAACTGGTAAGCATTTGCATGCTTAGGGAGTTCAGTGAAGAACTTGGCTATCCCTGTATCCAAAAATTTGTTGCATGAATTAATTCTTTATCTATTAGTTTAATTCTTCGGTGCTCTTCTCATGCACAGAGATTTTTATTTATGTTGCCAGCTCATGGAAATCGTTGCTGCTTTACCAAGAAAATTGGTGGTCTTTGTTACTCATCACCATCCTGATCATGTTGATGGTAAGTTCCTCTAGAAACCGAGAGAAATTTAGGTTAGCGTATTTGATGGCATCTCTTTTTATTTGCTTCTCACGTACATGATGGATTTTTCTCATTCATTGATAAGTGGATAGGCATTCTCTGTATTTGTTTGAACTTGTATATAATTAGTTCCTCACTGATAAGATCAAAGACCTCTGAAGGTTCAGTACCTATCCAAATTTCTCATTTTCTTTTTTATCCCAATCTCTTCATGGTGGTTCTCCTTACGAATAAAAGATGGCTGAAAAATACTTTCTATCTGTTGCTTCCTCGTGCTATGTGTGAAAATGAGGATGTAGTTTGTGGAAGCATATTATGAGGAATTGCAGCACCATTAGCACATACCAATATTGCATTATACTTTCATAATATGCATGGGCATTTTGTTTTTGTATCATATCCTGCATTCCTGTTACTTCTTGTGTAAGGCTGATTTATTTATTATAACCTTTTTTCTTTACTAACAATAATTGGATGCTGGATGGATTGTTTTCAGGTCTTTCAGTTATCCAAAAATGCAACCCTGATGCAACTCTATTGGCACATGAAAATACCATGCGTCGCATTGGAAAAGGTTTATTATCTTTTTACATTTACATACTGCATATAACAGTCTGATGTGGCATCAAAATATGCTTGTTTTCAACTTTTCATGAACTGCAAAGCAGTACCTTTTCCTTACATTTGAAACTTGTTAAGAGATGTGATGTAACATGATAGAGGAGTCCCCCTGTCATGGTTTGCTTAATGTCTTTAGTATTTAGTTTCTAGTCTAAGTAAGTTTTCTGATTAGGCTTTGGGCTTAATTGAGTGAGAATTTTATTCCTTTTGTTACTCTGTTTTGACTTTATATAAATGTGCGTTGGCTAGTAAGTATAAATGTATAATACAGATTTTATCACACAGCCCTTCTCTCCCATTAGTCTCTCTTTTCTACTCTTTACCAAGCATTGGTTACAAGGATTTGGTTTGTATACAAAATTTATATCTTTAAACCATGCTTTGACAATATTTCAGCCAGAATTTTTCTATGGTTTGCTACCTGTCCTTCAGGTGCTATAAAGTTTTATGATGCAAAAGGGATCTTTAAGCTGAAATCAAAACATCGAGTAATAATGACAATGTTGTTATGCATTAAACAATCATGAAGCTGAATACAATGGTTTACTATGGTTGATCTAAGTATTCCAATTTATTCAGATAAGCAAATGGACAATTTGTTATTTAACTAAAACTTATGATATTCTAGTAGTCTAGTTGGTTCTTCCAGAGTAAATCTTCTTCAAATCATACAATATTCTTTGTTTACGCCTCCTTCCTATGCAAAACTATTAACACCACAAAAGGGTTTGAAGAAGCATATATATAATGGTAATACAAGGAACAGTAAGAATTCAGCTTTATCCCAATTACATGGGTTCGGCTGCATGGATCCTTGCCCTCCAATCAGTTCTCTTTGAAGTCATACTTGATACAAAACCTAAGATATGCATGCCTGTCCTCAGTCCTCACCACTTCTTTTAAGGTCATTTTAGGCCTGCCCTGATTATTTTAGTTTCTTCAATCTGAATCAGATCTCTCCTCCATATTGGAGCAAAAAGGCCTTCCTTGAATATGGCCATGCCACCTGAAACTGTTTTCTCGTAGCTTATCATGTCTTGGAGATACTCCTAAATCAGCTTTAATTTGCTCATTCTTTACTTTGTCTTTCCTAGTTGTTAGGAAGGGCAAAGTTGGAATAAATAGAACCATGATGTGTTAGCAACTGGCACTAACTTATGATGGGAAAAGGGGAAAATGTGAGAGCCCTAGATTGAATTAAATTAGGAGTTCTATTTCTACTTAAGTTATAGGATGATTCCTATTGGGAATACTATTTGTAAATAGCTTATAAATAAGAGTTTTGTTAAGAGGGGTTCTCACAATTTCCATAGAGCCTCCACAACAAAATCAAGTTCTCTTCTTCTTCTCTCCTTTGTTCCTCTCCTGACTTTCTTCTCAAAATTACATGATATCAGAGTATAGGTCTTCTTTTAATTTTTGATTCTAAGCATCATTCTATCAAAGAGCTATTTCTAGAGTTAGGGAAGATATAGCATTTGGTAGGAGGGTTGGCGTCCAGACATTGGGGGGGGGGGGGAGCAACACCTTACGCTACACACTTGTTGGTGTTTTTGTCACATCCACACAAGTGATATCCATCTACCTAAATACCTGAGGGAGTGATCCACAGCCTAATGATTAGGTTTTAGGCAAATCGACACACCATTACACAATAGTACAATCATGAGCAAGAATAAATCAAAGTCAAATATTTACTAAAGAAAGTTATCATAAAATAACGGATCTCAGAAGGATCTCAAACCAAAACCAATGCGGAAGCGAAGTTAGATCGTAATAATCAAAGTGGAAAGAGGGTTAAGTCAAAACTCCTTATGGTTACATCAGGTAGGTCTCCTTAATCAAATGATAAATGACTATTTCAAAGGTCTTTGTGTTGCGCAAAATTTCAATCTTCTCATGTGTCGGACTAACTTTGGTACACACAGTCATGACACGTTGTCACACGCACTTTCGTCACTGTGTACGTTGTTATCCCCGTAATCTTGTACGTCGTACTAATCAGACGTTTGCGCTTCGTAACCTTGATACGCGACATCGGGATTTGCAACAAAATTTAAAGAAAACTATATCCACGAGGAATGAGTTCAAAAGAACTCAACAAGTAGTTCGCTTACATTTATCTGTTATTCAATTCATAATCTGTATTAAATTATCATGATATCGTATACAATGCAATGCAGGGATGGTCTTATACTCTAATTGATGCAAGCATGGTAAAAAATTCGAGGGAAACTCAAGTTTCGACCAGGTGAAAATGGGAAACTTAGGTGGAAACTTGGGAAATTTTGAGGAAACCGAGGACTTTTCCGTACAAGTTTCGACATCAAGTTTCGACAGGTTTTAGAGAGTATTTTGGGGTGGGATCCTGTATTTAAGCTAATTAGAGTATAAAGAATACATTTGTTGTATTTTTCTAAAAAATCAATGTAGATATGTCATTCAATGTACATAACATCAATGTAGAGTTGTCCAAAAAGTACATTATAAATTTAACTACTTAAGCACATAACATTCAATATATAATTTTTAACTTCAAAATAGTTGACAATAAAAGGAAAATACAATTTAGTGTTAAGAGGAGTGCCAAGAGTGGATTCATCTTGTGAGCTGAGTAGTACTATGCCTGTAACATCCTCTCCTCCAACCAACGAACATAGACATCCCATGACATTTTATGCCTATGGTTGTCAAGTAAATCGACAACTATAACTTTATGAGTCTGGTCATCAATATGCTTAAGATAACCAACTTGAGGGAATACGCATTTTGGATAGGGAAGTCCTGATGGAGGGGGTATTTGTCGTGGTATTTGGGGAAACATGAAATAAACAAGAAAATTGAAAATTTGGGAAAGCTACAAAATTTACAGGAAAAAGTCCCAAGTTTTCACGAAATTTCCTAAGTTTCCCATGAAATTTGGGAATTTTTTTCCTTATGAACCAGCTGGTCCAACTGGGTTGAACCAAGTTTCGATAGGTTTCGAGGTTTCGACAAGTTTCAATGAAATTTCGACAGTTTCGATCGAAATTGAGGACTTTTTTTCAGTCCTCATGAGTTTCGTTTCGCATTTTCCAAAATGGGAAATTTTGGTGGAAATTGCGCAACTTTCGATGGAATTTTGTTCTATGGATGCAAGTCTCTATAAGGTGGACATGCTTTAAGATAAGACACCAGCCTTTGGGTAAGTCTCGTCACTTTGATCTCTCACGGGTTGGTTACCGGTTTTGAGATCCCGGGTAAAGGGTAAGGTCATCCCTCTCGGATTATCACCATGGTTGGGGTTTAGGTCACCCCTCTCACTACACCATTGGTCTGAGTATTGGCGTGTATCAGGATATTGCCTAACCCAATGCATAGTCATCTACTTTAACATATTACTCAAAGTCGAGATACTTTCCCTCATGCCTCTCGCCTTCTTGGTTTAGTATCCTCCCAAGTCTAGGGCAATCGTATCCTATGGCACCAACCAACTCGGACTACGCTCCTGTAACCCTATTAATTTTCCACATATATGGGCGGGAAGCTCTCGTGTCCCCTTATGCCTCTAGCAATCTTGGGCGCCCATGAGCTTAAGCCTATTATATGCATTCCTACCAATGAATGGTCCCCACAACAATGTTGCTTGTCCCATTATGCCTCTCGCAATCTTGGGCACCCACCAACCATATACCGTTGCCATGGGTCACATGGCTTCAATTTCTATGCCGTTAGGGTTGTAACATGTTAAGGGTAATCCTAAGCATGCAAATAGATGTCCTAACATGTAAATAAAGTTTTTATGTTCAATTCTAAAATTCCTAAGGTAATGGTAGAGCCACAACCCCAGTTCAAGTCCAAATTCATGTAAGACTATCCATCTCATGCGTATCATAATCAAACATTAACATTCTGTAATTTCAAAGTATTTAATAAATATAAAGTCCTTAAACAACAACATACAAATCCATATGCAAGTTCTACATTATTCAAGAATTTAACGACAATTATATGCATGTGAACATCCTTACCTTATAATTAAGTTCACACCTTCCAAAGAGAATCGTAGGATGATTTCATACTTCCCAAAATAGTCTTATTTAAATGTTGGCGAAAAGTTAGAAATAACCCTAAAAGTCCCATTTCGGATTTAGGATAAAAAACTAACATTGTTGGAGACAGGTTAATTGAATAGTAACTAAGTGGGTTGGTTGGGGAGATCAGTCCAATTGACCCAAGGGTGGTTGGTTAAACAATGTCAAGCATGGGTCGCCCTAGAAGACCAAGCCAATCAACCCATGCTCGAGTACAGATAGAATCACTTCCGATCATCAAACAACTATGGGATTGGGTTCTAAACTACTTCTAAAGCATATAGAAAATTCTAAAATCAACAAAGAACATGACCTAACATTAATAGGCATTCAAAAATCTCAAGAGGAACAAGAAACCTAATAAGTCGATAATAGGTCTTTTCTGAAATCGATCTGGAAGGAAAATGGATGACACAAAGTGAGTGGGGATTCACTAAAAAATACAAGGAACAACGGAATAAGGTTTTCTAGTACTAGAAAACCCTCAAAAAGGTCTAACAGTAGCAAAGAAAACATGCACGGGGAATGATTAGGTCAACGGAGAAGAGTATTAACTTTAGAATAACGCAAACACTGTACGAAAAGCCTCCTGGATGATCTCAACGTTGTCCTTCACCTTCGCAAAGCACTCCCTGACTCGTACTGACGTCCTTTGACGGCTACAGAGCATAATGACACGTTTAGGTTCGAAATACATATTTAAAGGAGTCCAAAAATCAATATACCAAAAATGCCTTTTCTTCGCAGCGCCAGGTGGGTCCCGTAGGGCGACTAGGCCAATCGACCCACCCCTGGAAACTTCATTTCAGGAGCATTTTCAAGGGGTTTTAGCCCCTTGGCTCTGCTCTAGATCCTAATACTCATTCCAGTAGGGTCTTACCTGATCTTTGAACATTCCAAACATGTTGTCAACGAACTCTTGATCCAACTTCCAAATCCGTCAACTTCCGAGTCAGATCTCCTTCTAAATTTCAACAACACTCCAATTCCCTTGTCACTACTATCCACTTCCATTGGTTTAGACTCCGACCCAATGGTCTTTATCTGGATAGTTCACAGTTGCCTTCTAATAGCACTCCGGGTTCTCGGACCTACAACACAGACTTTCGGGTTAGGATTCTAGGGGATTTCACAATTTCAGTCTAAGATTTGAAGCAGTACCTCACCCTGCAACTTTATGGGAAATTCTGGTTGAAGATATGATGTATACAGAGCCCTGAGTTCGATCATTGGTGATGAGGCACAACTTCTGGCAAGGCCTCAGTTGAGGTTAGTACCTAGTTTGATTACCTTTTGCCTTGCTTGTTGCTGTAGTTTTTCCATTTTCTGAGGAGAGTTCTTTGCGATTTGGTGGAGAGCTCTCTGCAATTTGATGAAGAGATTGTTTTAGAGCTGGGTGTTTCGATTACTTTATTGTGGTGCACTTGAGTTGTTTAAACCTGCTGGTTTGGTTTGGTTTGATTGGTTCTGAGGTAGTATAATGTGCTGGTTCATATTTCCGGGATTAATTCTGATTCTGATTCTTCATATTTTGTGGATTGATCTGATTTTGATTCTGATTCTTCACATTTTTGGGCTTAATCTGATTCTGATTCTGATTCTTCATATTTTTGGGCTTGATCTGATTCTGATTCTTTATATTTCTGGGATTGATTCTAGATCTGATTTTGATTCTTTTTTGTCTTAATTGTGATTACAAAGTGTTCCTAATTCTATTTCTGGGGAAAAAGGGAACTATTTTAATCCTTGCTTGTGGGTAATTTGTTCTTTGTGAAAGATTTGTTTGGATATGGGAGAAACCTTGCCAAGTAAGGCTGATAATAAGAATGCGATGACTGAAATTGTTTCTTCATACTCTCATCTATTGACTGATAGTACAGGACAAGTCAGGCCTTGTCATCATTGTGGTCATCAGCATGGTGGGAGATCCCGCTCTCGAGCAAGATCTCGCCACTCAGAATACCGAGATCTCGACCGAGATGGCGAGATCTCGGTCGAGATATGCCAAAAAATTGGCGGTAGTCTCGGTAGCCCATCTCGGTGAGTTTTAGGGCTCTGGTTGGGCTGAAACTTGGTATTTAGCCTATTTAAGGCATTTTGAACACATTGGTGGCCTTAGATTTGTGAGAAAACAACCCTAACTATGTCTCCTACGTCGACCCTATGTGTAAAATCGAAATTCTATGAAATGCAAGGTTAGAGTCTTAGAGAATAAAGATTATAGATATAGAGTTAGAGTCTTAAAGAGTTAGAGTCAACATGTAATGTAATTATGTAAAGATATCAAGTAATTCAAGACTTCAAGTTAATGAGTTATCATTTATCAACCATCAAGTATCAAATACAAATATACAAATACAAATATACAATAACATTACACATCAAGTATTCAAGTCAACAAGTGATCAAAGTTCAAAGTTCAAACTATCAAAGATTCAAAGTAATAAATTGTTAAATGTCATCAAAATTTTACAACCATAAGAATTAAGAAGATTACAACTTACAACTTACAACTTACAAGACTAAGAGTATCACTCAACATTCCGCATCAATTGATTTTGAACGGTGGCTACATATGACTCCCAAGTCAATTGATCATTGAAGTATGTCACATATCGGTTTATATGATCATTATATGTTTGCATGTCAGAATACTGGAGGAATAGCAGTTGGGGATAACCGTCAATCGTGGGTGGGTGAAAGAGCCATTGTTGTTGTTGTTGTTCATATAGTTGTTGAGTATTTGGGTACGGGTTTTTAAACCACTCATTTAACAACCCACCTTCACTCCCATATGCATACTCTCCAGGTGAAGGGTCTTGAGGAATAGTATGACCTCCATAAGAAGAATACCCATTGTAATCTGACCCGGTGCTGTGATCCCCGTATTGGTACCCCGATGACAGGCTCTACTGTTGTGAATCACTCTGATCTAGGCTCATGCTTCCCATGTTCAATTCAAGATCATGCATGCTTGCATCATCATTCGGTTGCCCCTGCCCCTGCTTTGATCTGCTCTTCCTACTCCTACTATAAGTCCGAGAGATAGGGGAACTGTGGCTCATATGTGTCGGATGACTCGGACCTGGTGGAGGTGAGTCAGGTGACTTCCTTTGTTGACGCTGACTTCCATCAGAAACACGACCAGCCTGACTGCCTCCATGACTCGAACTTGATGTCTACTTTGGGCCACTTGGCCGTCTGGTATCATCGGCATCATCATCTGAATCCCCATTACTAGTTGTCACCTCAGTTGTTTGAAGTCGACCAGGTGGCTCCACAAATGGTACAGCTGATCCTTCTGATGTCGCTACAGCAGCCTGACCCTCATTAGAAGATAAGTGCTCAGCCACAGCATCAGGGCCCATAGCAGCAGCAATGGTAGGATCAGGCTGCCCTTCTGGCCCATCCAGCACTGGGCCACCTCGATCCCTAACCCACTGATATATGACATCATCTTCCTCATCTTTTGCGGGGGCCTCGTGGAATATATCAGTCAACTCAATCGGTTCACAATTGTCGTCATCTATATTATCTTGTATGTGCCCTACTCTCAATCTCATGTTGTAATGCACATACACCAAGTTCTTGAGCCTTTTACTCCCCAATCTGTTCCGTACCTTACTATGGATGAGTGAGAAGGTGCTCCAGTTCCTCTCGCAACCGAGGATGAGCAAGTCTGTGAGAGTACTTTAACTGCTATGTCCCTGAGATTTGGCGCACTAGTTCCATATAGAAACCACCAGTCAGCTGCATAACCAAAAATAAGAATGCATTAGGCAAGTAAATCTTTATATTTATATAACTTATCAGTTATCATTTATAGAGTTATAGTCTATAGACTTATAGACTTAATGACTTATAGAGTAGTGAACTATTTACCAGGATCAGTTTTTTTCCTAGTTGCAACTGCAGAAGGCTTTCCAAAACTCCCAGAGGCATCCCTGAACTCCCTGATCTGTACACCAATTCTTCAATTATTGTATTATGTATATGCTTAATGCACTAATGCAAGAAGTTGAAGAAACAATTGAATAAGTTCTCACCTCTCCATTAATTGTCCCTTGCATGACGGGATTTGACACAAGCTTCTCCACCACCTCTTGCACCGCAATCATCAACTTTACATCAAGCCCCATATCATTCTTGTAATGGTACTTTGGGTTGAGGTAGTAAGCTTGCATTGTGGAAATAAAAAATTTGGTTAGTGACTTAGTGATTTGGTTGTTTACTAACTTACTTGTTTATAAATTATAAGCTATAAGTTATAACAAATAAAGAATTTAAATTAAAGTATACAACAAAAACTTAAAGACTTAAAAGTGACTCAGCAGCCAAGTGCAAAGGATGCATCAAGTGCATCTCCCATCTATTATCGATGATCCTCTCATAGGATTTGAAGGTGCTAGGGGCAGCAGCTCTAACCAACTCTTTCATTTGCTGGAGGGCAGCATATATGTGGGGCATTGTGGGCTTCTTCTCCGAATCCACCATCCTTAAAACAAACACAATAGGCTCTATAATGCCCAGTGTCCTATTCAGCTGCCTCCAAAAGGAATCATCAGCAATGGTTTGTTGGGCTAGTACTGCATCAGGATGGCTAGATCCACGCCAACCAAACCACTCCTCACTTGCAAACATGTGCCGAAGACCCACCACTTTCTTCTGGAAGCTTTTCAGAGCTACATAGTTGGTGGCGAATCTAGTCAATCTAGGTTTGACTAGATCACCCTTACAGTGGTTCCTCATCATCTTCAGCACATAACGATGGTTATAAATAAAATTACTTACCCTTCTAGCCCTCTCAACCACAATATTGATTGACTTTCTTTTCCCCAAGTCCTTCAACATAAGATCAATCGAATGAGCAGCACATGGTCTCCAAAAGAGGTGGATCCTGTTGCTCTTCTTCCTCATCAACATTTCACCAGCTTTTTTGAAGTTTGCACCATTATCTGTGACAATTTGGACAACGTTCTTTGGCCCTACCTCGAGGACCACCTCCCTAAGAAGCTTGTAAAGGTAGTTAGCATCTTTGATCTTATCTGAGGCATCCACTGACTTGAGGAAGGATGTCTTTCCATTGCAGCTCACCATGAAATTAATGATGGACTGTCTAGTAGGACCAGTCCATCCATCAGCCATCACAGTAACACCATATGTACTCCATTTTTCTTTTAATGAACTAATGTATTCATCCACCTCCTGCTTTACCTTGGGTAAATATTTATTCATTACTTCTCAAGCTGTTGGGCCTTTAACCCCTACACTTGCCCTAGCAACTGCATTGATCATCCCCTGATAGTATGGTGTTTTGGCTACATTGGGTGCAATGTTGTTATAGAGCATGAATTTGCTGATTGATAACCTAGCTTCCTCCTCCCTACTGCCTTCTCTACCTCCAGCAAACATATAGGGAATGCTTCTTTGATAGATGTCTTGTTGGTTGAAGAGGGAGGGGTCTTGGTCAAATGTGGAATCATAATGTGTAGTCTTCCTCCTCCTCCTTTCGGTCCTCTCAGTCTCAGTTCCCTGAAAACTATGTCTAGGTGGCATGGATGCACCTGACCCTGAACCACCTGCTTCCCTTGTTTGTTCATATTGCCTCACACTATCAGCATGTAAGGACTGTCTGCTAGCTTCCATTGCGGCCTTCATCTGTCTCCATTCGGCTCGTGACTCAACACCCATAACCCTCCTCCTCTCTTCATCATCGCTTGACTCCTCATTAACATCAAGAGTAGGTCTAGATAGCACTGTATCCTCAAATTCCCTTTGCTTTTGTGCCATCTCTTCCTTTTTTTGTTTCCCTCCCCTTAAAGTTGCTGCAATTGCTTTTTGCACTTTATAAGGAACCCTGGGACACTTGGCAACATCTTTATAACCACCAGCCAAATGTTGCTTTAATCTGGTTGAACCACCAGAATTCAAAGTCTTGAGGCAATACTTGCATCGGGATTTCTTCTTGTCAGCAGTCAGTGGATCCCCATGTTGCCAAGCAATGTCCTGAGTCCCACTACCAGTGCCGCCACTCCCACTAGTTTCCATTTAAGATTCAAATGTATAGCACTGAAAGTCTGAAATACATACATGAATCATGAATATTCCTAAATAATCGTTAGAATAATTTTTAGATACATAAAAACATGTAGAAACAATTTATAAAACAACAAAACACACACTTTGTTCTAAGATAACATATATACACTGCTCAAACAAACATGTTAGTATTTTTAAAATAAACTACATAATATGAGCATCATTTAAAAAAAAAAAAGATAAATTTTTAATAACATATTATTTTTTATAATTATTTTATGTAAAAATAATTTATAAAACAACAAAACACACACTTTGTTCTAAGATAACATATATACAATGCTCAATAAGACATGTTTGTATTTTTAAAATAAACTACATAATATAAGCATCATTTAAAAAAAAAAAAAAGATAATTTTTTAATAAAATATTATTTTTCATAATTATTTTATTTAATTATTTAAATAAAAAAATAAAAAAATACAGCAAGCATGATAATCAAAATATTAATACATGAGATTGTAGCCCTCTAAATGTAGTTTAACATAAATAATAATCACATTCATATCATAAGTATTTATTTATAATTTTTAATTTTAATTTTTTAGATAATATATTTTTTGAATACGAAAATTCAACAAAAAAAAATTAATAACAGAAAATTAAATTTTTTTCCATGAAAGTGTAGATCAAAGCTTGAATATCAACATATATTTATATCACACTCATACAATCATTGTAGAACCTTGTATTTGAAAAAAATCAAATTTGGGGGAAAATCTTACATTTCTTGAAGATCCCTTGAAATATGCTTGAATCACTACAAATATGCTTCAATTTGTTGTTGTAGATGAGTTGATGATGTTGCTATGTTGAATCCCCAACAAATTCCGGCCAAAAATGGAGTTTTTCGGCCAATTTTGGTGATCAAGCAAGATAGAGGAGGGAGAGAGGCTCGATATGCCTCTCTCGAGCGAGACAAGGCCTTTAAAAAGGCTCTAAAGAAGAAAAAATCCCACCGTTAGCGAGATCTCGCCGAGATATTGGCGAGATCTCGCGAGATGGGCGAGATCTGCGATATTGCGAGATCTCGCCAGAGATCTCGTCTCGCCTCTCTAAAAAGGCGAGATATCTCACGAGATCTCCCACCATGGTCATCAGGACATATTCAACTGTTTTGTTGGAAACTTCTTAGGAAGCCCTCACACATTGCTAATGCAGCCACCACTTCTGAACCAGCCTCTTAGCCACTAAAGTTCATCTTGAGGGTAAGATTGTAAAGATGATTGACGAAGACTATATTTGTTTCTCTCAGTTCCAAGCCACTCAACCACAATCCACCACTGCCACCCTAGTTCATATAGTTAATTGATGTAGGAGAAACCCTAGAAACTAGGGGACCTACAAAGTGGGCTACTAGACTCTTAGAATTAAACACCTATTCTTAATAGATAGTAAAGAAAGGAATTTGCAGCACTTGAATTCTGATTAATCATGCATTTAAGACAGCTAAAGTAGAGAAATAAACACAATAAGTCCTACTGGTAAGCACAACTAAACAAGAATCAATAGGGAAACAAGGGGATGGGGATCTTGGCACCATAACACTAAATTGAATGAAAATGTATTAAGAAATTAAAGAAAATAGAGCTGTCCTAATCAATATCAGATTTCTAACAAGGAATTCAACAATTAACAATGTAAAGGGAGTCTTAGGAAGTTTTTGTTTTAAACAAAACTACTGCCAAAGAATAAATGAGAAATATTTAGGGAGAGATAATGTTACCTGCTGATCCTGGCTGCAAAACAGGGGTTGGAAAGCATTTAGGAATAGAAATAAGAGAAAGAAAAAATATTTTGAAGTAGTGGTGAATCCTAGGAAAGGAGAAAAAAATATTTTGAAGTAATGGTGTATCCTAGGAAGGAGAGTAGGGATAGAATGGAGAACCACAACATGACTGCTGTACTAGATGTGATAAAAGAGAGGGAGAGAAAAAAAGAAATAAAAAGAAGGGAAGGGAGACTAACGAAAGAAAGAACAAAGATTTTTCTGCAAGAAAACAGAACAACTGTGGGGTTTGGGGAAGAAGAAGAAGATTTCCAGGAAAGAAATTAGGTCTTTTTTCGAGAAAAAAAAGAGAGTAGATCTTTGTAGAGGAGAGCAAGGGGAATTTTTCTAGTGGGAAACAAGGGTGAAAGGAGGAAAGAGAGGTTACCTGGAGAGAGAGAGGGAAGAGGGAGAGAGCGGGAGAGAGAGAGAGAGAGAGAGAGAGAGAGAGAGAGAGAGAGAGAGAGAGAGCAGCGTTTCTTTTCTAATTCTTTCATTGATTCATTGATTGCCAAAAACGAATTCCGTACAAGGTTTAAATAAAAAAATTGATCCCTCCCAACCCTACATGTTTAATTCCCAAAATAACTTAAGTTGTAAATATAACCCAAAGACAAAATAATTCAAAATTGGGCCAAAATAGACTCTAGGCCCAGCCCATAAAGACTCAAGCATGAATTAAAATATTTCAATAGTAAACTACTACCCAACCCACTAAGACTAGGGAAAATAACATGACAAACTGCCTATAAGCAGTGTTTCTCATTGAACCATAGGATCCTAGCAATCCGATAACCTCCGAACTCATCATCCATCCACATAGATGCTGTCGTGGGATGACCTCTACGTCGATGTTGCCGGTAAACTCGGAACTGCTCACTGATGTCCTCATCAGTAATGCTACCCGCTTGCCTTTTGACCACATCTCGCCCTTGTTCAATAAAGCTTTAGGGAGTCCAAGGGTTGATTATATTTATAACGAGCTAGGCTTGAGTAATGTATATGCTCTTGCTTGAGGGAAGTGTTAGGAAGGAAAAAGTTGGATTAAAATAGAACCATTATGATGGGAGAAGGGACAAATTTGAGAGTCCTAGGTTAAGTTAAATTAGGAGTTCTATTTCTACTTAAGTTTCTATGATGATTCCTATTGGGAATACTATTGTAAATTGCTTATAAATAAGAGCTTTTATTAAGAGGAGTGCTCACAATGTCCATTAGAGCCTCCTCAGAAAAATCAAGATCTCTTCTTCTTCTCTCCTTCGTTCCTCGCTACTTTCTTCTCAAAATTACACTAGTATTGATACTCATCCATCTCAACATTGTCATGTCTGCTACATTAAGTTTACCTATATGATGTTTCTTAATTATCGCTTTGTGTAATCTCCCTCTTGTCAATTTTTACCACTTCATTCCATATACTTTGTCATTGTTCTACTTATCTTAAAACCTTTGGATTTTGAGGTTGATCGCCATAAGTCCAAGTCAGCATTAATTCCTTCTTATATCTGATGCATCGGAAGTGTATCATTGGCAAAAAGCAGACTACAAAGGAACCTCATCTAGTCATCTTAATTATCTCTAGTTAAATTATCGATGACAAGCGCATACAAATATGGACTTAAAGCTGATCCTTAATGCAACGAATTGTAATTGTGATTGCTAATGTGACACTAAATTGCCATGATCTACAGATGTTTTTCCCTACCTTACGATGTTCTTACATTGAAGGTTCAACTTGATTTTGTTCTTCTTTGAACTAAGATTTTATAGGTTTTGCGTAAGATCAAAACTTGATATTTTTTTTCTGCTAAAACCAAGACCAAGGTTCGGAGAGCCAAAAAGTGTTTCCCTTGTTTTGTGTGTTGCTCTACGTAGGCCCTGCAGTGGAGGGAGCCTTATGCATCTGGTACGCCCCATTTTTGTGTTCCCTAATTTTAACATCTTACACCTATTCCTTGAATCAGTTTCAAGAAAACCACCCAAAATGGCTACATGTAGCTTCAGCTGAAGTTTGCTAGGTTATGCTGAATGTTCTGTATACACTAGTCCTGTTATCATTTAGTCTACATACAATTGATCTATAAGAAATGTAAGTTATTGAAAAACCCATATTAGAGTGGAAAAACAAGCATATAATGCTCACCAATCAATTCCACATGGAGTTTCTTGGGAGACCCATTCTATGAGATGTTTATGATTGAATAAATTATAAATGCTCCTTGGAATAATCACTTGTATCATGAATTTTTAAACAAATTTGTTAAGTAATTGTAAAGAATCTAAAAGTTAAAAAAGCAAACTGATTCCGACTACATAAAGCCATAGATCGGCCAACGGTATTTAACATTGTATTAATTTGAAATCGATCAATCACATATTACCTCTATTTTATTTGCAAAAGATTGTTATGCAAAAATAATGTTTTGAAACAGAAATTGCAATAAATAATTCAAAAACCTAAAAAAAACTGACTCGGTGAAGTTAAAGATGGGTAACTATATCTTTGCACATAATGCATTGAATATGAGTCAGTGTCGTCAAAGCGTCCGCTTAGGCGGTTTTTCAACTGCCTTGTTTTGAATCGCTTATTGACTTGCTATTTTTTTGCCACTTTGTCCCCTTGTGCGCTTTATTGCCGCTTAGACACTAAAGCAACCGCTTTTTGACATTTTGTACATAATAATATTTTTTTCTTAATTTTTTTTAAAATCAAATTTATTATACAAAAGCCGTGTATAAATTTAATAGCTTACTCATTTCGGAATCGATGCCTAAATTGCAAAGGAACTCTGAGGCCCAAATTGACATAGGACCTCTACAAGTTCCAGGTGAGTTGCCTCCACACCCCCGCTGGGGCAGCCTCCCGGACCCATGTGCATTGGCAACATAATGTGAAGCATGAGCCATAATTAACATCGAGAATCAATGAATCATTAAGGCTGCGTTTGTTTGCTGGAATAAAGGTGGGGTGGGAAAAAAGGGGTGGGAAAATTCTTGAAAAATGTGTAAATTTCTTACTTTTCCTTTAAATCCTAAAATGGTAGAGTGTTTGGTTGCTTGGGGTGGGAAAGTGGGAGACAAGGTTCCTTGAATCAAGGAACCTTGTCTGCTGATGTGGCAGTTCAACTTTCCCACCCCATGCTATTTTAAAACCCCACATATTTGATGGGATTTTGTGGGAAAGTTGGGAAAAGTAAAAAGTGGGACCCACCCAATCACTTTTCCACAAAACCCTTTCCTTACCTTTTCTTCTCCCTCACCCCACTACATGTAGGACCCACATGTTTTTTTTTCCCACCCCTTTTTTCCCACCCCACCTTTGCAAACAAACGCAGCCTAAATGGACAATAACTTGGAAATCGGAATAATGAGATCTATTAATTTATCGTGTTGACCCTATTAGTACATAGTCATTGGTATGATGTTTGATGAGATGAACTTAACTTATGTTTATGTTTTTTATTTATTATTTTTAAAAATTTTCATAATTATGATTCTTGAATGCTTTTTTTTGGGCTGAATGTGACTATTGAATGTTTGTTTATCTTATTATAGAAAGTAGTTGTATTGACAATTTTTGACCCAACAACTTTAGTTGCCTCATTGCTACTTAGGCCCCACTCTGTCCCCTAATCCCCTAGGTGGAGCCCCAATTGCTTAGGTCGCCTTGCCATTGACAACCTTGATTTGGGGAATAAAGGCATTACCTTTAGGCGCCAATCAACAATCACTGTCTAGAAGGATTGAATGCATATAAGAAGGAAGAAAGAGGTGATTAATGGAGTATTATGGGCAAAAGATAAAAACTTTTGACAACACTCGACACTTAAGGTCAACAACAACAACAACAAGAAGTTGCTTTGTCCCAACTAAATGGGATCTATTACATGGATTATTGCCTTCCAATCAATTCTGTTTGAGGCCACGCTAGATACAAGGGTTAATTTATGCATATCCTTTCTCACCACTTCTCTTAAAGTTATCTTAGATCTGCCCCTAGCTCTTTTAGTTCCTTCTACCTGGATTATATCACTTCTTTGTATAAGGGCATTTATAGGCCTCCGTTGAACCTAGCCGTGCCACCTTGAACGACTTTCTCATAGCTTTGCACTTATTGGAGCATCTCCCGGACCAACTCTATTACGATCCTTCCTTATCTTATCCTTCCTAGTTTTGCCACTCATCCATCTTAGCATCCTCATTTCTGCTACACTGAGTTTATCTATATGATTCTTTTTAATAGCTCAACACTCTGCACCATACATCATATCCGGTCGAATGAAAGTCTTATAGAATTTTCCTTTAAGCTTTATAGGAATACATCGATCACATAAGACCCTAGACGCATTTTTCCACTTCATCCACCCTATTTTAATTCTTTGGAAAACATCATCTTCTATATCACCTCTTTTATTTATGATTGAACCAAGAGGTACCTAAAACAATCACTTTGAGGAATCTCCTTATCGTCAAGTTTGACCACCTCATTGTCTGCCTGATCATGACTAAAGTTACAAACTAGATATTTTGTTTTTGTTCTACGTAGTTTAAAGCCTCTTCATTCTAGAGATGCTCTCCGTGATTCTAACTTGGTATTAATCCCTACTTGAGTCTCATCTTTTAACATAATATCATCAGTGAAAAACATACACTAAGGAACCTTGTCTTGAGTGTCTTTGGTTAATTCATCCATTATAAGTGCAAATATATATGGGCTTAAAGTTGATCCTTGATGTAGCCCAACTGTAATTGGGAATTCATTACTTTGTACCCCCACTGTTCATACATTTGTCATTGAATCATCATACATATCATTAACTATGTCCACATATTTACTTGTAACACTTCTTTTCTCTAATACTTGCCAAATTAATGCTATAGGAACTTTATCATAAGTTTTTTCTAGGTCAATAAATATCATATGAAGGTTTTTCCTACATTCTCTATACTTTTTCATAAGTCTCCTAATTAGATAAATAGCCTTCGTCGTAAGTCTTCCTGGCATAAACCCAAATTGGTTCTCCGTAATTGTGGTTAAGTGTCTCAAACGGGTTTCAACTACTCTCTCCCATAATTTCATAGTATGGCTCATCAATTCAATGCCTCTATAGTTATTACAACTTTAAATATCTCCATTGTTTTTGTAAATTGGAGCCACCATGCTTCTCTTCCATTTATCTAGTATTTTCCCTATGCTCATAATCTTATTAAACAATTTAGTCAACCACGCTAGCCCGTGGGTTCCTAAGCTCTTCTATACTTCTATTTGGGATTTCATCAGGACCTTCTATCTTGCTTAGTTTCATACTCCTTAGTGCTTCTTTTACTTTAGACATTAAAATTCTCCGTATATATGTTTGAAAATTGGTGCCTTGGTGAATGGTGTAGTTGTCTGAATCACAGATGCTTGAAGTAGTTTTAGTCATACTTGCAAAACCTGAAAACTCACTGTTGAAGCCTGTTGAAACAAACAAGTTTCGTTCAATATTTGACCTTTATACATGTGGTTCAACTAGTTTTAGTAAACTTGTCAAACCTTGTAATAAACCCATTGAAACCTTAGATGATACAATTTCAACCCATGGTTTTGTCTTGGATCTCTTGAAAGCTGGGATATCTTGATCAAAATTGCAAGTTTCAACTGAGATTCGAACCAGTATAAGACCTAGCCTTGGCATGCATGGCTCAGCTGGACAAATTGTCACCCAGAACTCACAAGCCGCTTCTACTCAACCCATTGACTTAGTCAACATACCATCCAACCTAGTTAGTCAAACCACTGACCTGGAATTTTGGACTGTCAAATTGACTGAGCCTAAACAGGCCTCCCCCCGCCCCCCGCCCCCAAAGTGAGTCTAGGGAAATTTTTGTGCCCAGGGGTGAAGCCTCTTCTCTGCTCCCTATTGGTTGAATTGATGGAGGAGCTTCCATAGGCTCTTACCCTGCCTCCATAGCTACAATACTTGGCAGGAAACACCTCCCTTTTTGTGAATTATAACAGAAATTAGTTTACTGTCATTTTACTGGAGTTGAATGCTTGGAAGCTTCCTTGAAACACATCCAACGAGCTAGCTACCAGTTCAGTTGTGTCATATGATGATGTTTTGTGATTTACACCAAAGCTTTATAAGCTTTGAGTGTATATCAGACTCACTCCACTGAGGTAGTCAACCCAATGACCTCTTGATCTTGCATCGTTTATAGGTCATTGAGTGGGTCAGGTTTCATGGTTGCTTTAAACAAGTCTGTACAGGATTAAGGCACAAATGTAGGGGGCCATAGGATCAACTTTAGGGATGGCGATGAGGACAGCCTAACCA
Organism: Hakea prostrata; assembly: GCF_041222555.1. NCBI lineage: Eukaryota > Viridiplantae > Streptophyta > Magnoliopsida > Proteales > Proteaceae > Hakea > Hakea prostrata. The sequence goes on from NC_142610.1 coordinate 25,067,801, forward strand.
GGCCCCTTACTTGCTCTGCAGCTCTGCGCCTAATGGTAAGGGTTTGTACGGACCAATAGGGATCTCAACTCTTGGATGCTACTATATTCCTCTGACATTGATTCAGTTGCATTATAATTATAATAAATCTCATTCATTCTTTAGAGTAAGAGCCAGTACTAGCTGTATAACTGCTATACCTTTATATATATAATTTGTTTTCCGGTGGTAACTGTTATACTTGAATTTAAAGTATGCATTTTGTGTCACAGATGATTGGTCTCTTGGTTGTACCCCAATATCAGGAGGTGAGGAGATTTGCATTGGTGGTGAAAGACTAAAAACAATTTTTGCTCCGGTATCACATTTCCCCTAAATGTTTCATATTTGATGTTGCAGATATTCTCTCTCTCTCTCTCTCACTCTCTCTGCTATTAGATTTTATATGTTAAAAGGAGAAAGAAAAACAAAAAAAATAGGGTAACCTGTCTTGAAAATAGAATTCTATTGGGATTTTTGGTGCTATTCTTTGCCTTTAGAGTTTTGATCATACAATGAGTTTCTTTGTAGAACCAGTTGCTACATTCATATCTTTGTCCGCTATCCAATTTGGTGAGATGTGTATAATATAATCCTTTGAAGATGGTGTCATTTACCTTGTTGCAGAATCACAGAATTTCTTATGAAAGAAACATAAATTGTTGTAATGTATATGTAGAAATATTTCCCCTCTCTTTAGGATTTATGCTTCGATTTTGAGAGAAGTTAGAGAAGTCATCTGATTGCATGTTTGATTTGGATTGGTAGTTTCATATTAAATTGACAATTACATTACAAAACCTTGCTATGAATTCTCGTAAAATTTCTTCCTCTTTTTGTTGTTGCAGTTTTGTATAACATCCATACAATAATTTGTTCTTGGAACCTAGGGTTGGGTTATAGGGACTTTGGCTGAGATGGTTCAGTTGCATACTCTTAGAGGTCACTAACCAATTGAAAAAAAATTATGGTGCAAAGGATGGGGGAAGGCAGAAAAATATACCTAGGTTGAGGTCAAGAAGGGGATGCTAGGCATCATTGTACAGGTGGGCCAGCCCAAGCCTGAGCTTTGTATGCTCTTTGGGAAATGGGGCACATCGCAATAGCTTGTATTGTGAAGTTCAAATAGTCTTTCCTATTTCCTAGGTAGTGTCCTTTCATGTTTCTTGGTAAAAGTCTATACCTAGGAAATATGAAAAGACTCTAAAAATTTAATACTTGTACCAAGTGCATAACGTTCTCACATTTGGCAGGGTTCTAGAAGGATGATAACCAAGGGTTGAAATCTTAGTTTCGAAACCGGCCTTGAAACCGAGATGGTACTGAAATTTTGGAAATCTCAGTCGAAACCTGGGAATTTTCCCAGGCATTTTTGACACTAGGTTTTGCGGGTTCTTACGGGCCTTTTTGTTTGATTTCTTGCATACTACCTGTTTAAAGCATAAATAACACAATCACATAGGTATTTTGCTGAAAAAGCCAATGAAGAGTTATCATTGTTTTTGTTGATTAAAGTTTATTTTCTAACAAGAGTGAATAACAGAAAAATGAACATTGCTACGATTAGATAGAGCCCCCCTTGCTGTTTAAAAAATCATCGGTTCTTTGTCTTCCTTCACCTTGTTTCTTGCTTGCTCAATAGTTATAGTCCTTATGGAGTATATGTTGGAGTTGTTGGATATTGAGTACACCAAAACTTTATTCAAAGTAATGCGCTCAAGGGATGGATTCGCCGAGCCACTCGATTGGGAACCGAAGCGTGGGAGTTTCTCCTTGGTTATTGTATTTGTAATTTTGTATCAAACATTTAATGTATGCAATTCAATTTGTTTAATTGTACAAAGTTTGTATTCTTGAGACCTCTCATATAGACTAACACTTGAAGAAATCAAAATACAATAACAAGAAGAACTAAGAAGAAGAAAAAAGAAGAAGAGAAGAGAAGAAGAAAGAAGAAGAATTGATAGGAATCACATAAGTTTGCAATTCTAGCTTAGCACTCCTAGAATCAAAACAGTGCAATAACATGAAGAACTAAGAAGAAAAAAGAAGAAGAGAAAAGAAGAAGAAAGAAGAAGAATTGATAGGAATCACATAAGCCTGCGGTTCTAGCTTAGCACTCCTGGAATCACAACCTCTTATTTATAGATATTAATAGTCTAGATTACAACTTGAGAAGCAAGCCATCCTGCCCTCTAAAAATGGAAATAAAGGTATAACTTATGGAAAGAATTTTCTAGTAAAACTAACTCCTAAAATCTGTCCAAAATAGAAAGTACTGAAAAAGGAAAGTTCTGAAATTAGTAACTAACAAAAAATAGAAACTATGCTTTCTAGAAACTCCCAAAACTTGTGTAGCAAGATTACTACATTAGAAATAGAAAGTAAAGTAACATATCTAAAAAAGGAAACAAGCATCATTGTTCACGTTACTGTTCACGTGAACAGTAGCAACCCAAACTTCAACACTCCCCCTCAAGCTAGAGTATACACAAAGAAAACTTCAGCTTGCACAATAAGAATGAACTTGAAAGGTAGCACCAATCTTGAATCGTCTAGCAATAGCAGACGTCGATAAACACTGAGAAAACTTCACCTAGGAGATAATCAACACCAACTTTAAAAAACTTTAATTCTTTATGTTGAAAGAACCATCCAATAATGAGAACGATTGACGACGTTGAAGACAAACAAAGTCCATAAGTATAGCATGATTAAAGGCATTATCCCCATAATGCCGGTAGTAGGGAGAAGTCTCCACACTAAATCTTCAAAATTGTAATTCCAAAGTCCATATAAATGCTTCGCAAGAAGGCAAGTAGTAGGTAAAGTATGGGTAGGCAAAAGACACTATCCACATAATGCCGGTAGTAGGGAGAAATATCCACACTAAATCTTTAAAATTGCAACTCCAATATCCATATAAATGCTTTTCAAGAAGGCAAGTAATAGGTAAAGTATGGGTAGGTAAAAGGTAATATTGATTACTGTGGACCAAGTAGGTAGGTAAAAGACAGTATAGGTTATTGTGGACCAAGTAGGTAAGGTAGTATGGGTTACTACGGACCAAGTAGGTAGGTAGAAGATAGTATAGGTTACTGTGGACCATGTGGGTAAGGTAAAAGACAATATGGGTTACTGCGGACCAAGTAGGTAAGGTAAAAGATAGTATAGGTTACTGCGGACCAAGTAGGTAAGATAGTATGGGTTACTACGGACCAAATAGTTTGGTAAAAAACAATATAGGTAAAGGTAGGTAATGATATTGTTGTAGAATGCCATAAGTTGATGACAAGATCTTTTCACAAATAATATCCATCAACACATCTTGAATAGATATAGAATAAGGTACCATTCTCCCTCTCACTTGGACAATTAATGATGACCAGTTATAAGCATCTTAAAGTATGAAACCCAAGAAGGAAAAGTAGCAGTCACAGAGCAGTGTATTATTCACCAATAAAGCTGATCAAGCAGCAGTAAATCGTCTCACAAGACAAGTCATGTTCACCAGGGAAAAAAAAAATTTCTGGACCACCACTGACCGGCGGGAGCAAATTAAACCAGGAGAAAATTACTGAACCAGCTTGGAATCTCAGAATTGAAGTAGTCGCTACAGCAATCCACTATATATTCAGCAATGGCATCGACTATAATACTTAGAAACCGAGTAGAATTAGACCAACAAGGCAGAAAGTACCTTAAAAGAAGTGCAATAACAGTTGTTGCAGTAGCAGATAATATCAGATATGTTTACCCAAAAAAAAAAAATAGCCACTGTAAGTGAAAATTGGATTAAATTCATAGTTAGTAAAAACAAATCCCAGAGGTCCTCGCCAATGCAATCTGATCTTTAGAAGAAAGTAGACATCTTGCGCCGTACCTCGGACCATAGCAACAAACTTCCGCTAGATTTGAAACTCTAACAGATCTTGATATGAAGGAAAAGTAGTCCTCTAGGTCTTTATAGAAGTATTAGCTAAAGAGAAGGCTAAACTTGATTCTGAAATAAACAACGGAAGTAGTAGTAAAGCAAGACAGTAGCAGCATAATTTTTTGGAACAGAGTAATTCAATGAAATAGGGGTACTAGTATACGACTTGCAACAGAACTTATAGCACAAATAATGGAAGACAATACTTGGGTCTTGTAATCCGAATTATGGGCATATCTTCGCAAGAATCAAGAGGAATTCCTAGGACGTCAGTATAGTGCAGATCGAACTTCAGATTTGCGCAAAAAGCAGGGTGGTAGCAGCCTCAGTTGAATCAAATAGGTAGACATCTCCAGAAAGCCTGGGCCTTTTGTAGTATTAATACATATATACTTGGTGCTTCAAAATTCAAAGAAAAAGGGCAGGCATTCACAATTACTGCAGCGAAGGTTGGGGCTGCCCTAGATAAGAAAAAGGAAAAAAAACTGGGCAGCCAAGCGAGAGAAAATAGTCCCTAGGCTGATTAAACTTGGTTTGATGCCATGTTAGAAAATAAACTTAAATCAACCAAAACAATGCAATAACAAGAAGAACTAAGAAGAAGAAAAAAGAAGAAGAGAAGAGAAGAAGAAAGAAGAAGAATTGATAGGAATCACATAAGCTTGCGATTCTAGCTTAGCACTCTTTAGAATCACAACCGCTTATTTATAGATATCAATAGTCTAGATTACAACTTAAGAAGCAAGCCATCTTACCCTCTAAAAAAGGAAATAAAGAGTACAACTTATGGACAGAATTTTCTAGTAAAACTAACTCCTAAAATCTGTCCAAAATATAAAGTATTGAAAAAGGAAAGTTCTGAAATTAGTAACTAACAGAAAATAAAAATTGTGCTTTCTAGAAACTCCCAAAACTTGTGTAGCTAGATTACTACATTAGAATAGAAAGTAGAGTAGCATATCTAAAAAAAGGAAACAGCCTCATCACTTTTCACGTTACTATTCACGTGAACAGTAACAACCCAAACCTCAACAACTCTGATGTGTGGGCTCCATCTCGGACTGTTTCTATTTGTGGCCATGGGTGGTTTGTTACCTTTATTGATTGTTGCACTGGAACCATGTGGGTCTAATTCACAAAAAAAGTGATATTTTTTCGTGATTCCAAATTTTTCATAAAATGGTTAGTACACAGTTTGGGGCCACAATAAAAATCTTACATATAGATAATGGGATTGAGTATTGGGGGGGCATTCCCCAAATACTTAGTTGACCATGGCACTGTCCATCAGACTAGTTGTGTCGACACCCTCCTCTCAACAGGGTTTGTCGGACGCAAGAATAGAGACCTTCTTGAGGTAGCACGTTCCCTGATGTTTACTACGAATATATCTCCTCAATTTTGGGGGAATGCAATCCTTGCTGTAGCCTATTTGATCAACCGAATGCCGTCCTAAGTTTCGCAACAATGCTCCCCCTTTGAAGTTCTTTTAGCGATAGCCGCCTTTACTGTACCACCTAAGGTTTTTTGTTGTGTTGCCTTTGCTCGAAATCACCATTTTCATGGTAAGTTGGATCCAAGTGGGTTACAGTGTAATTTCTTTGGTTAATTATAAGTGTTATCTCTCTGCTTCTCATCGTTTCTTTTTCTCTATGGATGTTTTGTTTCAGGAGAAAGTTCCTTTCTTTACCCCTACACCTCTTCAGGGGAAGAGTATAGTGAAGAGGTTCCGGTCCTTGTTTTCTCCTTTATATATTTCTCCTAAGATTCCTATTGATGATCCTCCCTTGGAAGATAGAGTGACTAGATAGAAGCAGCTAGTGGATCAAAATACTGATTTGCAGGAGAAGCATCGACCTCTAAAGACTTATCACCGACGATCTGTCAAAGAAGATCCCCATTCTGTATCGAGCTAGTTGGACGCTCTTGCTTCTAGTCCTAAGGTAACAGTTTCTAGTGAATCTATTTCTGAACCATCTCTTGATTCCATTTTGGGCTTGTCAATTGCATCAAAAAAACAGCCACACACATGCACCAAACACCCTATTTCCAATCGTGTTCCATATTAGTCCCTCTCCCTTGTATTTCAAAGCTTTGTTTCTTCTTTGTCCTCTAAATCTGTTCTTAACGCGTGACAAGGAGCATTGTCTCACTCAAACTGGAAGGAAGCAATGGATGAGAAAATGCGAGCTCTGAAAAAAAAAAAAGGACATGGGAATTGGTGTCTTTGCCTTCAAGAAAGTGGATTGTTGGGTGCAAAAGGGTTTTTGTTATCAACCACATGGCAGATGGGACAATGGAAAGATAAAAGGCAAGATTGGTGGCCGAGGCTTCACTCAAACTTGTGGGATAGACTATCATGAAACATTTGCCCCAGTTGCCAAGATGAATACAATTCGGGTTGTTCTCTTATGTGCTACAAATAATTGATGGAGCTTTTAGCAGCTAGATGTGAATAATGCTTTCCTCAACGGAGAAATTCATGAGGAGGTATACATGGATGTGCCACCTGGATATGCTACCACTGAGACTCATGGGGAAGTGTGCAAGTTAAAAAGAGTATTGTATGAGTTGAAGCAATCTCCAAGGGCATGGTTTGAAAGATCTCATAAAGCCTTGATTTCCGTTGGCTACAAGCGAAGTAATGCAGATCATACCCTGTTCGTCAAGAGAGAAAATTCATGTACCATTATACTTCTAGTATGTGTGGATGACATTGTGATTATAGGTAGTAGTGAGGGAGATTTCAGCTTTGAAGACCTTTCTGGGAACTAAATATCAGATTAAGTACATGGGGAAGCTTATATACTTCTTAGGATTAGAATTGGCATATTCAGCTAGTGGTGTTTCCCTTTTTGGAAAGGAAGTATACTTTGGATCTATTGAAAGAAGTTGGAATATTAGGGTATAAGCTAGTAGAGACTCTCATTAAGCCCAACCTACACTTGAAGGCAAAAGAAGAAGAACCGGTTGACAAAACAAGCTATTATTTTTTTTTGGATGATTAAATGATTAAATTAAAAACAACTAGCAATATACAAGCACAAAAGGAGCAAGGAGCTAAAGAGCAAAGAACAAAGACCCCAGAGACTAACAGTTAACCTATATCTGGGGTGGAAAAGGTAGAGCTGAGACCCCAGAAGCTAACAATAAACCTATTTCTGGGAGAGTCAAACACCGGGGGATGGGGGATGGACATCACTCTAGATGATACATCAAAGTAGATGGCACTCCAAATCAAGTCAATAGAGCGAGATTTGGAAGTCCATCTTCTAATGTTTCGCTCCCACCAGAGATGATGGATGGTGGCACTGAAAACTAACTTGCCAATGCGATCGCAAATAGTTTGACCAGCAAAATTTCTCAAGAACCATGACCAATCCCGAGCAAAACCATGAGAACGTCTCGAGCGGGGCCAGATGGAAGCAATGGCTCTGATCCAGAGGGATCGGGAAAGGGGGCAGGAGAAAAAAAGGTGGTCAATGTCCTCTGAAGCGTTCCAACAAAGAGAACAGTTTGGGGTGACTTGGATATGGCGGCTAATAAGGAATGATTGGGTAGGAAGGGCGAGGTTAAGGGCTCTCCATAGGGTAAGGGAATGGCGGGGAATGTTACCTTTGAACCAAACCAACCGGGACCAAGGGACAGGGTCGTGGTGTGGGCGAAGCAGGTTCCAGGCAGAAGCTGTGGTAAAAGACTTAGTGGTGGAAGGGGACCAAATGGTGGCGTCACACGACTGACTAAGGATGGGGGGGAGGGCATTCCAAACAGGAGCTAGACTGGGGTGGGGAAGAGGGGACCATGACCCATTGGAAATGAAGGCATCAAGGGTGGCCGATTTGGGGATACGAGTCTCATAGACAGCGCGAGGGCCGAGGAGAGAATAGAGAACGCCCAACGGATGCCAGGGGTCGAGCCAAAAAAGGATGGAATTTCCAAGCGAGATTTGGACTGAAATTGCTGTGAGAGCTTGGGGACGGAGGAGAAGGAGCTTCCTCCAAATCCAGGACGGATTGGAGGGACATGAAACTGTCCAAAAGGAGTCCTGCTTGAGAAGGTAAGAGTATACCCACGAGACCCAAATAGAGTCCTGCTTAGATACAATCTTCCAAATGAGTTTCAAAAGACAGGCCATATTAACATCGAGAATACGGTGGATCCCGAGGCCTCCCTCAGATTTGGGACGACAAACAGAGTCCCAAGCGATGGGGTGAAGGAATCGGGAAGATTCTTGGCCTTTCCAAAGGAATGCACAGAAGAGGGATTCCATGGAATGGATAATGGATTTTGGGATAGAGAAAATACCGCTCCAGTACAAGTATGAAGATTGGAGAACGGATTGGATGAGCACGACTCGACCCGCAAAGGATAAAAGCTTTCCTTTCCAAAGTTGAAGCTTTTTCCTAATATGGTCAAGCATAGGAGCACAGTGGTGGCGGGTGAGCCTACCAGGGATGAGGGGGAGGCCAAGATAGGTCACCGGGAGGGAGCCAGGGCTAAATCCAGAGAGCTGAAGGAGGGAAGCCCGAGTGGAGTCCGAGACTCCAGAGAGGAAAATAGTAGATTTGCTGAGATTGACACGGAGGCCAGAGAGAGATTCGAAGGAGGAAAGAGAGGAGACAATGGTGGAGATAGATTGGTGGTCAGCCTTGGAGAATATCATAAGGTCGTCCGCAAAGGCAAGATGAGTAAGATTTGAGGATTTGCACTTAGGGATGGGAGAGATTAGGTGCAGGTCCGTGTTAGATTGAAGGGTGCGGGAGAGAACCTCAAGGGCAAGGGAGAAAAGATAGGGGGAGAGAGGGCAACCTTGGCGGATTCCCACTCTAGAAGGGAAATAGCCAGCAGGGGAACCATTGGTGATGATGGAGAAAAGGGGGGAAGAGATGCAAATCTCAATCCAATGGACAAAAGTCGGAGGGAATCTCATAGCAGAAAGGACCTCGCTAATGAAATCCCAACGGATAAAATCGAAGGCCTTATGGAGATCAACTTTCAGGAGAGCGGCCGGAGAGTGGGACGACCTATCGAAGCCCCGGACAATTTCAGCACAGAGGAGAATATTATCCGAGATACTACGACCTGAAATGAATGCAGATTGGTTAGAACTCACCAGAGACGGGATGACCTTCTTAATTCGGTTAGCAAGAATCTTTGAGATGAATTTGTAAATGACATTGCAGAGAGAGATGGGGCGAAAATCAGTGAGGGAGGAAGCCCCAGGCTTGTTGGGAATGAGACAAATAAAAGTTTGGTTAATGGAGGAAAGTTGATCTATCTTTCTCATACTAGACTAGATATCACATTGCACTCAGTTTTGTTAGCCACTTCTGCAGTGTACTGGATCTTGAGATACTTGAAGGCTACTCTAGGAAAGGAATTCTGATTTTAGCTCATGCACACTTTAAAATTGAGGCATACACATATGCAGATGGGGCAGGGTAGCCTGATGATAGGAGATCTACCTTTGGTCACTATATGTATGCAGGAGGCAAATTGGTGGCTTTGAGGAGCAAAAAGTAGGCATTGGTTGCGAGGTCCAGTGCAAAAGCTGAATTTAGGGCAATTGCTCAAGGAACTTGTGAAGTGCTATGGCTAAAGGGGCTGCTTTAAGAGCTTGGGTCAGAGTTAGAAACACCTATACAATTGTACTCAAATAGCAAATCAGCAATCAACAAGCTCATAACCCTGTACAACATGACATGACCAAGCATGTGGAGATTGACAGACACTTCATCAAAGAAAAGATTGAGGTTGGCCTTATTCGTATTACTTTTGTTACCTTTGACAATCAAAGCACTGATGTTCTTACAAAAGCTTGAGTACTAAGGCATTTAGTAATATTATTGGTGAGTTGGGCATGATAAATATCTATGCTCCAGCTTGAGGGGGATTGTTGTAAGGCAGTAGTAGTAGTTAATTTATTACTAAGGGTAAAGTTGTCTTGTTAGGTTATTTTTATTTTTCTTGTTGTAATAATCCCACAGTGGGAAGATCTGTTCCTATTTTGGTAAGTTTCAAACATAAATAAAGGCCCTGCTATGTCACCCAAACATAAGTCAGGATTTTCTCAAATCTTACAACTCTTTGCTCCACATCATTCAGGTTGACTATTGAGCCAAGCTTCAAGTGGATAAAACTTTGGTCTGTTTTCTTTTGTTCATTTTATATTTTTTGGCTGTTTGCTAAAAATCTTTCACATGTCTATTAAGTGCATCTTGATTTTTATTACACGATATTTATTCGGTCAGAAATTGGACATAATATTCTATTTGTAATGTAGGGACATACGGATGGTCACATGGCTCTGCTTCATGTTAGTACTCACTCCCTGGTCGTTGGGGATCATTGTGTTGGGTAAGTTTTGCCTAAGGAAAAATAGAAAATCAATGAATGAACCTTCCTAATTAATGGAATTGCCAAAACTTTTTAGTACACGACAGACATATGTATTAGGATTTATTTTGTTAGTTTCAGTTTTCTCTGTTCTCATATTTTCCCCCTTGTTTATTTCCCGGTGATCTTTGTTATTCAACCTGCAATCGTGGAACTCATAAGTTATTCAGAAAAAGATATAATGATTTGTAATATAGATGCAAAATTCATTGAGCAACAACTGGAATTAAATTCCGGCTTCTGTATGCAGACAGCTGTTACAGGCTGAGGCTGATATTGTCCATTTTAAAAAAGCATTTGATTTTTAACGTATCTCAAGTGAACAAAAAACCAGCAGTAACCTGGAACAACCGTACAAGTTTTGCTAATATGATTCAACATTAAATATAACTTCTAGTTGGGAATTACTATTTTTTTTTGTTCATACATATGTTCTATTAAAATGGGGAGCATTTGAATGACTCCTCCATAGGTGTGTTTAGAAATTGAGTATTGCTATTGATGCCCCTTTTCATATTTCCAGAAGTCCTATAGAAGGGTAAAAAGGAATATTCTTTTAAAGTAAGTTGAAAGCTATATATCATTGTCATTATCAAAATGTCTCATTGTCATATGCCCAAATTTTATGAACACATGAAATGACATCGGTTCTCTAGTCATCATCAAATTTTGTGAAATAAGGGTAAAACCTTTAGGGTGGCAATAAGAAAAGTCCTATTGTAAATTATGTACCTTTATTCTTCATCTGTTTATCATGGTGTGATCAATAGTTTATATAAAATGATGTAACCTAGTGCATAAGGTTCCTGCCACTCTGGGGTCTAGGAAGGAACGTGGAGGTAATTAAGGTTAACTTAGCCCTAGAATACCCGTAAAACAAAATTAAAGACTAGAGAGTAAATAATAAGTTAGAAGGTTAGGGTATATGACCAAACCAGGCTGAAAATTTGATCAGGCAGTATAAATATTGCTACTACCAATAAATAGAAGAACACTTGATGAGGACATCAGTGAGCAGTTTCGATTTTACCGGTGACGCCGACGTAGAGATCATCCCACGACAGCATCTATGTGGATGGATGATGAGTTCGGAGGTTATCGGATTGCTAGGATCCTATGGTTCGATGAGAAACATTGCTCACAAGCAGTTTGTAATGTTATTTTCCTTAGTCTTAGTGGGTTGGGTAGTAATTTACTATTGAAATATTTTAATTTTATGTTTGAGTCTTTATGGGCTGGGCCTAGAGTCTATTTTGGCCCAATTTTAAATTATTTTGAGTTTGGGTTATATATACAACTTTTTTTTTTTTTGGATGATTAAATAATTCACTACCAAAGATAATAAAAGAAAATACAATAGCACAAGGGACAGAGCCTAGACAAAGCGAGAGAAAGGCCTCAACTAACAAGCAACCTAAGAGGCAATGAGCTTAGCAACTACCTAAGAGCAACAATTAAAGCGAACTAGTTACACAAGCACAAGTGGCCCAAAGCCAAACAAAGAAGCAAACTCGTACTTGTACTCTTTTTTTTTTTTTTTTGGAAGAATAAATAAATGTATAAAAGGCAAGGGCACACATAGGGGTAGTGGGAGAGAGAGGAGCAGAGCAAGGTATAAAAGGATTAGGCCCATGGGCCATGGGCCCTAAAATGGAGCACTAGGAGAGGGCAAAATGGGCATATTAAGTTGATCGTGGGAGGAAGGAGAGAGAAGGGTTAAAAAAGATTTCAGTTGAGACGCTGGCATTATTGACTGAAATGGGAGGGGTGGAGAGGCAAAGACGAGGAGACAGTGGAGGACTCTGAGAAGGTTTCACAGAAGAGGAAAGGCTTAGCGCGAGGTGTAGGGGAGAGATGCGATGGCTCTAGATGAGAAAGGAAAGTAGAAGGAGAGCCTTCGGTGACAATGGGAGGAGCAGAGTTCCAGGCTTTGACAGGGGAAGCAATGGCGTTGACTGCCGTGAAATGGCAGAGATCCACAGAGGGCATCTCAAACAGGGGAGCAGAGCAAGGAGAGGTCACAATCTGAGCAGGCATTAGCCTGGTTTTGCATCTCCGGTACGTGCTAGCTACCGGCGGCGACTGAGAGCTTGATGGCGCAAAAGTTGAAGTAGAAGGAGCAGGGAGATCGGCGATGGCAGAAAGTTCAGAGAGCTTGACGTGGGAGGATTCTCTAGTTGGAGCAGAGGAGGAATCCTTAAAACCACCAGATGGTAAATAGCCTTGAACAGCAGCGGTGATAGCGTCGTCAGCTAGATTTACAGCAGCAGCGGCAACAGAGGAGTATACATGGCCTTGAGCAGCAACGGTGGTGACGGCCTCTAATAGGACAGCAGGATCGATGTGCTCAGGCCAAGCTTGACTGAGCTAAACCTATAAGCCACACTATTCTTTTCTTCTAGATTCGGCAAGGATTGCAGGAGGTAGAGCAACAAAATTAGAAGGATATCTTTGACCTAGATGCTTCCGTAGTGCCTAGGCAGCATCATAGGAATAAAAAAGTTGCAATAGCACGGCTGGGTAGGGTTGTTTCAGTTGTTGCAGAGCTGGCGAAGGATTTAGAGGCATTGACATTAGCAATCTCAAAACCAGAGGATGAAGAGGTTGCATCGATGCAGAATCTTCATGCCAAGCAGGGTCTTCAACAGAGAAAACAGCGGCAGCAGCAGTAGCAAGGAGACCAAGACAAAGCATAGCAGAGGAGGCCGGGCAAAAAAGGACGACTTGGGATGGCTCTCATCATGGCCTATATACAACTTAAGTTGGGGTTATTTTGGGAATTAAACATGTAGGGTTGTGAGGGATCAACTTTTTTATTTAGACCTTGTATGGAATTCGTTTTTGGCAATCAATGAATGAAAAAAAGAATTAGAAAAGAAGCTCACGCTGCTCTCTCTCTCTCTCTCTCTCTCTCTCCTGGAGGTACTACTTCTTCCCCCTCTCTCCAGGTAAGCTCTCTTTCCTCCTTTCACCCTTGTTTCCCACTAGAAAAATTCCCCTTGCTCTCTTCTACAAAGATCATCTATTTTTTTTTATTTTTTTTCAAAATAAGACCTAGTTTCTTTCTTGGAAATCTTCTTCTTCTTCCCCAAACCCCACAGTTGTTATAATTTTCTTGCAGAAAAAAACTTTTGTTTTTTTTCTTCCCTCTTTCCCTTATACAGCAGTCTAGTTTTCTTTTGTTAGTCTCCCTTCCCTTCTCTTTGTTTCTTTTCTTTCCCTCCCTCTGTCTTATCACCTACTCTCGTTCCTCAAATACACCACTACTTCAAAATATTTTTTCTTTCTCTTATTTCTGTTCCTAGATGCTTTCTAACCTCTGTTTTGCAGCCAGGATCAGCAGGTAACATTATCTCTCCCAAAATATTTCTCATTTATTATTTGGCTGTAGTTTTGTTTAAAACAAAAACTACCCAAGACTCCTTTTACATTGTTAATTGTTGAATTCCTTGTTAGAAATCTGATATTGATTAGGACAGCTCTATTTTTCTTTAAGTTTCTTAATACCCTTGCATTCAATTTAGTGTTATGATGCCAAGATCCCCATCCCCTTGTTTCCCTATTGATTATTGTTTAGTTGTGCTTTACCAGTAAGACTTATTGTGTTTATTTTTCTACTTTAGCTGTCTTACATGCATGATTAATCAGATTTCAAGTGCTGCAAATTCCTTTCTTTACTATCTGTCAAAAATGGGTGTTTAATTCTAAGAGTCTTAGTAGCCCACTTTGTAGGTCCCCTAGTTTCTAGGGTTTCTCCTACATCAACACTGCTGCAAATTTGATTCAATTCCAATGGCTGGGCTGCAAGATATACTACCAAACAACAAAATACTAACAAGGTTTCTGTAGACTGAAATAGCCAATGGAATGGTTTCAAATTAAGATCAAGCGGAGATCTGTTGGTAATGAGTTTTTTTTTTTTTTGGGGGGGGGGGGGGAATAAAAATTTGGTGGAGAGTTAATGCAGCAAGTTTGCTTGAAATTCTGAAATTTTGAAATCCGAGTTATTGAAGTGCTTCCAAAATAAGTAAAAGGTGTCTCAACACTTCAACAGTGGAGTGAATGGATGGATGGAGGATTGAAGTAGAGATGAGATGGAGTGGGAGTTCTAGAAAGCCAGCAGGGGTGTCGGATGGAAGGAATAGAACAAGCTCTTAATGATGCAGCATTCTCACAAATCCTGGGCAGCAACAAACCTGCTTTAATGAATAGCAGCAGTAGCATTCAACCAGCAAGTTGAAGTTCTGGGAGGATCACCAACAGCCTTCAAGGATCTTCTTCAATAGTGGGAGTAGTAATCAATTCCCAGTAGGCCAGCACAAGTTAGGTCAAGAAAGAGGAGGAGAAAAGAGTAAAGAATATAGGAAGCATGGGGATAGATGGATTTAGCACCCAACAGCGAGGCTCCTCCAACCCTAGGCGTTTAGCTCTCACAGCAAGACCCCCAGCCCTTCTCATCATGCACCATGGACAAGAGGATAGCATCAATAAAGCAAGGTTCTGTTAAATTCATAGAATTGCGGGGAGGGTTCTTACAACCTATTTCATATTGATGGAGCACAAGGGCTAGCTCAAAAATTTGAACATTTTATTTGCGAAGAAAATGAACATCAGTCTAGAGTCAATACTAGGACTAACAGAAAATTGAAGTTACAAAATTCTTCAAGTCTTCATGAGGGTCTTCGATAACTCCAGCTGATGGTTGTGTCTTGTTGACCCACCCTGACTGTGGTACTTGAAGATCCTCTAGTTGGTGACCCTGAGTTTTTTTATAAGGCTCCATATATTTTATCCAGCAGTCTCTTATATTATGATTCTGAATGACAAAACTAACCTTCTAATACTTGAAGATACTAATAACTAAAAGACTACTAAGCCCCAACATGTTGGGTGTCGGAGAACCAGCGACATCCCACCTTGTTAGGCAGCCGACCGTGGTTGGTTGTCCCTATGGCTCAAGTGTTTGGTTCACCAGCTGAGGAAGTGAACAGCCTTAGCTTTTTTAGCTCTTCTCATACTTATTTCCAAACAGCTTAGCATCTGCATCACATAATGTGCACAGCCTTACCCCCGCTTCACGGAGAGGCTTTTTCCTGCCTTGAACCACAAGTGCTGGGTCGCAATTGAGCATGCTACATCATTATTGCACTGATGCCACACAACTATAGCTTCTACACCCCATTTATATTAATTAGGAAAAATTACAGGAAAACTACTGCCAAGCCGACAGATGGGTCCAAACTCCAACACTCCCTTGGTGATGCTTTGATATAACTTTACTGAAAAACAGTGTATCTAAAGTCTGAATGACTTCATGGCTTGATTTTGAGACTGAATTTTGTCGAAGAATTTATTTCCTGTCATCTATTTTATTGACTTTCAAATTTATAATTTTGTATTCTGGGTGAGTTTTACTTGTACGATATCCTTTTATTTGCATGCATTAGCTAATTTTTTAGGGAATTGTTGTTTGTCTTTTCTAACATGTTATTGATTTTTTTTTTTTTGAAATTTATCTGCTAATATCATTTTACTGGGGTTTGTTTCAGTCAGGGAAGCGCTATCCTGGACTTCAATGGTGGTGGGAACATGAAGGCATGTTATTACTTATTTATTATCATATTCAGTGAAATGCCAGAATTTGCACAATATAAGTTTATATTAATGATTATTATAGGTTATTGAGTAGCAGGATTTCAGAGCGAAATGGAATTTGTAAACAAAATAAAATTTGTTAGAAGTTTCATGTTAGCTTGATCCTAGAATGCATTGGCGGTGGTTTGGCCTGTAAAGTAAAAAAGTAAAATTAATTTCCAGAATTCAAATCCATCAGGCAATGTTAGGTCTATGAATGGGGTTCTGATTTGTGAAGCAAGGACAATTGTAACTCAAAAATTCAAATCCACTTAGTGGGCAAAGCGAGAACAAAGGGGATGTTTTAGATTGGTTTGTGAAGGAAAGGAAATGTAGCAAGATTGTAACTCCTTTCTTTCTCTCCTTTTCTTATTTTACAAACTTTCTGATTTGAAAGGACACTCTTGGAAATGGGAAGTTACAAGACACTATGGAGACATTTGGTACAAGGGTGTGAGAAACAATGGATTCAACCAAAACTGTCTTAACCTTTTTTCAGTTATCTTTCTCTCTAAGCTTGAGATCAAGAATGGTGTCCCCCTTTTACAGGTGGAGGAGGGAAGCTTGTAGGTGCCATATCGTTTGTGCTTCTTGTAATTGTTTGTCAGCAGACACCACTATTTGTCATTGGAGAGTGTAGTTGGTAACCATGTGGCCTTAATTAGTTAGAGACAGTAGGTGTCAGCCGCTACGTCAGCAGGTGACCTTTGGCCACTTAACTGATCAATTGATGCCGTTGCTAATATCATCTATATGTAGAAGTGTCACTAAAACTAGTTGTTGCTGTGGAAATATAATATGCTTTCTGCAACCAGAGTTTGGAGAATGCATTGCTCATCTAATAAATTCTGCACTCTGGTCAAATTTTCTTTTTTCCCTTCTCCAAAACAGTTCTCAATTTTATCTGTGCAAACTGTGAACCTTGTCACATGCTCAGCTCTTTTTCATGAGTTGGTAGCTGGTTGAAGCACTGCTTTTGTGGCCTTATATTGACTCAAGTAACTGGAATATATTTTATTTTCTAATGTTGGATAATTAGTGTTGGATAATTAGTATGCATTTAGTTCCTTAAGAAACAAAGAATAGAAATTTTCTTTGTTAAAGAACAGTATTATGATCTTCCTTGTTAACTCTAATCAGCAGTCTATTTGTTTGAATCTGCTTAGTGAA
Organism: Hakea prostrata; assembly: GCF_041222555.1. NCBI lineage: Eukaryota > Viridiplantae > Streptophyta > Magnoliopsida > Proteales > Proteaceae > Hakea > Hakea prostrata. The sequence goes on from NC_142610.1 coordinate 25,084,953, forward strand.
TTCTAAGTATGTCTTTTGCAAGTCTTTCTTTGAATGAACTAGTACTTTATGCTTCCATCAATATAATGATTATCAAATGCAATTGTGCGTCCAGGAGTACTTCCAAACAACCTACAACTTTTTGGAGCTTTCACCACATGTCATAATTCCAATGCATGGGAGAGTCAATCTGTGGCCAAAGCACATGCTCTGTGGTTATCTCAAGTATCATATGCCACTCATACTCTATTTCCTGCTTCAATGTTGCATGTTTTTGAAAGTAGATAATTTCCACGAACCTTTAATTAAGAATATTATTATTGAAGACTGATGGTTTATCCATCGTTTACGTGCTTGTGGTTTGTCCATAGTATATTCAGCCTCAAAATTGAGGACTAGAGGACGGAGCTTAGCACAATGGTAAGGTTGCTCCACTGCGACCTAGTGGTTGCAGGTGTAAGGCTGCATGCATTATGACCCTAGATCAGGCAGTGGTGGGATCCTTTTGCACTAGGTACACCCATTATTTGTGGTGTGTGCTGCTTCAGTTTGAGAGGTTGTTCATGAGCTGTGTTTAAGTAAAATGACGATAAATACAGTTAACACTTCTATATGTAGACACATACACAGGTAACTTCACATTAAAGTACAATCCTTTGGGGTTTCAGTTACATTAGATGAAGGTACATTCAGTTGTTGGAAATAAGTTATAAGAATTATGGTGGTGAAGTTTTGGCTGCAGAAAGTGGTTTTATTTGAAAATAGGATATTGGAAATGACAAAAATGTTTAATAAAACAGAAGGTAAAAGTATAAACTTCAATTCACTGTCCAGGTTCGATAATGAAGATGGACTTAGTAGGATATTGAAGAGGGATGAATTGAGAAGGTTGTCTGAAAAGAGTTGTAACTTTTTTTTTTTTCTTTTCAAATTGATAACTCAGTAAACTTTAAAGATGCATACTACACTTTGCAAGGCTTCAAGCTAGACAGGTCTGGTAGTTGGAGAGGCTGACTTCAAAAAGTTATCATGAAGGGATCTTCAACATAAAAATTGAAGTCTCCCAAATTCAAGCTTCAGTGTATATGACTTCGAGGTTTTTGGGTGGTATTGGAAGAATCAAATGGAAGAGCTGAAATGTTTGGTTCATTTGATGAAAAAGGTGCATCCACATTTCACTGTCTGGTGAAGCTGAAGCTTAATGCTTCATGAGCATTCGTGCCATATGGCAGTACATAGTTAGTCCATGTGGTAGAGGACCGCACTTCTTGCTCAGTGGTTAAACTTCAGGTACAAATGAACACAGAAAGTGGTTCAGGCCATTTTTGTATTCTTAAGTCCATCTCTTGGGTGGCAAATTTCCTATAATTTTTTGGAAGTTCAGTTTAAAAACTTTATAGCCACTTGGTTTATCCATTTTTAACTGAAAATTTATCTGTGAGATGGGTGTGGGTCCTCTGTTTTGTGAAAATACCTATTAAATATGACTTGGTAGGTCATAAATCTCCACTATGCAGAGGGCAATATAGGTATTACCCTTTCCCATTAAATCAAAATTGTTTGGTATCTATGATAAGGCTATATGAAGCTCATACTATTCCTTAGTGATTTAACTTCCATCGATCGATCAAAACCATGTTGAAAAGTCCATTTTAGAGGGAAGACTGTCTGTTCTTGTCATGCTTCTGAGCAGGGTTTTTAATTTTGAACACATATCAGTATCAGAATCATAATGATATGTACCATACAGTACTGGGTTCTATTTTCCCTTCAAGTCTATCTTAGATGATCTTGTGTTCTTAAGTTTATGTATGTATATATATATATATATATAAACACATTTACCTAAATCCTTGCTTCCAAGAACACTTGGTCATTAATCTCTGTAACTGTCTGGCATTATTCTTCCCAAAATAAGGGTATATTCTACCTCTAGTATTGTAGTCTTAGCAGTGAAATCGCTTTGTCTGGGACCCTGGGTATGTTTATCCCGTACTCTTGTTACAATCTTACTTGATACGGAATCATCTAAAAAATGATGCAAGGGTCACCTAAGAAGGAAAAAACATAGAATATAACTCTAGTTTTAATTCCTGATTGCTGAAATCTTCTTCCATATCAGACCCATGTTGACTTAAATGGGAAGTGTGTTTAACATAATTACATAGTACTTGAGTTGCTCTTTTTTTTTTCCTCTGGTAAGTATCCCCTGCTCTCTTTTACGAATGTTACAGAATTTCTTGTATTCATTACACTGGTTCTTATGAGCCCAAAAGTTGATTTTGTACATATTTCTCACACCAAGCCACAAAAAATTGAAGGCTGCTGGCTGTCACTTTAGTTTTGCAACTGTGACATCTAGCATTGTAGCTCAGTCTACATGCTTGAACTTACAAGGTTTCTTTCTGGATTTACTTTGTTAAACTGAAATCATGATAATAATGTAGTTTAATCTAATGGTAAAATCAATAATGTCCTTGTTTACAGGAACCGCAGAAATAGGGAATCATCCATCTTGAAAGCTATAGAAAGTGGTGCTGAAACGTTATTTGATATTGTGGCAAAGACATATGCGGATGTTGATCCCAGTGTTTGGTTTTATGCTTCGTCAAATGTGAGGCTTCATGTGGATCATCTTGCAGTTCAAGACAAACTCCCAGTGGTAAAATTTATGCTTGGACTTGCTTCCATGTGCTTCTTACACGCTTGAAGAACTGATCTAACTATTGAGAAGGGAGACACATGTTTTCCTTTTCAGTTGAAATCGGGGTTTTTTCTGTTGAATTTTGTTGCGTCCTAGGACAAAAACTAACTGGTTCTTTTCATTATACCAACTAGACCACAGGAAAATAGGCATGCACATGACCGAAATAGATGGTAAAAGCATACTGCCATCCCAACTCATGAGTAAATGATAGTAGATAGGAAACATAAATATTGTATTTCAGATATATGCATTGTACAAATTAGTGTCAGTAATTCATGACTCCAAGAGATGCTAGAACTTGTGAAGTATCCAGGAGTGATGGTCGTTCGGTTAGTTGCTGGACTATGGAGAACTCTAAGTCTGAACAGTGCAGGGTCAATGTTGAATACACATAACATCAGTCTTATTGGACCAGATTAGAAGGATGGTAGGGAGAGCTTTAGATATATCATAGTTGAGGAAGATTGGACCCCATCCGAATTTGGGAGTATTCTAATAGGTCCCGTAAACTCAGATATGCAAGAAGACTTTTAGTTTCTGCAGATATAGGACTAAAACTAAGAGCTGATATAGGAAGAAAGAAGAGAATTGGAAGGAATCGGAAGAAAATTAGAGGGAAATACCAAATGTGAGAATAACACAAAAGAAGAATGAGGAAAGACCACTTCTGTTATTATTATAGAAGAGGAAGAAGAAATAAATCAGCTTTGGAATCATAGTTGTCAAGGTTTCACCTAGGCATCCAGGTTCCTTAGGCACCTTGCTATTTGTTGATGTGACCTTTATTTTTGGACCCTCTCCAACACCTTTATACCTATTTTGGGGATGCCAATCCTGGCTGCACTGCTAACAGCTTTTGAACACTTGAATAGACTCAAAATATGTCCCACTGATGGATATATTTTTTTAGTGTTTATTCTCTGCCACAGTGACCTATTTGGGTCACAACTGTTGGATCTGTTGATTGATCTGTGCCATTGCTGGTCTTAACTGGTGGAACTATTTAGTGATTGTTGTGTCATTGCTCTCTCTATCGGTATTCCCCAAGGAATGCGTTATTCTTTCCTCCACCTCCTTCTATAGTGTCAGGGCTTTTGGCCATACCTGTAATGTTGGTGTAGCTGATGATGTTCTGCAGCAAGTTTTTGGCATGATTTTGACCTATTGAATATAGTTAAAGGGGGGGGGGGGGGTCCTGCCAGTTTATATTGGATTTTACCACCCTGACTGGCAAATTTCAGACTCAGTGACCATGCTGTTTGGTTGCACTTGGATCTTTAAGCAGAGACTCCACCTGTGTTATCTGGAGGAGGGACGGGACAATAATTGAATAAAACTGACATTTGAATGGACTATGATATCATAGTCAGTTCTTTTTCCCCCCCCTCCCTGTTAAGGTAAAAGCACAGTATCAGGAAGTACTGTTGGTGGAATAATCTCAATATCCACAAGCTGAATCCACTCAAAAATGGGTACCATTACGGGCAGTTTGATATTTTTGTTCAGTCTCCAATAAGCTTCAAATTCAGCATTCAGGAAGTGCCGCTTGTGAAACAATCTCAATACCCACAGGCTGAAAATTTGTTGCTAATGAAGTTGAAAGGTATTTTTTGCTCTTATTTTTTGTGGGTTGGGGTGTTGTAAGCGCATTTTTGTCTTTAATATACTTATTTATTCATCCAAAAAAAAAAAAAATTAGGCTCCTAAGGAGGTTTTTTTTTTTTTGGGTAGTAAGCTCCTAAGGAGTTGGTATCGATGTAGTTATTATTTCTTTACTCAAAAGTAAATCCACTAATAACATATTCCATGTTGGAGCCATGACGCTCGACCATTCTCTGAGAGTGTGCAGGGCTTCTCTTTGGAAAAGTTCAACAGCAGTTGTGTTGCATTTGCTGCCAAGATGGGTAAGCAGGAAGCCAAGTGACGCAGCTGTACTCTTTGAACCACCCGTGTACACTCCTATTTAGGTTGGGGCCATTCCCTACATTCTCTCCTGAAACTTTCAGTCCTATACGCAATTATTTTATTTTAATAATTTGTCCATTGGAGACTTAGATGATGACAACTTCATCTTTCGGTTCTTGAAAATTTTATTTCTGGGATCGAGGGTTGATGACTGTCGGGTTTGGATCCTACCATAGCTTAACCTGTTTTTCATGGAGTTGCATTTTTTTTGTGCAGGATTTTTCCATCCAAAAATTTCAGAAGACTTCTGGAATATGTTTTCTGTCCCGATGGATGTGGGTGTACCTGAGAAGCAATCTAGTGCTGAAGGATCAGGCCTGGAGAAGAATAAAGCTGCTAACGGCCACTGCGGTGGTTGGCTTTGCCGTATTTTATGCTGTTAAACATAGGACTTAGATTCCAAAAGATAAATTGAACTTTCCTTTTCTTTCTTTAGGAGGTGATGGGGTGGTTGTATGCGTTTAATAATTCTGAATTGAATTATCAATGTAATCATATTCTTATATTATTAATACTTAAATCTCTCTTCCTTTCTTATTTGGCTACATATCTTCGACCAGCATTTGGCTCGAAGTTTCAAGGTGTTTATCAGTGTGGTCAACGTTCCAATAGGACCAATAGGACCTAAAACAGACTTGGGTGTTTTTTCCCCTCCTTGGATGAATAAATTAGACATGGCATGTTACTGAATAAAAATTGCTGTTTTGAGACGATAATTGCAATTTGTTCAAAATCTTATTATAAAAAAAAGAAAGAAAGGAGATCCAAAGTTGATCTAATTTAAAGTAAGGGTTAACCCATGTCAATTCTAATTAGGGATGTCTTATAGTCATGGTAGGAAGTTTCGGCAAAATTCGCCGAGTTTTCCAAGGACTGAAACAAAAAGCGGGTGAAACCGATATTGATTGAAAATCGCTGAAAAATCGTCGATTCTCCAATTAACTAGTGAAGTCACTCGAAACTTCATGATATTTCTTTATTTCGTTCGAAAACAAATTGTTGGAGGTAGAAATCGATTATTGAAAGGAATTGCAGAAAAGAGCTCTGAATTGGATGAACTGTCTGATAGCCAAAATGAGCAGATTATGTTTCTCCTTCTTAGTTTGTTTTTATGCAACTCTGTTGAGTTCTCACTTCTCACGGTGCTTCAATGATTTGATTTCGCTTCACCTCGCTTGTTATTTGGAGTTCTTTAAGCCTTTTTTTCAAACTTGAACTCCGGCGACCTCCAGATGAGGCAGAACGGCTTCTAGAATAGCCGAATAAGGCATTAGGGCATGGGCATGGGTTTTATGGAAACCCATGAAAGTTGAAACTCTTTACTCTCTCTCCTTTTTTTGTCTTTATATCATACATTATTTAAAGCCGTAAACTACTTGTCACTCTTATGTTTTACATCACACGTCAATTAAAGTTAAACCATTTTTAGCATACGATACATCATGCACTAGTAAAATAATCAAGATTAATAAATGAAAACTTGTGGTGGAAGCCTAGACAAATCAGAGATTAATTAATTTTGGCGATTCGCTGGTTTTGGCAACCTAAGGAGAGGCGAAATCTCAACCTTGCTTATAGTAGGAGATCAATAATTTAATTTTTAAAGATTACAATAAACTTTTATCTTATATTTATTATAATTGAAGTACTGACGGTCAAGTCTTAATTCAAAAAAATAAAATAAAAATTTTAAAAGTGGACGCGGCTTCCTTGGGTTATACGGTTATTATTCATAAAAAGAAAAATCAATGAGTTCTTTTTTGGTCAGCAATGTCAAATCAATGGTTTCCTAGGGAAAAACTGTTGAGCTTCTAAAAAAAAAAAAAAAAAAAAAAAAAAAAAAAGAAGAAAGGAAAGGGAAATTCAACAATGGTTGACGGGGAAGGCGTTAAACTTCGTCAGATGGGCAGGACACATGGAAGGAAGGGCTAGACCTAGACGTACGTTGGGTGGCCGCCCTGATTGGTCAAATATGACGATGCTTCTATTTTGATCGAGGTAAAGGTCAATTTTGATTGGCGAAGGGATAAGGTGAAACGTCACGACCACGACCTGGATCCGGATTCCGGACCCATCACCACCGTAATCTCATTCTCCGTAGGACAAATGTAACGCCCTGACCTGATTTGGTGCGTATTCAGCAAAATAATTAATTAATTAAGAATATAAACTAGTACCGTATCATTCTCGATTCTCGATTCTCGATTGAAGGCGGCATGGCACGGCACAGTCAGCAGTCAGCAGTCAGCAGTCAGAATCAGAGCACCTTCCGTTAGGCTACGTGTTGCTGTCGTCGGATCTTAATTCTAGAAGGTCCACGAGATGGATTGAATAATGAACAATTAATACAAAATAATTCACCAAAAGAAACTTGTTTACTTTCGTCCTTAGTCGTCACTCGTCAAGTTCAGATTGGTCCAGAACTTCACCGTCCAGATGGCTTCGCGCGCTCCGGGGCTCCTCCTCTCTTAGCAGTCAGCAGACTCAGCACACTCTATCACATCACGAATCCGGATCTTACATCTTGGTTCGTCTGTGCATACGATACGATACGATACGATACGATACGTAGCTTACGTTCTTGCCACAAGTGACTGACTCTTAAGTTGGATGAATGGAATTTTACGGCGTGAGAGGGAGACTGGGGAAAGCAAGTAAGAGACACGCAAGATTCATCAAAAGCCGCCACTCGTCAACGCCAATCTGTTTCAGTCGACTCGATCGCCTGCAGTCGCCACCATCATGTATTCATGTTTATGTTTATGCTTATGTTCATTTCAGGAGAGTTTCCTAGCTTCCGATTGCGATTGAGTTACTTTCCCTTTCTTCTCGTTTGCCTTGGCTCTGTCGACTCTAGACATATCTATTTCCTATTCAAGAATAATTGCCCTCTTCTATATATCTATCCTAGCTAGGACTGACTTTGGGATATATAGATAGATAGTTTTATCTCCCCATGCCAACACTTTCCATCTTTACTTTAGGAAGCTGCAGATAGAAAATAGAGATCGATCGAAAGAAAGCCCCAAACTTCTCTGCTACAGCCAAATTCTATCTTCTAATAATTACGTACTTCATACATACCAGGCCTCAAATTCTCTCCTCGATCCAGCTGCTTTCATCGGCGACTTGTGGTCGATCACCTCGATCATCAAAACAATGAAACAGGAAGCAGAGCAAAGAACACCAATATCCGCGCTGAATCTCTTTTTCAAAGACCAATTGCGTCTTGGTGGGCTTCTCTCCAATCCCCTCGTCATTAGCTTTGGTTTCGCCCTTGGGATTGGGATCATCGTTACTTGTTTTCTCATGAACGACCACATGCCATTCAAATCCCAACTCTCCCAATTCCCTGTGTCTCCAATCAATCCATCTCAGGCACGGCTGCTGCCCCAGTACTCAACAACCAATCCAGCACCGGTACAAGTACAAGTAGAAGTAGAAGTAGAAGTAGAACCATCGGAACAAGAACAGCCACTACTATTGTCCATACCATCTACTTCTAGTTCTACTGCCGCCGTTAAAGAAAATAGTACGGTCGAACAAGTCAAGGGCATTAATATTGGATCAACGGAAGACTACGCTGATGATCATATGGACGACAAGCAGTTGCTGTGGAGAGCATCATCCATGGTTCCTCCTAATTACAAGGGCGTTCCCAAGGTTGCTTTCATGTTCCTGACAAGAGGACCCTTGCCATTAGCTCCTCTGTGGGAGAAGTTTTTCCAAGGACAGGATCATCGGCTCTACTCCATTTACGTGCACTCTGATCCATCCTTTAAAGACTCGGTGGCTCAAGGTTCGGTTTTCTATGGTCGAAGGATCCCCAGTAAGGTCAGTCCTCCTGTCTTATCGTTCGTTCATTCATTCATTCATTCATTCATTCATGCATGTTTAAATTCCATTGTTTCTTCATAATTGAAAAGACCGGTGCTTCGATAATTTTCAGGTAAAGGTAAAATCTAGGTTTTTCGACCCTAGCCTATAGTATCAATCCATCTCATACCCTTGTTTTGGATGGATCCTGGTATAAAACGGCAACCCAATCCATGCCCGGCCAGGCGGTACGTCGACTACTCTAAGATCAAATCTATCCCAATTTTGTATCTTTGTTGTCATTCAATTCTAGATGTGGCTTTTACCCCAAAAAAAAAAAAAAAAAAAAAAAAAAAAAAAAAGAGAGAAAGAAAGCGCAGTCCAGATGTGGCTAATTAAGTAGGGAGAGGAACAAGTAGGACACGCAAAAGTCAGTCAAGCTAACGTCTGACTTGGTCCAAGTTGGATCAGATCAAGGATGATTGATTGGTGAGCTAGCCAATAGCTTTTACTATTCCTCCACTTCCATCGTATGTTATCGATGCCACCTTCAGCTTCAAGGCTAAGAAGCATAAGGTTGACCATTATTATATATAGATATGCTTAGGATTTCAGCTTCTGATAAAAAAAGGTTTCCCAGTCAATACGCCAACATCGCCAAAACTTAATGCTTTCCCATGTTGTTGCATGTGAAGAAATTAGAAAGGCTTAAGTTTCCACTACTTACGTACGGACAAGGGAATCCCATTACTTTTTGCTGGGTTTAGGGTTAATTACCAGTGGATATATATATATCTATAACACCCACCCCGGCCATCGCTGGCGAATTGATGTTGAATTACCCAATTGGGCTATGCTATATATATGTTTTTATTTTGCTATATATATGGATGGATCATGGATGGATGACTCGGATATTATTGGACCGTACGTGAGGTGACAGATGAGGTGAGGTGAGGTGAGGCTCATCATGGTACGTACGTACGTACGTACCTACCTTAATTAATTTAGTCGATCTTGCATGTTCTAATAATGCATATTCATGCATGGATGCAGGGAGTGCGGTGGGGAGGGTTTAGCATGATGGAGGCAGAACGGCGACTACTGGCAAATGCACTTGTTGACTCGTCCAACCAAAGATTTGTTCTGTTATCAGAGTCGTGCATTCCCCTATTCAACTTCTCCACCATCTACTCATACATCGTCAATTCTAGTAAGACCTTCGTGGGAGCCAAGGACGTACCAGGTCCCTTTGGTCGTGGACGTTACAACCGTCGAATGAAGCCTCTCATCGATCCCAATCAATGGAGGAAGGGATCTCAATGGTTTGAGATGGATAGGCAACTGGCCATGGACATAGTCTCTGATGGGACATTTTTCCCACTCTTCAGAAGATATTGCAGCTGGGGCTCATCATGTATTGCAGATGAGCACTACCTACCAACAGTTGTGAGCATGAGATACCCTCAAAGGAATTCAAACAGGAGTTTGACATGGGTTGAGTGGTCAAGAGGAGGAGGAGCACACCCGACTAGATTTACCAGAACAGACATAACCATTCACCTCCTGAAAAGCTTGAGGAGTGGAACCAAATGTGAGTACAATGGTAATACCACTAACATGTGCCATTTGTTCGCAAGGAAGTTCTCGCCCAACACTCTGGACAGATTGCTTAGATTTGCTCCCAAGCTCATGAGTTTTCATCAATAACCTAACCGCCTGCAGAAATATTTTATGTTATTGATCTCAATTTTTACAATTTGGCCAAAAGGCCAAATTTGGGAGAATCTGTACAGCATATATACCATTATATGGCCAAAAGGCGAAATTTCAATATTGGTGCATGTGGTGATGTAGATAATGAAATCATTTTTTTTGTTTTTGTTTTTGTTTTTACTGATAGAAGATGATATTGAAATCATTTGCATGGACGACCGAGCTAGTCCAGGTTCATACCGTGGTAATTAAGGTAGGAGGAATTAAGCCAGCCTTGCATGGTAAGGACTAAGGAGTACGTCATGCTGGCTGTGTTGAGTGAGTATCAAAAGTCAGGAACAGAACGCTTCGAATACCACCTACTATTCCAATGACAACATCTGTCTGGGAACAAGCAATTAAACCGGCCCATAACCAAATGATGTTTTCAAGATTTATTTATTTATTTATTTATTTATTTATTATGATCTTAAAAGTGAGAAATAAGCTGAGATTTGATCCCACACGGCCCACATATATACAAACAAAATGTGGGATTGAACTCTGAAATCTATGTTGACATAATAACCAACGTGAAGTCACTTACAGAAAGCAACAAGTGAGATTGAACTGTTAAATTAAAGCAATCTCTCAACAAGGGATTGCGCTTGAGATTGCTTGAGTTGTAAAACCAACATCTGGGTCAAGAATTTGAATCTCTCTTTTATTTAAATATAAAAGTTATTGTCCCTCCTGGATACCTAATGTACGAAGTTATCTCCTTGAGAATAATTACAGTCGATGTTATACCAAATTCTGGCTTTATTATTGATACCGATCCCAAGGCTGTTGGAGCCGAAGATGGAAAAGAATCGAAGATGAAGGAAACAAGCAGATTCTCAGTAAGGAGAGAGGTGAATTAGAGAGACAACCGAGGTTACAGACTTACAGCCTTACAGGTGGGTTACTTTTTGTTGAATTGATTAAAATATTAAACGTGGAGAAAAATCTAACGATCCACATTCCACGGGATCAAACTGAACCATGTCAGAACAGGATCGAAATCCAGGAAGCATCGTGTATTTAGCAAATAGCAACCGGGTAACTATACTACACTAGACCACACGAGCAGTGTCAGCAGAGTGCGAAGGTCTCTCTTGTTTTCTTCTCCTACAAAAATCTTCAGAGCTCCGATGTCCAGTGCCATTTTTCTCTCTGCTTCCTCCCTTCCAAACGCACCATATTTCTTTAATTGCTCAAATGCGAGTCTTTTTTCTACTGCTGCTAACATTACCATCTCTGCAACTTCCAATACCCAATCCCGAAATCCTACGAGAAACATCAAATCCAATTATCCTTCCAAATCTCTCGTTGTTCTTCCAGATGAAGCACAAACCCTTTCAACCAGCATTAGCAGCAGCAACAACAGCAACAAAAACAACAACAACAACAACAACAACAACAACAACAACAACAACAACAACGGTGATAGTCAATCCCCAAATCCCGAATTTTCGCTTCTATCAGAGCCCGTGTCCCGTGCCAATGGCGCTGTTAAGATGCCCGCAGCCCCTTGGATGAAAGGCCCTTTGCTCCTTCCCCCCTCTGAAATCCTAGACTTCTCTAAAGGCAAGAAGAAGAAGAGTAGCTCCAAAGGTGGAGATGATGAAAGGAGGGATTGGGATTCGTGGTTGACCGAGAAGGTTAAAGGAGGAAGAGGGAGGCGGGCAATGCGCGATATAGTTCGAAGCGTTACCAAGCTTAAAGCTATCCGCGACTCAGAGATAGCACATAATCGACCAGAGGATGCCAAATTTGAATTTCGGGTTCCGCTCGAACGATTTGGCGGAGATGGGAATCATGAATTGGATGACAACATGCCATGGACCAGGGGTGAGAGGATTGTCATTCCGAGGCCAAAGAAGGATAAGGTGGTCACCGCTGCTAAATTGATTCTTCCTCGACAACTTCTCAAAAGGTTGAGATTTGATGCTTCAAGACTGACGAAATGGGTGAAGGTTAAGAAACTAGGGGTGACTCAAGATGTGGTGGATGAGATTAAGATGATTTGGAGGAACAATGAACTTGCCATGCTCAAATTCGATGTTCCGTTGTGCCTTAATATGGATAGGGCCCGTGAGATTGTCGAGGTCTGTGTCTATTTGATTCTCAATTACTTCTTGATTTCCTATACTGAATTTGTTCTTTATTCACCTGCTATTTCTTCTCTCTCAATTAAAGCTCTATATTTAATTGTGTACTTACACACCGGACCTAATGCTCCTTTGTTCTCTGGGAGGATAATTTCCAGCTTTTTCTTTAGCATAGATTGGCATCAGCGATTGAGTAAAATAACCCGATTTGATGTGCTTGGTGTCCTCTATACTGGCAATTGTATAATTTTCCAAGATAACGTTCACGTTTCCTCATCTTTCTTGAAAATGAACTCCCTAAAATATAACTGGAAATTGTTTTACCAAAATTAACTTGTTCATTTTATTTCAACTCCCCTGTGCTTTTGTAACGAGAGGATAAATTTGTACTGATGTCTATAATGCAAAGTCCGAAAGCCTGTATTTTCTTGGAAATGCAAAAGAAAGCAGTTGAATTTACCGTGTAATATATCTTTTCAATTGACTAAGATTTCCTGTTAATACCAGTACTAAAGGTTATTTCTTGAATTTCCCATTTGCATGTTGATATTTATTGTTACAACTCTGATGCGGATGTAAGTGTTTACCCATATTATTGTTTAAAACAGAGTAAGACTAAGGGCTTGGTTGTTTGGTGTAAGAAAGATGCTCTTGTTGTTTATAGAGGATGCGATCATCAATCGTCGTCAACAGATTTTCAGATGGCATATTCAGGTTTTCCAAGCAGTGAAGAAACATCCACCATGAAAATCACTCCTAGGAAGTCAAAAGAGCAGATGACTATATCCCAACTGAGATCTGTTGAGGTGGCAAAAGTTGAAAATACGGCTTTGAAGGGCAGAGCACTTGATTCTCCTCCCCTTTCTGTGCAAGGAAATGAAGTTATGCAATCAATAAGTGGGACTTTATATGAAAGGGAAGCTGATAGACTTCTGGAAGGCTTAGGGCCTCGTTTTATTGATTGGTGGAGACCAAAACCACTGCCTATTGATGCAGACTTGCTTCCAGAGGTGATTACTAAATTCAAACCTCCATTTAGGCTGTCGGCTCCTAATGAGAGACCAAAGCTCACTGATGATGAGTTGACATACTTGAGGAAGCTTGCTCGACCTTTACCTACGCATTTTGCTCTTGGTAATTATCTTTTCTTACTATAGCTTTGTATAATTGCAATGAGAATTTTGTTTCTGTGCTTTCTGCAAGTATTCTACTTGTTTTGGACTTCAAATTTGTATCTCAGATAATTGGATTGTCTAAAGGATACATCTAGTGTTTGCTCATTGAATTTTACATCTCCTTTTGATTGTATATGACTACAAATGTTGGGTGACAGGGTTTACCCTCATTGAAAAAGAAGCCTAATGTACTAAAAAGTGAAAAAGATAAATTTTCTAGGAGTTAACGCAGGGGTGTCAACAAGAAAAATCCCTGATGTAATTTACAAAGTTGACTAGTTCAGGATATTCTCTTACTTCTCTACCTTTATGTGTAAAAATGTGTGCGTGTCTCATCTCTTGGTTCGGCTCTTATTCTCTCTTACTTTCCTGAAGGAAGAAATAAGAATCTTCAAGGCTTGGCTGCTGCCATCTTAAAGTTGTGGGAGAAGTGTCTTATTGCGAAGATTGCAGTGAAATGGGGAGTTCCAAACGTGAACAATGAAAAAATGGCATGGGAGCTTAAGGTGAGTTTGGTAACACTGAACTTTTCTATTATGTGATATTTATGTAACATATAACTCAGATATCTCCCTTAGGCATATATTTCTTAATCCCTCCTTGTTATACAGATTGACACCATTTTTTTATTACTCTATACTAGAGAGCAGGTTCTATAAGTTATTATTAGAGAAACATGGAAAATACTTGTGTGCTATGAGTTCATACTACTGCAATATGATTACTGTTGCTTTACTTTTGGAACTAATAGCAGCCATCAAAGGATGACCTAACATGAAATCAGGGGATGACAGAGGAATGAAGAAATAAAGCTGATCTGGAATATAAATAGTAAATTTCCAGGCACAGTAAATATGGTGTAGGTACATCAAGATATAGTTTAGTAAGGGCATAAAGTGTATGTCGAAATATTTGGTATGGTATAGGGTAAAAGATATGATTAATGTCATGTTGTTTGTGCAATTAAGATTTTCTACATGTAATTCTATGGCAAACTTAAAGAGATCTGTATAACTGAAGACTTTCCGCAGATATTTGGCATTATAGTACCATATTATTTATTTTTTAGTGTGAGCTTATGGCGAGTTTGGTAACACACTCTCCTAGTTGAGAACCATGGTATGGTCTTTATGTCAATGGATGCCAAAAAAAGTTCTGAAGTTGGCCTCAGTTTACAAAGCTTTTCATACTATTTATCTTAAAACATTCATTAGTTATTAACATGCCTATAAATATTACACTTCTTGATCAATAGTCAATGTGTTAGAAAATTTTATAGTATAATCTGCAAGGAGAATATATTTGAGAAGTTGGTGATCCATCTGCCCTGTGAAAGTTTGCATCTGTCTTAGCCATGTTTCCAGTTTGAGAAGTTCAGAGCTTGCTAAGCTTATAAAAGAGTTTTGGGTGTCTACAGGTTTTACCTGGGCTTGAACTTTGTCCTCATTCTTTGCCTAATTACCAAGTTCTATGCTTGATTACCCCACAACCAATGCTGCCTCGCTTCTTCTGAAGAGGGTGTAAAATTTGGAATATTTGGAATATTTGGTTCTACTCTTGAGTAGCAACCACTTCCTCTTAAGATTGGTCCTTTCTTCTGAAACCAAACTCATCTTCTTCATCAATCATTTCCTGTATCCAACTTGTGCTCATATTATCAGGGAATTATCCTGAAGTAATTGATAAATCATTATCTTCTTAAAGAGTGTATTTGTTTCCCACCTTTAATGATGCAAATGAGGTTATTGCTTATGAAACTGTCATGATCTTTCCCTTCTATAATTTTTTCAACATCAATGCCTTTTCATTTGTGTATGTGTGCGAGCACACACTGGGTGAAGGGGGGGGGGTTTGGTTTGATTCTTAGCCCTGTTTGGTTTGCTTTACGTTTGTGAAGTCGTAGTTGTTGATAAACAAGTTCTATTTTGACAGCGTCTTACAGGAGGAATTCTGATCTTAAGGAATAAATTCTTTATCATAATTTATAGAGGCAAGGACTTCCTTCCTTGCAGAGTAGCAAATCTGATTTTGGGCAGAGAGGCAGAACTGAAACGATTCCAGCTGCAGGAAGAAGATGCACGTCAGAAAGCATTTGAATCTTTTTATGTTACCAAAGATGCACCATCAAATGGTAGCACAGCAGGAACATTTTCAGAATTTCTAAATATGCAAACAAAATGTGTGCATCTGGCCGTTGGGAGTGGGGTTCTTGAAGTCCAAATTGAAGTTGAAAAAGAAAAACTAAAAAAGGAGATTAGAAACCAAGAGCGCAAGCTTTATATAGTAAGATTCATCTTTTTTGTTTTGTTTGATTGTGAGTTTCTGTCTCTCTGAGATTTGAAAATGAATCTGCCTAATATACTTTGGTCTTTATGATTTTATGCAGCTTAAATCAAAGATAGGGACATCAGAGAGGCGTTTAACTAAACTAAATTTAGCATGGAAACCTTCTGAACTGGTTGCAGACAGGGAAATGCTAACTGAAGAAGAGAGGCAATGCTTCCGAAAGATAGGCCGGAAAATGAATAGATACTTGGTACTTGGTAAGTGATTTCTATTTGCTATAGCCCTTTGTTTCTTTCCCTCCTCCCCCTTCTGCCTCATATGAAAGATTCAATTATTCACTCTAGGTTTTCAAGCTCATAGGTAACTTAGTTAGTTACCTCTCACCAAGGTTTATCTTCTCGTCCCATAACAGACCTCGGTCTCCCTTAGCTGTCCACTTTGGCTTGGCATACTGCAAAACCAAATATGGGAATTATGGAGAAAGGAATCTTTGGGCTAATTCATAGTTTTAGCCTATAGATTCTGAATCTGGAAGCAAACACCTCCTGTGTGTTTTGATAATGAACTAGGGTGTGTTTCTTTAAGTATAAGCTACTTCAGGCCACTTTATCACATTAAAGAAGAGCATAACCCATGTAGAGGGTTCCCACCACTTTTGGGTCTTGGAAGGGTCATAATGTACCCAACGTTACCCTGCTTTTGCAGAGAGTTTGTTTCCAGACTCAAACCCATGACCCTTGGTCTGAGGTTCTTTGATCACTTTGTTCGACTAAATATTAAAATAATAATACAAAATTATAAAGTCTTGATAAATTTTATTCCCCTTGTTGGTGTTCTACTGGGTCCTCTGTAGTTTTTCTTAGTTTAGATGAATTCTGATTCTTCCTGTTTGTAGATGCTATTACTAATTAACGTTTTTTTGTTGATGAAATAACTTGTTCTTTTAATAGTAAGGAGAAAGTTCACCTCTAGAAAGACATACAAGATGTAGATAAACATAAGTAACTACACTGCTCCACTTGAGGGAGAGGACTCTGCACATCATTTAAATTTTTAATGGATAGTCCAAATGTAAATTGAATGCTTTGAAGGCCTGCCTTCGCAAGGTCATCCACTATTTGAATGCCTGATGTAGGTATCCAGATGAATAATTTTGTCAAGTATGTGAATGCATCCTATCAAGTGCAGCAAACACGGATTCACATCCTCTGTAATTCCTTTCCTTGTAATTCCCTGGAATTCCCTCATAGGATTGTGCCATGTGGCGTTTAAGTAATCCAAAGGTTATCCAATTTAAACTAAATTTGAATTTTATTTAAACCCACCCATAAATTTGAATTTTATTTAAGCTCTAGTTTGTTGGGTAACCTTTGGATTACTTAAATGCCACATGGCACAATCCTATGAGGGAATTGCAGGGAATTACAGGGAAAGGAATTACAGAGGATGTGGATCCAGCAAACACCTGCCTCCTTTTCTAATAATCTGCATCTAGCTCAGAATCACGATTGACTCTATCGTTTCTCAAATGATCTTATGTAGATAGGCTCTTAGACAAACAGTTATGCTGTTAGAACAAAAAGAACCTGGCCAATGCCTCGTATAATTTACCACAGTTCACTTAAGTTATTCATGGCGAATCAGCTAAAAAAGGTTATGCATAACCTGGTTAGTCCCAACCAATCGGCTTTCATCGCGGGTCGTAGTATTGCGGATAATATCCTCCTTTGTGCTGAAGTTGTCAGGGGATTCGACAGATCCTCTCATTCCCCTGCAGCTCTCCTCAAAGTTGATCTCCACAAAGCTTTCGACTCTATTTGTTGGGACTTTATTAGTGAGGTTCTCGCTGCCATGGGTTTTCCTCCTTCCTTCATCCATTGGATTGAGGTTTGCATCTCTACTCCCTTCTTCTCCATTCTAACTAATGGCTCTCCGGCTGGATTTTTTCCCTCTCGTATTGGTATTCGCCAAGCCTGTCCCCTTTCTCCCTTCCTTTTTTCTCTTGCTCTGGAGGTGTTCTCTCGGATCCTCCAAGCCAAGACGGATCAGCTCCTAATTTCTCCCATCCCTAAATGCAAAGCCCTTAATCTCACCCATCTTGCCTTTGCTGATGATCTCATGATATTTGCCAAGGCGGACCATCGCTCCATCTCCTCCATCATCTCAGACCTTACCTTCTTTGAATCCATCTCAGGTCTTTGGGTCAATCTTGATACATCTACCCTCTTCCTCTCTGGAGTGTCTGAGCCTCTTCGATCAAATCTATTGAATCTTTCGAGGTTCAAGTCTGGCTCCTTCCCTGTGGTTTACCTTGGTCTCCCACTCATCCCAGGTAGACTCTCTCGACATCACTATTCTCCCATGTTAGATCACATCCGTAAGAGTCTCCAACTCTGGAAAAGCCGGCTTTTACCCTTTGCCGGTAGGGTGGAGCTCATTTGGTCTGTGCTCCAATCATCCTACCTTTATTGGTGTGGCATTTTCCCGATTCCCAAGGCTATTTCTTTTGCAATGGAATCTCTCTTCTGTGCTTTTCTTTGGAAGGGTCAAGAATCTACTCGATTCCTCCGGCGTATTAGTTGGTCCAACATTTGTCAGCCCAAATCTGAAGGGGGCCTTGGTATTCATCGTATCCAAGATGTCAATTCCGCTGCTTTACTCAAAACTCATTTGGGAAATTGTCACCAACCAAGATTCCATCTGGGTTAAATGGGTCCACTCTTATCTTCTCAAATCTGACTCCTTCTGGTTTGTCCCTATCCCTTCTAATCCTTCCTGGACCTGGAGGAATCTTCTTCTCCTGAGACACCATGCTCTCCCTGCCATCCGTTGGGTATTCTCATCAATCTTTTCACTCCCCGCTCTGTCTATGAGACCCGCATTCCCAAATCTACCCGCCTCTCGCATTTCATCTCTAATGGTTCTTGGGTCCCTTCTCCTCACCATAGTCTCACGCAAGTCTGGAACTCTCTCCCCCCTATCCTCTCCCTTCCCCATGATAGAATTATTTGGCTCCCCTCCTCTTCCAAAGTTTACACTACTCCCTCAGCTTGGAGCCTTTTCCGTTCTCCCCCCCCCCCCCCACTTGGCCCCCCTTGGTTTGGTTCAAAGGTCATATCCCCCGCCATTCTCTTACCCTTTGGAGAGCCCTAAACATTGCCCTCCCAACCCAATCCTTCCACGTTTCGCGCCATATACCTGTGAACACAAATTGCATTCTTTGCTGGAATAGCACTGAGGATATTGAACATTTGTTCTTTTCTTGCCCCTTCTCTAGTGCTCTTTGGAGAAAAGCCCTTACCTTCATCTGGCCCCGCTCTTGTCGCTCTTTTGAGTTTGCCCGGGACTGGTCTTGGGTTTTGAGTAACTTTTCAGGTACCTCTATATGTGACCGAATCGGCAGGCTTGTCTTTGGTGCTTCAGTCCATCATCTATGGTGGGAACGAAATCTCCGGCGCTGGATTTCTAAATCTCGCTCTATAGATACTATTTGGAATGCTATTTACTTTGATGATTCCTCAAAAATCTCAGCTAATCCCTCCCCCCCGGTAGTTGACTCCCCAAGAAACAGACTCATTGTTGTTGCCTGGGGGCTCAACTCCCAACTCCATTCTTCTCCTTGATCCTTGTCCTTAGGATCCTTCTTTGTATTTGTTTCTTCGTCTTTAATTGATTATTTATTCATCCAAAAAAAAAAAAAGTTATTCACTAGCCTAGCAAGCTATTGGGCTGGCTCTTTTCTGGTTCACTGAGAAACCAGATACAGTGGGATTCTTTTTTAGCTTATTTAGTTTTCATTGTAATCTTAGGCTATTTGGAAGTTTCTATTTTTGGTTTAATAGCTTAGATTTTTATGTAACTTCCTGTACAAGTAATTCTTTCTTTGTGAAGGACTTCTATTTATTTATTTGGTTTCTAGGTGTTGGCAATAGCCATTACATATGTAAGGGACCTTAAGAGCCTTCCCCTATGATTCTGAAGATGTATATAACTTGGGTTATATGCCACATTTCTGTGTGAAACAGTGGAATGAGATGAGATTACTTAGGTTAATTGGAGACTGAGGAAGACCATAGACAGGAGGCCTTGGTCATATTCCTTCCCCTACTGACACCCTTCTTTCTTCAATATTGTTTTACTATAGTTTCTAATTCTTTTCCTTTGTAATTGAATTGTTTGCTGTTACTACAGCTACTGTAGAGATGACTGATTACAGCTGAATGTTCCCTATACATTCTGTGGCATACAGAAGATTGGAAGACAAAATCATTCCCTGCATGTTCTGGATTTTTCTGGGTGGCAACAGTCGGTGGTGATTGTACTGATTTGCTTCCCATCTAAGCAGTAACTTGGGTTCAAAACTTAAATCCTTTGCGACCAATTAATCTGTGGCCCTTTCAACAAAATATTGGGCCAATGAAATCTTTCCATTTGGCTGAATGAAGTAGGACACCATACTATAAGAAAACCAATAATGTTTAGTCAGAACACATTGACTATACCCGTATACTGAGTAGGTCATGAAAGTAAAGACCATAACTATCACTCGCAGACAGATAATCAATGAAAAATATGCCATTGATGCTTCACTAGCAAGCACATTTGGCACACTGTGTTGCAAAGCCTTTTTCTGGGAAACTGGAAGGGGGGGGGGTGATGCAGGTCTGCACCATTTTTTGGTGGCTGAACTGAATCATTGATGCTATTGTTATGTAACTACTCTGTTTTGTTTTCTTTTACATTTTCGTGTCTTGTACATACCTGGTATTTCTTGATAGCCTTTTGTGGATAATACTGACTTTTTCAGGGAGGCGTGGGGTCTTTGATGGTGTAATAGGGGGCCTGCATCAGCACTGGAAGCACAGAGAAATTGTCAAAGTAATTACATTGCAAAGAAAGCTATCTCAGGTTATCGATACTGCAAGACTGCTTGAGATTGAGAGTGATGGAATATTCGTTTCAGTTGAGAAGCTGACTAAGGGCCATGCTATAATTCTTTATCGTGGGAAGAATTATAGGCGTCCATTGAAGTTAGAGCCAGAAAATCTCCTGACAAAAAAAGCTGCATTAGATAGATCACTGGAAATGCAGCGAATGGGTGTAAGTAAAATCCTCTAGTTTTCTCACTTGCCTACTCACATCTTCCAATCTTTTTTTTATTGGCTAATTATATTTTCCTCCTCTGAAGTAGAGATTTGGTTGTTAGAACCATAAATCCTTCTTTCTGCCCCTTCTTTTGGTTGCAGTCCCTGAAGTTTTTTGCATATCAGAGACAAAGGACAATATCAGATTTGAAACTTAAACTGGTAATCCTCTTGGACTTTGCCTTCTACATAAATTTGAAGAAAGATAAACTCAGGCGTGAATATGATGCAAAAATGCAATATCCGTTCTAGCTTCCATCTGTATATGCAGATGCATGATCTTTTTGCCTCTCACAAAGATTCTGCTAGTGTGAGCCACTATCATTCTCAACACCTGCATACCTCTCACTGAAGTTCATAAAATGTTGTGTCTTTTTGGAATTGGGTTGGGGGGAAGGATGTCGAGGGGTCAGGATAGAAGCAAATGAAAAAACTTAATCAGTTAGGCACACATGGTAACTGTGTAACACATAAGGTTATGATATCTTTTTCATCCCATATGTGTAGACCATAATCAAACATCAAATACTGCTGCATTCTTTGTCTATGCTGGAATAGGTACTGCATGTGGTACCATTTATTTAACATGCTTGAGATTTTTATAGATTTATTGAACAAAATCATTTACTCTGTCATTTTTCTCCCCAAACCCCCTAACACACCCCCCCCCCCCCCCCACAAAAAAAAAAAAAAAAAAATTGCAGAAGGATTTACAAAAAGGAGGGGAGGAGATAGCTCGATGTAAACCTATAAATCATGATTTCTAGACAGTGTATGTTATCACTCCATCAGTCTTCTTCATGTTGATTCCTTCATCTGATGAAAGGCATGTGGATGTATGAAGAGTAGGACATTTAACGTAATCATGTTTGTTTCACCTAATGTGCTCCGCAGGCAGTTTAACATTCTTCAAGTTCAAAGACAAATAGGAGGCTGATGAGCGATGACCCAAATTTTCTGTTCTGTTGGAAAACTGGAGGTATGTATATTTTTTACAGTAAGGCCCATGAAATAGATACAGGATATGTGACAAGATACCCTTTAGACTCTTGTACCTCTATTAACAAGGTTGAGTTCCTAAACCATATGGAGTTTGAGAAATTGTTGTCAGAAAAGGATTGCAATGGATGCCAGACTGGATGTGCTTTTACAGTGGAAAGTTGATTTTGTTCTTTTTCAGTTAGGAGTATTTATGAGGACTCTGTAACTGCTGTAATCAGCCTTATCCCAGCTGAATGGGTAGGCTACATGGTTGTCTTTCCTCACAAATTCTCCTAGGGTTATTTTAGCCATGCCCTTTCGTCTTTTAATTCCTTTGACCAAAGTCATATCACTTTTCCATACAAGTCCATCCCAAAGGCCTCTGTTGAACATGGCCTTGCCACATCAAGCAACTCTGCATAAATTTCATGTATCTGAGATACTCCCAGATCGGCTTTGATTTGATCATTTCGTAGTTTACCATATCAACATCCTAGTCGCGATTATGCAAACATGATGATTCTTGGCTGCTTGCTGGTCATATGGAAGAGTACCCAAAACACAACTTCTGCCAGTCTTATAATCGTACACAAAAATTAAACAATACTCTAGACATCATGGATCACACATCGCTCCTATTCTGCCGTACAATCTATTTGAATCTTCTCATATGAAAATTGGTTTTCTCCATATTTATTCAAACCAACAAATTCCATCATCTGTGAATCCTTTCCTTTATCCTGTGTTTAGGTTCTGATATTTGTACAGTTTATTTTATTAATTTCATATATCTCGTTCTGCAGATGAATCGTCGACATGGATTTCTATGAAAGGAGTTGGTAATTATTTTGAGCATCTTGGTTGTGTTAATTGGTGTAAAATATATATATATATATATATATATATAGGAAGAGGGACGGGGTATGGGAAAGTCCATCACATTTGTTTACCTCAGATGTGCTATTATATTAGTTCATAGAGTTGCTGCCTTCTTAAGCATGTTTCCAGGCATTTGAATTTGAGTGTTGCATGTTCTTACCCTCAAAATGTAAATCTGAGAACAGTATATCGCTAGGGTAGGGGTTGCTAGGTTAAATCCAGCTTAAAGCATATAGCTGCCCCCCTTGTATTCAAAGTCTTATTTCCATAACCGAGCATTTATAACCAATTATGAAAATTCAGATGTATCTTTAGCTTTAAATAGATCTTATATCAAAATCATTGATTGATATGCACAAAAGAGAGGTAAAGTTGCTGCGTTAGAGCATGTAGACACTACTACTCGATCAATTTTTGTTCTTGTGGCCTTACCATGGCATGGAATTTGTGACTTTGGTGAAGCAATTTTGAACGAGTAGGTAGGTAATGTTTTGGTGGGATGTAGAGGGAAGTTATGCTTCTTTATGACGTTTCTATGGTCCCTATGCTGGGATTCGAGGGTGCGACCCCAATCTGTCTCGAACATTGCGAGTCTGTTGGAAACAACCAGATTCGAATACAAGTGGCACAACAATTTTTAATTTCTTGACCAACTGTAGGGGGCCAGGGCTAGCATGAGAATTGAGAAGCAGTACATTTTGTAGTTTAGTCACACACTCACATAACCCCTCTTTGGTCCTAATTATTTATTATCAAAACGCGCAAGAATATTGATTATATACTGACCTTCATAGAGGCAGATATGATAAATAAAGGAAGCTTGAACAACATGTCGAAGTCCTGTTCTTGATCCAAGTAAAGAGTTGGAAGTTTTAGGGTGGACATGCCCTAGAAGAGGATAGTTTAAGTGCAACACGGATGCTGCTGTGAAAGTGAAATAATGCTACGCTCAATTAGCTGGGGTGATCCAGGATTAAGAAGGCTTGTTCAGAGGAGGATTTGCTATCAAGATTCCTCTATGCCATGTAGTAGAGGCGGAAATGCGCGCAATCAAAGAAGGGGTAAAAATAGCGTTGGATATGGGAGCATGGCCACTCCAAATAGAATCAGACTCGCTAAAGGCCATAAGGTTACTGGACCCAGAAGTTAACGAGCAAGGATCGATGGGAAGATTAGTTGCTGAAATTCGAAGCTTGTATGCTTCTCGAGGCCATGTTAGATTTAGTCATGTGAGGCGTCAAAATAACAAGGCTGCTGATTGGTTGTCTAAGAGGCGGCTAATTGGAAGAGATGATATGGTCTTTTTCAATGATCCCCCGCAGGAAATGACAGACATCCTTAGAGAGGATTGTCTCAAGAGTTGTGCTTTAGTTTGATTTGTTTTTGTTTTTGTTTTTTGAGTCTTTGACCCCGTTTTGTTAAAAAAAAATAAAAATAAAAATAAAAATAAAAAATTTCCTAGTTATTAGTTATCTAACTGAAGATGAATTACTATTGTAACCTCTAGAATTGCTACCCAAAAAAAAAAACCGCAACAACACCTGGATAAACCTGTAAGTTGTACTCATTTGGTTTTTCGTTGGAAATATTAACCGGATTGGTCACAATGGAACCGGTCTTGGCTGATTTTGATTCTAATTCAATGCATGAGATTCAGATTGACCAGTGGGACTACCATTTCTGTATGCTATTATATTTGAAAGGGATTCGGTTTATCAGCTTTTGGGTTGGATAGTTCTTTAACAAAGATTCTCCTAGAATAGGCATGATTGTCGCTATAATAGCACAGGTTTTCAACTTCACAAATTTTATTGGTGAAGATTATGGCTAACATTTGAGAATTTAGCAATTTTTTTTTTGTCTTATACTCTTCTTAGCCTTTAATATTTCTCACTATTGATTTTCCTTTGTATTTATTTTAGTAAAAATTTGAGAAAAACAGTCACAAGAAATAAATTTAACAAGATTATTTATTAATCTCCAAAGGAGGTGCTACCATTTATGCATCTTATTAATAACTGGATAGACTCGAATTCTTGGAATTGATATGAATGTACACTACTAGAAAATACAAAGACATGCAATAGATCCAAAACTTGGCCTAACATTAAAAGCTCCAATTATGTGGACTACTAAAAAATACAAATGCATGCAAACTTAATAATCTCCATCTTTACTTAGATTTTATAAGCCATTCTAAAGATTAGTGTGAAGTCAATTTTTCAGAATCCATTATTCTATTTAGTGTTTTGCCATTCATGACCAAAATCTGTTTATAAACTATTTCATGAAACAAGTTCACTATTAAAATCCAAATCATATACATCAGCCTTAAAGAAATAGAAAGCCCTATGCCTTGAGTACACATTCTTGTGTTAAATTAACTACGAATGTCATAAATAATAACTTGACATAACACAATTAGGATGTTGATCTGCTAAAAGATTCAGCTAATTGTCCTCATGGAGAAGAAAAGAAAGGTTTGGGAGGCATTGGCAAAGATTCAAGGTTTCCTTCTAACATCTCTACCACTTTGCGGATTGATGGTCAATCTTTTGGATCCATCTGTATGCACCATAAACCCACCAATATCATCTTCTTAACTATAAGTTCTTCCTCTTCCCTCATAACTATATCTAAATTTAGATCTTCATTTTGTCTAACATGCTCATAGATCCAATCTGGGAAATAATTTTCACTTGTACGACCTACTTCCATGTCAAAGTTTTTTCGTCCTCCAACCATTTCTAGTATCATCATTCCATAGCTATAGATGTCTGATTTGGACGAAACTCCTCCAAAGTATCGAGAGAACACTTCGGGGCCAATATATCCTATAGTCCCTCTAAGCTCTACCATCGATATGATGGTATCTTTTGGAGGGCACAATTTAGCAAGACCAAAGTCAGATATCTTTGGACAAAAATCTTCAGCTAAAAGAATGTTATGAGGCTTTATGTCAAAATGCACAATCCGAGTATTACAACCGCCATGTAAATACTCTATTCCCCTAGCAATGCCAACTGCAATTTGATATAATCTGTCCCAACCGAGATGAGTGTTGGTCTTTGCTGATTTTTTGTTGTAGATGAACTTCTCAAGAGATCCGTTGGACATGAACTCATAAATAAGTGCTTTTTTGGAGCCATCCAAACAAAAACCTAGAAAAGTGACTATATGCATATGGGAAGTCCTACCAATGGTTGCAACTTCATTCATGAACTCTTCTCCATTACCCTTAGAGTAGTCTTTAAGAATTTTTACAGCAACCAAACGGCCATCTGCTAATTTTCCTTTGAACACGCTACCATAACCACCTTGGCCCAATTTTTCTTTAAATGAATTTGTCATTTTCTTGATGTCTGCATAATTATACCTTTTGGGAGCTAGGGATCCGTAATTCCTTAGGAAGGCCTCTACATTTTGGTTGCCACTTTTTCTTTTCTTCCAAAACGCTATCACCAATCGATCTTGTGATGATTTTCTTCTCAAATACCAGACAGCAATTGCCACTATTGTCAATGTTAGTGTAAATATTGATCCAATAGCTGAAAAATGAAAAGAAAAAAAAAAGGAGAGAAAATGTTAGAGACGGTACAAATAATCCCACGCCCATATGAAAACTGAAACTAAAGCATGTTGCCTGCCACAACAGAACATACGCTCCAATCTGTTACGACGCATAATTGGGGAAAATAAGTTCATCGTTCAAGGTGCATATCGCGTATGCATTTGGAAGTAACTTATTATTTGTATTCTTGATTGGAATTGAGGTTGGAATAAAGAATGGAGACAAGTTTTCAATATGCAGAGACGCTCATCAATAGTAAATAAGAAAGAAAATTAAGCAAATAAGGAGATGCCCCCAGGCCCCAACCAACCGCTGAGGCGACCCTGTAATGGAAAGAGGGGAGAGCTATTTTTCTACTGACACCAAGAGAAATTCCAACGTCATAAAATTTGAAGAGAAGGAAAATTAAGAGTTTCCAATGCTTTAGGAAATTTAATTGATCAAACAATTCAGATGAATCCAAATGGTACCTATTATTATGATTCTCTTCACCTCGGCCTTGTTGCTGTCTCCAACAATTCCTAACAAAAAAAATTAGCCATAACATTAGTTAAAGAGTTAGGAGGTATCATTGATAGATATCGCAATGGACAAGAATCAAAGAAGCATCAAAAGGGCCTTGGATGTTGAAGAACCAAGGAGATAGATTTCAGATGGAATTGAAGGAAGACATTATTATTATTATTATTATTATTATTTCGGAAGCAAAAATTTTAATTTTGGCAATTACCATGTCAATTTTGTGCATCGTTTTCGATTATTACCTTGATTTGCAACCGCACAAAGGGTTATCTTTCCTTAAACAAACAGAGAGTCTTGTTTTGATCACACTGTTGGTTGGGAAGCTGTGGGAAGCTGCCACTGAAGACGGAATCCTTTATACAACCGATCGAAAAGGTCTTCCGCCTCCCCGAACAAATCCACTGGAAACTGGACCAATTGGCAGCCGCTCAGATTGAGATCATCTATATATATATATATATATATATATATATATATATATGTATGGGGGTAAGCCGATCGAAGTAGTGCAGAACATGATTCTCTCCACAGATTTTGACACCCGTCAGGCCTTAGATCGTAGTCGTGTTCGTGTGCTTCGCTGGAAAGGTAATATTCTCATGCTGCATCAATTGGAAGGAAATTGGAACGGAAGAGGATGATGGCCGTGGGAGAGGGAGAGAGAAATTGTAAAGGGCATCGCATTTGTTCTGTCTTATTAATGTCGTGAAATCTCGGTCATGAACTACAATCCTTTTGACCTCAAACCAGTGTGGATGATTAATTATCCTCAGAAGAAATATTAAGTAAAGCCGACCGAGTTGTCGCCTTGTCCACACAATCAATGATGCCTAGCCCACATTCCTCCCTTCCGGGATCAGAGAACGGGTAGCGGATGGACACGTCCCCACAGTTGCAGTTGGAGTTGTAGTCAGCACAGCTCCGGTGCTGGTAATCTGCAGCTGATCGGACTGAGAGCTGCGACGCAATCAATAAGAAGAAGAAGAAGAAGAAGAAGAAGTAGAAAGATTGAGGGAAATGAAGAACAAACCAGGGATGCGAACACAATGAGGGAGAAACCATAAATAAGAATTTGCACCACAAAAGGTTTATGTTCTTTTACCAAAAACTAAAGATAAGTTTAATTTAAAAATAAAACGCTGTGATTAAAAATTTAATTTTCAATTAAAAAAATTCATCCAATACAGCTTCTACCAGGTGCTATACCCCTCCTCACCTTTCTCCTTGTATTTACACCATCCTCCATTAAGGATTAAATAAAAAAAATAAAAAAGTTAAAATAATATAAAATAAAATAAAAAAACCACATCTCCATTGTTCTACTAGGCTAGATTGGATACCTGCAACAATTAGTGTTGGATCAGTAACCAAATGCCAATTAGTAAAGTGATTAGGAGGAGAAGCCACTATAGGCAAGTCCTGAAAAACACTGCAACTTTCATCGTTCGTCAAGGGTGGAGACGGTGATAGTTTAGTAAACCAAAAATCAATTGTGGCTAATATGCACGTTACCTAGATCAAGCTTTCTGTTATGTTTTAACTGAAACATTCATTGCCTTCCATATGTAGTAGAGGGATATATATAGTTAAAAATGGAAAGAAAAAAAAACCAGTTGAGCATTGGTTTGTCCCACGCAAGGAGAGAGCACCAACCTATACATAGATCCAACAATGAATCTGCCTTGCAACATTCAATATGTAGCCCCAATTTTCTTGCGAATAGCAGCACTCTTTTTTTGCTAATGGATAGACAATAAAAATAAATGCCACATGCTTTCAGATGTCTCCCTGCATAGTGGGCACAAATCATCAAAATCACAATACCATTTCCCAATCACAACGGAACCCACAGAAGCACCCTCCAGAAAAAGGACTCGAATCTCGGAAGAAGAGTTAATTGTTTAAAAAAACTTCCACCATTTTAAATACTTAAAACTCCTCCAAGAGCAAAATTAGGAGCAAGGTGTGGAGCAACCATCCTAGTATAAAATTTCCCCGACTAAGAAAGAGAACACTGCTAACAACATTCTTCAACAATGGACAACCTGATAGACAAAATTTCAGATATAAAATGAGAGGGAGCAACGACGAATAGTCCATCCACACCCACACATGCAGAGCGAGCAACCCACCTAATTAAGGCCATTAGAAGTAGGGGGTAAGAAGGGAAGAGATCTTGTGGGAATTGAGGGGATCCAAGGGTCAAACCAAAAGTGAGTGCTGCCCCCATTCCCAAGCTCCGTAGGACCATAGATTTCAAGAGTGGTAGAATGGAAGCAACATTGTGCCACACCCTTGATCTTTTTTTCCTCCATACCTTTGGGTCAAAGGGTAGGTAGTTGAGAATTACTTACCTTTAAATACCCTTGCTCATAAAGAAGAGAGTTCGAAAATCAGGCGCCAAGAAAGCTTGATTTATGAATATGTGCAGATCTAAAACTAAGTCCTCCCAACCATATTGGTTTAAAAACACATCTAGTAAAGAACCCCGAGATATGAAGCCAACCAAAACTATAGCAATGGAGTCAAGCTATAACCAAAGATTGGATACGAAATCAATCCACAAGAAAAGAAAGAAAGTTGAAAGATAGATGGAAACCCCGGATTCTACCCCAACCGCGGCTCAAAAGAGAAAATTGGGCCGAGGACGGAAAGTGGGCATAAGGGAGCCGAAGGGTTGGAAATGGAACCAATGTTGGTGGATGACCATTGTGATAACCATCAGCCTCCTAAAGTTTAAGTGAAGAAAAGATTAATCGATGGTGTAAAAGGGGATTTTGGAACGCGAGATTGGCGATGGAGAACCGAAACGAAATAAGGTACAAAGAAGATGGAAAGACCTCAACAAGCCAAAAATAACAAAATTGGAGTCCATTTGAGGGGCAACGGGACGGGAATGGGGGAGAACCCAGCATTCAGCGGGGCAAAAGGGTTTTTCATGTTTAAAACCCTATTTTGAGTTTCAACCCTCATACTCTCATTTTAGAAGGCTAATACAAAGCTGAGGCTAAAGGAGGAAGAGAAACCAAGGGAAGTAAGGTTTCTAACCAGGACGCGGCAACACGGATCATTGGGAAATGTTAGGAAAGGAAGAACACAAACCCCTCAAGCTAGTTTTGAAGAGTCTGAAAAATGATAGATTTGAGAGTGGTGATAGATGTTTTGAATGCTTGCAAATAGTCATTTATGTTTCCCTTGGTTTGTAAGTGATTGGCGAGTCGTGCAAACGATGCATTGGCCGGCCCAGGAGAGCACCACGAGAGCCCAAAAGTGGGGCGATTGAGATGGAATTAGATCAAATTGAAGGTATACTTAGGACCCATGCGAATAGACATAAGGGAGAGAACGATGGGAAGATTTGCGAAACAGGTTGAGAAAGGTGGGGACTAGTTGGAGATTAGGCTGTTGGGTTATTTTGGGAACTTATTAAAACCCAATTGACTTAATATGTCTAATGATCCTCTTACATGATTAAGTTATTGATTATAATCACCAACGTAAGTGTGACTTGTGGAACCTTAGAGAGCTATGCTAATTAAAAGGTGAGGAATATACCAACCACGCATGTTAATTATGTAATTAAATTCATATTGATAATATTGCCTTGTTTTAATATTTGTTATCTTGTGATTATGTGTGGGACTTTACGAATGAAAGGTAAGCAAGTATATTTGCTTCTATTTCAATATTCTTTGAAAACAATATGAGAATGTATGGGATGGATGAGATTGACTGGATTGAGTGTTCTTTACTCAAATCTAAATCATTGATATGAAGATATATGGATGATGTTGAATTAAATACTCTATATGTTTCAAACTAGGGATGTGGGTTGCCATTACCCTAGTGAACTTACATGAGTATGCATCTAGACTTAAGTACAGAATGCTAAGTGTCTAGAAGTGTTTGGCTAGGTAACCTCACGAATACTACTACCCTCGGCAGAGGTAGAAGCGGTTAACCCGTGATGTTAGTGGTGGGTCATGAGCGAAGCATGCCCACTATCATCATAGAGAGGTAGGGGCATATAATAGATAAGGGCTCCAGGCGCCAAGACCGGGAAATGATCCGTGAGAGGACATGGAGAGCACGTCATATATGAGACGACAGGTAAGGAATGGAATAAAGATGCCTGGAGGATTCCATTCAAGGTGGAAAGGTATGAACCAAAAGGGCACTAGGCATGAGGGGAGATATCGGACCATATGTAGTACGAGACGATGACTTTGCAGGGCAAGATTATCCGACACACGCAACCATACCAAACGGTGATGTGAGAGAGTGGTGACCTATACCCCAACCATGGCGGCAGGACTTACCCAACAACGCGGAGAACCCAATAGACGCTCTGTTGAGGGAGAGTGACTAAGATCACCCAAAGGAGATTGATGTACAAACTAAGCGTGTCTACCATAGAGACTTCATGATAGAGTTAGGAGCATAATATCATAATCATCAACATCATATCACTATCATTAATTACATTATCAATACCAAACATATGTGTGGTGTGGGATCTTGTGTACGAATGCACGATATGATGTGGAATCTTGTGGACGAATGTATGATAAGATGTTGAGTTGACCTCAGAGTTCGTGAACTCATTCCTTTTGTATGTTTGTTTCTATTAGAATATTCGCAGGTCATGAGAACTCCTTCAAATGGAGGATTCGCGGCGGCTTCTGAAGGAGTGACTGAAGAAGATATAGACTTGCATGGAGCTTCATGCCTGTGCAAAGACTATTCTTATGAGGTTGGATTCCATTAAGGAATCAGTTTAGTTTAATTTCCGCTGCAACAAACTATGTTCCATTCAAACTCTGATGTCCATTTTGAATAACTTTAGATATATGGATGACTGTAACCTTTTGATCAATCAAGTTTGATAACT
Source organism: Hakea prostrata (assembly GCF_041222555.1). Lineage (NCBI taxonomy): Eukaryota > Viridiplantae > Streptophyta > Magnoliopsida > Proteales > Proteaceae > Hakea > Hakea prostrata. Next base: position 25,116,717 of record NC_142610.1, read on the forward strand.
TTATACTTGAACTTGATTTATTCTTGTCCTTTTAATTATGATATATCTTGTGTTGTATGGAATTGTCACTGAACCTAGGTCCTGCGGTGTATCACCCCCACGGGTATTCGAGTATGGCCGGATCTGGCTGGGTGGGGTGTGAGAGAGGTGGTATCAGGGCCTTGGTTCATACAAGTCCTAACTTCATGTGATATAGTAGGGGCATTCTTGAATCATAGATCCAGAAGTGACTTAAATCTTTCTTAGAAGTGAATAATAGAAACTTGGATTAGAAACTTGAATAAATGAAGCATAAAATACCAAGTTTGAATAATGCACAATAATTAAAGTTTATGACTTGTAGTTGGGTTGTAGTCATGGTTAAAGTTAAGTTGTCAGTTTTATGTTATTGTGTATGTGTGTTGAGTTGTGAGTTGAGTCTTGAGTTGAAAGTTGTCGTTGTGAGTCGTCTTTGTGAGTGAGTCTTTGTTGTGAGGTATTGTCGAGAGTAAGCTCTCATGAGTCTGAGTCGTCTTGTCATCGTGTGTTATCGTATGAGTCTAAGTCAAGAGTCGTTGTTGGGAGTAATGGTTGTGAGTGGTCATTATGAGTTATAAGTCATGACTAAACATTTACAATTACTAATACAACAAAAGAAATGCATAATGTACAATAACATAAGTGAGACAAACTGAATTTCATTAATCATATAAGAGCTTTTTACAAGTCTGAAAGAAAATACATCTGTTAAAACATAAAAGGAAATTCCTAGCACTATCTATTTAGGTGATTGACCCTGGTGATCTGTCTGGTCCGTCTTGGATCTGAACTTCTTCTCTAGTCGTGCAAATCTTTCTCCCAAGGTATACATATAAGACCATATCCTCTCTTGTCAAGCATTTATCCTCTTAAGCATGGAAGAAATCGATGACTGATGAGAAGCCACACCTGGAGTCTCAGAAGTCGTATGGAATGGGGAGCATCCAGCCGAATTGTGTCGAAATCTCACAAATGGTGTGTCGAGAGAGCCTACCTTTGGTTCCATGGGAGAGATGCCCGTACCCAAGGTTGCATACCTCGGAGTGCTGCACGTAGAATGGTATATATGAGATCAATGAAATACCCCGTATATAAAGCGAAGATTGTGTGTAGAGAAAGTTACATTTGATTTTGCGAAGAAGATGTCGTCAAATCCCACGTTAGAGCGTTGCACGTGGTTAGATTTGAGTTAAAAGTGTAGAAGAACCACCCCAAGATAAGAGAGAAGGTGAAAAGATAGAAAAATGGGTGAAAAACATGTTTTTTGGGGCTGTAGGCGCACTGCGCGCGCAGCAGGCGCAGACGGCCGTGCCAGAAGCGCGCGCGCCGCGCAGGATGGCAGAGCAGCGCGCGCCGCGCAGGATGGCAGCGCCGCGCCGCGCAGGATGGCAGCGCAGCGCCCGCCCGCAGGAGGCACCCGCGCGCCCCCCAGGAGCAGCGCAGCGCCGCGCGGGTTGGCTTGTGTCGCCCTTGTTTCTGGTAAACAAAATTGTTTACCAGATACCGGGAACCCCGGTCAGACGGGCGGTCTGACGTGCGACCGGCCCGACCCCCCTTCCCCAGGTTTTTAAAAAAAAAAAAAAAAAAATCCCTTTTTTTCTTTCCTTTCTTTTCTTTTCCTTTTGGGCCCCTGATTTCATAGACCCTCCTGGTCTCTTTTAAAAAAAAAAAAAAATTGAAAATTTCTTCTTTTGGGCATCTAATTTCAAAAACCCCCAAGTCCCCTAAAAAAAAAAAATTTGAAATTTCCTTTTCCTTGGCCCCTAATTCCAAAGACCCCTTGAAGTAGAAAAAAATAAATAAATAAATAATAATAATATTAATAATACAAATACAAATAAAAATAAAAATAAAGTTTGGGGGGGACCTTTTAAGCACTTCAATTGGTATTTATGTTTGCCTTAAGCTCAAATGGATGGTTGGCTTGAGGTTAAATACAAGAGATGGATGTATTGGGCTCATGCACTTGTGAAGTTGGATATGAAAAATTTTAGTGCAATCTTTGGTATGGATTGGCTGGCAGCTCACAAAGTAGCCATCTCATGTCTTGATGGGGAAAGTTCGATTTCATTCCATTGATGGCCTTGTTTTCGAGTTCCTGGTGGTGTGGGAAAACATCGTGGAGAAGACTATAGTGGTGGCACTCCAAACAAAGGAACTAGTGGGGGTGCTAAACTATGGGCTTCCATAAGAGAAGAAGGAAGTGAAGTCCATTGAAGACATTGAAGTGGTGAAGAACTTCAAGGATGTTTTCCTGGCAAATTACCTGGAATATCCCAAGAAGGGAGTTAGAGGTTGTCATTGAACTAGTACTCGGAGCTGCACATGTATCCAAAGCACCATACAGGATGGCACTGATGGAGTTGAAAGAACTTTAAGGCCAACTAAAAGAGTTACTAGGGGGAGATTTCATCCAACCTAGTATATCTCCTAGAGGAGCTTCGGTGTTGTTCGTGAAGAAGAAGGATAGAAGTATGAGGATGTGTTTCGACTACAGAGAGTTGAACAAGCTTACTATCTAGAATTGATATCATCTACCGAGGATTGATGATTTGTTTGACGGGTTGAAGGGAGCCTCGATATTCTCTAAAATTGATTTGCGGCAGGGATTTGTAAGGTCGAATGGCATCACCTGGACAACTGGCTAATGCATTAGCTGCTTTCATAGATTTGATGAATAGGATATTTCATGATGTCTTAGACAAATTTATAATAGTTTAGTGACGACACCCTGAATTATTCTAAGGATGAGAAGGAGCAGGTTGAACACTTGAGGTTTGCTTTGCGAAGGTTGAGAGAGAAGAAGCTGTATGCGAAGTTTTCCAAGAGTAAATTTTGATTTTCACAAGAAATGTTCTTGGGTTATGTTATAACTACGGATGGACTCAAAGTGGATCAGATAAGGTCAAGGCAATGGCGGATTGGGATCAACCTAAGTCGGTTACCTAAATTAGAGGTTTCTTGGGACTTGCCGGATACTATAGGAGGTTACGGGAAACTTCTCTAGGTTATTCGCCCTGGTGACAAGGTTGACGAAGAAAGGTATGAAGTTCGTGTGGAGTGAATCATATGAAAAGAACTTCCAAGAGTTGAAGAAGAAATTGACCAATGCATCGAAGATCGGCCTTGGTTGTGTTTTGATGCAACACGGGAAAGTGATAGCTTATGCATCACAACAACCCAAGGTTTATGAACACAATTATCCCATTCATGATCTTGGGTTGGTTGCGGTGGTCGTTGCTTTGAAATTGTGGAGCCACTATCTTTTTGGAGAAAAGATATCCATTGTTCACCGAGCATAAGAGCCGGAAATTCAGAAGGAGTTGAATGTGAGACAATGCCGGTGGTTGAAGCTAGTAACAGGCTACTATTGCGATATCTAGTACCATCCGGGTAAAGTAAATGTAGTGGCTAATGCCTTGAGTAGGAAGAGCACTCGCGGAGTGATTGATCTTAAAGTTATTAGTAGCTTTTGCTGAACTCTATTATGAAGTTGGAGTTGGAGATTGTGCCGGAAGGTTCTGAGGTAATCTTTGCCACTTTGACAGTAAGGCTTACCCTAAGAGATGGTGTATCACCCCCACGGGTATTCGGGTATGGCCGGATCTGGCTGGGTGGGGTGTGACAGATTTAACCAAAACCTGCATACAAGAGGAACTTAGATTTCCAAGATGCTAGACGAGAAGCCACCTTGTCTATCAAGAACTGAAAGTCCTTGATACGGGAGAGGGATTGAAAGAGATAAGTTCCCAAATATTTGCTTGTAAAGTCCATTTTAGGGATTCCTAAAGTCTGACAACAAGAAATACGTTCATGAGAAGGTACATTAGGACTAAAAACAGCACCCACTCTTGTCAAGAGGGATAATGCAGAAAATAAATCTAATACAACTTTTATTGCTTCCAAATCTGGAGAGATTATAGTTCTACATAAAATAAAAGCATCATTAGCAAAAAATAAATGGGCGATCTCAGGGGTAGTCCTTCCAATTTTAATGCCTCTAAAATACTCCAACTCCCTAATTGCAAGAAGAAGTCATGACAACCATTCCATGACACATAAAAAGAGGTAAAGGCTAAGAGGACACCCTTGACAAAGACCTTTAGTTAGGCAGAACCGATTAAAAGGGGAACCTTGAAACTTAACTGAGAAAGAAGACGACTTAACAAGTCTCTCTAAAAGAGCTATCCAACTATAATCAAAACCAACAAAAGTTAGCATAGACAACAGAAAACTACATTCAACACGATCATAAGCTTTCGACAAAGCCAGTTTTTCCTGATTTTTTGTGTTGAAGAAGATAAAACATCTCATGTGCTATAGATATTAATAAATAAAAAATTGCCTACATGGCACAAAAGTCCCCTGGAAAGATGAAATAAACCGATTAAGAAATGGTTTCTTCGATTGGCCATCAATTTTGCCACAATTTTATTATTGAGAAGCCTTATCTGCATCAGTCGTCTTGTGAATCAAAGGTATCAGAGAATGATTTAAGCCAAAGGGCAAAGCACCAGTTAAGAAAAAAAGATTTAATCAGATAACAAATATCACTCCCCACAACATCCCAAAAGTCCTTAAGAAAAAACAGGCTTGAAAGCCATCAAAGCTTAGCGCCTTATATGGGTTAAGGGCATAAACGACTTTAAAAATCTCACTTTCAATACCGACAGTTTTTTGGCCAAAGCACAGTTCTCTTCAGACGAAATAATAGGCTCAAAAAGTCCTTCAACACAGAGGCATCAAGAAGGGCAGAGGATGTAAAAAGGTTGCAAAAAAGATGTGCAAAAGCAAAAGCTAACAACTTGTTTCATTAGATAAAATAGCAGAACTTTTCTCATTTATAAAGCTGTCACAGCAGGAGAATTTCATTTCATGAATAAAATTAACTACCAAAAATCGCTCCCGCCTCCACTAATCCACTTCCGTGTCTGTTCACAGTTCGCTTGCACCGATGATTTTGATAAAATACTCATCCCTCGTTGAATCGTACAGTTACATGACTTGTTGAGTCATCAGTGTAATTCCGTTTGGGATTTGCGATTCACCTTGACAAAGTTGCATTTCAATTTTCAACCGTGTAATTGTATGTATGAGTGTTAATACAATCACCAACAAATCACGAATAAGGATACAAATTAATAAATAAAAGAAAATACAAACATTTAATTTAATTCACAAACCACATCTACAACAAGCCAAATCTTTTAACCAATTGTCAAAACCACATCACAAAAACTCTCACCTACATTTCTAATACAAAAATCTCAAAATCTGACAAAAACTCCATAAGAGAATATAGAATACAAGTTTAATCAAGTTAAAAAAAAAATAAAAAAAAATTAACAAATCAGAAAAATTGCACCATATGGCCCAAGTCTTCTGCTTCCATCACAGATTTCACAAATTAGGTTAATTTTCAAAGTCAGCGTACATAAACTCAGCTCACAGATAACAATGAGCATGAAACATGAGAGACGAGAGGGTGCCATGCATATGTTAATCTTATTTGGATGGCAATCTTACGTTCCTCAGGCACCCCTTATGTCTAGGATGGTCTTCATAATCTTTAGGGAAACCATTTTGTTGGTAAAAAAAAAAAAGAAAAGAAAAGAAAAGAAAAACCCATTCTCACTGATTAATAGAATGGACCTGGACCACCAAGGTGATATTCTAATGATCCCAAGCTCGCTTCCATTTGGTTTGGTATCTCCGCTCAGTCATGTCCCCTTTAACCTGGGTATTTATTGGGTTACCACGCTGAGAGGGCTAAGTGGCGCCACTACCACATCCCTTCGTGATTAGGAAAGCAAAAAACAAACCATAATGCGGTACTTATGAGTTACGATAAAGTAGCACAAACGAAGGCCATCATCCAAGAGAGCCCACAGAATACTCTAACCACCCCCCAATAGTTCTTAACAATTGGGCTAAAACAGACAGTGCAATTAGCAAACTAGTGTGTCCTACAACTAGATATAACCACCACTACTCCCACATTTACTCATTTGAAATGCAACGAGCACCAATCATTAACATATGGCACACGTCAATTTTCTGCTAACACCTTTGATGGATTCGAACGTTACTCTAGTAGATGTCATAATTATGCTCCGTGTATATCTCACACTTCTCATTAATTATTAATGAATTTGCAAAATCTAGAGCAGAATCATACTCGGAGATTTCTTGGTTTTCTTGGCAGTCTCTATATTTTAACAGAATCACAAGGAAACAAGGAATACTTCCACACAACGCTCGTCTCATAAATCATTAGAGATGCACTGACTCCGGCCTCTTATCACCAGACCAAGCCCTTTCTTCTCCTATACCTCTCTACATTGTCTGTGCTCATCCGCGATTTTTCAGGCTTATTGGTCTTTTTTGACTTCTCAAGTCTACTATCTAAACTGTTTCTTGAGGCCTCAGGACGGTCAGATTCCATCTCGGATGCACCTGAAGTTCCACTCTCTGATTGTTTACCCTGATTCTTGTTGTTCACCATTGCTTTAGAATCATTGGTTGCACTCTTTGACTTACCAACATGGACCACAAATTTCTTCAAGTGTTTAATGTACTCCGGATAAAGTTCAAGATTGCAATGGCCACCACCCTTTATCCAAAGGGGTTCATATTTTTCCTTGCTCAGTTCCCAGAGTTGCTTCCCATGGGAATAATCTACAACTTCATCTGTCGTTCCCTAAAGAACAGAAAATTGACAACTTATTATTGCATTTCTTCAACAAACTATACAATAAAATTCTACACAACAACTACATGTAATGATGCATAATCCACTTCTCATTGTTGATGTGGAAACTCTTTCAAAGAGTCTCCCCATAAAAGAGCACTACATTCCTCTAATTAAGCCCAAGTATTTCAATGGTTCTCACACAAAGAGATCTCAATGTATGGAGGCCTATCAACCATCCTGTGTATATGTTGAGATCAATCAGTAGCAATAATGGAATGCAGGAAATTAGAAATGAATGCATCAGCAACAATCTGGACAAGCATCCAAGGGTAGGAAACAAAAGAAAGGCGGCTCAGATCTCTTGGTCAAATAAAAGAAGATTAACAAGGCATTTATAAGTAACTTTCTTCTTGTTGTATGTTGATATACATTGCTCTGCCCTTTACTTGACAGGTTGAGCTTTTGGGATTAGCAATTGCAACATGGTACCAGAACCAAGAGGTCAATCCTTGGCAAGCACAAGGGGTCAGTGTTGTGTGGTTTTTTTTTTGGATGAACAATTTGGACCATTTCTCGATTTGTGCATGTCATCCTTGCGTAGGGACCATACTAATCTTCTGTATCTTTCCAATTTTATCGGTTGTCTCCGAAGAGACATCTGTGTTGTGTGCTGTTGTGCCCCTTGGTGTCACATTCAGAACTGTTTGTTCGATGGTATTTCTCGGAGGGGACGAGGGGTTGAGAGAGGGTAGGATTCACATGGGGTGGGTATTGTGTGTTGTCTACATTGCTGTCGACCTTACTTAATAGCTTGAACTTTTGAGATAGTTATAACAATGTGACAAGTTCAAGGTGTTAAAATGAAAATGGGGATGGGTTCAAAGACTATGGCAGGGAAGGAGCACTAGAGAAGATTACCAGTAATTCTTTCAATAGAATACCTATCCCTAGAATTACACTGAGACAAGACTCTTATAGTCTAGAGATAAATCAATCTATAAATTAGTGCAAAATAGCCTACAAATCCAAGTAACTCTACCATCCCAAAGTCAATGAGAAATTAGACTTTTAACAACAGATATTCATCTTGTAATGATCTCTTTTTTGGCAAGGAAAAAACATTTGATTTGAGTATGATTATTTCCTTGTTTTTGTTTGAAGAAATAGAATGTCTCTCATCATAATGTAGTTTTCTCCTCAACACTCTCTTTCCTACAATTTATAGTTAGGAGGGTTGTTATTGTTATTGTTGTTATTATTATTATTATTATTATTATTATTTGGATGAATGAAATAATCATTAACCAAAGCCCAAGAAGGGGAGAGGGAGGGGGGGTTACATCCTACTAGATGGCAAAAGCTGAGACCCCAGGAGACAACAATATTCTTGTTCCTTTGAGATATCCAAAACTGGGGGATGGGAGAGACACTGTCATCGAACTGAAACATCAAAGCAAATGGCTCTCCAAATCACATCTAGGGATCTAGATTTGGACGTCCATCTTTTGAGATTCCGCTATCACTAGGAGGATTATTATTCATCCTATTTTTTCACGTATTACTGATGTGAACACAAATTGACCCCCCCTGCCTGAACCCTAAAGTGGGCCCCAAGACCCACCCAAGCAAGCTGACCAAACCCTAGTACAAGGTATTTTGGGCATTTAAGCTCTTATTTCACTGCTGGAATCTAATTCAAAATTCTCGTAGAGTCTTAGTCTATTTTAGATTTCTAAATTGAGTTGTGATTGAGTTGGTTTCATTAGCTAAGTTGTAGATAAGATAAAGACTCTTTTCACAAGAAGAGTTTCTGTCTTTTATGAGTTCATTTTTTGCTGTGAATTACTTAGGTAAGGAGTCTTTTTCTAAAGAGGACTCTTATAGATAATGTCTTTTATTCCAAGAAGAATTCTTTTTATTTAGGTGGTTCTTAATTTAATTACAAAAGGGTATCCTAACTTATAAAGGAAACCTAGTTGAGTTGGTCTCTAAGTCTAGTTAAGTCAAGATAAAGTCTCCCAATTTGAGTTAAGTTGTTTCATTTTGATGTAAGGCTATAAATAAGCCAACCTATGATTGTAAATTTTGGTCTGCATTGAATAAAGATTGAATATTGCTTGTGGGAAACAAGTCGGGGTTCTCTTTGGGAAGGCCTTGTTGGATTTATAGCTTCTTGATTCAATTGAAGCAACCTCTCTTCAACATATTAGCAGCTCTCTTCATCTCCAGCAGTTAAACAAGTACCAGCACCCCCTTCTCCCACCTCTGCTCCCCATAGCAGCCCCTCCCAACCCAGTTTTCCCTTTTGCGCACCTAGGAAACCCCACCCCCCCCTGCATTGCAGCCCTCTATCCCCTCTTTCCCCTACTTGACAGCACCATAGATCCCCATCCCTTCCCCTCCCCTGTTCTGCGCAAGGCAGAACCGCCCATCCTAACCCCACAGACCTTACAGCCCCCTCCCCCCAGCTAATTCAGACCCTTAACCACCTAACCCCCCCCCTCCTGTGAGTCCATTAGGCCCTTCCCCAACATCCCCAGCCCCCACGGTTCGCTCAAAACCCTCCCTCTCTCTCTCGGGTATCCTGTTCTGTTGGCAGAACAGAACAGAAGGAAAAATCAGAAAAAAAAAAAAAAAAAAAAAAAAAAAAAGAGAAGAAGAAGAAGAGGAAGAGGAAAGAACAAGAAGATGGAAAAGATTCTATCAAGATCCAATCCATTTTTTGTTACATCCCACAAAGAATTGGAAAACCCTAATTTTATCTTTCTTCCCAATTACCACTACCCATATAGATTTTGGGTAAAAAACCTAACAAACCTCAGGATCTCAATTTTTGTTTCCTGGTCTTTCCTTCCAATTTCCATCTACGCATAGGTTCCCAAAAGATTGTTGGGTCCTAAATTCTAGGTAAATTCTTTTAGAAACCCTAACCCTAGAATTGGGTTCACCTCAATTACCAAACAAACTCACAAAGTGTTGGCATGTCCAGACAGTCTGAATAGATACAAACACAAATCTGGTTATATGGAGGAGAGGACCCGTCACTTTTTGCTTAAGCTCAGTTATATCAATGGTCTATAATAGAAAAGCACATAAAAAAGCATTCACTTGATGAAGATGGTTAAAGAAAGAAAAAAAAAAAAGGAAGTTTTACCAACCACAGAGGGGAAAGAAAAAAGAAAGACAAGCTTTGAAGACTGAGGTGAAGAAAACTACTCACATGAATTACCAGAACTGGGCAAGTCACCATGGCAATTTTGTCAATATTCTGATGAGGAGAAAGAAAAAAAGAAGGGAGAAATAAGTTTCCATTTGCCACATAAAACTTCAAATTGGGAAGTGGCAGGTTATACCTGTGATAAACCCAAACCCTATTAATGCTGAAAAACTATATCCCCATTACATGAAGCATGTACTTAGCATAATAAACCATAGTTAACATACTAGTTCTAGTTTTGGGTTTTATTTATTTTATTTTATTTTGGGGGGGGGGGGAGTGTGGGGGAGGCTGAGGATTTTTTCAGAAATGGCGAAGGGTAAGACAACCCAGTGCTTTGGCATACAAAAGTTGACCTAACCCAGAAGCGTCAAACCAGACCTAAACACTAGGTGCGTGGCCTGATTTGACCCAACACATTATCATCCTTGTATAAAATGATCATGAAAAATAATACTATAGGTGCAGCATTACCTTGTAAATATCAAACCAGTATGTTCGTTTGACAGGGTACAATACTCTAATCCCAGAAAGGATGGGGCTATGAAGAACCACGGCTCTCAAGTTTGTTAGACGAGAAGCTAGATCAAGAGTTGGGCCACTTCCGACAGACTGACCATATAAAATTAAATCCTCGTCCTTTACCCGATATTGCTCCTTGAGGCATTTATGCGCCGCCTCAATGTCTGCATATGTATTAGATTCAGAGGGCTGTTTCAAGAGAAAGATGAAAGTTATAGCATGTAAACAGGTATATGATAGCAACTAAGGATACAAATCTGCCAAGTATTAAATATGCATTATCTGGCAATAAGTTACAGTAAAGCTATAGGGGGAAGTTCAATTATTATTTTCTTGCTATTAGGAAATCTGTTACCCATATACAATTGGACATTTTCTAGGCATACAGTTCACATGAAGGCATAGAGATTTAAGAGGTAGATCTCTGACTATGTACAGTTTAGTCATTGTTTTGAATTTTTCTAGTGTGTTCCTAATATTACCAATAGTCCTCATTCTCTTTCCTGGAGACATTAATTGGTGAACTTCAATCCAGGGACATAAATTAGGTGCTTCCAATTTTCTTTCTTGTCCCCTTTCTAATTAATGGAACTAGAATGGATCCATTTGTGCACTTAAGAAAACACAGTGCCAAATGGGAGAAGTACTTCGACTGATCGTAGACAAATTCAGAAAGAACATTAACAAAGGTCATTATGGGTAAATAGAAAGGTATATACAATAAACTATTAAAAAGAACACAAAGTTGTCAAGGCTCTTTCTTGGGTCCACTGTGACAACACTCCTATACGACACTTCTTGATTTTATATAAAATTATGCTTATTGCTTTCTTTTTTCTTTCGCTGAATATGGTTATATTATATCCTATTATCCTATATGCCGTTTACTATATCATGACTTTCTCTTCTTTTTTCCTTCCTATTACTGTAATCGATGTTCACACTTTACCAAAATTTCATGATAATATTCCATCTTGAACAATATTCTAAAAGAACATAAATTTTCAATTGATATTTAGGCTAATGTATCATTTTGACACATATCATTGGTATGAAAAGTAAAGTTTCAAATGAAAAGGGCTGAAATGATGATTTCAAGACAGACATAACTTCTAAACTTTTGCTTCCCTCAACCAGCTGATCTTACTTCGTTTGTAACCTTTCTCTTCCACATTGGCGAGTTAACCCATTAAGTTCACTTAACAGGCTTAGGCTCCAGCAAACCTGGTTTTTTGTATTTTTTGCCAAATCACTCTCATACGAGTGGGGAACTAAGTTGTTTTGTAGTTGAACGCATTGAAAACGAAGATTTGCTGCACTTGTGAACAACTTCCACAAGATTCAAAGTTAAAGGTATATCATTTTTTCCAGAAATGAGAATTTACATACACACATACATGCACACACACACACAAAAAAAAAAAACTCGGGTTTAATCAAACTTTTCTTAAGTTATAAAAGAAATTTATTTTCTTGAATTTAATTTTAAAAATTAAGGTTATGGAGCTCAATTTAATATATATTAGATACTGGCTGGCTTCATCCATTCTATAGGGGTGGTGAGTTTTATCTTCTAAATTTCAAGGTAGCTAGGTCAATTTTACATTCCATTAACATCTTCATAAGCATTAATCACAACAGTTCTTTATATCATTCACAGCATACCCCAAGTAACATTGACTTGGGATATATAGTGGAATATCTGGTGGCTACATTGAAATCAAATCCAACAATATTACCACAACAGCTACACGTTGAATCACCACAACCAAAAGGTAAAGCCCAACTTTATTCATCGAATTCATGTGCAAGTAGTCCCCAAACAAACTTATATAGATTACTCAAAAACAGAGTTAAATAGTTAAAAGGAAAGTTCTAGCCCAATTCCTAACTGTCAAGATAACTATGTTGCCTACAAATTAAAAAAAAAAAAAAAAATAACTGACTTAAAATAGGACAGGACTGATAAAATCCTACTCCAGCCTAGTTATAAAAAAATAATAATAAATAAATAAAATAAAATAAAATAAACTATATAATAAAGACACAACTAATTGATCCCCTAAGCTCTACCCATATTATAGGCCCATCAAAGTGGCCCACTACGAGGAAAACTCATTAGATCAAAGGACCACCACATACATAACCAAACCCAAAGCTTAATTCCACTAAAGCAAGCCAAAATATGTGATTTATCTACTTCACAAAGCTTCCTACAATTTAAGAATCCTATAACCTCCTGCATGAAAATCTCTTAATGTGCAAGTTAAAAGAAGGGTTGAAATTGGGTACAATATCCCAACCTTCTTGACAAGTAGAATAATAATGATGATAGGAAATTAAGGATCCTAGATGATCCCATAATTGTGGTTTTAAGAAACCAGAAAATTCCACACACAGAAACTGGCTTGGGTCCAAAATCTGATTAAGCAGAACCTAACCCAAGTTAAAACACACCAACCATGCTCCAGGACTACCAAGCATACCACTTGTGGCACAATAATTTTGGCACATCAATAAGAAAATTCATAGTATTCATTAAAATACAGAACCCTAGGTACATAAAATGTGATCTAGTCTCTTGGCAAAAATAGCTTCGGAGAAACTAGTTTATAGCAGGAGAAATTCTATTGCGCAGACAGAAATATCAGAACAATTCATGGTTGTCAAGGTGGTCATCCAGGCTCTTTCTTGGATCACAGCAACAGAAAACCTCACTGAAAATTCATTAGTTTATGTAGATTTATGTTTATGGCTTTGCTGTTTGAGGAGTATTCTTATAATGTATCCTATACAACATAACCTTTTTCCAATTAATGGGGTCAACTACATGGATCTGAAATAGCCACTGTGCAAAAATAAAAATAAATCCTATAGGGGATTCGTGACGCCCACACGAGGGGGCGCCAGGTGGCCGCCTCAACTCCGCGGAGGGCACAAAGAAGTGCTCATACAACCATAGTCATAGCAAGTTGGACAGCCTTCAGAAAGTGGAGGTAAGGCTGCATGCATAACAGCCTTCCCCAAAGTCTACACTACAGTTGCAGGAGCCTCGTGCACTAGGTACAACCTTCTATTACACAGTCGTATAGTGCACAATCACGGATTCTTGTCTCCTAGGCGCCCCTCCCAACACCTAGGGTTGACTAGTTGCCTTGACAACTGTGCTTTCAACAGTCAGGTTCAATTTTGGGCTGCTCGACTAGTGGTCCTTAGAAATTCTCAAACTTCGGAGTTTAAAAAGTACTTGCTTTTGTATTAGCCTTATCAGAAGTTATGTTTTTTCATTTCATTGGTTTCAATAGACACCTCCCCTAAAAAGTGAGACAAGTGAATTGTCATGATCACCCAAGAGAGGACTCTCAAGTTGTAAGAAGGATCAGGATAGGTAATGCCTATGACAAGACTAGTTATATAAAATGTTTATCCTATGAGGCTTAACACTAGCAGCCTTGCCTGCAGAGAGTGTACTTATTGAAAGTGGGTTAATAACAGAGATATATATATATATATATATATATATATATATATATATATATATATATATATATAAAACAAGGGGAAAAAAGGCTCTCAAGGTATATTAGGAATCAGAATCCAAAGCATCCAACCTTGCCAGTTGATTGTCCATAGCCAGAGTAGTCATACCTGAGAAAACCATGAAACAAATTGTGAGACGGTGCGACTCTGCAGCATCATATACTTCGCATAAAAATTGCCATATTTTAAAGAGAAAAAAAAGGTTTGGGAAAGTATAATCCAAATAAAATTAAGGATTCTCTGATAACACAGCATACTACGAAATACAGTTAGTAGCATATCATTGTGTAAGAAGAAGAACAGGGCAAAAGAAAACCTACACATATGCACAACATTAGCCCCAAAACTTTTGAAGACATCAACAATTAATGGTTTAACTAAAAATAGACCTACAACATCAGCTAAGGGAACTCTAGATAACACCAGCAATCTAGAGAACTAGTAAATAAACAAAATGGCAGTTGCAGATAATTCAATACAACCTGCTTTTTTGTGAGTAATAATATTCGCAGCATGACTACCACAAATTAGGCCATCTCACAACTCAACATGACCAGAAGAAATAGGAACAACTTAAAAAAACCCCAATCAGTAAACCTCAGAAAAAAAAATATTTGCTTAACTATGCTTTCATCTCTGTGGCAGCTACCAAATGATAGTTACGGCATTCAAATTCATCAAATGGACCTACATAAGGAGAATGCCATCTCATTGCTTTTTTTACCACAAACTTGCACAGAGCATAATCCTTGATGCCAATTCTTGATGAATCGGTAGAAGAAAATTTTCAGCAATAACTTTTGTTTCTTTCCCTCTTCTCTGACATTGTAACAACTGCACAGATGCCATTTTGTCTTTCAAAAGAAGCAAACTCATTAATTAATCAAGAAATATTAGATGATTTGAAGATCTCAATGTCCAAAACAGTGTCTCCTCAAAATCAAGTTAAATTTACTTAAAGGCTCCCAATACAGACATAAAGAATCCACCACTCAACTCTGAGCTCAAAACAAATTCCTGTAAGGATGCAGAAAATGTATGGAAGCTGTAAACAAACAATCACACAACAATGAATCACATGGTTAGGCAGGATTGCCTACTCCCACAGTGAGATAAAATACGTATGGAGAATAAGATTACAGCCACTTGTCCCATGCCTCTCTCAGATTACAAAGAATAAACTAGCTAGAAAATCATAGCAGCATTATGCTCACATAATTTACTGAAATACACATATAAACATAAAAAGTTCATTGAAGATTAGGCCCGAGCCTCAACCCTGATGGATCCCATCAGCCCTTTGGAATCAGCCCACAATCCTAGGCAATGGAATACAAGATACTGTACCTTCAACACCCCTTAACTCAAAACAAGGGCAAAGGATATCATAGAGTATGAAACCTTCAATGCCAAAATCTTGAAAGGAACTCCACCACATCATATTTCTTTACTCTTTTATCAGAATAAACAATAAGAATTCTCCCTATGATGGAATAGACTGCCAGATAGGGCCCAGCATTGGAACTAGTAATAGCATCCACAAAAAAGAAATTGAATCCACTCGTCAACTTCTGTTTCAATACACTTCTACTAATTGCTTATTCCAGTATCAGCAATTGAGCTTCACTTTCAGTGAAACTATTTGAAAGGGGGTGTCAAAACATAATACGTGAGGAGAATGATTGAGATCTTTGTAGCCTGATACTAGGCTTATGACTATATATGCGAGGAGAATGACTGAGATATTTGCAGCCTGACACCAGGTTTAGGACTATATACACGAGGAGAGTTCTTCTTTCTTACAATTCCCCCAATCAATTTTTCAGAAATTATATTCAAACCTTGCCCTCCAGCTTTTTATTGTCTTTATTTTTTTTGTCAGCAACATGATAAAGGAAACAGAAACGTCATCTTTGTCTTTATAAAGTCTCTCCCAAAAAAAAAAAAGAGTGAAGAAGAAAGAAAGAGAAGTTACAGTAATCAAATTAATGACAGGTGAAGCAATCTTAAACTCACTTTCACCAAAACAAAAGCAAAATGCAAAATTTTTCCCTGTTGACAATCGGGAACCTAATTAGGCAAGCAACAATCGAATTTCCAGAATCCGAATAAAATTTCAGTTTAAACAGGATGCAACGTCCCAACCATTGAATAGAAATTAAAAATGGAAGCATTACTAACTAGTATAAGAAAAACATTGCATTCGAAACATAAATAACTAAATAAATAAATCAATTAAATGAGACGGGAAAAAAGGGAAAGGAAAGGGCATATATAAGTAGAGTTACCCCATGAGGTTGATACGGAGACGAATACTCAATTCAACGAAGAGCTCCAACATCTGACCCAAATCGGCAGCATTACCATGAGAATAGAGGAGGGTGGCGTTGGCCCTGGGATGCTTCACATGAACAGCCACGATGTCGTTGCCTCTCCTGGTTCGGAGCTTCAACACATCGACATCATCGCGTCTTGGAGCCTCAGGAATATACAATCTGCCGCCGCGAGAGTCATCGGGGATCAGCTGGTAAGAGGGGGGGTTGGGAGGGAAGAAAGCGAATTTTGCGGCAATCGACGAGGTGACTCCGCCCATCTTCTTCTCATGAGAAATCTTGGATTCATAAAGGCAGAAGTACACTGGTCGCGTTTGCTGTTCAGATCTCAGCTCAGTTCTTCTTCGTCCCTTGGACTAAACTAGTGAGCGGTAACACAAGCAGCAGCAGCAGAAGAGGAGAAGACAGATTCGCAATTTCGAAATCCGGCGTGTCGGATTAAAGGGAAGCTCCGTGTCAACAGCTCTACCAGGAATCTCTCAACCCTCAGAACGCTAAATCGTTCTGGCTTGAAAAACAAAGACTAAAAACAGACGACGTTGGTCAATCAAAAACCTTTTATTTAATTATGTTTTTCCTCCACATCCTAATTTCCGAGCGCGTATGTGTGAGTAAGAGAGTGTGTAGCTTCTTTACTCCCTTTTCGCACACTTGTTTCTAGTCATCTCTTTTTGCTCGGAATTCTTTCTAATCAACAGCCGAAGAAGCAAGTACCTTTTTCTTTTCTTCCGGGTTTTCAGAGAAAAAACAAACACATATATCAAATCAACCGAATTAGGTACCCAAGATGAGAACTAAGGCAGCCGACCATGATATGCATTTCATCCAGCTTGTACTTTGGTTCATGATTTTTCGGTTCAGACTCTCCTCTACCCATTCAGATCCTCCTTCCCAAATGTCCCGAAACCTTCAAAATTTTCGCTCGCAACTCACCTGAAATAAAAATCAATTCAGATCTTCTGCCTCCGAAATTGTCTTTCATAGCCACACTTCTTGACACAGACTACTCGGGTCTTCCTATGTCAATGAAAAATTTTGAGGGTACCTCCCATGAGGTGAAGCAACATTTTTTTTTTTCTTTTTTTTTATCTTCTTTATTATTAGAATATAGTTTTTTTTTTTTTTTTCAAGAAACATTTGATTAACCGGAACGAGAAACAACAACGGGTAAGGAACAAGCTCCTTCAGCCACTGAGTGGATAATGGCCAATCCAACGGATTCTCACACGTCAGGGCCTCCTGTGCCAAGGAATGGGCTACAGTTGCCTCCTTTGGAACAAAATGAAACTCACAAGAAATGAGGGCGTAGCCAGGCCTCCGAATATCAGCAACTACATTCATCAGCCTAGTTGGGACTGGCAGAACTGAATGTAAAAGCAAATTGATCACAGCCAAGACAGTTTGATTCAATGGTGATATGAAGCCAACCTTCCCCAATGGCAGTCCATAAGCTTTGCTTGATACTCAGCGCCTCGCCAACATTAGCTTCTCCAAAAACCATAGGAATTGATCTTGCCATTAGAAGATCACCGCGCCAGTCCCTTACAACAAATCCAACTCCACTAGCCTTTTTATCTTTTCTCAATGCTGCATCAGAGTTTATTTTGAGTATTCCTATTCCAGGGGGATTCCAGGCTAGAAACTCACCTTGATAACTCTAAAGATGAGACTGGTTTCTCAGAGATTGGCCATGAACCAAGCTGAAACGATTTGTTGCTGTGTTGTTGATAATATTCTGTGCCTCGATGAACTCTACTGCAGCCTTTGAAGTCAGCTGAATCACTTCTTGAGGATATAGTCGCATATTCGCTTACGTCTATGTATGTATATGTGTAATTTATGTCAAAACCTCTATGTAATATCTTTAAGACAAACTTGAAGCTATCCGCTCCATTAATTCAGGAAAGACTCCCATCGAAATAAATAAAAAATAAAGAACACTTGGAATAAACTAGTCTCTAACTTCTAACAAGTGTCACTTCCTAAATTATACACCCTCTAAAGAATGAGTATAAATTCGTATATCAAATTTTATTCGTAATTATATTATATATACTAAATATGAAAAGATCATTTATCTACAAAATTATAGATAAGCTTTAGGTAGGCTGGATAGAGCACTGATAGAAAAGAAACATGAAGACAGATTTTGAACAACACTGAGGATGTCAAGAGAGGCCAAGTCTAAGGAGTTTCGGTGGTTGTCAAGACTGACCGAAGAGCAAAAGTAAGACTTGAGCAATATGAGAAGATTATACAATAAGAAATTAGGGTATACGCATGATTTTTTGCGATAAATACGTAGTAAGAATGATTCCCTTTCTGTAGCATGTAATCCAAATATATAACTCTAATCTCTATTAATGGTATACTATACTATATATATACACAATCTCACCGGATCACATTAATTAATCTTGTATCCACTGGAACTGGATGGTTGACGTATGCAATATTCATCCTTTTCCGCATCATGCATCTTGCCATTAATTCGGTCTTCTACTCTTCTAGAAGGAAGATTAGGATCTGCATGCAATATTAATCTCTTTTATTAATTGTTTCAGTATATTGTTTTACATTCATTCTAATAATTAAATAGCTACAACATCCTCTACTTCATGAAAGCCCCTTTGACTTTTAATGTATTTATTTCAAATTTCTCACTTTCAAACTTCATTTAAAATTGAAGGTTGTTATAAACAAAATAAAAATATTTCAAACATTGAAAGCACTATATATATATATATCCATTTTATGGCGCAGGACTGAAGGAAGGCCCCTACTGGTGGGGCTGAGAAATAATGAGCAGCGTAGTGCCCCGTCGTTATACAAAGGGCCACAATCCCCTCATCCCCTCATACTTTATTGATTGATAATTCCAACACGACTGTTGAGCTTTGTGAAGACGATCGAAGCGTTTTAAGTTCATATTAAATACTTTTCCATAATCAAACTAGACTTGTAAATGGATAGTCGAAATCTGCCTCCGAATTTGCATTCGTATTCGTTTAAGGGTGTCCGTATCAAAAAAAAAATTTACCGGAAAATATCCGTATACATCCGTTAAACAACCGGATTTAGATTCACATAATTGCTTATCGGATCGGATAACATCCGGATAGAGTAAACTATTCAACATTTTTTCCTCTAAAAATGGATGATAGTCGGATTAAAAAAATCGGTAATTTGATAATCAGAAATAAAAAATTTATCCGATTAGAGTAAAGTATTAAACATTTTTTCCGGTAGGTAACTAGAATTTATAAATCAAAAATAAAGAAAATAAAAGAATGATAATTACCAATCAATAATCTGATAGTTTATCGGATCGGATTGTTATCTGTTAAAGTAATCTTCAGAGTAATTAATCTGAAGAGTCAATCGTGTTATTTATAGTATTTGAGATTACAAATATAAGTGCCACATGGCTTACATTAGGAAGTTTCCTTAACACCCCCCTGCAAACTCAAGCCACCATCAACAAGATTGAGTTTGGAACATAAGAATTTAAAACGAGGAGTAGATAAGGCCTTTGTAAGGATGTCAGCCAATTGATCGGATGTAGAAGTGAACCGAACAAGAAGATCTCCTTGAGCAACCTTATCTCGAACAAAATGGAAATCAATTTCAACGTGTTTAGTGCGAGCATGAAACACGGGATTAGATGATAAGTAAGCCGCACCTATGTTATCACACCATAATAAAGGAGGTGAAGATAAGGTAAGATGTAATTCTTGTAATAGAGATTGGATCCAAGTAACTCAGCAGTGGCCAAAGCAAGAGCGCGAAATTCGCTCGGTGCTAGAACGAGCAACAACAGATTGCTTGCGAGATTGCCAAGAAACAAGATTGGTACCCAAGTAAATGAGATAGCCACCAGAGATTTGCGATCATCAAGACATCCAGCCCAATCCGCATCGAATATGCATTAAGCTCCATAGAAGAAGTCCGACGAAGTTGAAGCCCATGACCTATAGTCCCTTTGAGATAGCGTAAATACGCTAACTCACGACCAATGGACACCGAGGACAAGCCATAAATTGACAAAGCTTGTTAACGAGAAAAAGCAATGTCGGGCGTGTAAGAGTTGCATATTGTAAAGCACCAACAATACTACGGTATTCGGTTGGGTCAGCAAGAGGATGCCCATCACAGCGAGAAAGAGTAGAGGACGAAAGCATAGGAGACCCAATGGGCTACAGTCCACCATATTAGTGCGTTGAAGTAAACTCAACAAATACTCTTTTGGGTAAGTAATAGCCCACTACTATTAGGAGTCAGATCAATACCCAAAAATAACGGGCTGGGCCCAAATCCTTAATGGCAAATTCTTTGGCAAGAGAACCCAATAATGTGTGAATAGTAGTTGCATCAGGTCCAAGCACTAAAATATCATCAACATAGATTAAAAGGTATATGGGTCCCATAGAATCTATGCGATAAAATAATGAAGAATCTGTGTTGGAGCCACAAAATCCCAAAGACACAAGAAACATGTTGAGCCGAGTAAACCAAGCCTGTGGTGCCTGTTGAGACCGTATAAAGATTTGCGAAGTTTGCATACATAATCCGGAAATTGAGAATTAACATATCCCAATGGTTGAGTCATATAAATTTCCTCACTAATGGTCCCATGCAAAAAGGCATTGGTGACATCTAATTGATGAATATGCCATTGATGGGTGACAGCCAAGGATAATAGCAAACGAATGGTTGTAGTCTTAACAACAGGACTAAAAGTTTCGGAGTAATCTATCCCATATTCTTGAGAAAAACCTTTGGCAACCAAACGTGCTTTATAACGCTCAATACTACCATCCGAGTGACGTTTAATGCGGTATACCCATTTACATCCTATGGGATGACGATCATGTGGAAGTGGGGTTAGAACCCATGTATCATTTGCAAGAAGAGCATTAAATTCTAAGTCCATCGCACATCTCCATTCAGCATTTTTAACAGCTTGTGAATAACAACTAGGTTCACGCAACAGAAGACATCAAGGCCATAGATATGGGATGCTTGGTAGAAGACAAGCTAAGAGGCATACGAGTAACACGAGTACCATCCATATTACGTGTTATCATATGATGCTTACGAATTAGCGGGGGCCCAACTGAAGGAGAGGCATGAGAGTCCGTAACAGGCAAAGAAGACCCATTAAAATCAGCAAGCCCATGAAGATCAGCAGATGTATTAAGAACCGACTCAATGATACCATGTTAAAGTAATCTTCAGAGTAATTAATCTGAAGAGTCAATCGTGTTATTTATAGTATTTGAGATTACAAATATAAGTGCCACATGGCTTACATTAGGAAGTTTCCTTAACATTATCAGATATTGGATAAAGTTCTGGAATCGAATTCGAATGCCTTCTCTAAATTTAGGCCGGATTTAGATTCGAATAACGGTTTTGCCATTCGGATGAATTCAGATACTGGTGTATTCGAGCCGATCCGTTTGCATGTCTAAATCAAACTTCCAAACCCCGTTTGACTTTGAAAATATCACTCATTCACACCAAAAAGAACTTTGAAAGTATCAACTGCTACCTGTTTCTCGTTTTCTGAAGCCACTAAATCCTGTCAAGATGATATATATACTATCTTCAGATTTCAGAGTGATCGCAAAGATGCAGGAAGAAGCTTTGAATCGAAGAAAATCAATCGGAGCCCATAGGCAATTGGATCATTGTGGTAGTTACATGTATCAAAATTACTTCCTCAAACCAAAATTGAGAATCAAACAAAATCCTCCTCCCTCGCTGTTCCATTGGAGTTTCTCGGTGAAGCAGTTTTTGCTGGGGGTACTGGCCCTTGAAATAGCTTTCTATATCTCTTCGTCTCAGTTTGTGTCTCGTTCAATTAATCAATGCGTGACTGTTATGTTATTGTAGCTAGTTTTTGGGGGCGTTGAAGCCGCGTTTGGACGTGTAGGAGGAGTCGTGAAGATAGCTACAGGATATTGTGGAGAAACAAAAAAACCCAAACTTGAAAAGGTCTAATTAAAGAGATCCATTTTGAAGATCTTTCCTTCTTGTCTCAAGGATTCTTCGTTGGTGGTACGTAATTCGTGATTTGCAGGTTCATGAAGGATTCACGGCCACGGGTCACACTGAAGCAGTCAAAGTCATTTACCGATATACGACACACGTACGGAAGATACCTTACCGGTCTCTATGTGACAAGTTCTGGGAAACCCACGATCCCACCAACAAACAGTATCTGGTAATTCTCTTCTCTTTGCTGACAAGGCTTGTATCTTCCTTGTTGTAGTTCTTCCCTTTTAGCTGGGTTGCAGGATTTTGGGGTTAGTACACACAACACACCATCGGTCTGCTATCTTTTATGCAAGCGAGGAACCGAGGAAACAAACCCAGGAGTCAAAGATTAGGAGACAGATGAAACTAAACAAGCGGATTGTGACAAAGATTATTCCTTTGGATTATTCGGATTCCTTCTTCGCAGAAAACCAACATCAAAAATATTAATTGCAGAGGAATCAGAGGCTTTGCGAAAGTTTAAACCTGAGAAGCACGCAGCAGTTTGTGGATTCAACCATTTCATCTCTACTCAATGGGTACAGTATTATCAGAGAACCTTTACTTGTAACTGGTGTCGTGGTTAACAGAAGTGGAGTTTGGTTGGGCCACACTAGAACCAGCTGAGTAATAATCCAGTTCTATTAATTTGCAGGTTATTAGCTCTGGATGGAAAGGCGGCTGTTGATGAACTCGAGAGATTTATGACTAGTGCTGAGTTGCCCAAACAAGCAATGCTCGTCTGTGAGGGAATAATTCAAGATTTTGAAAGAAATGGAGGTGGATGCAAACACATTTTAGGGAAGACTTGAGTAAAATCTTTGTTATGTTGGGAGTTTATGCATGCTTTTTTTGCCTTGGTTGAAAGGCAAAATTGGGTGCCAGAGGCTTTTCTGAAGCTGCAATATGTACATCTTTTAATTAGTCATCAATTCCATCTTTTAGAATGGGAAGAAAAATCACTTCAGCCACCATGCATTCTAATACTGAGTTGCATCATTGAATTGTTACTCCTGATCTGATTTTAAGTTTCTAAAGATGAAGACTTAATTTGTACCGTTCCTTCTCGATCTGGTCCATTGCAAGTGAGATTTGACTCCACCACATGTTCTGTAGGGCGCTTGGTCTCCACTCTCCATTGAGAGGAATATGATACATCTTAGAATAATGTGATGGCTCAACAGGCTTTTCTCTTCAGTCTTCACCACGAAGAATGGAAACTCAATTGTTTAAATTTTAGTATCTATGGTTATATACTTTTATATATATACCTCGCTGTGCTTTAGACCTCTTTATATACTCTCAATGTTACCGCGCACCACACCCCTTAAAAAGCACCTACAAAGTATGCGGCAGAAAGAATTCTCTCTCTACCAATAAGGTAGTAATAATTTTTAAAAATAAGAAGAATTTTGCTCCCATGCATGTACCGAAGGTGATTCCCCTCATCCATTGAAAATCATTTCCATTTAATGTGAAACGGATCAATAGTGGTGGAAAGGACCACCCCTCTAATTGAAGTGGTCCAAAAGTTGGGGATTTTGATCGTCAATAATTTAAAGACTTTATTTTTATTTTTCAGATAACTCCCTTTCTCACCATCTTTTATCAATTTGAAGAAAAAAAAAAAAAAAAACGTTGGTTCTAGACTTTTAGTACACTATGGAAGGTTAATCGTACCATTTTACTCTATAAGGGTTTCAAGAAAAATGAAAAAGAAAATTGTTAAAAGAGTTTGTTAAATATATTTGTTAAAACTTGCAAAGCACGGGGTCAGGGTGGTTCTACACTTGTACTTGTGCCGTGTTGGACCTGGACCTGGACCTGGACCTGGACCTGGACCTGGACCTGGACGGACCCTTTTGTAAATTAATTATAAGGTCCATTCCAATACCATTGCGTCAAGCAAACTCTTCTTCTAATAAATAAAACTCCCCTACGGGCCACGGGCCACGGCCTACGACCAACGACCAACTCGTCTTATAAATCAGATGCAAGTGAGAATGGTTCGCCCAATAAACCGATTCTCTGGTCTCTACATACATGGGGGCTAATGTCGACGAATTTTTATTACGTTTCCTGAATTGTGAGTTCTGAACGAACCATTTCTCCATTATTTCTCTTGCTTCTTTTCTGCTTAACTTTCATCTCCCATCGTCTTCTCTGCTTCAACCAGAATTCAATTCCACGTGTAGGTGTAGATGTAGTGTAATGTGCAACGTCCGTCGAATGGCTTGTTTAAATCTCTAACCCATGCAACCTTGCTTTTGTTCCGTCAAATCTATGAATCAGGAAGGCACCCAAATTCATTTCTTTACTTCTCAGGTTTCGAATTCTCTCTTCTGTCTCGATTTTCAGGATGACTGCAGAGTCATCGAATGGTCCAACCACCAGAGATCTTCTCTGCAACGCTGCTGCCGGTGCCGCCGCAGGTTTGTTTCTCTGCCAACCGTCTTCCTTTTTTATTTTTTATACCATAATTCACTAATTTTACTGTCTGCTAGAATTTTCGAATTTGCTTTCTAGGTTTATTACTATTCCTGTTCTTCAATTTTCTCGTTACTCCGTGCTACATATAATCTCTGCTATTTCGAATTTTATGTCGCAACTGCTGTTCTAGGATGAGATCCTATTTGGTTGGTCTAAATTACCGAAAGAAAGCTTGCAAAGGTTTTCTATGATCTATGATATATGATAAGGTTTCGTTGGATGACTTTCAAGCGTTTGCAAGTTTTTCTCCCACTAATCATAATTTCTCTATCATGTCGCACTGTAGGAGCCTTTGCTGCCACCTTCGTATGCCCTTTGGATGTGATAAAGACTAGACTCCAGGTCCATGGGCTGCCCAAAGCGCCTGCTGGTCACAAAGGTACAACAATTTCCAGATATCTGCTTCCTCTGTGGCTTAAAAATCTGTAATTTAGTAGAAATGGTTCTTTCAGTTTGCGGTAACCTTATTTTTTATTTTTATTTTTTTTGGAAGACAAAAGTAACCTTATTCTTTGGTCAATACAAAATTGAATGCTTTATATAGAAATCTTGTAATTTGGTACAGAGATTTGTTTGAACAGAAACTACGTATTTATTATATTATTATTTGAAGTATCGGTTGAACAGAAACCAACTATGGGAAAATCCTGGTCAGTCAGCGGCAGGGGGTCTGATAATAGATATTAGAGGCAAGGATGTTGTTGTTCTTTTAGCGTCCTCCTGGGAGTGAAGACAAACTTCAAAGCAGAGTTTGAAGGGCTGGTTAAAGTATTGGAAGTGGTGCGATCACATCACATACAACAACTCTGGATGAAGGCAGATTCAGTTTCTGTGTTAAGTAATGGCAGTGAATAAGAGGAAGATGCCTTGATTTATTTTGCAACAATGGCAAGTGCTCTCAAAATATCTGGGAGATATCGAGTTGAAAATAACTCATTGCTAACGGGGAACCAAACCTGATTGCAGACTTTCTTGTGAAATCAGCAGCAAAAGAGCATGCTTCAGTTACAATCAGGTTTTGGCCACATTGAATAAAATGGGAACTGAGCTGGGGCGATGCGGAAGTCAAGATTAAGAATAAAAAAAGGGTATGAGTGAGAACTCATAATCTGGGGTTATGTGCCATGCTGTTTTAGGGAATAACATCCTTTGAAGAAAATGTCTTGTTATACTCTGTTGTATATACTTTTTTACTTCTTATTTTAATATGATCGACTTCCGTTTTGAAAAAGAAAGAATATGGGAACTGGTTTTGGAATCCTGGTTGCAAGACAAACATTCCCGGTTCAAACCTCAGACAAGTTAGACAACTTTCCACTTGCCACTGCTTGGCCAGTTGAAGGTGTGGGTGCTGTTTTGGAGAACAATCAAAGATAGGATAAAAGGAAAACAAGAGAGAAACTTCAAAAGAAAAATGAAACTTTACATTGGACACTGAGGGTGTTAAAACGAATACCATGAAATAGCGAATCGAAAAAGAAAGAAAACGAAAACAAATAGAGATTTAATGTGATTCACACACCAATGCGGGTGTTACGTCCACGGGCGAAGAGGAAGAGCTTTTCACTATGTGGAAGAAGTACAAAAAAAGATCTCACAACCAATCGCGAAGAATGACGTTACAAGAACTCT
Source organism: Hakea prostrata (assembly GCF_041222555.1). Classification (NCBI taxonomy): domain Eukaryota; kingdom Viridiplantae; phylum Streptophyta; class Magnoliopsida; order Proteales; family Proteaceae; genus Hakea; species Hakea prostrata. The sequence goes on from NC_142610.1 coordinate 25,143,205, forward strand.
CACCCAAAACCCTAATCGAAAATCCCAAAATCTCTGAATGATGTGGTAGGCGAACGTAAGTTACATATATATAGACTCCATTGGGTAAACGGGTTGATCCATCAGGTTAGGTCCTATCGGCCCAGCCTTCCGCTTCCACCACAGATCTCCAAAAACTGGTCATTGGGGTTGCCCACCAAAATATGTTGGTGCGGGTTTGTTTTCCGAAACGGGTACAAGAATTCAGGTCACAACATAACATAGGGTCCTTTATGCTCTTGTTGTTGCAATTTACATGAACTCATCTTTTGCAGTGGAATTTTGTTATACTTGATGGGATGTCTGTTTAGTGCATGTGCATGTGGGATTCTATAATTTATTCAGATGGGGACCTGAGAACATTTCAGTTAATTCTTCCCAGCTTCCTTGTAGAGTTCGACATTGTAGGATATTAGCTTGAGGTTCTCTTTGACATGATAGTCATGGTTCCATCCTGGGACATATTTTATGTTTGGTCTAATTCTCAAGAAATATTAGTACTTTTCCCTGCTAATGGAAGATCCTCTTTTTTTTTTTTTTTTTGGGGGGGGGGGGGTTGGGGGTGTTTGGTTGGGAGGGGAAGACTATAAAGAGAGACAAACTAAGAACAGATTGACATTATTAAGTTTTATGTTGTATATACTTACACTCATTCCTGTTTGTGTTCATACATTTCGTTATTGAGTTATGGGTTATTGATATCTGAACTTTCTGATGCTATTTATTGTGTGATTAAAATCAGGGAGTATCATTGTTGTGAGCTTACAGAACATAGTTAAAAATGAGGGTCTGAGGGGAATGTATCGTGGTCTTTCTCCAACAATACTGGCACTACTTCCAAACTGGGCTGTGAGTATTATCTTTCTTAGGGCTTCCCCTCCCCCCCAAAAAAAATTAAAAAAATTATGAATGTGTCCTTTTGAGTCATTAGAAGGATTTTCTAGGATATGTGGTCTCTTCTACTTTTTCCCTTTGGATCTGACGATAATTTCTTCCCTTTTAAAAAATTAGGACCTGACACTTTTATCTACTGTAGGCTTTCCTAGAACTACTTTTCACGTGGGAAGGAAATTTACTTATTGAAAGCGGTTGTGAAGCCAACTCAGTTTCTTAACATATGATCAGATATAGGAGAATATTGTTTTATACAATACAGGCCTAAACACATGTAAGACGTAACCTATGTATATTTATGGATACTATCAGAACTACTGATAAAAACCATGGAACACAACCATCTTGGATTAATCAGGAAATCCACCTGACTTGCAGGTTTTCTGTCAGAACAAAACTGCCACCTGGAATTCGACCTAGGTTTCAAAAGCTTCTCCTTAGATTATCAAATTTCATTTGTGTAGTCCTTTATTGTTAAAATTAAAAGACTCTGAGCAGGATTCAATCTATAAGTCCAATCATTAGCTTGCTGTGGAGGTAGTCTAATTCTCCTGTACTCCGGGTAAAATAAGAAAGAAACAACTAAAACAAGGACAGATTCGAGCCTAACTAAAACACTTCAATGACAAGTAAAGAAATAGACTCTTAACTTACCTCCTACCTGTATTGTAGGACCATCAAGGTAACAAGGAAAACTCATTGGATCAAAGGTCCAATGCATATGTAACTAACCCTATGGGCTTCTTATTTCTACTAAAATAGTTGTTGAGGCATTGCACGAACAGCTTTTTATGGATTGATCCTTTCTGATGTCACCTTAATTTTTGCCCCCTGTGAACACTTTGGTTTGCCTTGGCATGGTGACAACTATGGCCTGAGAGGTTCCTTGTTGCCTAGCCGGTGTCTTGAACATATTGGTCATGCTGTGGTTTGTCCCCTCCAACACTTTCTGTATCTTTGACACAGACAACTATGACTATATCCCCACTTCACTGTTTATCAGTTCTTCCCGGCTTTTCATTTGTTAGGATGTAATAAATAAAATTCCTTAATTGGAATGGATGATCTGATATTCTTTTGATAGTAATATATGAATGTGAATGAATGCAGATACTGTATTTTTCTGTTTCAAAATATATGTCAGGAGATGCTTCTTTTTAACTTGAAAATAAATGCTGAAAAGTGCTAATTTCCTTCTTTAGGTTTATTTCACAGTTTATGAGCACCTCAAGGGCATACTTCATTCAGATGGTTGGTTCAAGTTTCCTCTAACTGTTTCCTTATTTTCTCATGAAGATTTATTTTGTCAGGAGAAGGCTTATTTGTGTCTTCTTCCCTTGAGGACGTGTTATACTGTTACTTAAGCTTAATTATTTGCAAGTTATGAACCTTCACTGACTGCAGTAAGTTAGTTTGGTACTTTGGTCTAACGGATATCAAATGGATTGATGCAGTGGATCAGAATGAACAACTTACACTTGGTGCAAGTATTGTAGCTGCTTCAGGCGCAGGGGCTGCCACAGCCATTGTGACCAATCCATTGTGGGTTGTCAAGACTAGACTCCAAGTATGTCCATATTATTAGAGTTGTTTAATAAATGATAATCATGTCTTACAAATTCACCTAACTGCAACCATGCTTTAATCTCTTGAGCACACAGAAGCTCTGAATCAATGCATTGGTCAGACCTTTCAATTATTTCTACTTTCCAATCACTTAAATCAGAAACATTTTGTAAAATATTTTGTCAAAAGGATGCTTTTCTGCGAAGCAGAAAGCAATTTTTTTTTTTAATTTGGGGTATTAATTTTTCATGATTTAATTTAGTTGATCAAGGACAGATGTGGTAGAAGTTTATGGGACCATGATGATCAATTGTAAGTTCAAAGGTGAGGTCTGATAAACAGGATGATTTGTTATAATGTTTAAATGTACAATGCACGAAGGATGCACCATAAAACTATAAGCAGGAACAGAGTAACTGGGATAAAGAGATAAGATCAGGTTCAGGAATGATGACTACCTGGTTGAGAACCTTGCTTTCTTAGAAGTTATATCCAGTCAAAGGGCCTTTTTGGCTTTACAATCTCCGTCAGTGACAGCAATGACCTAGTTTCCGTTGGTGTGGTTGATATCTGACTTCGATAAAAGAAGGATTAGTGTGTCCAAAGGATCTCTCCTCACCTTTTTCTTGGCAGCTGGTTTTCCATCAGTGAACCTACATTCTATCTAAGATAAAGCAGTGAAAACATCAAATTCCCCCGGAAAAAAAAAGTCAACAAACAGATAAAAGAAAAAAGAAAACCCAACAATCATCAGGTAGGCAGCAATATTTATCACGTGTGCTTTGCTTTTTGTTATGGAGACATAAAAAAGAGAACATTCAATCCTCCTAAAGTGTTAACAGAAAGTGTTGCACATGTTCAACCATACCTGAATTGGTTTCATGTTTTCTTTGTAGCCTTCTGCTGGATGTTCAGGTTGTCTGTAACCATGGAAACGGTTTTTAATTTTTGCATTTTGGATCAATATACTCCTAGTTAAAGAAGGATGCATTAGGATTTGTTCCATGGCGCTAGTTCATACTTCAAACAATCTATCTATAACTTCAAAATTCAGGGCAGTTAAATCTCAGTGTCCACACTGCAGTTGACAACTAACTAGCATGTAGAAGTGTATCTATCAGCTGTTCAATGTAAAGAGACTTTAGCTCCATTTTCCTCTGTAGTTTTACATATCTTAAGCTATGAATTTATTATTTGTTTCTTAGTGGTTGTGGAATAGACGTGATATCACGGAGCCTAAAGGTTCTAGCTTGTGTATGAAACCTCTGTTTTTTCTTTTAGTCTGATCTCTGATGTTTTAGGTGCAAATTCCCCATGTTTCCCATGAATTAACATTACACTATGAAAGCAGTTGTCAGGTTTAGTGGCAAGGATTCGTACTTCTTGGAATAATGTGCTTTTAGTTCATACTTCGGTTCCAATTAACATGAAAGTTTAATGCAGTTTATGGTCTCATTCCTTCTCTGGCTCATTTAGTATTGCCATTTGCCACAATGTTTCCCATTGCTAGATACCCCAATACTGGGTCACTGACTGGTTTTAGAATGAGACTTCTGGGTTCTTATTTTCATATCAATTCCATGCTTGTGCTCCATGAAATTATTTTTATATTTATTCAGGAAATGTAGTTTGTTTACCGTTGGAACTCCTGGAGACACAAGTCAGTCTTCTCTTTCTTAAGCTTATCATCATATGCAAGTTCCCTATTTTCCAGTGTCACACTGTAAGGTTTGAACATCTGAAGTTCCACTCTGTGACCACTATATAGGGTTTGAACAGTGGAAGATTTTTTAATGCATGTTCTATGTTCATCTTCTGCTATCGTGTGCAATGTATTATAATGTGGCCAGAAGATAATAGGTTTGGTTAGAGGTGCACTGGTACTGGCTATAGGAATTAACTTTCTTTATTTCTTATAATGGTTTTCTTATTTCTTCTACTTATTTGCTTCTTTCTTCAGACACAGGGAATGAGACCAGATGTGGTGCCTTACACTAGCATATTTTCTGCTTTGAGAAGGATTCTGCATGAAGAGGGAATCCGAGGGTTGTATAGGTCAGTCTTTCCTTACTATTTATGGTTCAAAGATATGTGTTCACTTTTTAGAATCAAACTTGCGGCAGTTCCAATCAAAATGATGCATCGTTTCTGCTGCCTTGTTCTAATTTTCATATTTGACACTTTGTTAGGACACCAATACTGAAGGGCATACACAGTAGGGTTAGAGTAAGGATGGTGTTGAAGGGTATCAATTCCAAACATGGGAAGTGATCTCATGCTCGTCTACATGGAAAAGTAGGTTGTTAGGATTGCATTTGTTAGGATTTTTCTGGGACTATATTAAAGGGAAGAGAGGGACTGTGAGGGGGGGGGGGGATTGGATTGGGTGAGTGGTGCTTAGGCAAGCTTGCTTGCGGGGAGGGAAAAACCCTAGGTTGGGGCTAGCAGTGGATTGTATTAGAAGGTTTCTGATACAAACCTTCTAATCCTGTGTATTGGAGTGTTGCCATTTTTATTGAGTTAACGAAATGCCATTTCCCATTTTCATTTAAGCTTTGTATCGAGGTTGAACAACTGCTGGGTGTGTGCATGAGAGAGAGCTTGTGTATATCACGACAATTGCAGGGGTTCTGCTGGAAGAGGGACTTAGGTGCACATTTGATTAAGGACCCAGGGTCTTATCACAATTCCTCGTGACTTGTGCTCATCATGGCTTCTGAATCAAATTATATCAGAAGCTCTATCATGTTCATGCTGTGGTAACTTGGAATTTGGAAGCTGGAGCAGCTTAGAGTCCTATTGTCTAAGTTGTGTACTTCATCCCAAATAAATGTTTAGATTCAATACTTTCAGCATCTGATGCTATTTTCATGTGGTAAAACAGTGGTGTTTTGCCTTCATTAGCAGGGGTAAGCCATGTCGCCATCCAATTTCCAGCATATGAAAAGATCAAGACTTATTTAGCAAGACGGGGTAACTACAATACTGTCTGAATACAGTATCTACAGTTGTTTCTTGGACTACATGTTGCTAATCGTGGTATTTAAAACTTTTCAGATGAGACAACCGTTGATAAACTTGGTCCCGGACGTGTTGCCATTGCTTCTTCAATAGCTAAAATACTTGCATCCACTATGACTTATCCTCATGAGGTATGTTTTCAGTAGAGTATATTAAACATGTGACTAGTAAGGGTGATACGTTTGCCTACTAAGTGGTGTCACATTCTGGTCGTATCTTAATGTTTCAACCTGCAATTACCATGCAATCAGGTTGTGCGTGCTAGGCTGCAAGAGCAAGGGCAAGCACACAATGCTGAGATCAAGTATGCTGGTGTTGTGGACTGCATCAAAAAGATCTTCCAAAAGGAAGGTGTCCCTGGTTTTTACCGGGGCTGTGCGACTAATCTTTTGAGAACAACCCCAGCTGCAGTTATTACTTTTACTAGTTATGAGATGATCCAGAGATTTTTACGGCGTGTTTTACCTCCTGAGTAGAAGCTTACGCAAGGCCAATGAAAACCACTGTGAAGCCCAAGAAAGAAAATGGAGGATTTGGATAAACAAATGATGATGGATAATGCTCCAACCTTCAAAGGTTCAATCTAGTAAAAGAAGCATCTCAACTCCTATAGGTAGAGGGCAACAACTAACTGCAAGAGACTGATTCTTCCACCTTCCATTTTACCATTAAGGGGAATCATTTCAAATGTGCAAGCAAATAATGTATGCATCATTTATTTACTGACCTTCTTTCTTTGTTGGGGGAGAACTCCTAACTAAGATATTTTTCCTGTACCAGTAGTGAAAAGTATGTGTGGATAAACAACGATTGCTTACAAAATCAATTTTGTACTAATTAATCCTCTGTTCTTGGCCCGAATTTTATGTCAAATGTGAAAACAATTTTGCGGTGAAATTATTTATTTATTCTTTTTTTGGAGGGGGAGGGGGAAGTATTACATATATTACCAGAGGTGCTCGTCGTTGCCAACGAAGTGTTGAACCTTTGGTGGTATCTTGCAGTGAAAATTGCTTAGGAGCTTGCTTACAAATTTTCTAATGGAACTTTGATGGTAGATTTATTTCCCTGAGAATTTGAGGGATTTCACTTTTCAAGAAAAGGGGTAAATTAATCTATATTCAGGCACCTTGGTTTGGCTTAAGAGAGAAATTTTTGCGAATGGATACACGCCGCTTTTCGTTGGTTTGAAGGGAGAAATATGACAGTATGAGTGGATTATTGGTTCATCATTGACTCCCACTTTCTGTTGTAATTTCCTTTTCTGGGTTCAATTCAAAATAAGAATGGAATATCAGGTCATTTGGTTGGAAAGATTAGATTTTCTAACATATTTGAAGTCGTTATTACTCCTTTTTAGGGGAGGAATTCCAAAATATAAAATCCTCTCTCATATCATGTATGGCACCCATTTCATCCCATTAATCCTCAACCTGAAGGAATATGTTGTATGTCGTGGGGGCTGAAGGACAGCCCTTCTTTTGCTAATAAAAGTGAAGATAAATGAAAAGTTTTCTCTGCCCAACAATAAAATGAAAAGTTTTCCAATAAAATGTTTTTCTTGTGATTCTCGTATAAAATTATTTTTTGGGTAAAGAAAAATTTATTCAAATAGAAAACATGAATTACACATGATCAAACACCACAGAATGGAAATATGACAAATTATCTTGGATGTCAGCGAGAGGGGAGTGCCTTCAGGAGTATGGGATGGTTCAAATTGTAAAAGCAGCATTCCATTACAATTACAACTACCTATGATAAAAATGCAACTCCTCAACTTGAGAAATGCATTTTTTGTTTTGTTCCTAGATTGGCCAATGTTTTGGCCGATAAACTAACAAAGGTGGCATTGTCGATTCCGAGCTCGACATCTTGGCTTATTACCACTCCGTGGCTGGATGACTCTTTTGCTGTCCCCACGAGCTTGTCTCGGTCTTTTGATCCTTTAATGAAAAATCTTTATACAAAAAAAAAAATGCCACTCCCCTAAACACCACGAAAAATAAGGGTTTAAAAAAAAAACTCTCCCTCAGTCATTTCACCAGGAAACAATGTTGCTCTCAATCATTTCATTTCCCACTTTTTATGCAGTTTCTATATCACTCAATTTTTGTTGGAGGAGTTGGCGGGCAAGCGAAGAGTTGTGTGTGGAGATGATGAACTAATGGGGCAAGACTGGTCCAACTTGGATAAGCTATGCTCCTATTCTTACTGGTTGCAGTTTGAGCATATATATATATATATATATATATATATATATTACTTCAAGCTTTCAAGGACAGAAGAGATGGTGGTTGTAAGGGCACTAACAAATTTTATATTGTTTATTCTATCCACTTCCTTTTCTGTATAAACAAATTTAAGGTAGAGAATAGCAGAACAAATTGAAAAGAAAAACAGGTATGGGTAAGAATAAAACGAGAGGTGTAAGCAAGGAAATAAGAAGCAGAGGTTGAGAATGTTATAAATGGCATTGTGATGGTAAGGAAAGAACAACACAACTGGAAAGAGAAGGTCGGTGCAATTGTTTGTTTGTGTGTGTGTGTGTCTTTTCTACGTTGGAAAGATCGAGGAACTTCCTTTGCCTTTTATGAGTATGAGTGGAAGAATTCGGCATTAACTTCATAGCGACATGGACCGCGTATTTCATTAAAATTGGTCAATATATATATATATATGCTTCTTCTTTGTTTACCTTTGCCACAGGCACAGGCCCACATGACAATAAGTTACTATATATGCATGGTTCACTTCACTGCTCACGGGCTATACAACAACAGAATCTGGCATGTTCCATATATATTTATAGCCTTCCTTATAAAGTTAAATTCCTTCAGAATCCTTGATAGTTTAAGTATCATAATTAAAAGCCCTCTCTGCTAGCTGTTATTGATATATAATTAATTTTAGACTTAGCTGCAGCTTCAAGTAGCAGAATGCCAGTATGAAGACAAACATTTTCTTTTTCTTTTTCTTTGTTTTTGGTAAAAGAAGGCAAACATTTTCTTGAATGAACTTATTTATAGCAGGCATATGGTTAATGAACATTAATTTTCAGGTTTGGTTAAATTTAGAGGTTTACTTTTTTAACCCTCGTTTTGTATCATCTGCTTCCACACCAACCTCCCTCCTCTCAAGTCTCAACACATGCATATGCTTTTTCTTGTATTTACATGTTTTATTTTTGAAAAGAAAAGCCCCTTGTCTCCCACTCTGACCACCTTTTTACTTGGTCTCTGTCCGCGTCAGATGATCAAAGACCCACCTTCCAAATTCGAAAGATGAAAGGTAATTAATGAACACCAAAATGCATCAAATCATCATAACTAGATGTTTTTCAGAACATCCTAATTACTGTGTTCCTTCCACAGTTTTCACCCAATTTCACTTCACATAAGCGACTGGCAATGCAATGCAATGGCAACTTGGGTTTGGAGTTGGACACACCACACTAAAATAGAAAGAAAGAAAGAAAGAAAGAAGAAAAAAAACCGAATATCTATAAATTCTTTAGTGGGTACATTGGAGATATAAGAAAAAATAAATTGGCTGCAGCCAGATGTTCGAGATCTCTATTCTGAATTCTGTTATTATTTTTCTTCATATCTAATATCTATACATACATCTTCTAAAACCGACGACAACGAGAGAGATCATCTAGAGAGTGTGTGAGTGTTAGATTGTTTCGTTGGACTCGGGAATGGCAACGAGTACGGGCCTCCAAGCTCTCCTCAGCAGCAGCCGATACCGAAAAACCAAGGACAACGGTGGTCTAGGTGAGCCAACAACAGTCAAGCGCCGATCCGCGTCGTTTTCGTTTTCGTTTTCGTTTTGACGATCTATGATCGAGGAAGGGAATAAGGATTTCACGACAGCTTTCGTGACCTTGTCGGCTTGAAGCGGAGGAGGAGGAGAAGAAATGAACAAATCTTTAAGGGTGCGGCTCAGCAAATCCTTCCTCTTTTCCTTTTCCGATGGAGGATGTGAACGAGTGACGATTCCTTGCTGGTCCGGCGAATCCTCCTCCCGACGCAGTCGTCGTCCGCCACCTCCACCGCCGCTGCGGCTAAGAAGCATTCTGAGGGATTTACGACGGCGGAGATAGATGATTGGGCTGCGGGTGCTGTTGGGAGTGGGACTTCGTGTTGGGCTGCCGGCGATGGCGCATTGTGTAGCCAGCAGCAGCTTGAATTTTTGCAATGTCGCCATTCCTGGGTAGAGGTGGAGGTGGAGGTGGAGGTGGAGGTGGAGGATTTCTTTCTTCTTGCTTTCGCTGCCGCTCTTTCTCTTTTTCTTCGTGGTTTTAATTGCGTTTACAAGAGGAAAAAACACCGGTTGTTTGTGTCCCCCAGGGATTGATTAATGGCTTCCATCTGCACTCTCTTTACTCCTCCGGGCGGGCACTGAGTTGAGAGAGACACAGAGAAAGAAAGTAATGGTTGCTTCCTGCTTCCTTCCCTTTGCTTTGTTTTGTTTTATGAACAGGAACGGAATGGAACGGAATGGAACGGAATGGAATGGAAAGAAAATGGAGTGGAAATGAGATGTGGAATACGGAATCCTGTAGTATTGTATTTGGTTGGTTGCCCTTTCCTACCCTTTCCTACCCTTTCCTACCCTTTCCTTTTGAAGTGATGGATGATAGGGTAGGGCAGGGCAGGGCAGTTTCAGTTATATTTTCATTTTTCAGTTCCAGTGAGTGGGGGCCACCCATTAAAACGCAATTAAAGATTAATTAGTGCTCAGAATTCAGAAACCAGAAGAATATATTATTAGATGAGATGATGCTCTCCGCTGCTGACCCCACCGTTGCGGATGTAACTTGTATGGGGTGATGATCCGGATTCACCGTTGCGTTGTTACTTGTAAGGGGCCTCTTAGTCTTAATTGGTTTGTTGATGGTGTCCAGACTCCAGAGTCCAGACCTGGACGGCATCGATCATTTAGGCTGCTGGCTTACCCGGCCCAGCACTAGCAGGTGAGGTTAACGTTAATCAATGAATTAAAGCCCAAAATGTACTAGTACTAGCTAGTTAATAATAAAAGGCCAGCTGATTCGATCGATCTAAAAATGAAATTGGCTTAATTGATGATGGCTTTGTTTAATTAACAAGGAGATTCACATCCCATCCCATCCCATCCCATCCCAAGGTGCATATGACATTTCGATTTAATTAATTAAGCATACATTAGAGAGCGAGCTACATCTTCATACATTCCGTCTCCCGTCTCTCCTGTTTCTCCCACCTCAGTCTCTCTCGTCTCCATCTCTCCCATCTCCCGCCTCTGTCTTTCCGTCTCCGTCTCTGTCTCTGTCTCCCATCTCCATCTCCGTCTCCCCCGTTTCCTGTCTCCTATCTCTGTCTCTCCCTTTTTTGTCGCCATCTCTCTTTCCTCTGTTTGTTTTCTTGCTGATCTTTCTCTTCTCTTCCAGATCTGTTGTTTGCTCCCATTTCTCTCTAGTCCAAGTTCTTCTGCGGCGGGCTTTACAGGTACACCTATACAGCAGTGACGGATGGCAGGGCCAGATCTTCTCCACAATATTGATGCTTCCAACGCGACAACCACGATTCCGGGCTTGTTTGTTTTTGTGTCCGCCTTTGTGGCGTGTTAATCTCCACATTCGTGGTGTACTTTCCCCTTTGTGGGTGTTGGTGTTTAATTGCTGCTGTATTTGTTACAGCTCTCATTCTAAGGGTTTATTGGGCTTGATCCATCCCTTAGCCTGGATGACCCTGTCAATTGCATGTATGACAGTTTGGTCAATTTCCGTTCCCTGGTTCGGACTGAACCTTGTGTTTTCATGCACTTATCCGTTGTATTTTTTTATGTGTCTGTATTTTTCTTAATTAATGAATGAAGTGTTTCTCTTGTTACCAAAAAAAAAAAAAAAATGATGTGATATAATTAACAAGGGAAACTACGTACCGGAGATACATTACATTCCTGTCATGGACCTCATGGTTACTGCAGGATGAAATTCTCAGAGCCGGAATCCATTGAAGCTGGTGGTGGTGGTAGTGGTGGTGGTAGTGTTATAGCCTCGTCGGGCAGATGTTCATCATTATAACTTGTTGTTAGGATATCCCTCACCTGCTTTGCGTCGTTGTTGTCCACTTCCTTATCCTCCACCACCACCACCTTGCAGTACTGATCCTCAACGGCGGCCCCGCCACTACTTGTCATCAAAGCTTCTAACACCTCATTCATGGAGGGTCTTAGTTCCTTCTCTTCTTGGAGGCAACGAAATGCTAGCTCTATAACCAAAGTTACGGTCCTCGTTATTCTGCAATCGGATTGAAACCCAAGGCATGGGTCAACCAACTCTTCCAGTGCTCCATTTTGAATCTTTCTCATTGCCATGCTTGCCAAATTGATCTCATCTCGATGCCTACTGATATCGAAAGCGGGCTTGGACGAGATGAGCTCAATCAGCACCACCCCAAAGCTGTAAACATCACTCTTGTCCGTAAGCTGGTAGCATTGATGATATTCCGGATCAACATAGCCCGGAGTCCCCATGGGAGCAGTGGAGACATGGGAAGCATCGGCAGGGAACATGCGACAAAACCCAAAATCTGCAACTTTCACATGGAAATGGTTGTCCAGGAGGATATTGTTTGTTTTGACATCACGGTGTATGATATCCGAAGCATGGAGGTACGATAGTGCACTTGCAGTCTCTATGGCTATACTCATGCGAACATGCCAGGGGAGTAATGATCCAACTTTCCTTCTATCACCGTGAAGATGATCAGCAACAGTGCCGTTTGGAATGAATTCATAAATAAGGAGAAGTTCGTGGCTGCGGTACGAAGTGCACCCATACAGACATACAAGGTTTTTATGGCTTAAACAAGTGAGGATCTTAATTTCATTCATGAAACGTTCGACATTTTTGCTGTCGTTGTGGTAAAGCCGCTTGATAGCGACAACACGTCCATCCAGGAGCTTACCTGATTAATTGTCAAGAAAACAAAATTGATCAATAGCTTGCAAGGCATGATAGATAATAACTATCCAAAGAAGAAGAAGAGAAAGGGAGAGGGATATTGAGAGGGTTGGGATAACGAAATTTTTAACTTACCTTGGTATACAGTACCAGAGCCACCATCTCCCAGTTCATTAACAGAACTAAAATTATCGGTCGCTTCTTCGAGCTCGGCATAGGAGAAAATGGGAATTCCAAGGTGGGTGAAGCTCTTTTCAGGGTCCGTGTTCAAGGAGTAGTTGCGGGGTACCCCTTGGTTGTGTTTAACCCGAAATTTGTAGATAGCCAAGGAAAATAAGATTGTTAAGAGGATTCCTCCTGCAACTCCTGTGGGAACACCTGAAAATATGGAATATATAGGACAGATTCATACTTGAAAGACTAAGAAAGGAAAACAAGGTGAAGCAGGGGAGGATTCTTGTCGTGACCTCACAGAGTGGGAATAAATTACCTAGTGCTATAATCTTTCTGTGCTTCTTGTTCCCTGCCAGTCGACACAAACCAATTCGATCAATCGTTACGAAATCAAGGAAAATGTTAAAATAAATAATCTGGCTAGCTAATTCATAATGGCCTTAATTGAACAGGGATCGTTACCTTTATGACCGGGATTCCATGGAACATTCTTCGGATTGAAACAGAACTGAGACTCTTCGTCGTATCGAGCGCAGAGTGTTCCATTATTTTCACACTGATGACAGAGCGGGAGAAAGCTCCAGCGAACACGAAACCCAAAAGTGAATAATTGTGAGACAAGAAGCGGGCCAGCATGGAATATTGTAGAAGGTGGAACATCCACGGGAAAATAGATCAGCTTGCAATCATCATATGGAGAGCTATGACGATGATCATTGGGACTAATGGGTGCAGGTGCAGGTGCAGTCGGATTTACAACAGGTAGTGCCTCAACTTTGCAATAATCGCTGCTGTAATTGACACCACCACCACCAGGTCCACCACCACCATTAATATTCAAATACTCTTGATGTTGGTTGAGAGTAGTAGTAGTAATGTTGAATTTGTTGTTGATGCATACTCTTAGTGTGAGACGGGGGCTTATGAGTTGAGTTAAGAGATGATGGAAAATGGGTGGCATGGTGGTAAAATTGTAGAAGAGGAATTTGCATTTGTCAGCGTCGTTGAGCAAGGCTTGGGTGAAGCTATTGTAATGAAATAAGGCGGTCCTGGTGGTGTAGTCGATGCTATGAACCACATAATCAATAGAGTCTTCGGAATCCCGCCGGGAATTGATCACTGGAGTGGAACCGTTTATGCAGTGAAGGTGTTCTAATGCACAGCCCCAGTTGTTGACGAAGAAGGGATAACTAACGTTTAACCTCCCGCAGAATTCACCCTGACCGGTGCAATATGTGACCTGCCGATGATCATCTGCTCCAACTGAAACAATGAAAAGCTGCGGCAACCCTAATTCTACTACTACAACTACCATTACAAGAAGCAACAAGGGAAAGACAAGACAGATAAAACCACCCTCCATATATGATATATCCCACCCACCCCTCCCCCCTTGCTCATGCAGCTAGCTAGCGGCTACTACTACTGGAACTCAAAATTCATCAATATAATTAAAGCTGATCGATCAGCTACTACTACTACTACTGGAACTCTGGAGTCTGGACTTGAGTCTGGAGTCTGGAGTCTGGAAGGAAGGAAGAAGGATCCCCTCCAGAAACAACTCCAACTCATCCAATAATAGTAATCTGCCTTGCAATGCAATGCAATGGAGTATTGGAGAAAGAAATCACAATTAAAGAGAGAAAAGAGTGACGGGAAGACGTTAAAACTCAAGTTTTTTGTTTTCATTCCAAAAGTAGCTAGTAGGAAAAAAAACAATCAAAAGAATAAAGTAATTATAATAATAAAAGGGATATTCTCTGTCTCTCTATCTTTTATTTTGGTAACATCAAAGGGATATTCTTATTCTTGTGTTAAGTTAGACGATACGATTTATCGTGGTTTACACGATCTGCAGCTTGACTTGGACATTATTAATAAGAATAATTGAAGTTTGGAACTCCGAATTGATTGATGAATTCAACTCCATTTTGATTAATAACCTATGCGATGTATCATCTTCTTGGTTTTTGGTTTTTCATTGGTTTGCTAAGTTGTATATAATATGTCCGACCATTTGTTTTCACCAACCCATATATGGGTGTCTACTCTCCCTTTTAGACATAGAATGATCAATCAAAATGAAGAAAAAAACAATGAATAATATTTTTTTATTTAAAAGAAGAAGTGGAACTATATTAAACTCTTCAAACCAATCAACATTCGTGAAGATATAGAATAAAAAATTTATTCAACTTGGAAAAATATTACTTGTCAAAGCTAGCTACGGCAATATCTGCAAACAAATATAGAATAACCAATTAATTAAAAATAGATGGTCAATTTCACATTTGATGCATCAGACATTAGACAAGTGGAAGAACAATCATACACTCTCATGTAGTCAGTCATGTGTATGGGATACAAAAACTAATTTCCCTTCTTCTCAATAATAATAATATAACTATCCATCTGGTGAAGGTCATGAGTCGTTGCATCGTCGAGATCGAATAAACAGGCAGGCAGCCAATCGTAGTGGTTTGACCTGACCACCCACCATAATCCTGTTTAATTAATTTAATCCCAATGAGAAAGGGAAAACAAAATATGCTATTAATTAAATTAATTAATTATAGTGGTCCAAGTCCAACCCGGCTAACGAGTACGAGTACGAGTACGAGTAAACCCCATCTCTACGCACCGCTACGCAACGCAACAAATTCCGATCGAGAAAGTCTTGACCGACTCGGTCCAGTGGGCCAGTGGGCCAGTGCCCAGTGCCACCCACAGAATTGCCCATTGGCCCATTTCTCTCACGACTCACGGAGTCAGTCACGGGTCACCACTCTCATCAACCAAATCTCTACGCAACGGCACACTGCACACTGCACTTCAATCCTGGTGGTCCTGCCAGGCGATAAACCACATCTCAATGCATCATTTTATCTTTATTTATTTATTTTTTTTTTTTTTTTTCTTTTTTTGATATATGGATGAAAAGGAATGGACTTAACTTCATTGCTGCGCAATCACTAAACTCTATCTCAAAATAAAATAAAATAAAAAAATTTTTTTTTAGGTGTTTCAATCACTAAACTCTATTTGCATGCCAGGCCCGCATCAGTGCATCACCCACCCAATATAGGATATGGAAGCCATTTATATATAACCCGTATTTGTGGGCTTCGATAATTGAATCGTTCTTAATTACCAAAATAATAATAATTGAATGGTTGAAGAAAGATCCATCCCTGTACTAATAAAACGAATATTGTTGAAGAAAAAGAAAGAAAGAAAGAAAAAGTAGCCAGATGATTAGACACTTGGAGTTTTGTTTTAAAGTAAAGAGTCCTTACTTTGATATGTTCATTAAACAAAATCACACAAAGTGGGTTTGGATTTATGAAACTAGCCATCGATCACACTACTATATATTTAATTTCTTCTCATGTGGAAAAGAAATTCAAGCACTAACTAGCTAGCTATTAGATGTAGTCTACTACTACTCAGCATGAGGCATGAGGCATGACCTCAATTATATATAGCTAGCTAGCAGCTTAATTTGCATCATATATGTATATATATCATCCAACCCGCTTAATTATATTCCTCATTTTTAATTGCTATTAAGATTTCCAATACTTGGTCCATTGAAGGTCTCAATTCTTTCTCATGTTGGAGACAACGAACTGCTAACTGGGCAACAAGTGTAACTGTCCTCTTTGTTGCAAGATCCGATTCAAAACCAAGGCTTGGGTCGACTAAATCTTGTAAAGCTCCGTCTTGAATCTTGTTCACTGCCAAGTTTGCCAAATTAATCTCGTCTCGATGCCTACTAATGTCTATAACAGGCTTGGATGACACGAGCTCAATCAAGACCACCCCAAAGCTGTAAACATCACTCTTGTTTGTAAGTTGGTAGCAACGGTGATACTCAGGATCAACGTAACCTGGAGTCCCTTGAGGAGCAGTGGAGACATGGGAGGCATCATTAGGGAAAGGACGGCATAGCCCAAAATCTGCCACCTTTACATGGAAATGATTGTCAACAAGGATATTGCTTGTTTTCACATCACGGTGTATGATATCAGAAGCATGAAGGTAGAACAGTGCACTTGCAGTCTCTATGGCGATGCTCATGCGGACAAGCCATGGGAGCGCTCCATCATTCCTTCTATCACCATGGAGATGATGAGCAACAGTGCCATTCGAAATGAACTCATAAACAAGGAGAAGTTCATGGCTACGGTATGAAGTACCCCCATAAAGAGTTACAATGTTTTGATGGCGCAAATGAGTGAGGATGTTGATTTCATTCATAAATCGCTCAACATCTTTGTAGTTGTGATGGTAGAGTCGTTTTATTGCCACATCCCGTCCATCTTTGAGCTTACCTAATTATGAATAAAAACATAACCATTAAATGCATGTCAAAGCATAGATACTAGTCATCAACATGTACATATATAATTAAAGTAACTGTACTTAGGAATATTCTAACCAAAAGTCTAAAGAGTTTCAATTAATGGGGAGACATATATACTGGAAATGCCGTCCACAAGGGTTGAACCCACGAGCTCTCCCCTGAGTTTCAATGGAAACATACGACCCATGCAATAGAATACTAACTAGCTAGGACACATCCAATGTCATATTAGATAATTGACATAAGCAGTTATATTAGAATAAATACATCTCAAAACTCCCTACGGATATGCAAGTGAACATATATTATATACATCTTAAAGAGGACAACAAGCAAACAGGCTTTCCTACCGTGTTAAATGCTAATGCTGGATTGCCCACAAAGTCTTAGTATTTAATCTACAAAACTGTAAAGCATTAGGTACGTGGAGAATCAACTCTAAAAGACTTCTGGATGATATATCAAGCACTAATATATTTCACAAAAATTTCAGCAGGGAGGAGAGGAACGTTAACATTGGGTTGGGGGGGGGGGGGGGGGTTTAATTTCTTCTTTATAATAACTTACCATAAAATACAGTACCGGAGCCACCACCTCCGAGTTCATTATCAGAACTGAAATTATTGGTTGCCTCCCGGAGCTCAGTAAAGGAGAAGATGGGGAATCCAAAATGGATGCCTCTCATTTCCGGGTCCGCCTTCAAGGAGAAGCTGCGGCGTACTTTATGCTTGTCTTTGGTCTGGTATTTGTAGATTACGAAGCCAAATAAGCTTGCCAAAAGAATTCCTGCTGCGATTCCTGCTGGAATACCTAAGAATGGATAAAGAACATACTTAGAAACTTTTCATTAACTCCCTGTGCTATGAATCTGACTAACTTGGGTGTTGATCGACATGAGTTTTGGATTAAAAATATATAAGCTAGCCAAATAAAAGACCAAAAGACAGACAGAGAGAGAGACAGAGAGAGAGAGAGAGTTGCAGGAAGTTAATTTTTGAAGCTTTGATCATGTCGCATAATTTTGATCCCCTAAAAAAAGAAAAATTCATGTCGCATTATGGTGTAGAATAAATTACCTATTCCGATGAACGGTGTTTGGGTCGTGTTTCCTGCATCGTTAAGCAAAAATCACTTCCTTTAGCTTAGTAGACAGTGAAGGTTAGGAGATAAACTAATTGATGACGATGACCCAAATATAATCCACAAAAAATACCCATGATCGACAAAACGAACCAAAGATGTTTAAAGAATTAAAAGGGTTCTACTACTCGATCTGAGGGGAGCCATTAGCAGTTACTACATACCTTTAACTGGGTTCAATCCATCTTCTATATTTGAACAGATCACATTTTCATCGTCGTAGCAGACACACAAGGTTCCATTCTTTTCGCAATGATGACATGGTTCGGGTAGGATCCAGCGAAGACGAAACCCAACGGTAAATAATTTCGAGACAGGATGAACAGGGCCATATTGGAATATTGAGGTAGGTAGCACAATATCCATTGGAACCTGAACCAGTTTGCAGTGAGACGGAGAGCCACGAAGATCATCCCGAGCATTATTAACGGGTGAAAGCGCAGGTCCATCATCTACTGTTACATCTGGTAATGCCTCAACTTTGCAATGATCGATGTCATTGCAGACTCTTAGTGTAAGATTGGGGCTTATCACCTGAACTGAAAGAATATGAAAAACAGTCGGCATGGTGGTAAAATTGTTGAAGAGGAACTTGCATTTGTCATTATCGTTGAGCAAGTCTGGTTTGGTAAACCTCAGGTAATGAGCTAATAGCGTCTTGCTGCTGTAGTCGATGCTGTGAACCTCAAACACATCATTTTCATCATTCTTCTGATCCGAGGAATCGATCACCAGTGCAGTGGAAACATTTGAACAATCAAAGCGTTCTAGTCCACAGCCCCAGTTGTTGATGAAGAAGGGATAACTGACGTTTACCTCACCGCAGAGCTCCTGATCCCCACAATATGACAATTGTGAATCTAATCTAGCTGAAGAATGATAAGAAAGATGCAACGTCGACGTTACCAGGAAGAGAAGAACGTCAAGGAAGCCATTCAAGGGCAAGCGGAGCATCGTATCCCTTGCAAAATTAATTGAACTACCAAGTACCAACAAACAAGCTAGGCATCAACTGGCCTAGCAAGATCTCTTTAATTTCAACTCTCTAAACTAAACTAAACCAAACTAGCTAGCTCTTCGTATATTCATTCTTATAAAAGAAGCTATTTGACAATTCCGATAGATTGATCTCTAAGCAAGCAAGGATCCCAAGTGGAAATTATTTGGCTGGCATCTATTTCCATGGATTCGATTTGCTTTGGTCTGGTGAATCCGGTAAGAAATTTATGGTTTTAATCTTTCAATTCTCCCGGCCCGTTTCTTGTCGATTTGAAACGGACCACCATTACACTTGGATCGGTCCAACCTTTCTCCCGGTCCGTTTCTTGTCAATTTTAATCGAATTTAATTTAATCCGGCCGGTTTCCGTCACTCACAAGTCACAACACTCACAACGTACGTACCGTTCCAATTGATTTTTATTGTATTACTTTAATAAAATCCAACTCAATTCAAAACCAAATCCACGAGATACGAGTTTTGTCCTATTTAAAATGTTTTTTTCATGAAAAACAAAATTGATCCAGGTAAGACAAAACTCTTATGTATTTTTTTTATTCTTCTTTTCTTCTGTAATTGGGAAATTAAAAATATACATGATCATTAACCTGTCGAAATCAAATAGAGATACATCCCATTTTTAATGATCTGAACTTTCAATTCACCGACAAGGCTTGACTCTTTAATTTGATCGCGAGAAACTGCATGGTTCGAATGAATCTGAATCATTTAACAGTTCCTACAGTTTAATGTGTTATATTATTAAAAAATTAAAATTAAAATTAAAATAAGAGTTATATTAATTAACGACGATCTGTTTAGATGGTAAACCAAAGACACATGATACTACATAATGCATGTCATAGTAAAATTGTTCATGGGGATATTACATTTATTGATGCTTTGGACTTCATATATATGTACTTTCTTCGTTCCATCTCCTCGGGGTGATAGATATCTGATGCATGTGGAAGTAGAAGTAGAACCATTTACATGCACAACGAATAAATTGATAGCTGATTTTTTTTTTTTGGTAAAATGTGGCATTTATTTGAAATTGAAACCTCTAGGGAAGGAACATCCAGTGGCATCAAACTACAAACTGCAATGTAATATGGGGGGATAGAAGAAATAAAGTTAGTAGAATGGTGAGAGGCAGCAAGGGAGGCTAATTTATCAGCATCATGATTTCCTTCTCTTAATGTATGGGTGAAGGAGATAAAATCAAACTTCAGTTTTAGCAAACGGATCTCATTTAGTGTGTTCTTGATCTTTCAAGGTTCTTGCTCATTCTTGTGATAGCTGATGTTTACCATTCCACAGAACTAGTTTCAATCGAAAACTTTACTTTGAGAATTGAATTGCTCTATCTAAGGTGAGATGAAGGTCCAGTGTAATAATGAAGAAGTGAAAGGTAACAACACTCTCAACCAGCACAGCTATGTTTCAAGATTTGGAAGGGCCTACAGTTTTACCACTCTCCTCAGCCTCGAGTTCTTGTGTCTTCTACAACTTATGGGATTATCAAATGGATAGCCCCCCCCCCCTCCCCACTTTATAAAAATCAATGTGGATGGCTTATTATATCAGGAGTAGAGGCAAGCAGGATATGGCCGCATTGCTATGAACCAGTTTGGAAAAATGTTACTTGGATTTGGACAGGGATCAATATCTCAAGATATTATTACTTTGGAAACATTGGCAATGAGAAAGACAATGTTATGGGCGCATGATTTTCAAGTGATAAGAATAATGATGGAGAGTGATAATCAGGCATTGATTATTATCATTCAAAAGTACCCCCAAGAGGTGTCTTGGAAACTTTATCCTATTATCAAAGACATTAGCATTCTGGCAGCATCATTTGAATTTATTTCATTCAATCATGTTCCAAGAGAAGCCAACTTCGTAACTAACACGTTGGCCAAGGAAGGAGCACTAACTCAAGATGTTTTTTTATATGTACACACCCCCTATTAGGCTATTTATATTATTTGATTTTCTTTCTATAAGTTGTAATTGTAGATTTTCCTTTCAATCAAGTGTCTTCTTACCAAAACAAAAGAAAGGCAATAACAAATTAAGGAGCCTTTGAAGGTTAGAAATTAACCAAACGACAGAGATTTAATTAATACCTGGTCATCTTGGATTTGCTGATCGAGCTGGGTATCTCCAAACTCCACGTAAATTGACTTTGACAGAGTTTGGAAGTTGGAACCATTTGGGTCCTACAACTAGTTCAAATTTGTACTCTCATATTGGGAAGCCATGACCTATTCTTTCAAAACACTAATAAAAATCTTCTTTTATTTCGAGAGCATTTTATCTACCCCTGAACTAAAACCACCACTATTGTTCCTGGCAAATACTATTGATTAAAGTGAACTACCTAATAAATTCTAGGAGTATAAATGTAATAGGAAAAGAAAAAAAAAAAACTACTAAAACCTCCAATTTAACCAATATTGGTACTTGGTATCTGTTGCTCGCTGATCAATTGATTAGTAGTTGTAAAATCTGGCGAAGCTGCTGCTGATGGTGGTGTATTTTTGAGTGATTCCACATCATAACTTGCTATAATATTGTCAACAACCTTTGCAGCGTTATCCATTTTGTAGTCCTTATCAACCACACTTGCTGTTAAAATCTCCAGTACCTCATCCATGGAAGGCCTCAACTCCCTCTCCTGTTGGAGACAACGAAATGCTAACTCCGCAACAACTGTTACCGTCGTCCTTGTATTGCAATCTGTTTCAAACCCAAGGCATGGATCAACCAACTCTTGCAATGCTCCATTTTGGATCTTGTTAAGTGCCATGTTTGCCAAATTAATTTCGTCTTGATGCCTAGTGATATCTACAGCGGGCTTGGATGATATAAGCTCAATCAAGACCACCCCGAAACTATATACATCACTCTTGTTTGTAAGTTGGTAGGATCGGTGATACTCAGGATCAACATAGCCTGGAGTCCCTTGAGGAGCAGTGGAAATGTAGGAAGCATCAATAGGGAACAAGCAGCATAGCCCAAAATCCGCAACTTTCACGTGGAAGTGATTGTCAAGGAGGATATTTCTTGTCTTCACATCACGGTGTATGATACCAGAAGCGTGAAGGTAGGATAGTGCACTTGCAGTCTCCACAGCTATGCTCATCCGGACAGGCCATGGGAGTGATCCAACCATCATCCTGTGCCCATGGAGATGATCAGCAACAGTGCCGTTAGGAATGCACTCATAAACAAGGAGGAGTTCACGGCTGTAGTATGAAGTACACCCATAGAGAACCACAAGATTTTGATGACGCAGACGAGTGAGGATCTCGATTTCATTCATGAACCTCTCAAGATGCTTATTGGAGTTCTTAGGATAAAGGCGCTTGATCGCAACAACTCTTCCATCTCGAAGCTTGCCTAATTGCGAACAGAACAATTCATCATCAAATGTCTGGACATAATTTTAATTTACTTGAAAGCGAATACTGATTAGCTAGGTACGTAGGGAGGATAAGATAAAGATTGCCTTAATTTGATTAATGACATGGGATGTATCTTATTCCTTACCTTGGTAAACAGTGCCATAGCCGCCATCTCCGAGTTCATTAGTAGAACTGAAATTATTGGTGGCTTCCTCAAGCTCTGCGTATGAGAAGATTGCTACTCCAAAGTGGGTACTGCCCTTTTCCAGGTCTGTCTTCAAGGAGATAAATCTGCGGACTTGGCCAAGGTTTTGTGCCATCCGATATTTGTAGAAGATGAAGAAAACGAAGCTTGCCAAAAGGATTCCTCCCACGACCCCTACGGGAATACCTGAGATTAATGGATCAGTAGGAGAATATTAATTAGAAGCCTTTTTTTTTTTTTTTTGGCTCTTGTAGAATAAAAAGTATAATTAAGGGTGACTTACCAATTTGAATAATCTGTTTTTGGCTCTTGTAAGCTGCATTAACAAAAGTTACCCCAAAAAAAAACAAAAAAAAAACACTGTATGAGCCAAAGGAATTAATAAAAATAAAATAAAATTATATCAAATAGTTTAGAAACTACGTACTTTAGAAGATAATCTAATGGCACAAGAGTATAGAACCTCCAACCTTATTTTACCTTTCTTGTTGTGCAAAAATAAATTACATTTTTCAATTAATGAACTACTGGGAAATTAAGAAGAAAAGAAGAAGAAGAAGGAGGAGATGGGGGGGGGGGGGGGTTCTAATCTAAAAGTATTCAGCAGTTACCTTTATCTTGATTCCATCCATCCTTGGGATTTATACAGAACCGATTATCGTAAGTTGGGTGTGGCGCATAACATACTGTTCTATTCCGTTGACACTGATGGCATATTTGAGGAAGGCTCCATCGAAGACGAATAAATCCGACAGATCTAGAGAGCAATTGTGAAACATGATCAACCGGATGACCATGTTGGAATGTGGAATTTTTTGGCACATCCACAGGCAGATGAACCAGTTTGCAGTCATATTGCCGGCGTTGGAAACTGGATGATGCAGGTGGAGGTGTATCATCAGCTGGTAAGGCTTCAATTTTGCAGTCATCAGTTGATGAGCGGCGCTTGCATACTCTTAGAGTAAGGTTGGGGGTTATCAGTTGAGCAGAAAGATAACGGAAAATGGGTGGCATTGTATAATTGTTGAAGAGGGCTTTGCATTTTTCATCATCACTCTGCCAGTCTTCGGTGAACCTCCGGTCATGGGCTAACATGGTGTTGGTGGTGTAATTGATGCTATGAACCGCGTATGTACTATATTCTTTATCATAGAAAAGCAGTGGTGTGGTCCGTGTGGAATCATTTATACAAAGGATGGTTTCTAATCCGCATCCCCCAAAACTGAAGGGATAACTGATGTTTAAGTTTCCACAGGAGGAGGGTTGGGAGTGACGACCACAAATATCTGCAAATTTATGTGCTCTAGCCGAGAGAAAAGAAAGCTGCAATATCACAAGGAACAAGGAAAAAACATAAACTAATGACAAGGGGTTGAAGGGCAAAGGACATATCCGAGAGCCCATCTTTTGATTCATTCGATCTGCGCGCACTGTATTAGCTCAAAACAGCTAGAGCTAGCTAGCTGCTGGGCATATATCTGCCTGCCAATGCAAGTCTCTCCTCTCCTCTCCTCTCCTCTCTCAAGAGTCTTCTGGACTTGGGTTCTCACCACCACTGAGGGTGACCAAGTCCTTTCCTATTCTTCCCACTAAACACGCAAATTGACTTAGACTTTTAAAATTTATAATTTGAAACCACTAGTTTCATTTGGATCCTAATAGGCTAATACCAGCCAGCCAACAGCATATGTCACCAATTTCATTACAATTGACCACCTAGCTAGAAGACTTGATTCTTCAGGACCGGTCAACAATCCCAGACAGATCTTCTGCAAGAACCACCACCATAAGTGGTGTGATACACGTCATCACATAGCCATGCGTGAAGTATACGGTGGGATTGATTGTTCAATTCCAATTATTGTGGCTGAGATTATTATTATTATTATTTTGGTAAGTTGTGGCTGAGATTATTAAGAGTAGGAGTAGGACTGTAGTTCGATCCAGATCGAGATCTTGATCCGACGATTGTACTTTTTGAATTGAAGAGTTTTGTAAATATATCGGACAGGGCCAAAACAAAATCCTTAAAAAGAGTACCCACCGGTGTAGCACCCAGACCCAAAGGTGTCCTCTGCGAAAATAGTTCCAAGGAGGTTAATGGGTATGTATATTTTTTTCTTGGTAAAGACTGAATGATGTGTCGGTGGTGTATTAAACGCGTCATTCCATATATATATATATATATATATATATATATATATATATGTCTATGTTATTCTATTTAAAATGTTTCATTTATCCTAAGACACATGGAAGGTAGATAGATCTGTAAACGGATTGGATTCGGTTCAGAAACATCAGTATTCGAATCCGAATCCAATTAACAAAACCACTATCTGAATCCGGTAGAAATTTAAAAAAGGCATCCGAATTCGAATCCAACATTTTATTGGATAACCGATAATAATCCGAGTCAATAAACTATCCGAATATTGATTGGTGATTGTCTTCTTTTTTTTTCAATTTACAATTTCCGGTTACCAATTCCAGTTTTCGAATCCAATTGGAATTGGTAATTTTAATTTTGTAAAGGATGAGGACAATCATTTTAAGGGTAGAGGTACCTTGGATATATATAAGATATGTCTTTTTTTAAGGGGAAAGATAGATACACATAATGTATGATGGAAGATGTAAGAGCACCACTTGATGTCAAGCCATAGAGTTCAAGGGAGGGATGCTATATATGCCTTCCCTTTTTCTTCCTAGCTGTCTCACCGTTGCTAAAACTATCAGGGAGGAAAAATCAGAATTCATCAGACGTGGGAGGTTTCGAAATGGTTTTCTTTCGCTTTTTATTTTTTCCCTTTCTTCTGTATTTATATGCCATAATAAGTTCAGGAACTTGGTCTTAAGAGTATATTTTTTGGATCCAAAAACACTACATACTCACCTTGTACTAGGTGTTTGGTACTGAAATTTTGCGTTCTAGTCTTGACATTGCCTTGGGGGGAGTTCATGAGCTAGGTCATTTCTGAGTTATCCAATATTAAGACTCATACAATAGTGGTACCTTCGCTACTTTATGCCTTTATTTATGTATGTGCAGACCATATCAGCTTTACTAATATTGTACCAGAGAGAAGCAAACAGCAAATCGTGGACGGAACCATAGAGATAGCAGCATAAACAGCCGCAAAAATATTACCACAATGAATGAGAAATGAAATTGATGTGTACATAGTGGTTGCGTGCAGAATCCGAGTTGTTGTCTAATATGCACCAGAGAACTAATAATTCCTTTCCTCGCCCACTAATCAATTCAAAGAATTGGGAGAAACTGCTGGGGCCGACCGTAGCGGTGGTTGAGTTACTGGAGTATCAGTACTAGTATTCTTCGAGGCCCCTTCAGCTACTGCAAATTCCATGGGAATATCTCCCCTGTTATTCAGGTAGTCCTCATTCTGGATTCCCTTAAGCACTTCCAACACCTCAAACATGGAAGGCCTCAATTCCCTCTCATATTGTATACACCTAAATGCTAAAGCCGCCACCGATGTCGTCATTGCCTTGACTTCCACATTGGTTTCATATCCCAGTCGCCGATCAATCAGCTCATCCACAGCTTGATTCTGAATCTTGTTGATTGCCAAGTTAGCCAAGTTAATCTCATGGCGATGCCTAGTGATATCTACAGCGGGCAATGACGATATGAGCTCAATCAAGACCACTCCAAAACTATAAACATCGCTCTTTTCTGTAAGCCTGTAGCACTGGTGATACTCTGGATCCACGTAGCCTGGAGTCCCCTGTGGACCCGTGGAGATGTGGGTAACATCGGTTGGGAAGAGTCGAGATAACCCAAAATCTGCAACTTTCACTTGGAAATTTTGGCAGAGGAGGATGTTGTTAGTCTTCACGTCACGGTGAACGATACCAGAAACATGGAGGAATGCGAGTGCTTGCGCTGTCTCTATGGCTATGCTTAATCGAGTCGGCCATAGAAGAAAGCTAAAATCTGCTCTGTCTCCATGGAGATGATCCGCAACGGTTCCATTGGGGATGAATTCGTAAACCAGTAGGAGTTCGCGGCTGTGACGTGAAGTGCAGCCATAGAGAGTGACGAGGTTCGGGTGCCGCAAACGGGCGAGGATTCCGATTTCATTCATGAACTGCTCGACTCGCTTGCAGTTGTTCTCATAGAGTCGCTTCACCGCAACCTCTCGTCCATCCCGTAGCTTCCCTGTTTAGGGATTTTGGAAAACAAGGAAAACTGGGTGGTTTGCATCAAATGTAATTTCCTGTGTGAAGTGAAGAAGAAAACGGAAGAAGGAAGAAAGAGTATTTCTTGTTGTTGTTTTGCTTTGCTTTGCTTTGGTTTGGTTTGTGCTTACCGTAGTATACAGTGCCGAATCCTCCATCGCCGAGTTCTTGATTGGAATCAAAGAGGCTAGTGGCTTCTTCGAGCTCTTCGTAGGTGAAGACGGGGACCCCATAGTTGGAATAGGAAGGGATGGCTGCAGAGAGAGGGGATAAAGACGAAGACAAGTTTCTGGTCTTGAAAAGGGCAAAACCGGCTCCTTTCCGGCGGTGTCGATTGTAGAGGAGAAAGAATACTACTAGGCAAATAAGGAGTAACCCCCCAACTCCTGAGACGACGCCTGATAAGATAACCAAGGAGAGAGAGGAGAGTTTTCAGATATTTTTCTAATGACTTGACAGCAACCAACCAAGGTAAACTGCAACTTCATGATTCAAAGAGATGGAAACTTAAATACTACCTGTTATTATAATTTTCTTCTTCACCGTCGACTTGTTTGAGTTGTTTGTGTCTGCGACACTTCCTACAAATTACACACAGCATTAGTTTAGAGTTAGGAGGTATCATTGATATATATATATATATATCGCACGGGACAAGAATCAAAGAAGCATCCAAAAGGGCATTGGGATGTTGAAGAACCAAGGAGACAGATTTCAGATGGAAGACATGCATTTAAAATATTTGCTAATTACAGTACAATTTTGTGCATCTTGTTTACCTTGATTTTCATTCTCACAACGGAGGAGTTGTCCTTGGTTATCTTTCAAACAGAGAGCATTGTTCCTTGGACACTCTCGGCAGGCTGCTTTAAGTTGCCACTGAAGACGGAACCCTTTAGACAACCGATCGAAAAGGTCATTCGCCTGCACCGACAAATTTGCTGGAAAATCCACCAATTTGCAGCCATCTAGATGGAGTAACTCTTTTCCTGGGGTTTGTTGATTGAAGAAGTGCAGAACACGATTCTCTCCGCAGAATCTGACACCATCCCGGCCTTGATTGTAATCGTGTTGGGGGGGTGTGTCGTGGGTGTAATTGCAAATTCCAAAGGTAATATTATTCTGAGGAGGCTGCTGTATCAATTGGAAGGAAATTGGAACGGAAGAGGAGGAAGGCCGTGGGAGAGAGAAATTGTAAAGGGCATCGCACTTGTTCTGTCCTATGAATTTCGTGAAATCTCGGTCATGAACTACAATCGTATTATCAGAGTAGTCGATGCTCTTGACCTCAAACCTGTGTGGATCATCATCCTTAGAAATAGTAAGTACAGGCGACTTGTCCACACAATGAATGATGCCTAGCCCACATTCCTCCTCTAGGGAATCAGAGAAGAAGTTGTGGGTGCTCAAATTCCTACAGTCGAAGGAGGAGTACTGGTAGTCAGCACAGCTTCCGTACTGGTAATCTTCAGCTGATCGGACTGAGAGCTGCTGTGAAGCAATTAGTAAGAAGAAGAAAAGAATAACCCAGAGATGAGAAGAACCCATTCCGATGGAAAAGGATTTACAAACAATCTCAATCTAAAGATTGTTTAGCAGCACAAACAATCCTCCGATTTTTTATTTATTTTTTCTTCCCTAACCATCCATATAATGTATTTGTAATCGCCACTGCCAGGAAAGACGAACCAATTAAGGCGCTAGTTGACCGGAAAGCTGATAGATAGATAGGGTTTTCCTATATGATATCGACGCCCATGAATGAATGATCAATTGTGGAAGCGTAAGCTAATTAAACAAAACAATCAGTCTTTACCAATTGAACGGCAAAGCAAGACTTAGACTTCCATCTCGAGTCTTCTCTCTAGTCTTCCACACACCTTACATTATTGAAAAGTCATCAGCAGCCAGCCATGGGGCCATGGGGCCATGGGGCCTCTTCTCTTCTCTGAAACGTCTCGCCTGGGGTTGGGAGACTTTTCTTGGTGATAAACATAACATAAACAATAGTTAGGTACTTATTATTATTATTCTTGTTTTTTTTTTTTTTGGTAAACAATAATTCATTCATTAAAGAAAGAAAAATACACACAGCTGCATGAAAGCACAAGGTTCACACTAAACCAAGGAGTGGAAAAGTGACCAAACTGTCATACATGCAATAGACAGGATCATCCTGAGTAAGGGATGGGTCAAGCCCAATATACCCTTAAAAATAATGCTACAACAAATACAGCACCAAATAAGCATCGACACCCATATTATTATTATTCTTGTTATCGAGCAATGATAAGGAAGTAAGGAACTGGTGGCGAATGCTTGTCTACTCTACTACTCTTTCTAGTATGCTTTACTTTATTTGCTGTTGGACTTGTTGTCTGACTGATTAACAGTCAAAAAGTTTGAAAGAAAGACTGAAGTGAAAGAAGGTGCAGACAAGAGAAAGGAAAAACGCGTTAATTGAAAACGGAAAATTGGAAATGGTGGAGCCAATGGTGGAGCCACGGATGGTGACTTCACTCTAGGTCCTCCCCCGCTCCAAACGAAAACGAAAACGAAAACGAAAACGAAAACGAAAACAAACCCCAGCGTTGGTTTTCCCCTGTTCCCAATATAGCATTTCTCCGCTCTTTGGAAGCCTACTTCCCTTTTTGTTCCATCAGCTTTAAAGATTCAATGATTCCATAGCAAATTGCAGATGAAGAGGATTCTAACTTCAATCGGAGAGACGCATGGTAACAATAAAAGATTTTCTTCGATATGCTCTTTTACCCTTTTAATCCCCTCAATCTCAGCTCTCAAGTCTCAGCTATACATATTTCTGCTCTATCCACCTTACAGGCACCTGATTTTTCTTACTAGTCTTGTATAGTTACTTTTAGCAACAAGTTGGATTAGTCTAGGACATCAACTGACCAATCCAATTATAACTAATCAATTATTAGAGGGAAGGTATAGTGAGAAGAAGAAGTGGCAATCTATAATAAAGGGTAATTTGATCTTTAGAGGTCTTTTTCTTAAAACCCAAACCCAAAGAGGACTGAGTGATAGCATTTCTTTTCATTGGTGCAGGCATGGTAAAAGCAAGAAGGATGAAAACTATGGCATAGGTATTTATGGAATGTACAGCATTTAATCCACTTCCTCTTTCAGTCTCAATCAATGCATTTGCTGTTTAAACTCTCAAGCAGATAAGTTTTATTATAATCTGTGTTGGAAAACTAATGCCAAATAACAGAAAGCTAATACAGTCTTCTAGAGTTCACAAGGGAAAAAAAAGGCAGAAAAAGATTCCTGCGATCACAGTATACTTCCAAAGATTTTCTACACATCAAAGTAATCAGAAATGACACACACGCTCTTTCTATTTACTATTTACAATGCACGTTCTCAAGCCATAATACTGCTGCTACCGGTGATGCTACTGGTGTAACCTTGAGAACAGCAAAATTAAGGGGGGAAAAAACAGGCAGAGGAAAATTAAAGGTAAATTACAATCTTATAACTCATTTGAATCTGATTGTGATAATAGTAAAACATACTCTTCCCATGTACCTGAAAAGTCTTCAACGCATACTGCGAAAAGGAATTCAAGCCTAGGCACTGGTATTAGGTGTCGTGGATCGACTGACCCACTTTTCGGTAACGGAATCTGGTGAAAATGGTGGATCAATACTCTTCAACAGTCCTATTTTGTCCGTCTGAATAACTAGTTTTGGCTTTTCCACTGTGTAGTCTTCCTTCTCAATTCCCTTCAAGGTCTCCAACACCTCATCCATGGAAGGCCTCAGTTCCTTCTCAAGCTGCAGACAACGAAACGCCAACTCTGCCACTGATGTTGTCATCATCCTTACTGCATTATCTGTTTCAAACCCGAGAGCTGGATCAACCAACTCATGCAATGCCTGATTTTGAATCCTGTTGATAGCCATGTTAGCCAAATTAATATCTTGATGATGCCTATTGATATCTACAGCAGGCTTGGATGATATGAGCTCAATCAAGACCACCCCAAAGCTATAAACATCACTCTTGTCTGTAAGCTGGTAGCATTGGTGATACTCAGGGTCTACATATCCTGGAGTCCCTTGTGGTGCAGTGGAGACATGGGTGACATCATTGGGGAAGAGACGAGAGAGCCCGAAATCTGCAACTTTTACACCAAAATTGCTGTCAAGGAGAATATTGGTAGTTTTCACATCACGGTGTATAACGTCAGAAGCATGGAGGTAGGCCAGTGCACTTGCAGTCTCTATGGCGATGCTCATTCGGGTTGGCCAAGTCACTGACCCAGCTTCTGCTCTATTACCATGAAGATGATCTGCCACAGTACCATTAGGGATGAACTCATAGACAAGGAGTAGTTCACGGCTATGTCTTGAGGTACAACCATAGAGTGTGACAAGATTTTGATGGCGTAAGCGCGTGAGGATCTCAACTTCATTCATGAATTGTTCAACACGTCTGTAGTTGTTCTCGTAAAGGCGCTTAACGGCAACCTCGCGACCATCCTTGAGTTTTCCTGGACAATAAAAATTGAAGAAATAGCTTCCAGTAAGGTTCTAAAGCAGGAGAAATCTTGGACTTAAAAATACGTAGGGGACTATGTTTTAGCTCGCTCACCGTAGTATACAGTGCCAAAGCCTCCATCTCCAAGTTCTTTACTGGAATTGAAGTTGTGGGTGGCTTCTTCAAGTTCAGCATAAGTAAAGACATGGACTCCGAAGTAGGTGCTGCCCTTTTCAATGTCTTTGGAGGAGGCCTTGGAAGGGTATTTTCTCGAGAGAGGAGTCGTAGAAATGGAGGTGCCTTTGCTTTTGAATGGGGTGAAGGGACCTTCCTTGGGATGGCGTCGTCGGTATATGATAAAGCACACGCCTAATAAAAGGATTGCCCCAAGAATGCACCCAAAGGCTGAGAGGGAGAATGAAATAGAATGATCAGTAGGAGTTTTTGGTAAAATATCTTAGGAGAGATTTAAGTCTATAACAATGAATTGGAACATTTAAATCTAAAGAATAGAATATAAAGACGAGGATTACCTATCCCAACCTTTGCTCCAGCAGAAAGATGTTTGCCTGCCCCACAATCATCAGAAAAAAAACACACATTAGTTTGTTTGGACATTAAACTCTGAATGCCACCAAAATCTCTATATCGTCAGTGATTAAAAAAAGTTGAGCTAGAATAGTTAGAATAGTTTGTTAAAGAACTTCTGCAGGATTTAGATTCAAATATAAGTGATTCAGAAATCGGGATTGTAAGTAAGTGTGGACTAATGTCATAGATTCAATTTGGGATCATCAAGTAATACTATAAATGGGAGACAACAACTAGTATTAATAAAACATTAAAGTGAAACCCCCTTGAAATATCACTTGGGTTCGAGTGGAGCTGAATGCAAGACTTACAGATAAAATCCACTAGAGATTGGCCCCACATGATGAACTCCATTTGGATACCTCACATGCATTATGTATGTGGAACATTATTCATGGACCGGTTTGAGTTTGTATCCAAACTACATGAAGCAAGCTCCAATAACATAATTAAGCAAAATTATGTACAAAAAGATGGATGTATGACTTTACTGTATAATAACATCATCTAAATCCTCAATCGTGAATTTTCTTTCTTCTGTGAAATCTTGGTCGAGGATATAATTAATGACTAATACATGTTCATCAAACATAACCCATTTCATAGAATATACATGTTAACCGAAGAAACATGACCTAAGCCATTCTAATAAAATATTAAGATTGAGGCCTTTCACAATGACATGCCCGTTACGCACAGAAAACACGAGAAATAAATGATGGAACATATCTGGAGGACAAGTTTTATACGTCCACTTGGATTCAGGTGAGTGGGAAATGATCCTCTGATCACTTTCTTTATACAATAGAGGAGGAAGATGAATGAGTCATGTCAATAATGAAGAGAAATGGGAGGGCAATCACATCAATAAAGATTAACACTAAATCATGTCAACAAAAATACAAACTACTTTCAACTTTTTCCAAGCAAGTATAGCTTGGCTATATAACTTTTGTTTTCCAAATCAGCATGCATGTATTTCTTGTCTAGTGTGCATGGAGAATCTTATTCGTGGTTTTAACTATTGGTGCCACTGTTGTATTTGCTCTACAGATCAGCCAGTATGAAACCTAGCTCCTTTCTCATCAGTAAACTAGTTTTTGTGAATACTTTTGCCATTGCAGTACAGCAGTAGTCTGTTCTGTTACATAAATATGTCACTGAAGAGAACCTGCCCGGAACGATTAGGTCCGCTGCATTTTGAATTTTGCGAGAGAAAGTGAGAGAAAAACAACGGGGCAGTAGTATAAAGGGTTCGGATTTGATTTGGTTTCGTAGGATTTGTTTGTTTTTTTCTGGGTTCAGGTTTCGTAGGACTTACGGCTGTTCTTTGATGCCTAAAGATAAAATAGAAGTAAAGAAAAAAAAGAAAAAGGTTAAACAACGACTACTGGCTACTGGGAGGGAAAGTCACAGCCGTCCAAATAAAGGCAGAGACCCATTTCAGCGAATTTTAAGATATAATAATAACTAAATACGGATGCAATGAGGAGGACCCGTGACTTATGATTAATTAATTTCCGGTAACCAAGGTTCACCTAACAAGTTTGAATTATTTTTTGATTCTCTTCTCATTTACCCGTTATACATGTACTAATATTATTATTCTAACTTCTTACCAAAATATATATATATATATATATATATTATTATTCTAACTTTCAAGTTTCAACACTGTCTAATGAATAATCACTTAATATTATTTGAGCAAATGGACATTACATCCTGACCGTCAGATATATGCTAAAGTAGACAGATGCCTAGATCCTGAATTCTACTGGGACCCCACCCCAACTCTACAGAGAAGAGAAGAGAATAGAATAGAATAGAATAGAATAGAATAGAATAGCATACAATAACTGGACCACCAGGTCCACGGCAGGTAAACCCGCCCGCCCTACTTGACAATTGACATATCAATATTATTTCTATATGGTTTAACTAACGGATGATTAATCAGAAAAGAAAAAGAAAAAAGAAGAAAGAAAAAAACCAGAAAGAAAGAAGGTGAATTGGCGATGGCGGATGATAATGATGATGAGTCACTTACCTGCAGTGCAGATTTGGGCATGGGAGGATCCAGTGGGGCAAAGGCACAAGAACTGTTTCTGGTAATATCCACATCGGCCACCGCTAGCTTCGCATTGGCTGCAATTAGTATTCTCACTCCATTTCAGCAGCAACCCTCCTCCTCTACTTAACAAATAATCCGAATAGCTGCTCGCTCCTTTACTGTTCGCGTCTATGTCTACGGGCGTACTTACTGTGGACTTGCATGTCTGAAGAATATAATTCAGGTCTGGCAAACCCAAATCTTGTTCGAACACGGCGTACGAATGATTCCCCGTAACACTACTGTTGGAACAATTAATTTGGAAGGATTGGTAAGCAGCCGAGTTGATGGTTTTGGAGCAGTTGTAAAAGAAGAAGAGATTCTCGAGAGTGTGGCCGAACTGGAAAGGAGTGCCGTCGAGGGAGAAATTATGCAGGGGAACAGAGCAACTATTCTTCGACTTCGACTCTGCTTCTTCTGCTTCGATGTCCACCACCAGAAGCGACCGGTTATCATAAAATATGTCTTTGATGAGGTATTCTGAGTCGGAAAATAAAAGGGCTGTTGTATCGTTGTCCATGCAGCTTACCTCGTAGCCTGGCCACCCGCAGTAGTTCTTATGCAACAGAGGAATCCAGAAAGGAAAACTTATATTTGGACTCCCATGGCCGCAGCTTTGAGGCTCGCAAGCTTCGAATTTCGGATCCTCCTTTGATTTGGCTTCCGCAGTGAGGAGGAGGAGGAGGAGGAGGAAGAGAAAGAGGATGGAGTTGATCAATAATACAGGGAACAAGTGCCTGTCACCGAGAGATGAGAAACTCATTCTTGGGAAGTAGGGATCAAGAAGAACAACACAAGCGAGGAGGAGGAATAGGGTAGTAACAACAGATGAAGCGCGATTGGGGAGATGTAAGGAAGATGATGATGAGAAGAATCATTGTTGAATGGCGAATCGGTGATTGCTGGTTTGTGGGTTGGTGCGAGTTTGACTTTGTGACACCATCTTATTTTTTTTCAGCTTCGCTTTGTTCCACTGGTTTGAACTAATTTCAGGTATGTCTCCATTGATTGGAGATCTAGACTCTTAGAATAGATTAGAATAGAGAAATTGGTAAAAGTTCCCTTTCCCTCCAAAGTCCCCAACTAACCAAGGACAAAAGCATCTTTCTATATAAAATAAAAAAAAAAAAAAAAAAAAAAAAATAAAAAAAAAAAAAAAAAAAAAAAAATATAAAAATATATATATATATATATATATAATATATATATATATATATATATATATTTGTAAAAATAATTAATGGCGCATCTGGACGCAACATACTCTGTTCCATCCAAGCATAATATATGTATATATATATTATATATGCCTTGCCTTGCCTTGCCTTGCCTTGGAGCCTTGGACATATATCGATCGATCTACATCGTATAACTGAACATGATCAGTATGGAATCAGAAGAATTAATCATGAATCCAGAGTTTGATCAAATTAACGATCACATCATCAGTGCAGAAAGAAAAAGAGAAAGAAAAAGAAATTCTTCACTATCTAACAAACTCCAATATTGAGAATATGATTAATAAAAAGGAAGGAAGGAAAAATAAACAAAAAGCTAGCCTTAATCAACTTTCAAAGGAATCACCTTTTATACACAGATGTATGAGCATGAACCACACAATTGGAATAATCTTTTTCGGGTTTTTTCTCTTATACGGATCCAAAGTGGCTAGCTAGCTAGGTAGTGCTAGGACCAGCCCACTAGGAGAGGAGAGAAAGCTATGTTTGTAGTTTGTACTCTTCCATTGGGTATTGACTCTTGAGTCTTAAAAGACAATGGTGTTCCCTTGCAGTGCAAGCTAGGGCATCTTGGGAAAATACGAGTGTGCAACAGTGGCAATTATGGTGGGTGGTTTGAATCTGCTTTGCTTTGTTTTGCTTTGTTGAACGCAAAACGATGGATTTGCGAAAAAAGATTCAAAGAAACACGTACTACGTCTCCTGCTCTGCTTTATCATAGAGACACGGACGGCAAGTATATATATGATGAATTGAGACTTCGGAGAGCAAGATTGCCCCTTGCATATTCCAAAGTGAATTGATTAGATTAAGAGAGAGAGAGAACAACACAGAAACCCAAAACCAGTGTGAAATTGGGAACCAGAGTCAGTGAAATTGGTTTTGGGCATTCTAATCCGGATCAGATATGAACCAGTGTGAAACCGATTAACATTGGTCAAATCATATCATGAGCTGACCTCGGTTGAATCGCCCAAAATTGAAATCTGCCAATCTCATCAATGCGATAGCACAATTGTTGAAGGGTCAGGATGTTACCATCAGGATAGAGATCAATGTCTTTTTCAACTTTTGTTTTTGTTTTTTTTTAAGTTTACGGTCTATTTCCAATATAAATTCTTTCCCAGTTGAATGGGTAAAGCGGCGTTCTTTGTTCAATCCTATTTTTCCATTGAAGTGAACCTTGTTAAATTTGTCAACAAAATCAATCCTATTCTCCCCTCCATTGGAATGGCACCACATGTCAAATGTCAAAATCCTTCCCAAGAAATCCATTGCATTTAACTCCCCCCCTCAATCAGGAGAAAAACCAAAGACCCCTGCATCTATAGTGGGTTCCAAACACACTGATTGGCCTCATCAGCTGTTCCCTGCCCTTTTCACTCTCACTGGACCTCAAATAATTGTAAAGAATCTAATCCAAAACATTACTTATTCACATGAAACAACTTCGATCCAACGTGCCACCAAATGAATGAATCCAATATGTTGGACAACCCCCTGATCATTACTAATAACAGTTTTATGCTTCAGAATTCAAGTGGTTCTACCAGGGACTTTCAACTCTAGAATCCAACCTCCATCATATCAAAAATTGAGTATATCTCAAGGTTTTAGGTAGGGTTGCAATAAGGTTGTGCTTTCTAAAATTCCTAACTTATCCTAAATCTATCATCGAAGAGTTGTTCAATTAGTAACGACTGGCATTTTATTTCCTAATAAAAAGGTCATTAGTTTGACATTCCCTATAGTATATATAATACTTTTCAACCCCTAGTAAAAAGTTAACAATAATTTTTAAATAAAAAAAAAAAATCCAAAATCTAAGCTTAATCCTATAAGTTAGGGCTAGATTAGACATATCCACACCCTAATTTTAATCAAAAGACTAAAAATAATATGATTCTATATTATTATCAAAAGGAGTATTCTATAAAATCAAACGGGACAGAATTAGTCAAGTCAAACATTTAACCAAGACAAGCCCCCCTTACCCACTCTGAAAACTAGAATTTTGAGTCCAAATCCTACTTGGGGTTGATGGTGGTCATTAACTTATACCCTAACGACGACGTTTGAGTGTGGGTCAATTATTTGAAGCGATAGAAATTGAGATGAGTCACAACCGATTCTGATTCGGTTCAGAATCGGTCAATCACTGATTCTTAATTTAAACCGTGGCGAAGATTCCTGAGGTAGATGCCAAGAAGCCAAGAAGCCAAGAACAGAATAGAAACCAAATGAAAATGAGATGAGATGAGATGAGATGAGAAGAACAAGACGTAGAAGCTACCTTGGAGTTGGGGACACTTTGTATCGTAAGCTTGATGGGTGCAAAAGCAGGTAGGTTTGGCCAAAGTGGCGTTATAACCACATGTCCCACCCGAGTCCATGCAGACGGTACAGTTCTCATCAACGATGATGGACCACTGCAATACGAATCCACGCACCAGAATACTACCAAGAGCTGACGAGTTGCTTAAAATCTTCACTGCATCCACCTCACGAACAGGAACGTTGACAATTTTGTTGCAGCCTCCACT
Organism: Hakea prostrata; assembly: GCF_041222555.1. Taxonomy (NCBI): domain Eukaryota; kingdom Viridiplantae; phylum Streptophyta; class Magnoliopsida; order Proteales; family Proteaceae; genus Hakea; species Hakea prostrata. The sequence goes on from NC_142610.1 coordinate 25,181,159, forward strand.
AGTGGCATGTTGTTTCGCTTGGACTGGGTCGAATCCGACCGTAAATGGAACGACGCCACCACCACCACCACCTCCATCAAGAGGGCAAGTAACGTCACCTACCTGAGCTTGCTGCTTATTCGGGTTGCCATTAATGGGCAGCTGGAAGGCGGAGGAGTTGCTGGTGCAACCAAAGAAGAGAGTCAAATTGGTGTAACCAGAAGCATAACTGAAGATGGTGTAATTGAAGCTTGTGTTTGCAAGGCCTCCACCAGAAGTAAGGCAAATTGTATCTTCAGATAAGCCATGCTGGACGATATTCATGTTTCTTTTATCAATAGTGATGTTCAAAACATCATAGTCTTGATTCTCGAGCGTAATCGTAGGATTCGGTTTTTCGTCGCATAGAAGATCGAATTTTGGGTACCCACAGTAATCTTGTCTTCCATTTCCGTAGAAAGGGTAATTGATCGACTTCAGGAGATCTCCACAGTCGAACAGAGAGGGCGAGCAGTTTGAATATCTGTAGTCATATTCAGACGAGGAAGATGACAACGGGAAGAAGAAGAAGAAGAAGAAGAAGAAGAAGATGGCGCTTATGAACAAGAAGAAAAGCTGAGGATGCATCGGAAGAATTAACTTGATATATTGTTCTCTTGGATCAATACTCAAAACCAACCAACGAAGAAGAGTATACAGAACACACACAGAGACCTGATCAAGTTATGGAGAATGAATGCTTCTTGATTGTCTGGGGATAAAATAAGGACGTCACCTCACTTGCATAATCTATTATTATTGAAAATTGGGTTTCTATGACTATTGACTATATGGCAGGCCAGGCTAGGCCAGCCTTTGCACCAAGCAAATAACGGCACTATTGAATTGAATTTTGGAATTTTGGAATTTCCAGGAAACTTCTTGGATGGAGAAAATGGCATCATCCCCTAATTGGGATTAATTCTTATTTGAATCCTCTGAATCCATTAAAAGTGTGTGATTGCATTCCATGCAAGGAGGCTAGCCGTGTGTTAGGTTGAGCTGTTTAAAACCCTGAATTAGCCTTGGACACTAGAGGAGAAATAATTCCCATTTGACCATCATTTCTGTATTGGTGATGATCATAATTCATAAGCCTGTCCTGTCCCGTCCTGTCCTGCATTGGAATTGGGAAAGAAAAGGCCGGACACCCACCAGACTGGACTTTTTAGCTTTAGGTGAAGAACATGTGTCGTCGAGCCTAATAAAATCATAAAATAAGTTTGGCATACATATAATATAATATAATATATATAAAAGACCCTAAAGTCTAATTGGGATTTGGGAGGGAGACTCGTTCTACTTCTAACTCCTGTATGTGAATAATGAATGGTTAGATTAATCGAAAAGAATTTTCACAAGTAGGAAACACGTGGATACTTTTGGAGCGGACCGCCACCATGGACAAAGACATTCTAGAGCATTTTTTTTTTTCTTTTTCTTTGATGGAAAGTTGGAAAGTAGTTGCTAAGAACATACATGACAGAAAAGCCACGCGACAGGGTTTACCTTGATGGTTGTTGGCTTGGGATCGGCGAGTTTATCAAATTAAAAAGCCAATCAATGCCTGACGGCCTATGAAGAAGGGAAAGAGTAGTAATTTCTTCTTATTATAGTGGAAGGCTCTAATCTGTGTAGTAGGGTTATTATGCATGGTTTAAGAAAGAATGAAAACTCTAAGTCTATGGGTTCAACTCTTCTCGATGCACATGTAATAGTCACATCACATCCCAATATATAAACACCTCTATTGCTCTTTGGCCAATTTTGCTTCAGAGAGGACAGAGGACAGAAAAACAGAAGAAAAAAAATTACAAGAAACAAACAAGAAAACTAACTTTAAATGGGCACATGGATTTGCTAAAAATTACTCAAACTAATAAATCTTTAAATTTCAAATGGGGAGGGAGGCCCACCTCTCATGGAAGTCATGTCATGTGGGGGTCTATTCTATTCTATCTGCTTTGTTTGCATCGCCTTGAACACAACATGAATTGACTGACAATGAGCGATATGTGACTCGACGGAGAGATGGCATGAGAAGAAGAAAAGAATAAACAGAATGCATGGGTCCAATTAAGATGAGAATATATATATATATATATATATATATATATATTAGAAGAAACTAACTAACAAGAAAATGAACTTGTGACGAAGAATATTAGACTCAAAATGTATGTGGTGTGTTTGGTTTTTGCTCTGCAAAGTGCAACCTATGTATTATTAAGATACCCTTCCCTCCCTCCCTCCCTCCCTCCCTGGCGTCGCTCAAGTGGGTTCAAATTTTTAAATCCTCCTCACGCTTATTCTTTTAGGCTTAGCTTATGATTATTATTAATACTATTTCATTATTATTAAATAAAAGCACGTTATTTAATTGGAAAAAGAATAAAAATATAGATAGATTTATATATAAATTATTGATGATAATATCACTTTAGCCTTGTGGGTTGTTCCTCACATTGTTAGCACATGACATGACACAATTCATGCATGGATAACAACATTCCAATGTTGAGTGTCGGAGAAACCAAGGCCACGGTGAGGGGTTCCCCCTTCTCTCTCTTTCTCTGTATCTCTCTCTCTCTCTCTCTTAAATTAATTAGTATGTATTCAACGGAGAGGTCGTGGTTCCCCTCCCGGTGGTGTAAAGCTTTGATTAATTCCGGATCAAGCCTCTCTCTCTCTCCGACGGAAACAAAAAGGAAAATAAGTTGCGAAACGGACCATCCATCCAAGTAAAAGTGTAAAACTTGATGAAACAAGCAAAGAGGGAGGTTCCAGCTTCTTCACCCGCATCAAGGTGACTAGGTCCAAGCTAGGAAGGAAGGAAGGACACTCAATCTCATCTCATCTCATCTCATCTCATCTCACTCTCTCTCTCTCTTTATTCAACGACTACTTATGATGATGGGAGGAGGGTCAATGCCGGCATATATAGATATAGTCAGTCATATGGTGCCCAGCCGCCGTGAACCTCACGGCATCAATCATCTACCATCCACCATCTACCATCTAGATAGATAGATAGATCTCAAGGGTTTGAAATCCAGCAATTCTTACCTGCTTAGTGGTTCCTAACTGCTTTTTATTTCGGTTCAGATATATATATATATATATATATATATATATATATATATGTTTATATATATTTATTGATTCTAATTGTTACCACCCAGCCTTGCCAAGAGGGAAAATTAAGCTTAGCTATAAATTCATGAAGGACTACCAAAACAAAACAAAACAAAACAAAAAATTATGGAAAGCGGAAAGAGGAGAACTTACTCGAGCTGGGGTAGCAAATGGGTTGGTTCGAAGTGGAATTATACCCACAACTCCCACTATTTCCCCTGCAATATTCACACCAGCTGACCACATCGGCAGTCCATTTCACCTCAAACCCTTTGTTTATCGCATCGGCGATTGTGAGACTGGACGGTACGGGGCCGAGGCCCTGCTGCGATGTTTCAAGCACTGTGACCACAATACTGCTTTCGCATCCCGAGATTGGGTCTGATCCCACTCCTCCTCCACTGCTGATGTTAAAGTAGACCCAACCGGGAATTCCATTTCCGTTGACGCTGCTGCTGCATATCTGATGTATGGGAGTTGGACCAACACCGAAGGGTGATGCGTAAGAGTCGCAACCATAGAACAATGTCAAATTCACATCCTTGCTCGTGTAATCCAAGTGATTGAAATCGAGGGTGGTGTTATGGAATTGATCCCCCTGCACGCAGACTCCATTACCGAAACCCATTCGAGCGATCGTCAGTGTGTTGGCCGGCCAACAAGCAATACTCAAAACCTGATACGTTATGCCCCCTGTCTCGATCGTCGCCGAGTTAGTTTCTGGGTAGCACTTGAGCTCCAAAGCAGGAACACCACAGTAGTCTGGACGAGACCCTCCCCAGAAAGGATATCCAATTCCGCTAATGTTTCCACACTCGAACGTGCCGACGCAGTCTTTATACTTATCTCCAGCTCCTCGTACTACTTCACCCCCCCAACATGCAGATATGCTAACGAGGATGATGATGATGATGACCAAGAAGAAGAATAACATGAAGGTTCTGGTGTTCATTTTGGGAAGGAATTGATTCTAATTTCGAGCTAACAGGTACAGGCACAGGTACTGATGATCGACATCATGATCATAGACATATCGGAACCGAACTACCGAAGAATTTAAAGGAATTGTGGACTAGTTAGTTAGTTTAATTTGGTGAAAGAATATATACTATATATGTAGACTTGTGGTGGTGGCTGGTAGTCTGGTACTGAGGCCTGAGGAGGGATACCTAATAAAAGAAGGATAAGCAAAATGAAAAACAAATTAAAGCACAGTACGTTGGTGTGAAGTGTAATGTAATCTGGAGTCCGGAACTCTGGACTAATAATATTAATAATCCATCCATCAGATTTGAAATCTCCACTCGCCAAATGGACTCTGCCTCTGCCTGCTTCCAAAGTTGACCAGTCTAGTTTCGGGACGGGACCCCAGGTCCCCAACATCCTTAATGTGCGCGAATACTAATTTCAACTACTTTTTTTATCATTATTATCTTTGACTATAGTATTGATTAGGTGTGCTTTTATTTTATTTTATTTTATTTTATTTTATTTTAAACAATTGTTATGCTCATAATACCCTAAAAACAATATAATTGGAAATGAACTATCGATATTAATAGATACTCCTTTTAAAGAAATTAATTAATTAATTAATTAATGGTATTAAAAATGAAAATACATTTTTATCAATCAATAAATATGGGAAGTATTTAAAATCCGAATTATTTTTTATTTTTCGTTATTTTAATCACTCCATCATACATACATACCTCCACAGGGAATGCATTTCATCACTCCCCTAATTCTACCACTAATCAATTTGAGTGTGGTCCATATGTTGTTGTCTATATCATTCTATACTCATAACTAAAATATCAACTATTTATTTCTACCAATATTGCTTTCCAAGGTCTCGAAAAGTCTAGGAAACTGCATTTAATAATAAAAATTATTAAATAAGTCCTATAATTGAATTAATGGTGGAGCATTATCACGGGTGCTCAAAATATTAAACGGTCAGCATCCTAGGCATCATCAATCAATCTAACAAATAAACTTATATTAGAGAAGAATAATAATCTAAGTTATTTTGGACCAACCAAAATAGACCTACAACCATCTAAGGGACTAAACATCAAAAGTTTGAGGCTGAAGCTGGTCTCTCATCATTAGAACCAAACACAAGTTATATAAGGTCATATTTGTATGACTAACAAATAATATAAAATATATATATAATTAACTATTCGAATCTCCTTGCTTACAATAATGTAATATCTAGTACTAAAAATACCTAGTAAGGATGGTGCGTGGATCCTAAACGATTTAGACATAAAGTAGATTTTCCCCACTCCAACTCTCTCTAGAGGGAAATAAAACCTCTTTTTTAAAATAACTATGTAAAATATAAACCAAATTAAATCATATTAAATTATCCAACTCAAATACTTGAGCTTGTAGGTGAAGTAGGTGATATGACCTTAGATCATAAATAAAAAAATCCTCTATTATGGAAGCAAATTAATGTTGAAATATCTAATTTTGTTGGCAAGAGATATCTTTCATATTGTATCTACAATATAAAATCAACTCTGCTCCTAAAAATTTTCTAATATGAGATTTTTCTCAATAAACAATTTGTGTAATCTAGAAAAGAAAATGAAAAAATAATCATAACAGAAGACACCTCTGCCGCTAGCCTAGATTCAATATAGATGTTGTAACTATTTTTAGCATATTTTAGAACTTATTAATTAACAATTTGATAAACTACCTAAGGTGTCAAATTATAACCTACTGAAGCCAGCCGGGTTTTGAAGCATAGATATTTAAATTAACAAAAGTAGAGGGGGGGGGGGGAGACTAAGTTTCTTAATCCATGATGAAAATGATTCTTTCCCTCAGTGCATATCAATGTGAGGTAAGAGGAACAAAAGACATGGAAGCCTCTATCTTATCTCGTGGTCCTAATTGGTACAAATTGACACATACATATTAATTGATAACTGAAAATTATAGTTTTTGGAAATAGAGGCGACTACATATAATGCTATAAGACTGCAAATTGGTTTTGAATAATTAGATTAAATCTAAGAATAACCATAGAAAAGATATGGATCATGGATACCACGTTTGCTTAGGCAAACCAAAGCAATTAATTAATTAATTAAGGTCCTTACTTCCAGTAGTAGTTGCAGTGGAGGTGCCAAATGAAATCTAAAAGTGGAAGCACCCCAGAACCACCGAATTTGAATCCTCTAACTAATGAGCTTACAAAATTAGAAGGAAAAAAAAAATCTTTTAAGTTTCCAGACACCTATTGTAAGATTTTTCTCATCCACACATTATAATATTTATTGCATTTTTTAGATTAATCACATGTTATCAGATATTTTTTTAATGAAAATCTCAAGAAGATATCTATACCACTATGGAATCAAATTCTAATAATTATATTTTTCCCACGTGGAAAACATCTATACTCTTTTGTTTCAGGTTGATCCTATCCATCGAGCTTTTGGTTCTTTGGCTTCTATCATTATATGTAAAGTAAATATTTTCCTAATTAAATGAGGAATTGAAGAGGATCTAGATACATTTTATCATTTATGGAGATCTAAATCTACATATACAGGCAAATTCCTAGAATCCGACCTGCACAGGCTAGTGACTAATCTAATGTTGTCAATTTAAATATCAATCAGATTAAAGCCATCATCATCATTATTAGGTGAACATAAACCTTGAACGCCTTCCCACTACAAACAACTATTACACTAAGAAACAGTAAAATAATGGAATAAATTAATACTTTTGTGGTAGAAATAATAATAAAAAATTAGAAAAAGATGAACTTGAGAGGCGGCAGTAGTTATCCAAATAAACACCATCTCCATTATCCAGCGAGAGAAGGTAAGAAGCGCGTTATATATATATATGTATATAAGTGTGGGCTTTGATGTTATTGAGGAAACGTACCTGGGCCTGGGCAAGTGGGACCTCGGTAGGCTCCCCCACCTCCATTAATGGGGCAAAAGCAGAGAAACGCGTCGGCCGTCGCATTAAACCCACAACGCCCACCGGAATCCTCGCACTCATAGCAGAGTCTCTCTGTTCCCCAATTCAACTGGAACCCAGATTTCACGGCGCCGGCAAAATCAGTGCTCAGTCCCGTCGCCGTCAATTTCTCAGAACTGTTGGTCACCGGCACCACCACGCTAAACTCACAATGGAGTTGCCAATCGAACCCACCACCACCACCACCACCCAGGATCTCTGCCTCCATGGATACGTAGGACGACGACGAGAGACACGGGAAGGGAAACAACCGGGCGGTTGTTTTAGGGTGGGAAGAACAATTGGAGAAGAAGGTGAGGTTGAGATCCAATTCGGTGTACTTTAGACTGGGAATGGATGAGAGCGAAACGTTCTGAGTCGGCCTTGGACATTCTTGATTTACGACATTGATGTCCACGACAGTGAAAGTCTCGGCGGTGTAGTTGATGCTTTTGATGTAATAGTAATCGTCAGAGATATTGATGCAGGGCTTAACGCCGTAGCAGGAGATGCCGAAGCTAGGGTAACCACAGTAGATTTGGGGATTTGAATCGCCGAGGTGCCAGAATGGGTACCTGATGGCAACGCCGTCACCGCAATCATGAGATGAATTGCAGAGACTGGAATATAAGCTCATTAGGGCATTGCTATTCGATCCGTTCATCAAGAGTAGATGGAGGAGGAAGAAGAGGTGGAGCAAGAACAAACGATGGATGGGTTTTGGAGGCATCATCGCCTAGCAGAGGAAAGCTCTGCGACGAAGAAATTTTTGTTAACAATCAAAAGAATGTGAATGACCTTTACCTATTATTAGCCATGATCACTCAACCCATTTTGGTTTTATTTATTACTTATTTTAATTTCTTTTGAATTCGTTGGCTTGGGAGTTCCAATTTTGACTGATAAGTGATGCAAAGAGAATCCGGATCCTTATCTACATGGATGGATGGAGAGAGGAAACAACATCTTCTTCTTTTATACTAAATTAGTAAAAGTTCTCCAAGATTTAACATTATTATCATCATTATTCCTAAAAAAAAGGATAATCTTGCTTTCAGATTCATTATATTTTGGCAGGCAGTAAGTAAGAATAATGAGATTTAGATCCTTTTGCATCTTTCTCTCTACTCCACTTTTTCCTTTTATCCTTTTATCCTTTTTATCTTTTTCCATTTTCTGAGCTCATAAATCTCAATCCTTGTGATTGATTTGATGATTACCCGAAAATAAACGTTCGTATCTTATGATATGATATATCATATCATTAGAGTGTATATCCTTTTTCTTTTATAGGAAGATTGAGAATGTATATTCTTATTAGCCTTGAATGGATTTGGCCATTGAATAATAACAGGAAAGAGGAGGTGTGCAGGGCCAGGGTGTTGAACTTAGTAACTCCGGGAATGTTGAGCTCTGAGAATCAGATGAATTTGTAGAATTGTATTAGTAGGTCGGAGGAGCAAAAACGCATATCATAATTAATAGCTATAACTAAGCTGGGTACCCATGACGACTGTCTGTATTATAATTTCATAAGACGTTCTACTTCTACAGCCACAGGAGATAAAACCCATTCATAATAGCAGCACAAATGTGGAATTCCAGCACAACTACTCCTCCCATTTATTAGAAGACAGCCCACAGAATACTCTACCCCCCATTAATTCTTAATCTTTCTGGCCATATATATTATTTGATCCTTGATCTTCTCTGGTTATGTTCTAGTATGAGTAAACAAATTTCAGTTTAGATTTTGTCCTTTTGAAACTAATTATGTTAAGAGGTCCCTAGCTGTATGTATCTCTAAGTGTAGTACCTAAAGTCTGTTTTTTTTTTTTTTTTCTGTTTTTTCATCGAAAGAAAAACTAGATATGATAACCACTATACTTCTCCAGGCCGGACTTGTTCATTTGTAATGCAACGAGCATCAATCATTATTGACATATATGATACACGTCAATTTTCTACTAACACCATTGATGTATTCAGATGTGAATTTGGTACGTATCATGGTATATCTCACCAAATTAATAAATATACCTAGAGAGTAGAGAGTAGAGAGAGAAGAGTATATATAATAATATATGTGTGGGATGTTTTTGAGAAAAGAAGATATTTATGTAGGTATGTGAATGAGGAAACGTAACGTACCTGGACAAGTGGGACCTCCGTAGGCTCCATTAGGACAAAAGCAGATAAACGCGTCGGCGGTCAGATTATACCCACAACGCCCACCGGAGTCCTCGCACGCATAGCAGCTTCTCTCTGTTCCCCAATTCAACTGAAACCCAGATTTCACGGCGCCGGCATAACCAGTACTCAGTCCCGTCACCGTCAAACTTTCGGAAGCGTTGGTTACCGGCACCAAGACGTTAACGTCACAATGGAGTTGCCAATCGAACCCACCACCACCACCAGCACCACCTCCTAGGATATCAGCTGGCTCCAGGGACACATAAGACTGGTTGGAACCAGACGAGAGACACGAAACGGGAGACAACTGATAATCGTTTGTTTGAGCGTGGGAAGAACAATTGAAGAAGAAGGAGAGGTTGTGATCCAATTCAGTGTAGTATAGGTTGGGAATGGATGAGAGGGAAACGTTCTGAGTCGGCCTTGGGCAATCTTGATCTACGACATCGGTGTCCACGACGGTGAAAGTCTCGGTGGTGTAGTTGATGCTTCTGACGTAATAGTAATCGTCAGAGATGTTGATGTAGGGCGTGTCGCCCTCGCAGGAGATGCGGAAACCAGGGTAACCACAGTAGAGTTCTGGGTTTGAATCGCCAAGGTGGTGCCAGAATGGGTACCTGATGGCAACGCCGTCACCGCAGTCATAAGATGAAGAATTGCAGAGGCTGGAATATAAGCTTAGGGGATTGCTATTGGATCCGTTAATCAAGAGTAAGAGTAGGTAGACGAAGAAGAGGTAGTGGAGCAGGAGGAAACGGTGGATGGGCATGGGCATGGGCATGGGCTGTGGAGGAGGCATCACGGCGGAGCAGCAGATCTGATCTAGAGTCGATCTACACAACCTACGAATTAAGATATTTTTGTAGCAGTGCGTCTCCTCCCTCCCTCCCTCCCTCTCTTATTATTCTTTGAAATCAAAAGAAAGAAAAAGAATTGGATTAATGAGATTTTACCTTATTTATTGTATAATTTGTTTTGAATTCCTTATTTCATTGGCTTTGGCCTTTGGGTGAGACGCTCAGCTAAGCAAAGAAAGGAATTCGAAGAAGATCGAGATACCTACATAAACACGTCATGGCGTTTACCGCAAACCAATACAGGGTCAGGGCGGACCCAGGACAAAGGGGGGGCGAAGAATAAAAAGAAACCCCCACGGGAAGCATAAGCATGAGGGCCCAATGATAAAAGACAAAATAGATAAAAAAAAAAAAAACAACAACAACAACAACAACAACAACAACAGAAAACCCAGAAAGCAACACAAACCGTAGAGAGCAAACCAAGGAGACCACTAACATAGACATTATTCACAAGATAAAATCAAATAACAAAATTGTAAAGAAAAAAGAAACAAATAGTATAAAATCAAATAAAAATAATATAAAAAAGAAACGATAAATAAATGAGAAAGAGAAAGAAACCAAGTGGAGAAGATTTCCAACCAACCCAACAGAAAGGGAAAGAATAAAAGAAAGAGAAAGAGAGAGGAGAGAATAAAACGGAGAGGAGAATTAAAGGAAGAAATTGAATACCAAAAGATTTTTTCAAAAATTCAACCCACGTTATAAAAGAAAGAGAAAAATAGGAAGAAAACGAAAGAGAAGAAATGGGAGAAAAAAGGATGAGGAACAGTAATTGGAAGACATAACCAAAACCAAAAGGCCAAGGGGGGCAAAGACAACAGAAAGAGAAAACGAAGAAAATAAAGGAATTAACAATAAACGAAAATTAGGAATTTATAACAAATTTTTAAAATCCGGGGGCCAGGCCCCCCCCCAGTCCGCCCCGGGGTTCAGACTTCAGACTCCGCGTGCGTTAATTCTTTTATTTTGACAAAACATTTCAAAATCCCAGTTTCTTACGTATCTCCCACAATACACAAAAAAATAAAAAATAACACGCTTTCTGGTTGGCTTCAATGTACAGTATTTGAACCTCGGCCTGCAGTATTTCCACCACTGGAGTCTTGGGGCTGTTGTAATTTTTAAATGTAATATATGAATGTATTTCTTATATTCATTTTAAGTTTTTTTTTTTTTTTTTTTTTAATTCTATGCTAAGAAAGTATTTATGATTAGTCCACGTCGAAGAGTCAAATGCCGTGAAAAGAACACGATATTGCGTGTGTGCAATGTACGCGCAGGCAGGCAGTGAAATCGTTTAGACACACAATTCATTTGTATCATCTAGATCGTATTATTCAGCATTTATTATTATTAAAATTCTTTTAAAATGAATTTTTATTCTTATCATCGAAGGTTAAGTATAATTAGTTATCTACAAATCAAAACTAAATTTAATTTAATCACATGTTATATTTAAGAATTTGACTTTAATACAAACAATTTTTTTTTTCATCAGACCAATTAAAGATTAGGGGCTCAAAAGTCAAAAGACGGGAAAAGAAGAAAAGAGGTGGGAGGGATGTAAATAGACGGAGGTTAGCATTTCGACTTCTTATTGTATTTATACAATAATCTATCACTATTATACCAAATGCACATCTATAATTTTAACAAATATATATAAATAGACAATGAACTAGATAGATAATAGTAAACCTGTAAATGGATAGTCGAAAATTTACCTCCAAATTCACATTTGTATTGTTTAAGGGTGTTCGTATTCGAATTTTTTCTTACCATAAAATATTTATCCGTCCATTAAACAATTGAATTTGAATAATTGCTAATTATATCGGATAATAATTGGATAAAGTAAAATATTCAACATTTTTTTTATTTGAAAATGGATGATAATCGGATTCTAAAACCAGTAATCAAATAATTGGAAATAAAAAATTATTCGGTTAGAGTAAAATATTAAACATTTTTCACAAAAAATGGTTAATAATCGGTAACCGAAAATTATAAATAAAAAAAAATCACCAATCAATAGGTTGTTTATCAGATCGGATTATTATCTAATATCCAATAAAGTTCCGGATTTGAATTGGACGCCGCCTTCTCTAATTTCTGCTAGATTTGGGTTCAGATTTAGAACATAGTTTTGCTAATCGAATGTGGATACTAGTATATTCGAGTCAAATCCGATCCGTTTAAAGGTCTAGGTAATAGAAGATGCCATACCAAAACCTCCTAGAAAATTTATTCTTATTTACCAAATTCAAAGTCAACTGTGCGAAAGCTGTCGTCGTACTTGAGCGACTTTTCCTATAAATTTTGTGCCCTCCACACATTGATGACAGGGTGGTAATATACAAAAGATTCTCTAATTCACCAATCGATGTTTAAGTTTAACCCAGGCCAACTAACCCAATTGCTCATTTCTTATTTTGGATATGCTATTGCTATGAAAAACAAGTGGTCCCCCCACCCCGGTCCAGGACAAATTAGAAACGATAAGATATTTGAATAAAAATTCGATTAATAGATAAAATAAGAAATTTAAACTTTATATTGGTAATAGAGTGCGATAAGTCCAACCCCTATTAGGCTATTATGGTAAATGGTAGGTGCAGTTTTGATTCAGTAATTTACTAAAAGAAAGGGAGCACACTTTCTCTTACTCCCTGCCATTCAATAACATATCTTTGTTATTTTAAGTAGCACCAAAGTAACTTTAAGGTATGTTATTGTTTATTCATTTTATCAACTCCAACTTTTTGTTATCTAAAGTCACATCAATATAAAAACAACAAATTAATATTTCATTTCATTTGTTTAATTGAAAGTATTATCTTCTTTTGGTTTCTTAGTTCTACTAAAACAAAATTGATGGGCACTATCTAGTTTTTCCGTAGGTGGATATCAAAAGAGATTGTTTAGGCCTCCAATGAATATTGTTGGATCATGAATTATTTGGGCCTTTCCAAGTAATGGAGTTAATTCAAGATCGTAAAGAAGTAGCCTTAGGCTGTTCTAGTTGCTTCTTCTATTTTATTTGTAGAATCTCAAATGGGGTTGTCCATAATCTAGCACAGGAGGCCAAGCTTGTTTCTGCTAAGACCTCTTGGCCAGTATCCTCTTTTTGGATTTTGGAACTTTGTAACTGTGATTCAGTGTTCTTCCTAGATTTTGGAACTTTGTAACCGTGATCTAGTATTAGTTTCTGTTTTTCTTTTGATTGAAATGAAATCGTTTCCATACCAAAAAAAAAAAAACTCTACTAAAAGAAAAATGAATATTACATATTCAATGTTAACATTATAAATATAATTAAGAGAATTGAGCAAAATTTTTAGACTAATCTTATGATGTAAAACATAATGCAAGCTATAAATATATTATCAAATTTCTTTATCATAGGCAGCAGCATCTCTAGGTGTAGCCAAATTTTGACATCAAATATATTTTGGTCTTAGCTTTTGTACATTGGTTAGAAGAGCCTAAAAGGTGCATTCCTCAATAATTACAATCCATTACTATGGCATTAGACCAAGGTACAATTCCCTGGCACTGGGAAGAAAAAATTGAACAACATTTTGACGAGGCTAAAACATTATGTTATTAGTGGATCATTTTCAAGCATTTTCTAATTGTATGAAAAGTAAGCAACCAAATGGAATGAATAGATCATATAAATGTAATCACAACTAATTCATATCCATCTAAATTGCTTTACGAGTGTGTTAGGCTAAGTGAATGTTTCAGTTTTTTTTTCTCTTTTAATATATGTTGTTGGGAAGGAAGATTATATCATCATACATACCTAAACCCTCATATGAAAAGCCATAATCATGATCAACCATAAATGACAGGATGTGGTGAAGGAACAATTATTACCTGCATTATGCTATTTTATAGACATCTAAACTTGGATCATACAAGTCTAGAAGGCCTTGGAAAGTGTTTTGAAGATATCCTAGTGTAAACAACTACAACAGTCAACTTTTAAAGAGAAGAACCTTATTCAGAGCTTCATAATGGTCCACCCAAAATTAATGACTATGCTTTCCACATAATAGAGTGAAATTAGGATACTTTATGATTCTTTTTCTTTGTCTCTATGTCAGCTTTCACCCAAGTTTAGATAATTTAGAATTGTCTACATATATTTAATTAGCAAAAAACAAGAATAATTAAGAATTATTGAAATATGTATCAGTTCTCACCACTGATGACCAGAATCGAATGAGAATTCACTAGGATTGGTGATTAATTGGTGAGCGTAAGTTAAAACTTGCCTCAATTTAAATATAATGAATTGGATCATAGATTCATTAGATTGAGATCGAAAGGAATTCTAAGTATCAAGTGAATTTAAACTAATTAATTAAGAAGGCCAACTATTGTGGGTATGATGTTAAATGTTAAATATGATTGTTATTTTAATTGACATAAAAGGATAAAGAAAGACCTCTTAAAACTTAGACACTTTATCTGAATAATAGCAAAATGCGATAATTTCAGCAAGAGTAGAGGACAAAGATGGCTACTATACCAATGGTTACCTTTTTAAATGTACTTTCTTTAACGATTTAATCTAGAAACTGAAATGTGTGATTGATCCTTATTATGAGTCAAAGAATCAAGATTCACATTCAAGTACATACAGGACACCATGGGTTCTTGCAGGTCTCTCTCCAAACAGGATCACTAGCTAGAGGAGAAGAATATAATGGTCTTTTTGTGAAAATGTTTTGATTTGTGAGGATAGTAGAGAAGGGTAGTTTAGAAATTTTTGAAAATGTAATAGCAGATGCGTCACTTGACCTCATTATTCTTATAGTGTATTAATATATAATGTAAAATACAAAGGGATGTAAATGTAATAGGATAAATTTCAAAGGATGCATATTTAATAGTTTGCAAAATTTAAGGAATGTGTATGTCATGTGATCTATGATTTATGAAAAAAAATCTTTTCATTCCATTTGACTCGTCCCTCGTATGTTTGTTTAGAATAAATAACCTTGGTTCTTTAAGCTGGCGTGAGGCATTCCTCAGTCTTTGTATAATAAGCACATATCTATTTATCTTTCCTCAGGTCATATACCAGCCGTGCAGAACTGCTACTGATACCAGCAGAACTGGCTTCCAACAAAAAAAATTATACAGAACCGGCACTTGAGAATCTAACCAATTTAATTTAGTTTCAGTTGGAATCTTATATATAAGACTACTTATTCGATTACAAAGAACGTGAGTGTGGGCTTCCTCTGAGGACATACGGGAAGCCACCTTCAATGATTAAGTCAGAATTTGAAAAACACTAATTATCAAAGAGAGGATTAAATACTTGAAGAAGACGGAAAAAAAAAAATCTTATTGAGTAGTCATTGCAATAAAGTAAATGCCATAATTCTTGTTTATGGACTTACCTGCCTAATATGTGTAGAACATTGGAGAATATATCAAAGTTCACACCTCTAAGGTGGCAAAAATGCATCATAGTCCTTTGATCTTTTAGTTCCAAATAAATGATTGTGATGACTCACAGTGGATTACTTGATCACCAAGTTAATGACCCAATCTTTTTGAAGAAACTTCAAGACACTTATACCTTATTTCCATCGATTTAGTGGTCATGGATGTGACAACAATCCCTTACTTTAGTAAACAAAACGTAAGGATGCAATACTAGTGAAAGTACCAAGTGAATGAAAAGCTTCTTTACAGACATTGAGCGGATGTTCACTATTGAATTTAATGCATTGATTGACGTTTTGATAAAGGTATGCCCAATCTACTTACAACATTATTTTTGCCGATCGAGATATAGCTTCTCAGGCCCTAGACACTGAAAAGTTCACTATTCCAGCTGACAGTCACCATGAAGTGTCATTTTCAACAAGGAGAAGAATTCTACCAAGAAATGCTGTGTAGAGAAGTATATGATGAACCCTGCAAATCGTGTCTGAACCAAATGTAGTGACCGACGTGGTTCACTCAGGTCCAACGGTCCAAGGCGTTAATAATCCCATAATGTCTATAACAGCCTGTTGCTGCATGCCACCGTTAATTTGGAGTCCTATCTAGTGAGTAGTGAGTGACTGCAAACAGCAAACCCACGAGGAAGGGCAGGGCCGCAGGGCCGCAGGGCCTTCCTTCCTTCTACACTTCTACTTGGGCTTCACTCCCACGGCCACGGGCTGGCGCTCACCACCCACTTCCCCACTTTTGGGGTTTCAATCTTGGGGGCAGTACGAAACAATTTTCTCCACCTTTAATCCTGTACATACACGTGTCTACTTCTGAGATTCTTACCACGTGTCGAATATTCCGTCCATCTGTCACCCAGCAAATCCGAATGCTAAAAATGTTAGCCAATTACACCACTCTATCGACCCACATCATCAGGTACTGAATAGGAGTGAGTACTAATGAAGATTTTTACTCTTTAAATTTTTCTCACTAACTCGACTGTTTAATGAAAACATGGGAAACTAAATTAATTAATCTTCCTCGTCGTTTCTTGGCCCCTCCAATTTAGTCCAACCTTGATTGCCCTTCCTTCCTGTCTTCTCCAGTTCTCCCGTCTCGTCTCCGCTTCTCATTTTTTCCTGTCGCTCCTCCGCTTTTGCCTTCTTTTGTCTGAAAGACTGTTAACTTCTGTTGCCGGCGAAGAAGATACTGATGATTATTTTCGTTTCTGGCAGATCTAAAGCCTCGAGTTAGGTTTAAATTGCCGATCTTGCTCTTCCGTTGTTCCCCTCCTCACTGTGCCTCTTCAGCTTTCCTGGTAGATTGTGAGATTCTCACTTTGGGCAAATTCTGATCTTCCGATTATTGGCCAGAGTCGCAACTTCAGCGAGTCTGGTCTTGTAGATTCGTATTAATTGGCTTTATAACGGAATCTTTTGTTGATTTTGGTCTCACAACCTGATTTCGATTTTAAAGAGGTAAATTAAGGTTTTTGTCCGTGGAGATGTTGGGGGCAGGATTGCAGTTCGGGCGTGCTCATGGAGAGGATCGATTCTACAATCCTGTGAAAGCCAGGAGGAATCATCATCATCATCATCAACAGCAGCAGCATCAGCTGCAGTCACAGAAACAGCAGCAGACACAGCCACAACCACAACCACCGCCACAGCCACAAGGCCCACAATCACAACATCAGCAGGTTCATAGGACTAGGAGTAGTGGAACTGTGAACGCGGCGGCGGCGGTCACTAAGGGCAAGGCTATAGTTTCAGACAACAGAGAGCCGGAGAATCGAGTGGTGTCTGAAGAGACGTCGAAGCCTATGGCTGTGCCGGCTTCAGAACCAGTTATAGCTTCTCCGAGTAATCTCGATCGTTTCCTGGAGTCTACTACACCATCTGTTCCTGCGCAGTACCTCTCTAAGGTTCTTTTTTCGGATCTTGATCTTAGTCTCTATCTTTGTCTGCTGTTTGCAAACTAAAGTTCCTCTTAGTTTTGATTTCCTTGCGATTTTTGGTTCCCATTTATTTATTTATTTACTTATATATTTATAATTCTGCTTCTAGACTAGGATGAGGAATTGGAGGACTTGCGATGTCGAATTCCAGCCTTTCTTCACCCTCGGTGATCTATGGGAATCTTTTAAGGAATGGAGTGCCTATGGCGCAGGTGTGCCTTTGATACTGAACGGCAGTGACTGTGTCATTCAGTATTATGTCCCATATTTGTCCGGCATTCAAATATATGGTGACTCAAGGTCGTCGGCCAAGTCGAGGTACTGATCATGTTCTCAGGTGTTTGTTTGTATCTGTTTATCTTTACCCCCTAGGCGAGCCATAACTTGTCTGGTTAATGCAATTTAAGCTTCGATTAATACCTAAGAAATACATGTGTTGCGTTTCACTTAATTCACACCTGATTTCCTCAGCCACTTCCTCTTTTCCTCTCTTTTACTGCATGTTCTTGTAATATGTTTTATATTATTTGAAGTGTAAATTTGAATGGCTTGCTTTTCGTTTCCATTACATGCAATTTGGTTCCTTGAAGCAGGGTTTCCAATTGATGCCAGGTCAGTTCATGTTGCTTGTTTCTTTTACTATTATTTTCCTCACCAAAATGGAATTTCCTCCTCTTGCTGTGTGGAAACTGGGGTATGGTTTCGTATTCGGAATTTTTTGTCAAAAAAGCTACTGTGATGTAGTTTGGTTGACGTGCAAGAAAATCATGGTTCTAGTGTTCTAATGTATCTGTGACTTATTTTGATGTGAAGTGAGGTTGGTTTCTCTTTCTCCTTAAAGGGAACCACATTGTGAGTGGTTTTGCATTCTTTGCTCCTTAACTGGCCCAAAACATAGTTTTTTTCCCCCTCATTTGATAGCTCAACCATTTTGATTCTGGTTGTTTGAAGTTAGTTACATCAATTTTTCATGAGAAGCCCTTTGTGAATTGGTGAGGGAATTACTCTTCTCATTTTTTAGGAGGATAAACTCAGTTTGGTGGGGGCTTTTGGTAACTACTGTGATTCCTATCCAATCAGAAGTTGGGCTACAATTTAGATGCTGTCCTTTTTTTGGTATTCATCTATTTTCAGAGTACACTGTCGTGGGCTAATTATTGTGGATATCTCTTCACAATAATTGTGATGGAGAAAATATGAACTCAAATTGAATGAGTTAAAAATATGTTAATGCTTGGATCAGGATTACAGAGTTTCCCATTTTCATCCATTTAATAGTTTTTAAATACTTGGAAAGTATGCTACTGCTGAATGATTCTTTTCTGTTGCCTCTGTTTTTCTCTCCCCTTTAGGTGCAACATTAGGGTTGCTCAATTGTGACCTAGTGGTATATGAGTTTGAGTTTGGAAACAGCCTCTCTTTGCAAAAGCAGTGGTAAAGGCTGTGTGCATTATAATCCTCCCAAGACTTCGGAATTGCAGGAGCCCTATGTGCCGGGTTCGCCATCCCCTCCCCCCTTCTAACCTATTGTTGTCTACCTGAAAAGATGGCCCTAATTATCAAGGTGGATCATCTCATTCTGCCGTGTGGAATGGTGATGTTGTCAATTTTGATTGTTTATTTCCCTTACTGGGTATACAAATGATCTAAAATAATATTCTTTTGAACTTAAGAATGCAATATTTTAGTTTATCCATCATCCATACTATGTTCTTGTTGTGGATTTATTTTTCAGCACAACAGGAATACTATCTCGTACCCAATTAAGAGAATCAAAAGAGTGTATGGACTTTCTCGTTTGAAATTAAAGGAGTAAAGAGTAAAATATGGGAAGGGGTGGAGTCCTAGATTCAAGAAAGGTGCATGTGTGTCTTTCTATATGGGTGACTGTTTCCAGAAAGAGGTTCATGGGTCTTATGTTAAAGATTGTATTGAGTTTTGTTATTTATTTCACGTCTTTATGGAAAGCATCTACTTTTGGTATTCTATAGCCATGTGGTGTCTGTTTTTCGGAGGGGAACCGTGCTGTTATTCCTAATTTCCGAAAGTCCGGGATTTCCTTTTAACGCAGGACCAGTTAGATTTGGTTTATTTAGTCTTATTTATGCGAGATTTGAACCTTTCGGCATGATTGGGTTTCCTGCAGAATCTATTCACAATTAACATGACCTGTCTTGGGTGTCGATTATCTAGTTTCATTTGTAGATGTGACAGCTGTCAGTTATTTGAGCTCCTGGTTTTTAGGAACCTAATCTCCAGTCCAGACTTGGAGTCTGGGTTATTTATTGTTTCTTTCTTAGATTAAGTGTTGTCTGTTAGATATGGAAACTCCTGAGCTGTTATGATTGGCATTAGAGATGTATATGTATAGTCGAAAATCTGAATTCTGTGGAAATTCTTATCTGTTTATTTAGATGTATTTTTGATTATTGAATATCAGATATGATTTGAATAACTTTCGCTTTCCAAATGGTTATTGGATATGGATCCAGCTATTGATGTATATAACAACTTAACCTTATCTGAACTAAATGGGGTTGGATGCTTGGATACACATGGGAATAAATCTTGGTTTTGTTGGAATTTTGTTCATCCGAAAATGAAAAAAATACCAAGTTTTGACAGGTTTCAACACAGTTTAGTTAATATTGCGGAGATTTGGATAGTTTTGACCAATAATTAACCAAGATTAGATCAATTTTAACCAGTATACTTTTGATAATTCTTGATAGTTTTTACAAGTTTAGGTGTTTTTGACCAGCTTTGACCAGCCCAAAAGAAATACGTTATGAACAATTTTCCCCATAAATCTGATATTGATGTGGTGTTCAAAGGCCTAAAGTAGGCTAAATACCATGTTTCAGCCCTGTCCCACTCTCCTAAGATGGGCATTTGAGTTGCACCTCCAGGTGAAAAGAAGAGAGGGGGGGGGGGGATGACCAAACATCCCAACTCGGTTTTTGAGGGAGTGAGATCGAGTTCTTGAACCATGGTCATAGGAGCAATGTGTGGAAGAATAAAATGGTAAGCTCCCAAATGTTGGAAGAGCAAGTATATCTAGTTAGCATTGAAGAACCATCCAATGCTTATACACTTTGATACGTGATCATACCCTCCAACTTGTGTTTTCACACTGCAACTTTAACAACTGATTACTTATACTTGATTTTGTATTGTTGGGTGCTAGTCTGATTGTTGGTTTCATTGGGTCAAGGCATAGTTATCAAGGGGCTTGTCTAGGAGACACAAGTGTCCACAGTTCTTGATTACACCAACTCCTCCCCGCCCCCCCGCTGCGGCATGCGTGTGCCTGCTGCAGGGTGCAATTTCTTCTTTATCGTCCAAATTCAGGTTTGAATCCTCAACCTGATTATATACAGCAAGAAATCTAAAAACCAAACATTTTTATTTCATAAATTTGTATGCCTGAATGAAAGGCTTGAGATATCAACTCTTAAAATCTGGCTCCTAACATGACTAGAATTGGTCTAAGCCAATGAATAGTCAAACAAGCTAGTAACTTAATTGAAAAATCGAAGATAGGACCAAAAGCCTGGTTTGGGTTTCCATACTCGATCTTGCTGGTCCCATCTACCCATCCAAAGCAAATATAAGAAAGTAAAAGGTGTAATGTTTAACTAAACTACATCCAACCCTTGCTGAACAAAAAACAATTATGTCTGGATTTGGGTTTCCATACTTGGTCATGCCAGTCTATGCAGTCTAGTGCTACTGCATCAATCTGCATCCTGCATAGTAGTGGGAGCAAATTCAGGCCGTGGTTCTGAATCTTGAAATGCTCCCACATTTTCCTTGTGATAGAATGATTACTTGGGGTCCATCCGTAGTCTCTTGCTTCTACTGCAACCAAAAAGATGTCAAAGTCCACATGTTTGCTGGACCTTAGAGATCCATCACTCTGTCATTGTTTCTTGGTTTTACTGGCTTTCTGAAATCAGTAATGTCATACTTTCAAGGACCTAGCTTATCTATCAAGCATTAGTAGGAATTCAATATCAGTTTCTTTTATTCAGCTTGATCTCACAATCTCAATATTTTAATTATTTTGTCACAGACAGTGGAAAAATGCTCGGACAACTTTCAAAAATGTTAGGAAATATAATCATAGGATAAGACGATTATCAAAATCCACCGGGGCGGGGACCGACTATTTTATGATTTAAAACCTTTAGGTGGATCTGTTTCCTCTTTTGGTCCTGGTTCTATTTTAGATATTTAGTCGTCTTTTTTCTTTTTCTTTTCTTTTCTTCTTCTTCTTCTTCTTATATGCTTTATGCATATCTTTGGTTGATATTTTTTTATGCTATAGGCAACCTGGGGAGGACAATGATGGTGATTATTATAGAGATTCAAGTAGTGATGGAAGCAGTGATTGTGAACTTGATAGGGGCATGAAATCCTCCAGGGAACTTTTGAATCATCATCATCTAATCAGTGAGATCCCTCTTCGTATGGACAGGTTGTCTTTGCTAGATAAGCACATTTGTACACAAGAAGGTTCTTCTAGTGATGATGGTGAAGCTGGGAATTCAGAAGGTCACTTGCTTTTTGAGTTCCTTGAACAGGATCCTCCCTACAGTCGAGAACCATTGGCTGACAAGGTAAGTTGTTTCTTCTATATATACCTCCCTCCCTTACTCCCTTACTGTTAAGGATGATCTTGCCTGCTGAGAGTACCTCACTGTTGCCCCTCTGATGTCACAGATCTCAGACCTTGCATCACGATTTCCTGGACTAAAGACACTCAGAAGTTCTGATTTGGTTCCGACCAGTTGGGTCTCAGTGGCATGGTAAAATCTTCTGTTAGCATATCGCATCTACTTGTTCCATAGTAGGCATCATTGATTTATTGGATTTGCTTGATTTGGTGTAGGTATCCAATATACAGGATACCCACAGGACCAACCCTTAGAGATCTGGATGCCTGCTTTTTGACGTTCCATTCTCTTTCTACACCAATGCGAGGTAAGACTAAACTCATTGTTCTAGTCTTCCGAAGCAATCTATTTGTAAGTGACATTGAAGACATTAGTATGACTTGAGAAAACATTTTCTTCCTCATAGTAAAATGTCCTTGTTTGAGTTTTGAAAATTCACCTTTCATTTGGCATAAGTTATGTATTTTTAAACTTGAATGGCAGAACACGCTTCATATGTCCATGATGTTCATTAGTTTGTTTAGTTAACTTGGATGTATGCATTGTGACTTCTTGTAGGTGCAGGAAGTAGACAGGCTCCTGTTGTTAACTATCCTAATGGGATTGAAGTTGTTCCCAAGATTTCCTTACCTGTTTTTGGGTTGGCCTCATATAAGTTCAAGGGGTCAATGTGGACTCCTAATGGTGGATGTGAGCGTCAACTGGCAAGCTCACTCTTGCAGGCTGCAGACAACTGGTTAAGGCTGCTTCAAGTCAATCACCCGGACTTCCAGTTCTTCTCTTCACATGGCAGGCACATGCTGTAGGTGAAAGGAAAATGTGCTAGAGCCACATGAGTCTTCCATCCTGAAGGCACAACCTATTCCATGGTTAATTCAACGTAAACCAAGGGTTACCATTGCAGAAATCTAGATGGCAACCCTCTGGTGAATTGCTCTCTGATTGTTTTTCCTGTTATCTTTGTGATCAAGGGGGGAAAAGGGAAATGGAAAACGGATGGAATTAAAATTTGAAAAATGGATCTAAAAACGAGTCAATACAAAGTGTATGCCATGGAAGGGGAGCAGAATAACGCTCCAGAAAGTGAAGGTAAAAAGACAAGCTATGCTTCTGAGGTAGACAAGGGGTATAAAAAGGAAATAGTTTGGCATGATAAGTAGGTGGTTGGGTGAGTTTCTTTATTGCTTGTTTTTCTTATACATATATAAAATATGATATAGTATTTATTATAAGTATATTATGGGAAACACAGGCCCTTTTAGTATGTCCTGATAATTTTAATTTTAGACTTTTCTGATTTTTTTTTAAAATTTTCAATATCATAGGATTACTTTCAAGGGGATTTTGAAGCTATGATGTGTAAGAGGGCTGAATTTGAGTTGCCCTTCGTTTGGTTATCTCTCGAAGACTAACCTTTGTTTGTTGACCGCCCAAAAGAAAGAAATTAGTTAACTTTCTGCTGAGAAATTTGTATGTAACGAAACTGGTTTTGGATTCATAGTCCTTTTCTGTCGTTGTGCCTATTCCTGTGTTTAGCCTCTGTGTCATGGTGTTTTGTATTGCCGAGGCTCTGTTTTAATGGACAACCGTACCTGAAAAACGAAAATTTCAATTGAAGCAGGTTTTGTTCTGAATCTTCTGATTATATGTTCAGATTTCGCTTCTAAAGCGAGACCGAGATTTATGTGGTCATGTAGTTGCATTGTTTACAAGATATATGTAATCTGTATTCTCGTGTACGATATATTAATTGTACTGTGTTTACCAGAAAATACTCAATGTATATTATGTGCGTACAAGATTTGTATTATGAATCGTGTTCGACCAAAAAATATTATTTTTGTATTGTGTAGCTATGATATGAGCTTCCACTGTTAAACCAAAAAAAAAAAGGACTTCCATTGATGCTGTGAATGGATCGTGCCTTCAGTGGGCGGCGGGTTGGCTCAGGGAGTTCACTTTACCAAATATGTGAGCTCTCTTATGTTCGTATGTCATGTTTGTCCTTATTTACGTCTATTTGACGAGCAGAAAGGCATTAGGGTGTGGTTTACTGTGGGATGGTTTCTATAGGTCGGTCTTCACAAGGTGTTTCTGCATTGTGTGAACAACTTGATCGAATGATCGCGGAGTTCGAGAACATCAGCCGTAACAAATTCCTTGCTGTTTTCACCATTTTCCCAAGGCCTGATTAATAGTGCTTTTGTGTAGATTTCCTTGTTTGTTTTCACCATTAAATGTTCTGAAAATGAAGGCTTTTTTTTTTTTTTTTTTCTCACTTTTCAAAATGATGAAATCAAATTTCTTCCTACTAATAACTTCCATTCAAATTTTTTTCTTTCTTTCTAGAAAACATAATAAAATTTTATCATCAAGAGGTTGTAAATTTGTAACGCTCCACACTTTTTAGTAAAGGTCATGACTCATGAGTTCGACTTATCTTGGGGTGTGTAATTTTCGTTATGTAAAATATGTGAAAAACATCTAAAAAAACATCCTTTATAAGAAAAACATCCTTCATGAGAAAGAATTGTAATATTACGTGAACTTGTCAAATTACCATCAAATCACCAAAGTGTTATGTGGATTTTTCAAATTAAAATAAAGTATGGATAGTAACTTCTTTGTTTGTTATTCCCAAATTGATCGAGAGGGGGATGAACGGGCTTCAAAATCATCACAATGTGGGCGACCACCTCCAATCAAGGCACTCAATATGTGCAACAAAGAAAAATAAACAAAACGAAGACCGAGAGGGGGAAAGACACAGGAAAAACCACAGGGGAAAAAACACAGAAGACACACAACCAGGAACACAACCAAGCAAAAGAAGGAAAGGGACCAACCCAACCCCCAGACAAGCAAGCAGGACAAGAGACAAACCAGAACACAACGAAGCAAAAGCAAAGACAAAGGACAACCCAACCCAGAAAGCAACAGACAAGAAACCAAAACAAGCCCAAAACAGAGAAGACACACAAACAAACCCGAAAAAAAGACAAAGGAATAGGACAACGGAAGAGCAGGAACAAAGCCAACAATAGCAAAAAGAAAAGCCGGAAAAAAAAAAGAACCAAGACCCAACAACCAACGGGGACCAGCACCCAACCCAAAAGGAGAAGAAAAAAGAGAAAAAAGCACAAAACAAGGAGGAAACAAAAGAAACAGAGACAAGAAAACCCACCGTGGATGAAGCAAAAGGAAGCCAAAACAACGAAGAACACCGGAAGAGGTACAAAGAGCCCAAAACGGGATGAGTTTTTATGAAGGATTTGAACTTGGTGTTGTGACCTTCAACCATTGTTGCACTGACAACACCTTTTAGGCCAATGGAACAACAGTTTTATCTCCAAATTAAGTACGCTTTGTTGTCATGTTTCTCATGATGGATGAACCAAAAAGTTCTCAAATTTAGGCGATCTAGAATATTGTATATAATTATCCTGTTATTTAGAATATTGTATAATTTTATCATGTTATTTTTTTTTTGAGGTTAAAATTCTATCATTTTGTTATTTTACCATATTCTATTCCACCAGTTAAGGTACACTTTTTTTCTTCGTTCTTTGCTGGTAAACACCAGTTAATGTACACATGTAGGACTTTCTTGCAGACACATGTGACATGGCGCCGATAAATCGGGGGCCTTTTGTTCCACGATAAATAACCGAGAAATTGGAGAGAAAAGGGAACTCGAATGAACTAGCCGTTAGGATTCTGAATTAAAAATGATTGGGCGTTTCTTTCACTTTTGAGTTTGATTTGTTTTTCGTTTTTTTCCTCTTTCTTCATGAAAGCTCTTAAAAACCCTAGAAATCAAGGCTCTCGTGAGTTGTAACGCTCTTCTTTCACCCACTCTCCTACTCAGTATTCGCGTATTTTCTCTCTCAGATCGCTCCTCTCATCGTCTCCAATTTGTTCGTGCGTTGTTGAACCTCGCGTTCTTGACACTAGAGGAGCAGAGCAGTTTTAGAGACTTCTGTTCTTTCAGATTCTGTGAGTAACTTCTTTACTTTTTCCTCCCTTGGGTTCATTCTTGTCTTTCAGGTGGAACCTGTTGCTTATAATGAGTTGAAATGTCGAGAAAATTTTGTTCCTCAGTTTCCTTTTATGATTCAGTTACAGAGTAGTTAGATGTGTCATGTTCTGTTTCTTTGCTGAAAAGAAAGAAAAAAATGGGTTTTTTCTCCTCTCTGTTATGATAGTTCCAGTTGAATCTGTAACCAATTCAGATCCTTGAGTGAAGGAAGAAATTCTTAAAATGAGAGAGACGGAGAAAAAGTTTTGCGAGAAATGACAAATTACTTCTGCTCTTGGGCTTTTGGAGAGTAATCCGGTTGCCAAATGAATAGTGATATGTTTGTTACAGAAGAAATTCATATAGATTGCCTGAAATTTCTATGTGCTTTTTTGGGTCCTTGAAATTGGCTAGACTTCCCTTTTTCTTTAAATCTCTAGGGTGTAACCTTTCCTACTTTGTTAAACCGAAAAAAAGTAAAAGCTAGCGTTCGCTGTTCTCTACCTGGTTCTTCTTAATTTGGATGATTTGTTTTGATGGCTTTCCATGAATTGTTTCGCCTATGTTTTTATCACCTTACTCAGAGGTGCCAAGAGAATTTTAAATTTTTTAAAAAAATGTTATTTATTATACTTCAGAGCTATAAACATTCAAATGATTTATGTATTTTATTCTTTCCTTACCTGAGATCATGCTTTAAACGACAAAATTTTATTATTGTTCAGCTAAATGCGAAGTGCTTATCAGTAATTGGCTTGGGCATGTATAATTTCAGTCCCCTCAGGCATTGAAAATTCTACACTTACACTCATTTGGGGAAGATTAATTCGTGTAGCCTCTCTTCGGAGAGGTGTGAACTGTTCTCTTTGTCTGTTCTTCCTTGGAGTAACTCTGTGAAGGTAGTATATAAATCGAATCAACCAATATGACAATCCGAACTCCAGCTACTCCGGGTTCAAAGATAGACAGGACACAAGTATCTACACCAGGTGGGCCCAAAGAGAGGGAAGAAAATATTGTTGTAACAGTACGGTTAAGGCCATTAAGCAAACGAGAACAGTCCCTTAAAGATCAAGTAGCCTGGGAATGCATTGATGATCATACAATCATATTCAAGCCACCACCTCAGGAGCGGTCAGTTGCACCAGCTTCTTATACCTTTGGTACGAATACAAAACACTATCTGAGATCTCGAAGTCCTATTTATAGCATAATAATAGATTTGTGTAGCTTAATATCTGTGATTTATAAAACACTAAAGGAATTTGTTCTCTTCTGTTAGATAAGGTCTTTGGTCCAGCTTGTTTGACAGAGACAGTCTATGAAGGAGTGAAGAATGTTGCTCTGTCTGCATTGATGGGCATAAATGGTACCTATGCATCTAATATTTGGATATTGTACCTTCCGACTCTACTTGTGGTTCAGGTCTCTAACAGTTTATTCTCCACCCTTGCAGCTACCATATTTGCTTATGGACAAACTAGTAGTGGAAAGACATATACAATGAGAGGAATAACAGAAAGGGCAGTAAATGACATATATGACCATATATCAAAGGTATGCTTTAATAGAAAATTCAATTATTTGTCAAAGATTAATATTACAACCCCTTTAATCCGTTGTTGAGTTGCCGGATGTGCCTAGCTGATATACATTCTTTCTGGGCCCTCTACAGAATCCAGAGAGGGATTTTGCAATAAAGATTTCTGGACTGGAAATCTATAATGAGAATGTGAGGGACCTGTTAAATCTAGACTCTGGTCGTAATCTTAAGCTTTTGGATGATCCAGAGGTATTCCTATGTCAGATTTTAATCAATTCAGTAAAAAAAATTTGATCTTTTTTATTATGAATTTTTTTACTTTTATTTCTCAGTTGCATTTATTTCACTTGTATCTGCATACAGAAAGGAACTGTGGTTGAGAAGTTGGTAGAAGAGACTGCAAATGGTGATCAGCACTTGAGACATTTGATCAGCATTTGTGAAGGTACGAAATGAAACCTTCAATGAAAGCTGGTATTACATGTTCTGCAAAATTTGATTAGAGTGGAACGCATCTCTCTTGATTTATGTACCATGTGTTTGACAGCTCAAAGGCAGGTGGGTGAAACTGCACTAAATGATACCAGCTCAAGATCACACCAGATAATAAGGCTGGTGAGATTAGTTTTAGAATTCATTTCTGTTCTTTTAATTTGATCTATTTAGTTGTGCGAGGATCATTTTGTCACCATTAATCTTTTTTGTCAATCCAGACCATACAGAGTACACTTCGAGAAAATTCAGGTTGTGTGAAGTCTTTTGTTGCAAGCCTGGTAATAAAACTCACCTACGTTCTTGTGCCAGATATTTAGAAGGTCTTTCTACTTGGTTGATAATAATTACTATCACATATGTGCAGAATTTTGTAGATCTTGCTGGAAGTGAAAGAGCCTCACAGACTCATGCAGATGGTGCTAGGCTTAGGGAAGGATGCCATATCAACCTTAGCTTGATGACTCTTACAACTGTAATCAGAAAGCTCAGGTCTGAACTTATAGATAATTACCTTATATGTTGAGTAGTGGTTTATGTAAATAATATAATGGCTTTGATTATTTAGATTTTCTGGCTTAAAGTAAAAATTGTCTTGTTTTAAAATATTCTCTTGGTGCATATTTTTGTTTCCTTTTTGTTGATGATGGACTATTTCACCTTGCAGTGTTGGAAAAAAGAGCGGTCATATACCTTATCGAGATTCAAAGCTCACACGTATATTGCAGCACTCGCTTGGTGGAAATGCTCGTACTGCTATCATATGTACATTGAGCCCAGCTTTAAGTCATGTGGAACAATCTCGGAATACTCTATCCTTTGCTACCCGAGCAAAGGAAGTCACTAATACTGCTCAAGTAAACATGGTACTGGTTCTTGCTTTCTCTTTCCTATGGATTCTTCTGGTGACAGCTTTTTAGATGTTCAGGACTTATATTCCATCTAATCAGGTTGTTTCCGAGAAACAGCTGGTGAAACATTTGCAAAAAGAAGTAGCCAGACTTGAGGCAGAGCTTCGCACCCCTGACCCATCCAGTGAAAAAGATCTGAAAATTCAGCAGGTACACTTTGTGCCTTCTAATCTGGATTTTGGTTTAAGGATTTCTTTTGTCTGTTTAATGAGTATCTTGTTATTATGAATTGTATGTAGATGGAGATGGAGATTGAAGAACTAAAGCGTCAAAGAGATCTTGCTCAAATCCAAGCAGATGAATTGCGTCGGAAAGTGCAGGAGCAGGTGGTAAGGATGGACCCTCACTGTCTGTCTGTCCTCTCTCTCTCTCTCTCTCTCTCTCTGATGCACTTATTGACTTCTATTGCATATTTCAGGTTCTGAACCCAGTTGAATTGCCACACCCAGTAGTCAAGTGCCTCACCTTTTCTGGTTCAGTGTCACCAAAACTTGATGGAAAGGAGTCTGCTCGTGGTGATAGAACGGGAAACATATTGGGAAGGCAGACAATGAGGCAATCTTCAACTGCTCCCTTCACACTCATGCATGAGATTCGGAAGCTTGAGCAGCTCCAGGAGCAGCTGGGAGACGAAGCAAGCCGGGCCCTGGAAGTCCTACAGAAAGAGGTTGCTTGTCACAGATTAGGTAATCAAGATGCAGCAGAAACTATTGCCAAGCTGCAAGCTGAAATAAGGGAAATGTGTGCTGGAAGGTCCATAGTAAAACAGGTAGAGGAGGGGGAAGTCGTTGCTGCAAACAAAAGTGTCAGTGCGAACCTCAAAGAAGAGATCACCAAGCTTCATTCACAGGGAAGCAATATTGCTATTCTGGAGGAGCAGCTTGAAAATGTGCAGAAATCTATTGACAAGTTGGTGATGTCTCTCCCAAGTAAAATTCAACAATCGAACAGTGAGGCTACTCCAAAATCCAAGAGTCAGTCAAAGAAGAAAAAAATGCTTCCTTTGTCCACAAGTAACAGTCCCAACCTACAGAATCTCATAAGATCTCCATGCTCACCTCGGTCATCATCTAGGAAGATATTGGACTTAGAGACGGAGAACAGAGCTCCAGAGAACAATAACATGGTATCTAATGGGACTTTACCTGAACCCCAGAAAATGACACCAGCAAGGAGTGAAGATGGAGGAGATATATCATCAAGGGAAGGAACTCCCTGCTATCAACGTTCTAGTTCTGTAAACATGCGAAAAATGCAAAAGATGTTCCAAAATGCAGCTGAGGAGAATGTGAGAAGCATAAGGGCATATGTTACAGAACTGAAAGAACGTGTGGCCAAGCTTCAGTACCAGAAGCAGTTGCTTGTTTGTCAGGTCAGTACTGACTTGTAAACTACCTACAGTTTTCTGTTGCCACTGGTATTACATGCCCTTGATTAGAGCAATTTTTTTCTTACTATAACGATTTGATTAGGTGTTGGAACTTGAAGCAAATGAAACTGCTGGATATGTCATGGAGAATGATGAGAACGCATCTGAGCTACAAGAGCCCCCTGTCTCATGGGATCTCACTTTTCAGGAGCAAAGGAAGCAAATAATTCAGTTGTGGGATGTATGCCATGTCTCAATCATACGTAGGACCCAGTTCTACTTGTTATTCAAGGGTGACCCTGCAGATCAAATTTATTTGGAGGTTGAGCTCCGTCGCTTGACTTGGTTGGAAAAGCACTTTGCAGAGCTTGGCAATGCAAGCCCAGCGCACATTGGGGATGAGCCTACCATCTCTCTATCCTCCAGGTACAGCTCCACTTAAACACCCTAACATGCATGGTTAACTCTTTTTATCAGATAAAACGGCTGAACATCTGAACTAGCTCAATTTTCTTGATCGTGTAGTGTTAGAGCATTAAAGCGTGAAAGAGAGTTCCTTGCTAAGAGGGTGATCACGCGATTGACCGCGGAGGAACGAGATGCATTGTATATAAAGTGGGACGTCCCACTTGATGGGAAACAGAGGAAGCTACAACTTGTAAATAAATTATGGGTAGATCCTAATGATGCCAAGCATGTAGAAGAAAGTGCAGAGTTAGTCGCAAAGCTTGTAGGATTCTGTGAAGGTGGGAAAGCATCGAAGGAGATGTTTGAACTAAATTTCGTGGTTCCAGCTGACAAGAGACCATGGATTCTGGGCTGGAATCCAATTTCAAATCTTTTGCACTTGTAGGATAGGAGACTATCTCATTGAATCTTGCATCACTGTTATTAATAGAAACTAGGTACGCCATAAATTTGATTGTGCAGATCGCACTGTATTCATTCATTACCTTGTACAAAAAAAGCAGAAGTCGCATCCGAGTTGGTCGATTTCTGCGTTCGTATTAGCCCTGATGATATTTTGATTTTTTATTTTATCTTTCATAGGAGGATTATAAATTTTTTGTTGTATATGGAGTGCAAGAAGAAATGGTTGATTCACCGCTCATTTGCCATGCATGCCACATCAAGTACTAAACTCTGACTCATTAGATTCGTTAATAGTAGGCAGGAATGTCTTTTAGCTGGTCTTCTCTTCGCGTTTAATACCTCATTTTAACCGCATGAGTACTCTTGGCTGTTGGAGTATATTTTCCCTGAGTCTTCCAATATGTTCTTCAATTAGGGCCGGTGGGGAATAACATTTCTCTTTCATATGTTTGTTTTGACCTGCAAACAAAAATTGAAGAGTCCACCACAGCTAAATGGCAGATGAAATCTAGTAAGAGAAGCGATTAATCACTAGTAACACACAGAGAAAAGCCAAAAAGAAAAAATAAGATGAAGGGAAGTTGGGGGAACTTGATTTTTATTTTTATTTTCATTTTCATTTTCTACATTTCTTGCTTGGAAGTGAAAATGAAGGGAAGTTGATTAAATGTATATCAGTTAAAGCGTGCATCAACTATGGCTTTGGGTAGATTGAACTGGAGGATCGGGAACTCTTTTTAGTTGGGATAAGATACATTGGAAAGGTACATTGACCAAAAAAAATATACATTGGAAAGGTACTGTTCTATAAAAACACTACACGATGTTAAACCTTACAAACTTATTCTTTTCAGTCATTTCGGACAATTTGATGTAAATATATATTTATTGGTGTTTTCTGCAACTCGTGAGGAGAATTTGTGAAGAATTATTATGTTATTCAAATCACTATGTTGGCCAGCATGGAATGCTTCATGATGAGGATAAAATGTAAAGAATATTATTCATTTTTTATGGAGTCAATTTTCTCATGTAGAGAGTCTACATACATGTATGTATTGCCCCATTAGAAAAGCATCTGCAAGTATCGCCTTGGTAGGCATTTCCATACCATTTTCATGTACAAGAGCCAGATGACAAGTAGCATTCGTTCTCCATCAATCCTCCCTTTCCAGTTTCCACTCCCATCATCTTGGGAAACTTGATTCATTGCAAAAATGGTACACCCAAAACAGGAGGACCGGTAAAAGAGAAATAAAAGAGTGTCCACTAATCTAATTGAGAAGGCACTGCACCTGATTCTCTAAAACCTCTGAGCAAATTGTCCCCATCATGTGGTAGAAGGATCTGAGATCAGACAACTGCTCTATTGACATCTTCCCCATTATATTCCTGGCTAGTTTCTCTCTTTCCTCATTCAATTTCAATCTCTCAAGATACATATGAGCATTCCTAACAGTTGCACCCATCTGTTTCAACCTATTCTCTTGTTGCGTACTCAAAGCCTTATTTGACTGAAACAGTAACATTAACCAAACAAAACAAATCATGTCAAACACAATAATAAAATAAGGACATGCAAATTAAGGTAAGAAATCACGGTCACCTGAAGGAATTCAGCTCCTGCTTTGAGGTCAAAGTCAGAGTCATGATCCGGAGGCATTTCACGCCCTGCAATGTACAGCTTTTTGGCAACTGAGAAACTCCTAACTATAGTGCTTCTTTTCTTTTCCATCTCTTTGTAAAGCTTCAAATCTTTTGTTGTGCTTATCGATGAGCTATCCAGTTTCTTCTGATAAGCAATTGCTGCCCTCACAAATTCCTGAAATTAACGACAATCAGTTAATTGACATCACAAGACATCCCATGATTTGTGAGATTGTATATTACAGTATTAGCTAGACGGCCCCGTCCCCGTCACTGACTAACTCTTGCGTACGTACCTGATATGCTAATGAGCAACCAGGGTAATCGAATTCATTCGAAACAGGATGTCTCATACGCTCTGGATGGAATTGAAGTCCCATTATGAACTTACCCTCAAGGGGGTCATAAGCGTCAGGATCATAGAAGCCTTCGACCAATCCATCTGGAGAGAAAGCCATGGGAACAAACCTTTGGGCCAATCTCTTGACGCCTTGATGATGGTAGCTGTTAACCCACATCTCCATTTTCCCTTCTTCTGGCAGAGAATCTTTGAACCAGGCGTGCAGTGGGGTTCCCTCCAGCAGTTTCACCCTGTGACGATGCCCATCATAGTTATCATAGTCAATGTGAACTGCTCTCCGTTCTTCTGGGAGATTCTTGGAGAGTTCTTTCTCAATGTCTTGATAAAGTGAACCGCCACTGGCAACGTTGAGGATCTGTGAACCCCTACAGATTCCCAAGTAAGGTATGTTTCTCTCGAGGCAGAGCTTGGCAAGACTCAATTCTATGGCGTCCTTCTCTCGATCGATGGATGTATCGCTGACATGCAATTGCCTGATTTCTTCTAATTCCTCAGGGGATAGCCCGGAAGAATCGGCATCGTATTGTGAAGGGTCGATGTCTTCGCCTTCACAGAGCAGAACTCCGTGGATAGGCTCGAAGCTGTCCAATAGGGTATGAACTCCAGCAACCCTGGGCACAATTACTGGTACCGCTCCGTATTTAACAATGAGATCGAGATGATATTCACCTGAAAAAGACGCGAAATGGTTATGTAGGATAGATATATCGAAATGAATCGAAAAAAAGGAGGCGTTAATGGAGAAGATTGATCAGTAACCGGAACGAACCCACAAAATCGACGAATTTGTTCTTGCGAAGGCTCCGTCGGGAGACGATTAGGATCCTTGGAAGTACGGAGGAGAGGTCGTGGGAAGCCATTAATTGATTCCTTGCTTGGTTTGTCAGTGTCGGCTGTGCTTGCTATGCGTGAATGCTTATCCCAAGTAACCTTCTGGAGATCTCCATTAACACTGGCTTGCCCTTCTTTTCTTGTCTGGCCCTGCTCTTCTTCTTCTTCTTCTTCAATCTTCGTTCATGCCTGCATGGCTGGATTTTGGTTGGGGTGGATTGTGTATTAAGTATGTATCTCTTCACAAGTCTTACCCGACTCACATGAATTACAATCGATTAATGTGAGTCAGGTATGACTAGGCCAGGGTTTATCCCCGTAAAAGGTGTATCTCACTATGCCAGCCAGGCAGGGTGCGAAGGTGAAACGCTCCATCGTATGTACAAGTGCACAAAGACTCCGGTGCCACGTTGTCCGACTGCTCCACATGGCAATCAGTCTTTAGAAATAAATCTTATTATTATTATTATTATTATTATTATTATTATTATTATTATTATTATTATTATTTCTCTATCCAGGTTAACAAGGTCTCAAAGCCAAGGAATGGAAAATTGGCCAAACTACGTCTTAGCTAGAGAATCAACACAACTGTTATTTGTCATTTCTCCCATAATGCGGATTGAAAGAGGAGACAACCCCCATGTACTATTACATTGTCCATTTGCGAAGAGTGTATGGTTTGGTTTTTCCCTTTCTCTCAGATGACAAATATAAATATCTTCAAGAATAAATAACTATATGGAAGGAATTCAACAAATTGGGCAAGAAAAATGGCAAGAAATTATGAAAAACTTCAGTTCATTTGTAGCCTGGTGGTTATAGAAAACTAAATGATCGCATTATGGGAAAAAAGACCTGGAAAATCCAAGAAATAATTGAGAAAGTGGTCACTGCTATGAAAGAGTTTTGGGATAATTAAAAAATGACTAATCCATCTTCAGCTAGTAGAGGTATTTGTGAAGAAAATGATCGGCTCTCTTGAATACCTCCCCCAAATTGTATATTATGTTCTAGTCCAAACAATTCAATCTCCAACTTAGGTTAGCTTTTGGTAAAAAGCAAATTCATTAGGTAAGAAGGAAAAGAAGAGTTGATATAATCTTCAGCCTCAGATCTAAAGAAACTCAGAAGTCAAAAAATTGCATTTGGTCCAACAAATGACTGCCCAACCGAAAGAACCAATCAATTTAAGGCATCATCAATCGATTTGAGACGAGCCAAATGGTTGCACCTCAGGCTGAAAGATTACCCTTACACCATTAAAACAGTAATTACACATCAAAACAGTAAAGTCCACCGACAATTAAAAAAAAATTTCTGTTATTTATTAAGAATCATGTTTCTTCTATATATAAAAGAAGGTATTCACTCATTTTTCTTTTTCTTTTTTGTAGAAATGTTGTTTACAGCGTATTAATTTGCTCATTTTCACTTACTTGAAGCAATTTTATTCATTTATTTATCTGACATTTGGTGGATGTATAAGTCTATCTGTAGAAGTCCCAAAATTGAAAGAAGAATTTTGTCTACAAAGCCAGATTAGAGGGTATATATCTCAATTGTAGTAGACATAAGCATAGAAGATGTTTTTTATTTATTTATTTTGTAGTGGAAAACATCATATATATATATACATATACATCTGAGTACATAGACTCCCTTACCTTGAGAACAAATCTACAAGGAGAACGTATATATGGAGAATAGAAGTAGTATTAAGTGATCGTAAACATGACTAAATAACATTAGCCATTATATTATTAACTATTTCAGATCGAGCAGATAAAGCGTCATTAAGGAACCAGCCATTCCAGACGCATATGCAAGCACATATATAATGATGATACACAACTGATAGGTGCGTCAGTTGGGTCTAGCAACTGGGCATGGCAACCCCACAGGCGCTTGCAACCTTCTTAGCGTTGGCAGAATTGACGAACTTCTGGTAATTAGGGTCCTTCATATACTCGCAAAGGCATGGCTTTTGTTCCTTGAGCTTGTCGCAGCAGGACTTAGATGGAGAGTTGCCTGAAGTTATCGCAGAGTAACAAGGAGCCAGCTCCACCGCATTGCAAGTAGCTGCCAGCGACAAACTCGCTTCGCCCAGGAGCAGCATCATGACCATTGCAAACATTAGGGTGTTGTTAGAGACCTTCATCATCTTCACCCAACAGATACACGCTAAAAGCAAAGCAGAAGCAGAAGCAGAACAGAGCAAGGAAGGAGCTTGATGGGTTTGGTTCACTGAGCTAGGATTTCTTCCGTATTTATATAGAAATCAGAAGCCACTGTTGTCGTATTTGTCTTTCTGGATAGCTTAAGTTATCTTGTATTTGCTGCTAGTGCGCCAAATCATGGATGGATGTATTGCGTGGAGCATTGAAACATGCGAATTGTCACTTTATGTCAAAATAAAAATCACATACAGGAGATGGGAGTAGGTGCAATAGGCGCGTCACCCTCTGATTTCTTCATATTGTTTCTGATAAATGCTATCAAGTCACCCACCTATCTCCATGGTTGACGGTTGGCAGCTGCCCCAAATTAACCAAACTTTCAACTTCATGGAGTGCCTTGGCCATCCAGTAAACCTGCTATCTGCAGCTAACAGATTTGTAATGTAGTTTAGAACAGAAAAAGGAAGACTTTCAGCTGCAAGCAAAGCTTGGCAGAAGCTACATTTGGAATTGAACCCGCCCCACTCCCCAGAGTGGTAATGGTGACAAACCCTTTTGATTTGATTATGTGCATGATTAAAACACAACATGATCAAGGTAACTTAATTGGAAAGATATTTGAACCGACCAATCTTTGAATCCGATACAAGAATTTGAGGTGCACAAAACAGATCTGTCTAGTATTTTCTCCACTCAGGATAAATAATTTCACAGTGATGCTGCTGCTGCTGGTGAAGTGGGTCTTAGTTTTTTTTAATTAAGCCGACACCAGGCCACTCACTGACCTTATTTTAATAGAAAAACTGATATCATGGAGCACTTGCTCACATGCATAGTTTTTCTGGATTGATTGCTGGCATCGATCCTCACAGCTTTAATTGTGTTGTGTGGTGTGGTGTGTCAAGTTAACAAGGGCTCCAGCCAGAGCTACACTGGAAACTCATGTTGCATTAAGTGGTCATTTTTAGTGGAAGACTAACACAAACCCCACTAGTAAAAAAAGTAAGTGGTTGTGTCCATTTCCATTGGATCCACCATATTTTTAATTTCCCCTTAAATTTTCTTTTAGCTAAAATGTTAATTTATTTATAACAGTAAGAATCGCGATACCAATTCCATTAGAGAAAAAGAAAAAGGAAAAAAAAAAACAGAAAAATCTTATTTGAGTTGAATATTCAGAAGTTATAGCCATGATGAGTCCATCCATAACTCCAAAACGTCATTGACTTAATACTAGGTATTGGGTATTATTAATTAATTCTTCCAGAGTCGACGCCGACATCTCGATTATCCCCACCATGTTGGTTCTAGCAAGTGGGGATGGTGACCTTGCGTACATGCTTTGGCAACCCTCTTGGTATTGGGAGATTTTAAGTACGTTCCCCAATTTAGGGTCCTTCAGATATTGAGCATGGCTGTTGAAATTATTACGCAGCACTAAAGTCGAAGTCGAGTTCCATTGTTATTTTGCCTTTCAAGTTCATGCAGGACTCCATTGGTGGAGAAGAGCCACTAGAGCCACTAATTATTGAAGGTAGACAAGAAACCAGCTGCTTTGGATAATTGGATTGCAAGTGACTGCCGTCGAGAAACTGGGGAGGTCGTGGGTTCGCACCCACTCCCCCGTATATATAAGTACACATTGGCTAGAAAGAAAGATGAACAACAGATTTGGAAAGCATAAGATAAGATTGCTGTTAATACCAAAATTTGATATTGATCTTGCCTGATATGGGAAAATATTACTGATTTGTGAATAAATCCCTTGGATAATGGGATTGACTAGCTAGCAACGTAATGGTAAAAGATAAGAATATAGTTATAAGAAGAATCCTACTGAAACGATGTTTCAAATTCAAATTCCTACTTCTTTGGATACCTACAGGCTACATCCTCCGAGTCTGAATCCCCTAATATTAAGAAGAAAATTTTAGGGGTTAAGTATTTTAGTTCCTAACATCATTATGGAGACGGCTGAAATTGCAGTGTTTAAAACGGTGGCTTGTCAGCAGAGGAGTTCAAACAATACGTATGGAAAGAGTCTCAGGAGGATATGCGGCCAAATGAAAAGTGAAGAATCTGCCAAATGAAACTTTTTACTCCAAAAACACCAGTATTAGGGGCATTCCACACAGGGGAGAGTTTGAGACCTTGATCATCTTCACCTAAAGCAGCAACAGAAAGAACAGAGATGGAACAGGGAAGAACAACCAAAGAGATTGGTTGATGGGCTTCATTGGGCTAGCTTGGACTCCTCCATTTATAGATCCCAGATGAAAAAAAACTTCACAATTAATGGACTTTTAGAAAAGTTATGGTTTCTAACTATCTAAGTGCACAGATGATAGATTTCTATATGATGTATTGTCTATTTATTTTTTGGTACAAGGGAGTTTTCTATGTAGGGGGCGTGGATATTACATATGCTATCAGCAAGAGTTGAACTAGGACTTCTTCACTAAGAAGCGAATAGAAAAGGAGAAGAATAGAGAGCTGTGAATACAAAACTTTGATCTCACCTGATACAACAAAATATTACAGATTTGTGAATAAATCCCTTGGATAATGGAATTGACTAGCAACATTAAGGCAAAAGATAAGAATATAGTTATGAGGAGAGAATCCTACATGTTTCAAATTACTACTTCTTTGAACCTCCAGGTTGCTCAGCTGAGAAAAGACCAACGCGGCCATGTAGGAAGTTAGAAAAAGAATCCTCCTGGGGCCAAGGGCAAAATCTCGCTTTATATTTAAGTAGTATATAACAGCTAAGCTGGCAAAACAAACCTCAATTTATACATACTCCTACTGCTTTGGATATAATTTTTATCTCACACATGTAGTTCCTTCAAAGGATCAGACTAATGATGTATACAATATTTGAATTCTCTATGTAGATGCTACATGATTGCTTCATATCCTTCAGAGACTACAAGTGTAACAGTAGCATCTATCGATAAAAAGATTACCCTAAGATGGTCATCTCCCAGGGCTACATCCTCCTTCTCTTTCTCGCTCCCTTGTAGCCATGGTGATACATCGGATCATGCTAGTATGTTGGGTTCTAACTAGTGCTATTTTTTTATTTTTTTTTTTGGTAAACTCTAACTGGTGCTACTTATGATGTACAATATTAGGATTACACCATGTCGCTTAAACAATTATGGACCATTGATTTTGAGCTTATGCTCAATGAATTAAATGAACGGAACTAAACCGAATGAAAAAAACCCTAAATCCCCAAATCGTCTGACATTTACACCTAATGGACCTTGAGGTTAGTTTGCTTTACATTCTGAGTGGACACAATCATAACATCAAATTCCTCCACTCAATTGCGGAGTGTGGATCCAATTTGATATGATCCTGCAACTCCAAGTTGATTAATGGTGATAGTAGTAAGTATTGCACAGTCACTAACCCATGTACCTGTCTATACTACACATTCTTGCGTAGAGGAGCTACTGATGATCTGGTCTTCCCAAGATCCGGACTTCATCACCTGGGAAGTTTCAAAGGAAGACAGGTCAAAGTTACTGGTTAAATACAGTCGACCTGGTTACGAAGCTGTAACCTAATTCATGTATTCTTGATGGCATTCAAGCTTGATAGTAGCACTAGTTTTTGGAGATTTTCCACCTTTCATAGTACAACTCGTGAGTGAAAACAGAGGATTGATGATACATGAACAAGAACAATATATATTGCAAAACAATACTGAACTGATCCAAGTAGCAAATACTCTCCCATCACCACTAACAGTCTTAATGAGGTACTATAGAACTACATCAGAAATATATATATATATATATATATAATCGTTGTAAATATACTAAACTACCACCAAACCCAGTAGTAGATCGATATGGTGGACGATAAATCAAATTGGAGGCGTTTGGGTCTAGCAGGAGGGGAACGGGGTACCACATGTGTTGGCTACCTTCCTTGCATTGGGGGAGCTGACAAACTTCTTGAGTTTAGGGTCTTTAAGATAGTTGCAGAGGCATGGTTTCTGCTCCTTAATCTTGATGCAACAGAGCTTAGATGGAGGAGTTGCAGAGATGATGGCAGATGCACATGAAGCCAGTTCTGTGGGCTTGCAAGTGACAGCCATTGAAACTTGAGCTTCAGCTAGAAACATCACCAGCATGACACACAGTGCTATGGATGACACCTTCATCTTCGTAGTGTTTCTTTGTTCAGGGCCAACAATGGAGATGGGGAAGGAAAACAAGAGGAGAGAGTTCAAGAAGATGGGTGTAGAAAGGGTGAGGCTTCCTTCTCTATTTATAGGCTTGAAAACCTCTGGAGGGGCAAAGCCAAATGTTGCTGGAGTATTAAACTACGTATATGTCTTCTCCCTCATCATGATAAAATATGACCTTGAAATGAATTTTGAGTCTTGAATAGTTAGCTTTTAGCATCAGTTTGAGGTGGTAGAGGGTCATCAGCCATGAATGATTCTCACTAGGGTCCAAATTAGTGAACCAATGAAGCTAACTTGGCTTTGGCCCATCTATTCATTGATCTCCAAAAAAAAAGAGGGTTATTAGACTTCCTGCCTTTGCCATCTCCCAACCCGAGAAATGAATGAATAAAAAATAAAGGACTCTTGCAGGTAAAGCTAAAGCTAAAGCATGGAGATTCAGAGGAGCTGGGTACTTGATAAAACTTGGATACAGAACTAGAAATTTAGAGAAGCCAAAATATGTACCTTCAGCGGATCTAGGTGCTTGATAGAATTTGAAGAGAGAAAGAGATGTCCCAGTAACATGTGGTTGATTTCACCACATAGAGGCAGGGGAATATTAAGCTCACGAGTAACTCAACTAGTTATGGTGAGGAAAAAAGATTTAGCATGCTTATTTGCATGGTCAATTATTAGCTTGATTGAGAATTACACAGGGGAGAAAAATAGTTGGTTGAAAAGTTAAACAAAATTCAGTTGCTATACTGGTAAGTTTATAATTAGGCTATGCAATTATGGTTGTACAATGATTATTTGTATTTTATTTTTATTTTTAGCTTATAATACTACATTATAGCATTTTAGATCTACAAGATTCAGGTTGGAATCTTGACCAAATTAAAAACAAAATGGTTATCTCTTAACCTCACTGCTTAAACCATAATGTTACCAGAGAAAAAAGCCTAGGTATCTGCTGCTCATGAAGGTTGACAGACAGAGATACCATATCTA
This sequence comes from Hakea prostrata, assembly GCF_041222555.1. NCBI lineage: Eukaryota > Viridiplantae > Streptophyta > Magnoliopsida > Proteales > Proteaceae > Hakea > Hakea prostrata. Next base: position 25,222,891 of record NC_142610.1, read on the forward strand.
GGGAAGGAACAGAACAGAAATTCTCGAAATAGCCATAGAACTGAACATGGAAATATAAATTATAGACTGTACAGCTGTTAAGAACGTCAAACTGGGGCAAATAAGAGTGCATCCAAAGGGTTTATTTAACATCACATGAATCAACATGCATATTTGACAGGTAGTTCAAGATACACTAATTTTTGGAAATTCCCTCAAGTCTTAGAAGTGTTACCCAAGGAAAAGGAGATCAAGAGCTTCTGATCTCGTTGGCTATCTCTCTTCAAGATTTGTCAAGCCAAAGACCACGATCTTCAGATGAAGTTCTTCACCCAGACCATGTTTGTTGGAAACCATTGTTCAACTGGAGCCCCCCACCATAGTCTTCTTTAGAAGCACATGTTATCAACAGAAAGAGGAGTTAATGCCTGTTATTTCATTTACTAGATTCAGGTAAAGGGTTTACCATTTGCAGATAGTTTATCAAAAGTGCATGACAAAGTCAAAATTGAGATAATACAAGATAACCAAGAGAACATGTCTACTTTATAAGACCCAACAATGGCACTCGGTCTCAATTCTGATAATTGGGTTTGAAGACTCTACAAGCTCGGGAAAAGACAGAAATTCTCTATTCAACAATAACATGAGCAATGAAATTGAAATAATTGATTGAATATTATTCAATCAACCCTATCAAGCTTATCATATCGTATAGCTGGTGAAACAGAATATGTTTTTCCTGAATCACAACATTGCCCTTGCTTCTGAAATTCTAATCTCCCCTTAAGGCCCTTGTAAATGATATCAACATTAGGCACTGCTAGATGGTGTTCTCTAGTATGTCTGAGTTTTGAGTCCTTTGCCTAAAATATTCCACAGCATGTTAAAGGATTCACAGGACCAACTTTACTTGGGATACAAAAAGATTATCCAAATCAGAGATTCTTTCAACCAACCCTATTTATACGTATATTGGCTTTGAGTTGGTGAATATGTCTTCAACCCAGTATCCAAACAAACCCCAACCCATGCTAGCCTGAAACCTATTCACGTACTTAAATGACCTACCCTGCAACCAACCCAAGCCGAACAATCAACAAACAGATCCTGTTTGGCTATTGGACCTTTAGTATCATTGCTAACAGTCAATGCCAGTATGCCACTGATCCAATATATTGCCGCTCTTATCTCTTGTTCATCTACTGGTTCAAGTACTGGACACAAGGGTTATAGGACCAGATCTCTAGAAACTCTTCATTAGAAGAGAATTCCATAATGACACCAGTGAGTTAAATAGATACAAACATAACAGTCTCTTGCTTGATCCTTGGCACCATTTGGGTGTGCTCTACAACATCCTAGGTCCTCACCAGCTCTATGGTTCCCTTATTTCCAAGGCCATTATTACACTAGTGAGTTAAATAGATACAAACATAACTGTCTCTTGCTTGATCCTTGGCACCATTTGGGCGTGCTCTACAACATCCTAGGTTGTTGCCAGCTCTATGGTTCCCATATTTCCAAGGCCATGATGCTCTCTTTGTTCATCTCTAATGGTACTTGGTCCCCTCCCTCCCCCTCCCTGGTTCTCACATAGATTTGGTCCTCCCTGTCAACAACCCCCCCCCCCACCAAAAAAAAACCGCAGGACTGCACCCTCTGGCTCCTTTCTCCGCTCAAAGGTTTTCTCCCCCTATGGCAGGAACCTTTCCTCCCCATCTAAGTAGTCAGTTGGTCCCAGGTCACATACCCCGTCATTTTCCTCACAGTTTGATGATCCCTACATTGCCTTCCTACTCAATCATTTCTCATTCACCATCACCTCCCTACCAACTCCAATTGCATAATCTACTGGAATGGCACTGAAGATGTCAACCACCAGTATCCTTCTCCAAAAGATAAATAAGCAATTCCTTCTCTTTCTTTATTCTCAATTTTGGAAAGATAGGTTGCTACTTGAAGTCATAAAGTGGTTATTTCTACTTCCTAGAAGAGGAAAAGATCTTGATTAGCATAAAATATTTTGTTATGTTGCTATTTTAACAGTCATCTAGACATTAAACACCCTAAGTACTAGTAGCTGGAAGATACTACTATTAAAGTACTCACCATGCAATATTGTCCCAATGAAGGAAACCGCCATGACCTCTAGCATTTGAGAAGTTATAAACAGCACCACAAACTGGCAAAGACAATATCAACAGGAAGCCATATCATTAGAAAGTGCTGTCAGTTCTACTGCATGGTGTAGAGATCTGTAAAGTAAATAAAAACTTGCAGTGTGGATTGAATAAAAACATGAACTTTGAGAACAAAGCAACAAAAAGCATGAAGATGAATATACCTTCGTACCCTCCAAAAACTGGATCCTCCGACAACAGCAGAGGTGTATCTAGATCAACGAATCTACAATTCAAAAGGGAGGGGGGGGGAGAAAGAGCATAAGATGAATAAACTACCACAAAAATTCAGGGGACTACCACATATTTATGCACCAAAGACATAGCAAGCATGCAAATAAATACATAAGACACAGACACCACTCCAGGGAGACACAGTACATGCATTGACCTTTTAAAATAAAAAATAAATAGAAGGGATGACTAAAAAGGGAGTGTGATACTTACCTAAAGCAGCCAAGCCCGGCAGCAAGATGACCAGCAAAACCCATAGCAAGTCTAGTCTCAACCATGCCTCCAATCATCAAACTCAAGCCTGATCTTCTCACTACCTCAACGATTTCAAGGGCTCCCATAACCCCAAATTTTGCAAGTTTAATGTTGATGACATCAGCAAGATTTCCTTCAATAATTTTCTGAGCATCTAACAAACTCCGGCAGCTTTCATCTGCAGCTACGGATATCCCATATTTTTCCTTTGCAACACGGTTGACTAGACTAAGACCTTCCCAATCGTCCCTATGAACTGGTTGTTCGAAGAGAACAGGAGTCACCCCCATCTCTGCCAGAAAGTAATAGTTAAAGGAATTGTTCACTGTCATGGACATATAGATTCTGCAACATACTGAAACAGACGTGTGTGTTTCTCTCTTTTCTGTTTTTTGTGTGGCGTTGGTTTTTCCTTTCCTTTTTTCTTTTTTTTTTTTTTTTTTTTGGGGGGAGGGGGCATGGGTTTTAGGTGAGTTTGATGCTTGGAAAGCTTGAAAAGTCAACACTTTCCAGATGCTTGAAAAGCTTGAAGAGACAATACTTTTCCCTTCTTTGTGAGTATCACCATTGCAACTAGGGTTTCAAAGACGTAGATTTTTGGTTCCTTCATAATTAAGGTGGGAGTATCAGTACAAGAAAGGACTAGCTTTTACAACAGGTCTATGGTATACAGATATTCTTACCATGTAATTTGTCAAGAACTTCAATAGCTTCCTTGGATGTGTAACCCTCATTGGCATCCAGGATAAACAAGCAATCGGGGTGGACTAACCGAATTGCTTTAAGAGCTTCAATGTCTGCATTAAGGTTTTTCCCAACCTTAAGTTTTAAGGTGCAGAAACCTTGTTTCTGATAAATTGAAGCCAATCTTGAAGCTTCAGTTGGGGAAACAATTGGAATCTGCATATTGGAACAAGGCAATCAAATTTAGTACTGACACCATGAAGATCCACTGAAGAAAAAAGTTCTTTTTAGTGAACAAGCACTGTCAAAGATTGGAATTGAACCGTTATATCAGTAGTTATGGTATTTGATGCCCCGCCAAACAACCTCCAAAGGGGTACACCGATGCTATTAGCCGTTGCATCAATCAGTGCCATCTCAAATCCTGCTCTAACCTTCAATCACAGATATACTATGGTAAGGGCAACTAATCTACCTCAAATGTATGACGAATCAAATATTATTAAAAGGGAAGGCTAGGTGTACTAAAAGTAAGAGGAGTGAATCAATCCACATAACAACAGATACTACATAGTAGGATCAATTAATCTGCCTCAAATGTATAATTATTTGAATATGATGAAAGGGAAGCTAGGTGGACTAAAAGTAACAGGAGTTAACCAATCAACAGAACATGGACATCAGTTAGAAGTTGAAAACCACTAGCTTCAAAAACAGAGTCTTTGACATCTATAACACGAAAAATTAAGAAGCCACAACTTAGCCAACAATAATTAACTCAAGAACATCAAACCGATGAGCTAAAATCTCAAAAAGAAACTGACAGTGCAGCAATATCACATACGGTATGAAATTATAAGAAGTTTACTCACAGAAGCAAATTCGTGTCCAGGAAGAAGAGCACTAATCTCGCGGAGTATCAAACTCAGAGTCATCGGACGACTCCGAGCAAGGAACTCACAGACTTCGCCGGCCTTTGTAAGTGCCGTATGCTGATCCTCGGCGGTAACAAAAGGAAGGATGGGGGTCTCACCCCAACCCGCAGACCCATTATTGAATTCGATCCTGATGGCTACATTCTCCACTTTGTCGAGCCTCGAATTGGCAATCGTGAAGGGAGATTTCAGGGGTACGTTCAATGGCCTTCCTTCTGCTCTATGTACATCGACGGTGAAAGTCTCCATCAAGTCCTTGAAGCCAAAGATCTTCGTCTTCGTAGTCGCCGTCATCGTGGTCGGCGCCGATGCCGCGGCCATTGTATTGGAGAAATAAACGACCTTCGAAACAGGATTCGATTTCAATGTACTCAAACTGGGTATGGTGTGAAAAGGAAGAGAAGAGACAGTGCCCAGGGAAGGAGAGTAGATAGAAACCCCAATCTGATTCATCTGGATTGAAACTTCGTCAGCTGTACGTGTTTGTTTCGACTGTTTCTTGTTGTCTGCAACGGACGGATCGTATCCGGTTGACGTCGATCTCGGATTCGATTATGAGGAGCAAACCAAAACCTACTGCTGCTTCCATTATTACGTCATTTGTTAATTCATTTTTGTCACAAATTCAACCAGATTGGCAGATTCCCCTACTTTTCCTTTTTTCCATGCATCTGTTGCTTCTTTCTTTAATTGTCTCTGCCGGCCTCAGTGCACGCCTTCCCTCCATTCAAAGAACCATCGAGTTGATTACAATATTATTAATCTTACAGAAACAACGTAACAAGCTCAACCGCCACTGGATGTGCTTGACAAACTGCTCTTATTCACTGCTGGACAAGACAAGATTCTCCACAAGATTCTCTGTTCTGATGCCATGCCATTGGTGTCTACCAGACCCACCATTTTAGAATATTAAAACAGCCATCTTCGGTGATCTTATGGACATTAGTCACTCAATTTCTTTAATTTGTTAGAACTCTGCCATCACTATCTGAAATGGACGACACAATAAACCTATCTAGGTCGACCAAATAAGAATTAGAACGACTTGATTAGACAATAAATAAATATACGAAAGAAAAGTATTAAGCAACATATACAGTATGAATCATAATCAATCTCTTTAAAGATAGAAATAATAATCCTGATCAAGTGAAATAATTTGAATTGCTAGTGGAGTCAAGATTAGACCATTAGACGACAACCAACCCAAGGAATTTTCTCTCTCCTTTGTTAAGTTTAGCAACGATTATAAAGTTCAAGTTGAACTCCATCTCCACACAACCAAAGTAACTTCCTAAATTATAAATATCTTCACCTTCACCATTATCAGGTATGCATTCTTGAGTTACTCCCTTTAGTATTGAGATCTACAATTTTCTTTCTTGATACAAAAAATGTGAGCTTCACTGACTTGATGGTAGTTGTTCAACCAAACTAGTCAAACATGATTTTTCAAGTTGGCTCACTTTGAACTGTCAAAAGGATTTTGGAACAATAATATCCAATAAAGCACTCTTTTCTTCCCAACCTGAAGGATGAGAGATTTCAGCCACACACAAACCCAAAAGATACCTATAAAAATGGAAAATACAAGAGAAGCTGATATTCTCATTTTCTCAAGAACAATGAATTACTACCCATAAAATAAGAAAAAAAAGAAAGATGGAACCAGATGATTTTACTTGATTAACAATAATAATTCAGTCTTATCTCAATTACATAATTTTCTTCAAATCAGCCCTATTGAAGGTTATTTTTAAGGTTATTTTGGAAGTAAGATCTAAACCCTATTGAAGGATATTTTTAAGTAAAGATTTTTTTCATGGATTAAGTAAAGATCTTAGACATTGCTCTCATCCCAAATCTAGATGTCAATTAAGGTCGCTAGTGTTTTAAAATCTTGGGAAGATTTGTGAGTTTCAAATCCACGAGACTAGAGGGGATATTATCCTTTTTGTTTTACTTGGGAACTTGGTTCGTTTTAATGGATTTTTGTCTCCCGTGCGGCAATCAACAATTCGTTTGTTACCGTTATTTAGATATAAACAAGTACCGCGAATCATTTGTGTTGATTATGAACCAAGCAACCATACTTTCAACGGCTACAACCCCGGATTTTGGATTCTCTCTCCTTGATTTTGCTTCAGTCCTGTGCCTTTAATGTACAGGACTGTTCAGTCAACCGTTTGATGCATTACAAATGATTCGTGGCCGTCGATCTATACATGTGTGACTTTAAGTGAGTTAAGTGAGCAGCCGACCGGTCTATCTACGAACCGGCCCATTTACTGAACCAGACGAACCAACCCATATGTTTTTTCAAAATCAGTTGAAAACACCAAAACACAGTTGCAAACGAGATTTTGACATATCGTCTTCTGCCCTAATTTCCGAAACCTCTGAAGAAGCTCTTCCACTTGCTTCTATATGGCTCTCTACTGGGTGTGAACGCAGTCTTGTGAAATCTAGATTCATTTTTTGTGGTGATCGTTTGCTTTCTTTTTCCTTATTTTTTTCTGGTCTTTGATGCTCGGGCCTTAAGAAGAAGGAAAATGAACTAAACTGATTTTCACGTTTTTTTTCTTTTCTATTTGAGTCTCCTCCAGATTCGCCAGGTTCTCTATGTTCTATGCAAATATTTCACCTGGGTATTGTTAATTTTATTTGCCCTCGCGGTTTTCCTTCTCATCTGTTCCTCCTCTCCTATTCGTCTTCCATTTTGTTTAGATAAATTCTGGAGTTGCCAGTGAAAATCTTACATATTTCTTTACTCATCTCTTTGTCTTCCTCTGTTATTATGTATTCCATCTTAGAGATTGCTCTTTTCAGGTTGTGCAACAGTACATCTGAAAAGTGTTCTTTGGATTTATCCTTGACTAGAAAATCCGTCTTTCTTTTTCTTTTCTTGCTGGTTTAATATTTTTTCTTGGGCATTTGAGATCTCTTTTCGAATTTGGGAAGTGGATCTTTTTTAGATTCTTCATTTCATGCTTATATGAAAGGAAAAGGTATTCCGATTCCTTGCAAATGACTGTCGGTATAATACTTCGTCTCCTCTTAAAATCTCCATCTCTCTGCATTTCCTCTCGGGATTCCCTTTCCCCCTGCAACTCTGTCCTCTATATATCGATCTACTTTGGCTTAACTCATGATCTCCCCCGTTTGAATGAATGGGAGGTTGAAGAAGACAGGACGCAACTAGAAATAGAGAGAGAATCCAGTTGGGTTTGTTCCTATCAATATGCTCTGTGTTTACCTTTGGACTTGCATTTTGGGTTGGCAAGGGAATCCTTTAATGTATTTTGAATCTGATGGTGCAGCTTGTGCTTCCCACCTTACCTTTTGGCGGGGTTGGAGAAAGTGGTACCGGTTCCTACCATGGAAAATTTTCATTTGATGCTTTCAGTCACAAGAAGGTAGTTCTGCACCGAAGTTTTGGTGGGGATGCACCCGTGAGGTACCCCGTACCCTGATACACGCCTAAAAACCAAAGATTGCTCAAGGCTATGCTAGCGGGTGATATAATTGGAGTCATTTGCGCTTTGATCGGATGGCCTAGGATTTGATTGATCATGTAAATTTGCATCATGTTTTCTGTATTACTCGTATGGTTTACCAACTCGTTTGTAAGTTGTGTAATTTGTTCCAATTATATACAAAGAAATGATGTTTATTGTTTGTAAAACATTTGATCTTGGTGATTAGTTTTTCAATGTTCACTTGGTGTAAATTGGTTTGTGTTTTGAGGGATTCTTAATCAAATGTTGGGTCAGTTAAAGAGTTCAATTCTGGGAGCACCAGTATCAGTCGGTTGTCAACAAGATGAATATTTAAATTACCATATGGTCGGACATGTTGCCTGAGGAAAGATGGACTGGAGCACATTTATGGAACTCAACCATTTTCATTCGTTCATTCTATTATTTGTCCTGCCCAGATGTTTACTTGAATACGGTGGCCTTGTGGTCTACTTGTTTGTATCACTTCCGAAGCTTGCTTGCTATTTTTGTTAAAATGGCACGGATGTGTCTTCTTCATACTAGAAGGCCACCAACCACATAGAGCCAGAGGCTGTTACTTAGCGCATATTTTTGGTCCCATCAAAATGATATTTCTTTTTGTCCAAGGATGCAAAATTGACCAAAGCCAAGCAGAGGGAGTTGGAGGACCCTGGTATTCTGGAAGTTATACCCACTTGAATGAGGAAAGTTTTATCTAGAGTTTACGGATAAAGAATGGTTTTCTTTAGTATTCTCAAAATTACCTGCAAATCCGACAAAGTTGCCTTGATTAACCAACTAGATTATTCAATTGGTTGGCCTTCTGGCCTTTTGTGAACAAAACAGAGTTCAAGTTCTGGGGCTGGTGGTATGAATGCTTGTGAACAAAACAGAGTAGTGCGGTAGAATCATCAACCAGGCTGATGCTCATGTTATTTAGAATAATGCAAAAGCTTACCATTCAAGGGGACAAGTGCGGTAGCCTCCACGGCCGGTGAGCTTCCAAGGTGGACCTTGTTGTCTATGAACTTGTTCCATGAATCTGTGGACCCTCGTAGACTCGTAGCTTACAGCCATCCCTGCAGTCCAAAACATAGAGCATAAATAGAAGAACAGTAAGCAAAAGTTAATCGGGAAGGACAAGAACTGGGGTTATAGCTAGAAGGGTTTTGCAAGAAGAGCAAACACCATAAGCATCAAGCAGCAAACAAGAACTAGGTTTGAAACAACAATATCAAAACTACATTGATCAGCTTCTCATGCCCACAAGTGAGAAATCTATGGTGAAATATACACAGGGTCTCCAGCAAATAATCATGCCTAAGACAAATGATAAATCTGAAGCCATATATACAACAAAGTAGGACAATAAACTCATCCAGAAGTGAAACGCTATCGCCACTCAAATAGGTGAAGGAAGAGCTAAAGTAAGAATGGGATCCTAGCCTCAACTAGAGGCTAATCTTGCCTGAACAACTTCCTACCCCCTCAAATTTATGCTCTAATCTAACTCGAACAACTTCCTACCCTGAAGCAAAGTAATCAAACTTAGAAACACCAATAGTCCTGGACTTCACATAAACCACCGAGCTTACTGGACTCATCATTTCCTATAGAAAAAACAACAGAACAGAAGCCTTCTGTCTTATAAGACCAATATATCCAATATGTAATCCGCCCATCATTTGATTTAAACTGCCTGAAACAGGAAAATGTAGCATTCTTGCAGCTCCAAACCCCTAGATTTGAAACCTGAAACAAGATAATGTAGCAATAATCAAGAAAAAGATAAAAACAAAAATGAAAACCAGCAGATCCTTCAAACATTTAGGCACCTCAAATTTCAAAGCTTTCCTCCAAGGCTACAAATTCAACGACAATTCCATCTGGTACCTTTTGGAGATTGAATAGGGTATGCAAGAAAGTAACAAATGAAATTGATTCTGGAGTGGGCTTACTAATGGAGCTTGAACTCGGACGCCTCTTTCTGCTTGGGAAGAAGTTTCACCGGCCTCCATCTCTAAAGGACAGGTTCATCTAGAAATTTAGCATAAATCCCACAATTAGCAAAACCGGGCTTATAGGAGCAGAGGAGGCTTTAATCGAGCTTCTGGTGCTTTGATTGGTGAAAGTGCCAAGAGACAGAAGCCACAAATGGAAAGCTCTCTATATATCTCTTCCAATGCAACCAATAAACAATATGACCAGAATCAAAATCGTAGTACGAAAAAATAAATATAAAATATAAATTTTACATTGCAAAAGAATGGCGATTTAAACTTTGCGCGACAACAAATGTATTTCCGGCCGTAAAAAACATGAAATTTTTTATCGTTACTGAATCCACCAACAAACTTAGAAGAAGCAAGAAGCAGAGGAATATGAAAAAAAAGAACAACGATCTACTTGATCTTCGATCTCCTTTCATTTGAGAAAAAAGTTCAGTTTCTTTGCAAAGCTAGAATTAAAGCCTACCAGATGAACCTTCTCTCTGCGATTTTGCCTGTTCAGAGCTTCTTCTTCTGAAACGAGGGTTGAAGACGAATTGGAGACCTGTGTTTTGGTGATTTTCAAATGATTTTGAAAAACGTAAAACCCTATCGATTTTGATTTTGATTTTGATTTGGTGTTTTTCAAACGATTTTAAAAAACGTATTACCTCGGTTCGTCTGGTCAAGTGAAATGGATCGGTTTGTAGAGAACAAACCGGCCGGGTTGTTCACTTAACTCTATAAATTGCATGAACGGTAAAGATTGATTTGGAGGCATCGGACGGCTTGCTGAACAGTCCTGCGCATTTAATGCGTAGGACTGAAACAAAATCGGGTAACTTGGTGATTGGCTATTTGGATTCCAAGAAAAAGGCGATTAAAAGGAGGAAAGTATATATATATTTAGGAAGAGTCAGATGGGAGGATATAAATTCTAAACCATCTTATGCACTGGCGGGCATGTGAAGTAAGCTTGGAATCCATGCCAAAGCACCCCCCATATATTATGAGGAGAGTCAGATGGGGGGAAATAAATTCTAAACCATCTTATGCCTGGCGGGCATGTGAAGTAAGCTTGGAATCCATGCCAAAGCCATTCCTTTCTTTCCTACTTTTTGTAACTTTCCTTTCTTTCCTACTAAGACTAGAATCCATCTTCTTATATAATGTCTACCATCTTAAGACCTGCAATCCATTACCAAAAAATAGAAACAGAAAAAGCAAAAAAGAAGACCTGCATTTCAAATTCCAGTCTTAACTGTTCTCAGACATTCCTATCAATATGTCTCTCATTTTAGATGATGAATTGCCTTCTTCATCCAGAACTCCACTCTTTGGTCGAGAACGATCATTAGATGCAATCTTTGGTGGAGGAACAGGTATTCTTCCTTTGCAAAAAAACTACTCTACCGCCTAAGATGCTTAAATTTCGAATTCTATATCTATCAGTTCTAACGTTAGCATAAACGGAACCATAATTCACAACGCATGAGCTGGAAATAAATAAAAGCAAACACCTAACTTTGTTCTGCTATTAAAATGATGGTTGTATTTTTGCAGTTGCAAATGTGTTGTTATGGAGAAACAGGAACTTATCAGCTGCAGTTCTTATTGGGTTCACACTGATATGGTTTCTTTTTGAGGTTGTCGAGTATCACTTTCTGACACTTCTCTGTCATATCTTCATCACTGCGATGCTCATCCTCTTCATATGGTCCAACGGCGCCCCATTCTTCAACCGGTGAGCTCCTTTCCCAAGTTTCATTCTTTCTGATTCTTCTATAATAAGAACATTGGCCATGAGTATGGTGACACAAAGCACCAGCTTAAACTATATGTACTCAAGTACCAATACGTCTACATAGTGCAGTAAGATTCTCACAAGAGACTTCTCAGTTAGCCGAAGGACTCCTGTAACAATAAAAAGGAATCCTAATCCCTTAATCTGCTGCTTTTGATTATGGAAGCCATTGTTTGGTTCACAGTTTAGCTTTCCTAATTCACGTTTTGTCTTCAGGAATCCTCCAACTCTACCTGAAATTGTCTCATCAGATTCGGCATTCCAAGAAGTAGCTATAAATTTCTACAAGAAACTCAATCGATTCATATTAACTCTCTATGACATTGCATGTGGAAAGGATTTGAGCCTCTTCATTATGGTATCTTAATTTACCTCCTGTCCTGTTCACTTTTTTTTTGTTTTTTGTTTTTTTTTTCCCAATTTTGAATCACCATTATCACTTACATGATTCCAACTATCAATGTTCTCAGGTCATTGCTTCCCTCTGGCTACTATCAATCATTGCTTCCTGTTTCAGCACTCTGAATCTTGTATATCTCGGTAAGCAAATAGTGGGTTTTCTTTGAATTTCTCCAACTTCAATTCTTGTTAACTGACCTTTTGAGCATGTATCAAGGTTTCCTCTGCATGATGGTATTGCCAGCTCTGTATGAGCGCTATGAGGAAGAAGTGGATTTTCTTGCAAGCAAAAGCAGTCAGGACATGAAAAAATTGTACAAGAAATTTGACTCAGAAGTTCTTAACAAGATCCCCAGAGGTCCAGTGAAGGATAAGAAATTCAAGTAGAGTGGAGATGCACGTTTGATGGTTGAAGGTTACACGTAAAAATTTCATTCAAAATAAGAGAGTTTCTCATGTGGGATTAAAATGGAATCTCCAATCTTTACTAAGAGATCCAAATTTCCAGAGGACCTCCCTACAATTTCATATGATGATATTATTCAATAATAAAGAATCCTACAATCTTGGTTGTAAAATTCAATCTGCGAAAGCATGGCACCAACAGTCTGGAACCATTTGCAATTTATGTTTTTCCTCCACTCCTCCAACCCCTCCACCACCCTCTCTTTTTCTTTTTCTTTTTTTTTTTTTTTAAATTTTTGTATCCAGAGACATACTTCATGATGTACTTTATCATGCTCTGTCTAGTAGGAATATGCCCCATAGTAAAAACAATGAAAGAAGACCCAAAACAAAAGGGAAGATGAACCCTAACACCAAGGACACAAAATTTTGATTTTAACTCACAACAGTTGATACAATATGCTTCACATCATTTGACAGCATACCATTTGCTTCACATCAGTAATAGCCAAGGAATAGATGCACGAGATGCATAAAGCCTATGAATGACAACCTGGTATACAACAAAAAGCCTTGCCCCAACTAAATGGGGTCGGCTAAATGACAACCTGATATGCTGTATCCAAATTATGGTATAGATGCTGAAATGATGTCAGTATCGCCTATGTAATAAATAATGGATGCTGTTTCTAAAGCAACATAAAAGCATCCATTGTAACTTTCCAATCCAGCATGGACACAATTCAGCTAGTAAGAAAATCACATATGTCAGTTTCATGGAAGGAAAATATGAAACTAGAAAGGAATTGAAAATACCTAACAATAGAGTAACATAACTGAGAATAGGACTTACAGTAGGGGTTAAACTCGTTTGGAAACAAAAGCATGTACTCAAGTTACAAAAGACAACAACCCAAAAGAAAGAAAAAAAACAAAGCAGCACCTGGTGAGTTACTTCACAGATAGGTAAACAGGAATATATCGTGTCTCCTTATTGTTGTAAGTTTTCTTATGACCTTTGCTGACTACTACATGTTTGCTAACTTTTAGTAACGCATCATATATGTAATGAGGCTTCAATGGTTCACTTGTTACCGTGCAGAAGGCAGCCTTCTACATGAAGGTTTGTCCTTTCAGCCTGCCACCAATGAACAGCATCAAGGATGTGATTCCCGAATAAGTGAACATCCATGCAGTAATTACGTTGAAAAGGGAAAAAAAACTAGTTGAGCTTCAAATGCATAAAATGTTTAGACTAAACCATATTGAGATAGAATGGCAGCTTCTACTACCTGCAATCCTCAGCAATAAGAAGAGCAGTATTGTAGAATGTCATCAAATGAAGAAAGAGAGAGACACTTGGTGGACTTACAGAATGTAAACCAGTTTGTGTAGACTAATAGAAACACCAAGCAGCACTATTTGGGGTCCAAAAACTTGTCAAACCACAAAAGTTATTCTTCAACAAGTATGATATTAGAGAATGATGGTCATTGCATCACATATTTGACAAAGTTAAATAAAGAATTAGAGACAAATATAGGTAAATTAAGGATATGTATTTTCTTTCAGTTCCTACTAATAAATTTTAGGGGTATTCATGGTTTCTAGATAATATTCCGGATTGGGAGAAGGGGAAAAAAACAAAATAGGTTACTTGAATATGTGCAATTTCAATTAATTAAAGTATTCAAGTTCAAAGTGAACCTGGTAAAGTACTGGAACCTGCTGGACATCATTAGCAGATTTCTCTGGTGTTGAAGAGTGGGTTGTGAAGGGCATATACTTCACGGGCACTAAAGTGGTAAAGGGAACCAATCCTGACCTTGGTGTTCCTGGCAAACTTGCAGCTGTTGTGATTGGTGAACAGGGACCCTGTGAGGGGACTGCAATCATGGGAATACCCATGGGATAACAAATTGCGACCATGCCTATTCCAAAACCAATCCCTACTCCACCTCCTGTGCTAATATTCATGCTTGTAGGCATAAAGGGAGGAATTTGGGGAGGATCTACATTTTGAACACCAGCTGTTGATACATATGGAGCTTTCAACAGGCTACCTCCCCCCATTGACATCATCTGATGAATGAAAGCACAAAAGACAATTGCAATTAACCTAGTTTAAAGAATAAGGAAAACAAACAGATATACATGGTGGGTCTTCCTTACCTCAACTTGCAGTTTAAGGGCTTTGAGATATTTAATGGTCCCATCCAACACTGAAGCTCTGTCTGACTGAAAGCCACAGTTGGAACAGATAAAGCTTAAGTGCGTAGATATTTTATTGCAATGAAAGTCAAGCTCTCAGCGACAGACTCAGCAGCTAAACCATATTTTAGAATTATAGTATTGGGGATATTAATGTTTTTGTATTTTCAGAGTGAAAAACGGAATCCAAAGTGTTTGTTAGGCAATGAAACAGAACAGGGAAAATAGTGAAACTGATTTATCAAAAATTACAATTTCACAGAACTAAGAGAGGGAGAAGATAGAATTTATGAAAAACCAATAAGATCAAACTACATAGCAGCATTTTAAATTCCATTAATTGCTTACATAGCCTGTTTTGAACAGCGTTACATGTTCAAACATTTTGAGCCATGTGTACAACTACTGGACAGAGAGAACGTGGTTTGGATCAGTAATTTATTGAATTCAGTACATGTAAAGGCTTAACACATATTAATCCAATGTTCATTAGATTGTAGGCAATTCACAAGATTGAAGTGTACAAATCATACAAGAAATTGGAACCGTAATTTCCTGGGAGGGTTCTCTAGCAATCTTGCGCATTTAATAAAACTTGCAAAAATTCCTCCCTGATGGTATATGTAATTTCCCCACCCCTACATATAAAAAGCTACCTTGTACTCGAAAATAAGAAAAAGAAAAAAAATAACATTTACAAGAACTCAATCAACAAACTGTCAATTCAAACGATGGTTGAATCCAAATTCACTCACCTTGTTACAATTGGGAATAAGTTCCTGCAAGGTTCTGATCTTCTCATTGATTCGATCCCTCCGCTTCTGCTCACAAGTGGAAATTATTTGGGGGAAAAGGAAACAATTTTCTTGTTCTTCTCTAACATAAATCCAGTAAAGATAGAAAAGCAGTTATCATGAGCAAAATCACGCTGTCCCTGCTCCCTCACCCTCTCAGACTGGTTGTGACCCTCGCCAGTCCAGTTACGCTTGCACGGGCTAGCTTGCTTTCTCTTCATAACGTCCATGATCCTCTCGAACTCCTATGTCCGAAAAATCAAATGGATTCAAAAACAACACCGACGGAAAGAAGTGCATATATTGAAGTCTTAAAAATTGATCTCTTTTACCTCGTTGCATACCCGCTCCTCGGAGCCGACAAGTTTCCCTTTCCTCCTACTTGAAGAGTTCCTTCTTTCCACAGCTTTCCCTTTGCTTCTATCTGAAGAGTTCCCTCTGTCCAAAGCTAAACAGCAAGACTCAGGTGTAAGAGCAAACGATTCTCTGTTCCGATGCGGAAGAACTATTTGGAGAACTCCTTAAGCCTGGTAGCTTGGACATCTCGTCCATCCTCAAGGAGCTCATGAAGTAGCTCAAGCGCAGTCAGCAAGTAGTTTTCTTCGAGGAGGAAATTGATGACACAGTTGCAAAGCGATGATCTCTCTACGTCCATTATTGGTTAATGGCGATTCGCGGTGTCCAAACAGTGGCTTAAGACATCCCCATAGTCGAAAGATAATACATTTCTAACAAATTAATCTCGAACACAGCGGAGGCAGAGACGAGTGAGCCTTCGTTGCAGCTCGAAAAGACATGATTCACAGAGGAATCCTCGATTTCGCTACAGTTTTCAATTTTCATATGGCAGATACAGGCAGGAATAATCCTATGATTTCGTGTTGATTCTCCGCTATGGGCTTTCCACGTCTGCAAGGGGCCCAAGTCATTCGCATGACGAAAATCCATAAACGCCCTACCTAGATGGGTCCGTCAAATTAAGTGAGCCATAGCTGTTACCGTTGATCCAGAATCCAGATGCTTTGAATTACAATGAAACACACCAAGGATTTATTTATTATTATTAAATTATTTTTTTCTTTTCATGTTTTGTCGTCATCAAATCAATCAAAGATTGAAGCCCATAAGCCCCAAGAGATTGGGAATTTTTAAGGGCCTGGTTGGTTAAGCTTATCCAGAGATTTCAATCTTCGATCCAAATGGGAGATTTTTGCTGATGGAATCCCTGATCATGAAACGAGACCATTTACACAACGGGAGATTTATGGAGGGGGAACGGATTCACCCAACATCAAAGCGTTAAAGATTTGAACCAATCAATAAATATTTTTAGGATAAATCTAAAATTTCTTCCAAAATTCAAACTAACCAACAGTTATTTTACAAACCATGACTCTAGAGATTTGAAATTTGTAAATTTAAAATCTCTAAAATTTTGAAATCTACCGACTCAAGTAACCAAACAGGCCCTAAGGGAATGATAAGGGTTTACATCTAAGAATAGATTTAAGGATAGAAAGTTATATTTATTTATTATTTTAATTTAATTGTAAATCTTAAATCTTAAACTTAACATTGTACTCGTATTGTTCATCCATAAGGAAATGATGATCATTTCCATGTCATAAATCAGATAGTGAAGAGAATAAAAATTTGGAGGAAAGGAAGAGTGGGAAAAGATAGAAGTTATAAATCAATACTTTCTTGGTCTTACTATCTACAAAACACATTGAAGGCTATCACTACTATACCTAAAGCATATCCACTACTAAGCCTTATTTAACTTTTACTTTGAAAGTTAAGTCTTGTGTGACTCGTAATTTAAACAAACCATGATACCCAAGAAGGGCAAAAAAAATGAAAAACCAACAAGTAGAACACCTCAACTCCTTCTTTCTTTGTATACAAAATTAACCCAAAAAGTAATTGTCTGAAGCACGCAACAAGGAATTATTCCAAAGATAGTGTCAAATAAACCAGTTTCACTTCTTCCTTGAAAGGGAGCCCCAGTAGGGATAGATAAAATTGTGATATTAGTCCTCAGAAAGGAAACCATGGAGGTTATGGTTAAGTTTTTCATGATCAAAGGGTTTGCATTTTGGAGGTTATCTCTTGTATAGTATTGATGCGGCTGAATTTTTTTTTTGAACCTTATGGTTCAATTTTTACACTTGCACTACTTATTCATGCAACCAAAGTAGGTTTTCAACGGCTGATAGTTGAATTTAATTGTAGTGAACTCATTTTAAAAAGAATAAACAGATGATCAACAAGGGGCCAAGTCCATTTATGCTACTAGGGAGAGAGAGAATATGATGATGGGGACCCCTTTGTTCTTGACACTGGCCCTAATCGCGCTGTCATTGATATTGGTTTCTAAGTTGTAACATATGATAGGAAGGCAAGGACCCGACCGAACCACTATTACTCATGGCTGCCGCCTTCCTTTTATATTGTTTTGGTTTGGTACTCTGGCATGCGCTGAACTGAATGATCTGTAACGTCGGTAACGAAAGGCTTTATATATCAAAAAAAACATGGAACCTGTAAAGAAAGGCTAACTGCTAACTGCTTTCTTCCAAATTAATGATTAACTAAGTTACATGAGTACTCTTTTCTGCTCTTCAATATAGAAATGAGATTAATGGGAATAAAAACAGTACCTGATCAGTTAGTTATGGAATGTACAGCAGAGATCTTATGATGTCTGCTCTTTGCAGCCGAGGGAGTCATTATTGAGTTGGGTTGGCCATGGCGGCGATGGCATGGCCCTCCCAGCTCGTTCTGTGGGGGGTTTTTACTAAAAGAAGACAATTAATTACATGGGAATTGATTTATTTTGGTAAAGATAGGTAGAGAATCATATCGACAAATTTAATATGCAGTTTTAAATCATCTATATTTATCATCCACAATTTCTTTTTCCTTTTTCCTTTTTCCTTTTTCTGTTGGGGCCTGCGAGTCATATGCATCGAATCGAAGGAAGAAAAAATTAATAGAAGATTGGAAGAATCGAGACATGTCAAAAGCCAGAAAGGAGAACTTCTGTGTGAGCAGGATTGGTTATACACTTATACGATAAGATATATGATCAAATGTTCTATCTATTAATCAAGCAGGCACGCTCTCACACACACACTTACCATTAGTGCCGACTGCCCAGGCCAGTGGGGCTCACATTTGGCACTTCAACTCTAGCGTCTCTGCAAACAAACGGCTACTTCCTTAGCTATTTCAATTTCTCGGCTTTTGCTTTATACTTTAAAGACATCTCGCGAGATATAGAGTTTAGTGCATGAGTGCATCCCAATACAGATGACATTGGCTAGTATAGTCGTTCTTTTGTTGCCTTTCTTCCCAGGTGGCTCGCATGCAAAAGGTGTTACCGTACTACATGGTCCGACCAAAATTCAGAATTGGACCAGGGTTCAAGGTACATATATGATATATCATTATCATATTCACCACATTTGACCAAATGCGTTTCCGGCACTAAAAATAGCCTGTATCTTCGACCAACATTGGTTCAGTCCTTGTTTTGTTAATCCGGAACCGGTTCGCTCCTGTGGGTGGAGTGGTTAATTTATAATGACTCAGGGGTTCAACCGACTGGTCTGCTTGACCTCTTCGAGTCATTGAGTGGCGACGACCCATCCACGGAGGACCGCAATGACCCTTACAACTGTCATTTTTTATAAAGCCGCTTTGCAATTCTCTTTTTCTTTGTGTCGGTTTCCGTTCTGAGGAAGAATAAAAGGGTTGGCCTCATGGGTGGGTTCTTCTCGCAATAATCAACAACTTCCAACAAAATCACTATAAAATTCTTTTAGCAAAGAAAAAAGGAAAACGATAAATTCGCAAAGCCAAATCATTCAATCACGAGATAACTAATGCAAAGTCCGTGTCAAAGATGAGACTTTCTCACTTGCTCTTTCTTTGCACTTCCATACACTCCCTAGCTATATTCTGGGTTTTGTGACCTCGAATCCATTCGTGTTATCCCAAGTCCAAACCCGTCTCTTCTTTTCTCATTGCTTCGAGCATCCGAAGACTAGTTTGCTTGCTTTCTCTGGCTGCTTCCTTCTTCATCGTTCCTGCGCCACTTCAAAAAACCCCCATACCTCCTGGATTTGATGTAACGGACGTTTCTCTCCGCGAATCACAGGATTTTGCTGTAATGGTTCTGGCTCTTGTATGGCTATTTCTTTTTCTCTGCAACTCGACTCTTCTTGTGGACTCTTTGAATGATGAAGGTGTTGCTCTTTTGTCACTCAAAAGGTCCGTTAGTAATGACCCAGAAAGGTCATTGAATAACTGGAACTCCTCTGATGACAACCCGTGTTCATGGAATGGGATCACTTGCTCAGAAGGTAAGGTTGTTTCCATCAGCATACCTAAGAAGAAGCTCGTTGGCTTTCTTCCTTCTGCTCTTGAATCCCTCACTGTGCTCCGGCATGTTAATCTCAGGAACAATAAGTTCTATGGGAGCTTGCCCGTTGGCTTGTTTCATGTTCAGGGACTCCAAAGTCTGGTTCTTTATGGAAATGCTCTATCTGGGTCTATCCCTCCTGATGTTTGGAAGCTTAGTTACCTTCAGACCTTAGATTTATCACGGAACTTTCTGAATGGGTCCTTACCCACTGCGTTAATTCAATGTAAAAGATTAAGATCTCTCGATCTCAGCCAGAACAGTTTTACTGGTTCTTTGCCATCTGGGTTTGGTACTGCTCTGGTTTCTTTGGAAAAACTCAATCTTTCGTACAATAAATTGAGCGGTTCCATTCCAAGCGACATGGGTAACCTCACGAGCTTGCAAGGAACTGTTGATCTGTCTCATAATTCCTTCAGTGGTAAAATCCCATCCAGCCTTGGGAATATTCCGGAGAAGGTGTACATCGATCTTTCTTACAACAATCTAAGCGGCCCGATACCTCAGAATGGTGCTCTCATGAACAGAGGACCTACGGCCTTCATTGGGAACTCAAGGCTCTGTGGACCTCCATTGAAAGAACCCTGTTCTTCAGACACCTCTGTTTCTGGCGCTCCATCTTCGTCCCCCTTTATACCAAATAACTCTTCTACAACACCCGACAATGGCCTTATGAGCGGAAAAGGCAAAGGACTGAGAAAGAGTGTAGTGATTGCGATTGTGGTGAGTGATGTAGTCGGAATTTTCCTCATCGGTTTATTGTTGTCTTACTGTTATCTGAAAGTATGCGATCGTGGGAAAGGTGAAGAGGGCTACAGTAATAATTTTGAGAAAGGATCAAAGGGGGGAAAGGAGTGCTTCTGCTTTAGAAAAGATGAATCTGAGAGTTTATCAGAAAATATAGAGCAATACGATCTTGTTCCGTTGGATAACCAGGTGGGTTTCGATCTGGATGAGCTTCTGAAGGCGTCTGCGTTTGTTTTGGGTAAGAGTGGAATCGGCATAGTATATAAAGTTGTGATTGAAGATGGAACTACTTTAGCTGTGAGGAGATTAGGTGAGGGAGGTTCTCAAAGGTTTAAGGAATTTCAGACTGAAGTAGAAGCGATTGGGAAGCTCAGGCATCCCAACATTGTAACTCTTAGAGCCTATTACTGGTCTGTCGATGAGAAGCTACTCATCTATGATTACATACCCAATGGCAACCTTGCCAATGCCATTCATGGTAAGCTAATTAAAAACTCAAAAGTTAAAAAGTCATTTCTACATATTTTGATATGCTGCTAATGTTTTCCAATCTTGGTTTTTGACTTTGATGATGGAATGGTTTCTCAAACTTTCTACAGGTAAGGCTGGGACGCCATCGTTTACACCCTTGAGGTGGTCTGTTAGGCTCAAAATAATGAGAGGGATAGCGAGAGGTCTAGCTTATCTGCACGAATTCAGCCCCAAAAAATATGTCCATGGCGATCTGAAGCCGAACAATATACTGCTTGGACAGAACCTAGAGCCGAAAATTGCTGACTTTGGACTTGGA
This sequence comes from Hakea prostrata, assembly GCF_041222555.1. Lineage (NCBI taxonomy): Eukaryota > Viridiplantae > Streptophyta > Magnoliopsida > Proteales > Proteaceae > Hakea > Hakea prostrata. The sequence continues at coordinate 25,244,231 of NC_142610.1, forward strand.
CGCCTCGCCAATATAGCTGGGGGCTCCCCAGCAGTGCAATCCGGTCGAATGACTTCAGAAAAGCCATTGCAGCAGCAGAGTGCCTCATCTGAGACAATTAGTTCAACTCCATCTGTAACCTTACGATGTTGTTATCAAGCTCCTGAAGCCATGAAAACGGTGAAGCCATCACAAAAGTGGGATGTTTACTCATATGGGGTGATCTTACTGGAATTGCTTTCTGGAAGATCCTCGGTGGTCCAAATGGGCACCTCAGAATTGGATCTGGTTCAGTGGATACAGCTTTGCATTGAGGAAAAGAAGCCTTTATCAGATGTCTTGGACCCCCTCTTGGCTGCAGAATCTGACAAGGAGGAGGAGATGGTTGCAGTTCTGAAAATTGCTCTGGCCTGCGTTCAGACCAATCCTGAGAGGAGACCCTCTATGAGATATATCTCAGATGCAATGGCTAAATTGCATGCCTCAATTTGAGAATGAGAAAGATAGCACAATTGGCACTTTAAATCCGTCTCCACTAATGGTCATGAAATTTGTATTTCAGGAACAGAGAATTGAGTACTGCAGAAGAGACACCCATGAAGCTATGAGGTTGAGTTATCAGTGAAAACTTGAATCTATTTTTTGGGTGGAGAGAAATAAAGTAGAATGGAGAAACAATAACTTGTCCTATATATATAATTTGGTTGAATCCAGATGGATATAATGAGTAGCGGTTTAATATCCAAAAATCATGCCATTCTGTTCATTAATAGTGTATGCTTGCTATTTGTTGATTAAAACTGTAATTTTTATCTCTTGGAAGATGGGGGACTTAAGGGTTTGGTGGGAGTGAAGAAGTTTACATCCAAGTCTAGTTTGTTTCGTTTTGGGTGATTCTACTGTTTGATGCAGTGCATGGTATTAGGTTTGTATAGTTTATTTTACCCTCGTTAATTATTCAGAAATATTCATCCTTCAGTTTGTAAAATGGTGTAATTAGCTAAGATTATTTGACATACAAAAGTACTTGAAACACCTAACTAAGCGTCTACTTACTCACCAAATTCCAGACTTAAACAATACCTGCCATGCATGGAGCAATGAATTGCTGAGGTACTAAGCACAGAACCTGATTTATAAGAATTTGAGGGAACTTCTTCTGCAATTAGGTTGCTTATATGAAGATTATGCATCCATCCATGCGTTTCTGGTCAATAGATCGAAATGGAAGGTGGGAAATTAACTCTTTATTTGTTCTTTGTCTAGCTCTGCCACAGTATGGATATGTATAACACCAGCCAGTTTGGATTTTGGGTTGCCTTAATTTCTGGAAATGGGCCAAGTTGATGGATTTAAAATATGAGTCACCCAAGTGTGGACTTGGGCCTGTGAATATAGGCTAAATAACTGGTTTTTGACACTAGCATTTGAAACTTTAATACCAACCATTGACAATGAATTCTTTAATTTAGTATTATTTGACTCCTTGTGTATGTATCTATGTCAAAGGGATAATAATAAATGAAAAACCATATTAAATCATTTCTATAGATTTCATTGACCTTTAACCATAGAGACCCTTAGACCTTGTTGAGTTTTAACTGCCATGCACATGCACACGGGATTCAAGATGAGTACCCCTAGACCTTAGCATGGCAGCATTCCTCTATTTTTCTTCTAGTGTTTGTGTACCTTTTGCTTTTAATGATATTCATAATTTCATAATTTCATATATATATATATATATATATTCAAAGATGAAAAAAGTGAGAATTGGAAGACAAGACCCTTTTTTTGATAGCGATAACAGATCGTCTTTCACATTTTATAGTTTTCAAGTCTGGAGACGCTCTGGAACTTTATTCAGTTGTCCTCAAAAGAATAGAAATAAAACTGTAAAAACACAATCAGATTCCAACCAACCAAATGTCACAATGTTCTTTATGGCCGGGCACACGACAGGGATCGAGTTTCCCTCCACAATCCACTTTTCACCAAACACGATGTTTAGTTTTAAAAACCAAAGAATTGAGAACAACTTTGAAAAGGATCTCATTCTGGCCCATATTCACCAATTCCATAACTCTCCTCTGTCATCAATCCTCACCCAGATGTCTTGAAATTGGTGACGGTTTATCCTGATTCAAAATGTTCTGTAGCTCTGAAAAGAGATGGGAGTGGAAACAGAACATGTATCTTAAAGCTGATTATACTAGACATTAGTGAAAGTCCTTCAGCTCTTCCGAAAAGTTCCTTAGTTATATGTGTTCATATTTTTTGGATAAACAAAAAGGATGCAACAGTGGTTCATTTGCCACATTTACTGAACAATGTTTGGACTTTTGAGTTCAATCCATATAAGCATTAGTTCTGTGACTGTCCAATATAGAAAATTGAGAAAAAAAAAGAATTTGAACTTAGGACATTGAGGCTACCAAACAATTTGAAAGTGAGTTTGAGACCACTAAACCACTCCTACCGCACCAATGGTACATGTGTTCATATTTAAATGAATAAACTCTTTTTGGGGGTCAAATTTGGATGAATAATAAAGTAAGAAAAGGAATTCTTATAGTGAAACAATTATCACAATACAGGTTCAAACTCCAATGAAAACAACCGCAATTAAGTTTGCACTTTATTGTGCTAAGTTTTGGGGTTTGGTCCAATACCAATAGATCATGTAGGAGTAAAATATACATAACCCATCAGATCAGATCAGATCAGATCAGATCACTTTTGCTGTTAAGGGCAATAAGGATTAAGGGGGTTCACACTTCACACCAATTAACAGCAACGGTTTCCCTGCTCGCCTGTCAAAGAGGTTTTGTCTTGACAAACTTTGTACTGTCTTCTCCAACCTCCCTCGAGAGGCACAAATCCTTGAATTTTCTCTGTCAAAACTCTCCTACATTTGTAACTTCATGACAGTGTTCAAGGGAAGGTATTGTCTGCTCCTTGGGTGGAAATTTTAAATGCATGTTGAAGTGTCAGTCAACCTTTTGGGGCAAAAAACAGTTTTACGGTACGAATGATCAGTTGCCAGTATATTGGTTTTCCAACAGGTTTCCCTTTGCTAATTGGTGGCTTTTATAAAAAAAAATATGAAACCTTCCTGAGTTCTCCGTAGAAATACTTATCTTGAGCTCAGCTGCTGTATTTGGATCCTTGTGCGCCTTTAATTTCAACATTTTTATGTCATCAAGTTCATATACTTTAGTGGATGAAACCTCAGCTTTACCCATCATGAAATGCAACTCAGGGTTTCAATGCAATAAAGGGCTGTGCCTAACTTGTATGGTGAGCAATCCATGTTGATTTTGATTTTGATCCTCCAGCATAGCAGTAGGAGTAGAAATTTAAAAGCAATAAAAAAGGGGTTGGCGGAGAAAAGAAGGAAAGATGCGCTTAGTAATAATTGATTACCACTAATGCTTATCACCCACCACTACAAAGAAGTTGCATCATTTAAACAAATTCTCCCATTTTGCATCTTTAAACCTTCAAATCCATTAGAAATTTAAACAATAAATGCTTGCCAACCCAAACAGAACATTCATCATAGTACCATAAATAACAATTTAACCTAAAAAAAGAAAAGAATGTCTTAATACCAATTCTCTTTCTTATTTAAATATCACCATACCCTCTGACCAAGCCTTTGTCTGTTTTCACCAAAGAAAGTTATGAGGCTCTGAAAAAACGATTCCCACCAACCCCACTAGGCCACTACTACAGTAGTACCAGAGGGAAAGAAAGAATCTCAAGTAGAACGCGTTAAGACAAGAATTGATTAATTACAGTAAAAACGTTCTGTCGCTTTCTCTCTCACCTAACCTCTTCGTTTCATTTTTTTTTTGGTAGAAAAGGGTCTATATATTAACGCGTGACCCACGCAAGGCATCCAGATTACAAAGATCAAGAAACCCAGGATCTAACATAGGCCAAAGAGTCCGGCACGCTACGGACACAGCCTTACCAGCAAGGAAGTCTGCTACAGCATTACACTCCCTTTTAACATGAAAAAAAGAAATATTTGGAATCTAGAGGAAAGATTCACCACATCCCAGACAAGTTGAATGCCACTGGAATCAGTCCCTGTTGGTCACAAATCGATCGCCTCCGCCGAACGACCACCAGGACATTAACAAAGCCTCCTCTAGAGCCAACAAAATACCCCGAGCCACACTCGCCCACAGGACGAGGCAAAAAGGCGGACCAACCCCATGATGGGTTTTCCATCCCCGCAAACGAGGCCCAGCCCACTTCCACCCCCAGAGCGCATCCACATTAATTTTGAGAAGCAAAGGAGAAAACCCATCGACCAACACGGACGATTTCTGCGAAGACGATCTGCAACCCGAAGAGAAGAGGTGAAGCTTCTGGAATACTCCGCTGCCTCCATTGCTGCTTTCTCCACCACCAAACATTAAAAAGTCATCTATTTTACCCAGCTGGCTTTAGATGTCTTATTTCTTCTTTTTTATATATTTTTCTTTTCAGGATAATAAAAAATCATGGACTTAAATTGAACTGTTGGTTCAATAGAAATGGTACAATAGAAACTTAGAACTACCCAGCCTTAAGTTAATGAATTGAAAAACCCAGCTAAATCTCCTCCCATTGTTCCAGTTCTTGAGTCGATATTTGGGTTGTTATTACTGATGCTAAAAGTAATGTTTGGTTCAATTTTGGACATCAAAGGGTGGCAACCATTAACCTAACCACCAAATCTGAGAAATGACACATTGACACATGCACCCAATTTGCTTAGTAATTAAACTTGGGTGAATGGCTTCACAAACTCAGCTTATACTGTCCTCAGTTTAAACAGTAGAGGGATCAGAAGTAGTAGTAGTACTTCATGTATTAGATTAAATGTGTTCCCAAAGAGGATCTGCCTTCTATAATTAGAGAACTTATTCAATTCTTCCTTTGATGCAATGAAAATGAAATATCAGCCACTGTATCTCTGAAACTGTTCTATTGCTCTCGATAATTTGCTCTCCTAGTTCTTTGAATAAATAAAGAGAAAGAATTAGTGCAAGGTGAAACTTGTTCAGGGATATGTGGTGTTCTGACTTCTGAGGGTGGTTGCCCCCTCTGACATTTGGGATTTTTTTTCAAAAGAGAGTCTGATGATTCTGATACATAACAACTCTTTTCAGTGCTACCAATAAAACAAAAAAGAAACAGAAAGAGAAAAAACGTTGTACAATTGCAAATCATATAGTTGCATCACTTTGTCTATTAGCTCTTTGTCATTGCAGTATTGCAGTGACAGTAAGCAAACAATTACGCCACGAATGAAGGTATAATTGTATCACTAACTGAGAGTCACCACCCACTCACCGTCTGAAAAAAGGAAAGAGAAAGACTAAGAGTCTAAGACCATATGGTTCACATGTAGTGGAACTGTGGAAGTGTAGGACTTTGGGAACCTGCCGACTTGATAACTAATTGTATGCTTTCTATTGTATGCTTTCCACCAAAGAAATTACAGAGAGAGAAGAGTCAAAAAGAGGAAAGCATAGAAATTTAATCTCTTCACATGATTGCAATTAGTTGGCCTTTCGACGGAAACTAATCAATTGGAGATTTATGTTCGCATATACAAAAGCACCCATAGAAGATGCTTAGATGTCCCCCTCTCTCTCACTCTCTCTCTCTGTTCTGGGTTTGGTTCAAATACCCCCAGTTGTTCTCACAAACATCAAATCATGGATGACCGAGGGAAGAACTTACATCACAGATCTATACAAGGTGTGATTAAAGGGTTCCTTTGGAAAACTCTCTCCATAATAATAACTTAAAAAATAAGAGAGCCCAGGAAGAAAAGAAACAAAAGCTTATCATAAGTTTGTTTGCCACCCACATCTCCAATCTTTAAAAAGAGTATCCAACAAAGACCCTGATAGGAGAACAACAGGAAGAAAAAAAGCAAGAACCAGTAAACTCCACCAACACTCTACCACGGTACAAATCAAACTGTTCAAAGCTTAATTTTCAGAACTGATCTCCACCTTTTTCCTTTCCTCCCCTGGTTTTTTTTCTGTCTCTTCCTTCAATCATGGCTGCTGTTGCAGAGAACTCGATGACAGCTGAAGAAATTAGACTTAGGAGGTCCCGGACCCAGCCCATTACACCTTCAGATCGAGACACACAAATCCCTCCTATTATTCAATCTACTCGCTGTAAATCCACTATTTCTTCTCTGCTCTTGTCCACTTTCTCTAATAACACCATCAACTCGGACATGAACCACATCAGAACCAGCAACTCCGGCAACGATAACAATGCTTCCCAAGTGTCGTCGACATTACAGCACAAAAAGAAGTTTTCATCCGCAACATTTAGAGGACTTGGGTGTGCGACGTCTTCACAGGCCTCAGCTCCAGAGGTTATTCGGTCTTCGGCAGATTGGCAAGCTAAGAAAGTGAGGAAGAAGAAGCAAAAGACCCCACAAACGAAGAAGAACCAGCCGGGCTTGACGACGCCCACTACGGTGACGAACCCCACGTCCGTTTCAGTTGTTCCTGATGTTTGGTGCTCTCCGGGGATAGCTTTCGTTGCCGATGCTGATCCTGTTGATTGCGTTGTAGCAAGGAGACCTAATGCTGGAAGAGGGAGAGCTGATGGGGATCGCTCAAATCACAGAGAGGTTTGCCTTCGCCCCCACCTTCCCGCTTTTGCTTCTCGTATTTGTGGTTCATCCTTCTGTGAGGATTTCTTTGTGGAAAATGGAACTCAGTTCTCTCTCTTCCTCCATAATTTCTTTCTGGCTATTTTGGCTGTTTGTTTGGAATTTATCCTGTACGGGTATTCCCGTATTGAATCTATCCTTCTTGTTATTATTTCGAATTTAGTTTTGGGTTTCTTGACTTCTGCAGTTCCTGTTTCCCTGTTTCTAAGGTTTGCGCTTTGGGGTGTTTTTTTTTTGGTACAATGCGGTCTTGTACATTTAGTATCCCTTAAAAGGGTAAAAATCTTTCCAGTTTTGGTTATATTTTTGTTAATGCACGAACTGCTGATCTATAGAGGAAAAAAGAAAAAGAAAAAAAAGTCAGCTCTGTTTTCTACATGGTGATCATTTGGGCGATCACACAGTCACACTGCCCTTATTTAGGAAGTGCTCCTGTGTATCCAATTCCATTATTGTACTTCAAATCTTATTATTGTAATTGTTTTGAATTTCGTACTTTCTTTATTTGTCACCCTTGATACTTCTTAGCCTTTAATGTTCATATATCATTGTGAACGAATTTACGTTGACCCTTTTAAGTAAATGGATGTACCGTGCTTGTGTGTGTTTGTGTATATATATGTTTGTCTATTTGAAACGAAGGTTATGAAACTCTCTTTTTTCTTGTTTGCCTTGATAGCGTTCCTATACCTCGAGAAGAGCTTCTAATCTCGAACACATCTCAGAGTTCGATTCTCCATCTGTCTTTGAGACACTGCAGTCAGGATCTGATGTATTTGGAGATAGAGATAGGCACTACCGTCATTTCCGCCATCATTCTCCAGGAGGACTTGCTGAGGTAATGTAATATGTATTTTCTCCTCTCATCCCAAAGCTATGGGGGTGCATGTTTCTGTATTAGTATATTTTCATTTCTTTTGGCACCATGGTTTAACATTATCTCCATGATGCAAGAAAGGATAAAAACTTTTATCGTCCTGTTTTAAAGAACTACATTTCCTGGTCTATGGTGTCTCCTGTTAGAGCTTGAAAAGGTTCTTCTTTTTACACTAAAGCTAGATCTGATAGAGTCATCTTCTTTTCCACAGGATACACTTACACTTATAATCAGAAACTAGCATGCCAAATTTGGGTGAAATCTGATCAGTACCCAAGTGATGTTGAAGAAGAATGTAACCAGAAAATTAGATGGAAACAGGGGTCTAGCCCTTGTGTGGAGATTTGAATAAACTAAAATATTATTAAAGAAAATTAGATAACAGAATAGAAAAACTTTTTTTTTGGTTAGCAGAATAGAAGATAAACAGGTCAGTAACAATGCCCTTGGAATTCTTTAATTTTGACTTGAAGTCCACACTGAATACTTGATTTCAGTGCTTGAAGAAAAAGTCTTGTGAACTCATAAAGAGGTGTTGGCTGTCTGAGAATTCTAAAGTTCCTCTTTTTGGCCCAAGGAATGTAGCTTGGCACACAATTTATGGTAGAGGGGTACTCCTTGTACGGAAGGACACATCAGTGAAGCACTTGAGGACCTTGTGAGATCCAGTTGAACCCCTGCTAAGATGTCAATTCATACTCCTCTGTAGGTCAAGGCCCAGGCCAAATATTAAGGTCAAAGCCCCTGAGTGCTACTCTGGATCCCTCTGTTGTAGGTGTGTTAAAATTAGTCAACTTCTGATGCTTCCTCCTTGCATTATGCAATCATATCTTGGGAATAGCTCTTGTTAGGGGTGGTGCTCTCTATGTATAGCTTCCAACTTATGGGATGATGACTTGTGTTTTAAATCTGGAACAAACACACAGATGTGAAGAGAAGAAACAAGGAACTGGAGATTAAGTGAGTCAATGGTTGCTCACTCCATATCCTCTATGGCTGCTAATTGATGAGTTACCGGAATTTAATATTTTTATTACCCTAGCACTATTCAAACTGAGTTAGAAAACGTGGTCCTTGTACTATTCTAACAGAGGTTAAAAACATAGTCTCTTCTCACTGCATATGAAATTAAGGATATATTTGATGTCACTGTAAACCTGTTTGACTTCAAATATTTTCATCCAAGAGGGACAACAGAACAGTACAATGCCTTTCCATGTTATGCTTTGGTTGAAAGACTCCTTTGACCTTACCATGTGATTTTCACAATCTAATTCCATTGAAACCTAGGAAATTACTGGATTTCCCCTTGGACAATGCATTCCCTTGCACTAAATTTTACTAAAGTTTACAATGAAATTTTCTCCGAGCATTACAAAATCTGTTAAAATCCTTGAAGCATTAAGGAAGCTAATATGGTATGATCATTGAATTGGAGCCAGAGAGGTGCAAACTCAAAATCATATGTACACCCATGAGAAAAGTTGTATGCGCATTCCTAGATTGTTTTCTGTGATTTGTTCATTTTCCATAAGAATGGTAGTGGGACTAGCCTATTTTCCAATCAAATCTCTAATAAACCCTTCTAGTGTTGTAGACTTGTAGATGAAACAAATGAACAAGAATATTCAGTGAAGTAGAGGGCGGGTACTTGCAGACAGTTTAGTTCCTTGTTGACCTGATATGACGATGGAGCTGCACTCTTAACAATTTAGTCAAATTAATAACAGAGTAGAGCTCTACTATTTAGTTAAATATTGAAGTATCGAGCCTTCACATTGCACATTGAACATTAGGGTAGGTCCCCCCCCCCCCCGGCTCTCTCTCTCTCTGTGTGTGTGTGTGTGTGTGTGTGGTTGCAGTTGGTGGGGTTGAATTAATGAATGCATGGTCCTAGACCTCCAGAAATGATTCTTAACTGTTAGGAGTATACAATAGAACATGTCTAAGCTTAGGCATACTCTAGAAATTTGAATTTTCCAATTCTCTTTTTAGTTCTATGTGACTCGCAAACTATTGAGAGTTTGAGACTCTTGATCTGTCTAATCAATGGCAAGAACCACTGTAGAAGTGATTAAGTTCAGCTTTAAGATTCACTTTGCCCTATTTTTCCTTTCAATATCTTAATTAATTAAAGATGTCCAGGCCAAAAGCATCATAATTTACTCAATATTCATGCAGCACTTAATCTCTCTCAAGACTTAAACTTTTCAGAGTTGTCCATGCTTTTTGTGCAAGACTGATATGTGAACAAAACATTTGATTATTGTGAGATTTGTCAAATTATTATATGGTTGACAAAGCATCTTCTGAACCCTGTAACTGGCTGTAGATTGTAATGTTCCAAAGTGGCCTGCTGCTTGGAGGAAGATCAGATCAATATGACCAATATAGAGATTGGCGGCTCGATGTTGATAATATGTCATACGAGGTTTGCATGTTGCAGTCCTCTCTTCATACTAATCGCGCTTCAAACCTTTGTTTTTATTTAGTGGATTAAAGTACATTTATTGCTGGTGATATTTTCCACTTTTTTATATTTTGAACTTTATAATGGTAATAAAAACAGGAGTTGCTTGAGCTGGGTGATAAAATAGGTTACGTAAGCAATGGGCTGAGAGAAGATGAGATATTCCGGTGCCTTAGGAAAAGTAAACACATGATCATGGATGACTTGCCATCGTCCCTTCCCACTGCATTCGATTGGAAATGTAGCATTTGTCAGGTGGGTTTATCCCTTGCATTCCTTTCCTTTTTCAACTTCTTTAACCCCTATTATATGCCCCTTGTTAAGATTCAGCTTCTTACATTTGTATTTATGGGTTTTGTAGGAGGAATATGAAGCAGATGACGAGGTGGGGAAACTGGATTGTGGCCACACCTATCACATAAGTTGCATTAAGCAGTGGCTTAAGCGTAAGAATGCTTGCCCTGTCTGCAAGGCTGTTGCAACAGTTCAACAGTAAAACTGTGGATTGGCTTCTTCATTTGTTTGATTAACCTCAAATGTTTTGAATCAGCTTTTCTGTCTCATCTATTACTTTTGTGTATAGATTGAACTCCAAAATGAGCAAGTGTTTATTCTTTGGTGTGTAATTTACCTCCCTATTTGGTGGGCATTTTTGGTGGGAGCCAAGCTCCTTTGGGTTGGCATTGCTTTTGGCTGTTTACTGGCACTGTTACCGTATGCTTCTTTATACAAGGTTGGGATTAAAGCTTTTTATTGAAAGTAGGCCTCCACTCTCTTCAAAAGTATGTAGTCGGCCCCATTTCTCCATGTCTCGTCCTGTTCGTCCTGTTCTTGTTCATGACATGAACATGAAAACAAGAAGCCACGCGTCTTGTTAAAGGAGACGATTGTTTCAACTCTGTAATACCTCATCGCTTTCTTTTCTTTTTTGGGGGTAAGTTGCGATTTGATGATTCATTCATCAGTCAGATTTCATAGAGTAAACCCATGTTCAATGCCAATGCCAAAACGATGCGATAGGCACAAAACAGCTGTAGTAGCACTCGTAGCAGAACCAAGGTATCCCATGATCAAGGAGCTTGACTTCACTGCTGCAAACGTTCAAGATCAAAATCTCGAATCTCGACCATTCGCTGCAGGATGTGCATATCCAGCACCGAAGCAATTTCACATGATCAAGTGAAGAAAAATTCTACCAATGCCTACAGGAGTAGAAAGTCTTCAACCCATCTGCATTTAGCCAGAAACTATAGATGTGAATCATGTCTTCGCGGTGTAACTTTGTATGGTAGCAGGAAAACTGAACTGGGACAGACACAGAAAAGAAAAAATTGTATTAGGAGTTTTTGATCCTTCCCCTTTTTTTCCCTGGTTGAAACAAAAGCCATAACAAATATCAATGGCTTGAAGCATCTAAAGATCAACATCAACATTGATATCAATGATTTGAGCTGCTGGGTCATCTGAAATGATATATTTTCTACCGAAAGAAGGGAAAAGGTGGGTGTAGATGAAATGAACAAAAAATAAATGGAACAATGAGAATTTTCAGAGTATCAATTAGTGAACACGTAAAGTATATAATCTATATCAATTATTACAGTTTTGTTATCTCACTCAAAACACGATTTACAACCTTATGTTTCATATTCGTTTCCTTTTAACTAAAATATGTATCCAATTACAAGGCACAAAATACTGATGCTTTTGGTTTACCAAAAGTGTTTTTGGTATCTTTCCTAGTAATGTACATATCTACTGTTCATGCCAACAATAAGAATCGACTGCAAGAATATGGAATATGAGTAAGTTGTAACTATAATGGTGAAGATATTTCGCCAGGAATATTCACGTCTGGTCATGGCCATTCAGAAACTCAATTATATAAGGATGGACTTGATCTGCAGCCTGCAAGTAAATTATAGAAATGAATATGAACTTTGAAATAGTCAACCTACATGGGAATCTAGTTAAAAGAAAAACTATAAGCATACCTAATGTACGAAGCACAACAAATAATATATATTTTTAATGGGAACAACAAAAAATTATTGAAAAAACAAGAGAAAAATTACATACCGTGTGTCCTCCAACCAGATCATAATGTGCATAGTGAGGACCACCCCGTTCACCAAAGATTTTATATCTAACCGAGTCCCTAGAAATGACTTTGACGGTTTCTTTTTCCATTCATGCCAAGAGGCAAATGACGAAGGTGAGGTTATATAATTGCATCATATTAAGAAGCTTGGGGGATGTTGGGGATAGGGAAGCATGGCTTATGTGTGTGAGCTTGTAACCTACCATACACAGCTTCTGGTGGACATATCAGATCTTGATCTCCAGCAAGAGCCAACACAGGGACATTGTTTTTGTTTAGATGATCCTTGTAAAGAAAAGTACCACTCCTGTCACACAATCCACCTTCTTGGAAGACTGTCGATAACTGCAATAAAAGCTTAGTAGGTACCGTACCTGAGAGTGGTGAATGAGCATCAATTAACAAGTAATATTTATTAAAAGATCTTTTATTTGTCACAAAAAGAACATATGAACTTTAAATAAATGATGGTTTGTCCAGAAGGGAAAAGCACAGTTTAGTTCACAATCCCGCAATAAAAGCAGTGAGAAAACTAGCTCTTTGATACAGTTACGTCAATTCCCTTCAAGTGGAAAAAAGTAATGGATACCCTAGCATGCTAAAATTTGTCCTTTTTCACACAGAAATGCATGGGATGAAAAACCCTTTTCCTGCAATTTGAGAAAGACTGCATCTTTCAAGGTTGAAGATGGAAAGTTGTTGGATGTTAGGATTTTGAAATATAAGGTTTGTCCATGTCAATCTTTGATCCTAAGCGGCATCACAAAGAGGAAGCATCAGACACCATCTTCCCATGGCAAGAGATGCTTTAGATTTTGGCAAATAAAAGTTTCATCTTTCTCTTATGTTTTCACCAAATTAAGATTTTTTTTTTTTTTTTTGGGGGGGGGGGGGGGGGGGGTGTGCTCAATGGTGTTGATTTGTTAGGGTTTGTTGAAGTTATATTTCTGAAAATATTTTCCACCTTTTGAATGGTACCCATGATCCTCTTTCCCACTCTCTCTCAAGTCTTGCTCAAGTCAGATCCAACCTTCCCCCCTCCCCCGACCCTGTTTGACCAAAACTTCAAGGTTCAGATTTAGATTTCATCAACTCTAGCCTCTATACCATAACTGAACCCTATCTAGCCTCTTCTTGAACCTTAAAAAACTCTAAACAGCCCCTACAACACCTAACCACAGAATTTTGAGAAACCCTAATTTGCCTGCTGATTTCAACTAATTGATCCTGTAATCCGGCCAAACAATTTTGAGCCTACATCAGCATTGCAATTGGATGGTACACCATACACGCACAGTTTAAGTGAAGCAATGGAACTTTGAGATATTTAATTTACATGCTTTCTTCATGAAGCAGCAGATTGGGAGGGAAGCTAAGTAATATAGAACTATAGTAGGTGTTAATCTCTCAACAGAAACACAGAAGCAGTTAGATAACAACATATTTGAGTGTGCGTTGTATTAACTTACAAAAGTTGTTCAGGACAAGCTTTTCAAATAGCTCAGGATGCATCATGCCATGTGCTGATATCTGAGGATTAAGCCAAGACAAGACATAAGGAGGGCGGCTTGAAAGAGGATAAACAGCTGCCAGCAATGCCTCCAGGGGAAGAGCAGGAACACTAAAAGCTTGTATAGGATCTGCCTACAGTGCAAAGTGAATACCATAATTTTCCATTCAAATCGCAAGGTACAGGTATAGATAGTTGAATGGAAGACAACTGTTCACTAGAAGTTGATGGTTTCATTTTCACTTACAAGGGGTAACAGAAGTCTAAGTGATGAGTTTGAAGAAGTGTAGTCCAATGATGATGCTAATGTAACAACTGCTGCCAATCCGGATTCTCTACCTTCAAAACCTTATACAATGAATGTACCATTACATAATATGGGTTTATAGTGAAATTGAAACACCAAGGTAATCCAGCACACAGTTATTATCCAGTAAAATCCCGGACTGTGATACTGCTAACTTGTTGCATACAAACTTCAGCAAAATACAAGCAAAGAAGAATAAACTGGACAAGGAATTATCTCCTGAAAAATTTTACCCAACAAAACATGTAGGGTATTAGATTGCAAAAGCGTCAACCCAACACCTTAATAACAAGAATACATGAACACCATGAATACAAGTGCCTTGACAAAGGCTTTCACCAAGTTGAAAAGATTACAATGCAATCAGACAGACACTTCAAAGAACTGAAATGCATCAAGTTCAACAAACATCTATCACAACAGAATTACACCCTCAGTAGTAATCAAGAAAGTTTGAGTAGGAAAATAAATTTTATATATTACAGTGTCTTAGAAACCTCCAAGGACCACCAATGGAGAACTGGTACCAGAAAAATATACAGCAATTGATGCAAGAGAAATCACTGTAACTTTTGTTTTATTTTTTCTTTTTGTATTTCTTGCAAGGGGTGCCAGGGATGGGCGGATCCCCAAAAAAAAAAATCTCAGCAGGAGACCTTAAGACTAAAGGAAGCTTAAGAAAAAGGGATGGGGAGGGGGCGGAAATTACAAGATTCCCTAAAAATGGGTTTCAGTTGACCAAATTATATGACTGATCTTACCTTTAACCAACTTACCCAAAACTAAGGAGGGCACTCCAAATTTCCAGTACTCTCTCCTAAATAGCAAGGAAAATAACAGCCTCCGGCAATTGCCTAAACAGGTAGCCAAAAAAAAAAAAAAAAAAAGAAGTAGCAGCAAAAACCAAGAGGGAAAAACCAATTCCTCTTGACTGGCAGTTGCCCCCCCCCCCCTCTGTATCTCTTTTGTATTTCTCTTCTTTGCCTTTAATTCAATTATTTATTCACCCAAAAAAAAAAGTGAGGGAGAGGCTTTATTCAGAGTGTTGTTATAGCCCTATTGCATGACAGAAAAATCCCCCTAAAGCACTAAAGCTAGGAAACAAAATAATACCCTGTGGCACTAATATTTGAGTTCTTTGGCAGCAAGTTTCAATTTTCCAACAGTAATATTCCTTCCATCCAACCATTAACTAGAGGTATTCTTATAATAACTTTATCCCCCCAGACTTGGGCTACCCTTGATTGTGCTTTCACGGCCATCCAATGGCTAAAACCCCCTGAGGCAATGTAGTTCTAATTTTCTGAATCCTTTTGTTCCTAAATTTGAATCACTCACATACTTGTTGAACTGACCATCAGTCGTGGCTAGAATTTGAAGTGTGGAATTGTTGTACTTTCTTAACTTAGCAAGGGTTACAGCCCCTTCAGGGTTGCTTAAGGTTGGTTTACTGCCATCTTCAGTTTCCATGTTGGAGTATCTCTTGTAAGTTTTTGGTTTTCCTGTTATACTGAATACTGAGAATGAGGATACCTTACAGTTTGTTTCACTGGTATTTAATATTATGACGGCATATTGATCATGCTGTTTGTGGTACCATAGTGTCTTATACTTTGGCATTGCTGTCAAATTCAATTTACAGTTTTTTCATACCTGTTAATAAGAGACTGCCTTGCTGTCAACTAGTCCTAGGGATTCTATCATTGGATCAGGTATACAACTTGCTGTCTAGTGACCATAGTCCAATCAATTCTCATCAGACCTCAATATCATCATGAAGAATCTCCATCAGGGAAAGGAAAAGATGATGAAATGAAATAGAAAGGCAACTCTGATTAGAAAATGTACAAATAACAAGTTTGTAGCCAAACCAATATCACTGCAATCAGCAGAGAATTTCAAATTTGAAATTCAACACGACTCCATTGCGCCCCCCCGGCCGCCGCTTAGCAGAACAGAAAAATAATATTCACAAAAAGCTAGGTCACAGCAGGATTACAATAAAGTAAACTTGAGTTGCTGATACTAGCCATATGCACTAGATACCTGAGGATAATATCTATACAGGGGTTGTGATTCACTTGGAAGTTTAAAGAGCAGATATTGTATTCGTATACATGTATAATAGAGTTACGAAAATTATCACCATCCAAGAGTGAGTTCTCTAACCACATCGTGACAGCATTGCATACAGCAAGATTCCCCCCATAGAGTGTCCAACTGCAAGCAGTTTACCATCCTTCGGTTTATTTTGACTCCTTATGTATTCCACCTACATTGACAAGACTCCTGATTTTCACAATTAATCACATAGGAGCCTTTAAGAAAATCGACTTTATATTCTATGAGAACTCTACGGAGGCATATCAACAGGAAGACGCATCAGGAGTTAATAAATGGAAAAATAAACTTAAGTGAGTTATCATGTTCACATTGTCACCTTACCGCGGAAGGAACATCCTCTTCCAGATAGTTATCAAAGTCCCAATCATACTTCAAAATCAAATCAAGTTGTTTCTGGAAATCCTCTATGGTTGTAGTCAAACGCTCTTGCAAATCAAACAACTGAGGTGCAAAAAATCGTTGTCCTTCAATAATATTTACAAGCCTTTGAATCAAATACTTGATTTGGTCAGCAATCAAAGACTTCTGCGTTGCTTCTAACAAACCTGAAAACATTGTGCTGATGTCATTGAAGTTTTCAGATCATTGAGTACCTTCTAAGAGCTTCGCTATTTTATCAAATAATCTAGCTGAAATGATCCTTAATTGACCTTCACTGAGAAAGCCAGATAGTTGTTCTGACAAATAGATAACTGTTTTTGTCAACTTTGTCACCAATTGTAAATCATACCAAGGTGTCAACACACCTGTCGTGTTTCCCTTAACAGCTGAAGCTTTAGCACCCTGCAAAGCACTTTTGTTAATGATTGACTTCTGCTCCACAGATATAGCACCATTTATCAGGCCCCTGGCAGAACTTTCTGTCATCTTCGTTATTGCACTATTACTTGAAGAAGGATCAACTTGATTGGAGTTTTCAGCCCTTGTGCTCAATCCAGAACCTCTAACTTCAAGTATCCATGTATCATATCCTTGACTTGACATATGACGTGCAAACGAAGACTGTAGCAATGGACACACATTAGTAACATGTAGAAGAACATGAATGACAAAGAGTGGTAGGATACCATGTAATGCAGAAAATTTACTCAATCATCTGATTTTTTCTTATGCTTCTGTTGATTAAAATTAGAAAGTTCTTCAATGTTGAGATTCAGACCAGGATTAGACATATACTTGTGATAAAGTAAGAGTAAATTTCACGTAACCCCTTATATAGATGTCATAATATATTGTCCAGCCCCAATTTTGCAAAAATATCATGAACTACTCCCATTTCTATGTTCAAATATCAAATTAGACCATTCTGTTACTATACTCTTGTTAAGTGATTACATCAGCATGTTATATTTTACTTAATCCCTAAACAACCCTTGTCAGGAGATAAGTTTACCATTTTATCCTTATTTCCTAAAAGCCATGGATCATTAACATGAGGCTAGTGTTTTTAATCTCAGTCACCCTACCCCGAGTTTTACATGGATGATTTGCCAACTTGGCCAGAAATCACATTGGAAGGCTAATCCACATCATTCAATCCCCTGAACACTAATTTCAGTGCTAGGCTAATCCACATCATTCAATCCCCCAAACACTAATTTCAGCGCTACTGCGTTATCAATTTCTTGCCCTCAAAAGACATGAAATGGTTGCTTTCAGGTTGCACTGATACACTGTTGACTCCCAACCCAAACTAATTTTTGGAATAAGTCATCCTGGTACCCCATGTCTTGTTTTGGTGACAAAGATCATGTCATTTGGAATAACTATATATTGGACAGTCTCATGCACGTGAGCAAGACTTATGGGTAGTTTTGGACCATGGTTGAAGTTCCTTCATTTACATTCTTAAGGAAACAACACAATATTGCAATTCCCCAAAGACTTTTCCCTTACTAACACCAACTAGATAAACAAGTGCTTTCTATAATCCCAAAAAAATTTAAGCTGTCTGAAAAAATAAAATTCTCTTATGTCTGGAGATCCATTATTCTATTTAATTGGTAACAGAAAGCGATTTTTTTTTATGTAACGATATTAAAAGAAAGCCAAAATATTTGGGGCTGAGGCAGCAACTAACTGCATGACAAGGTATATTTTCAGTCTAGATAATCTCAATTGTTCACATTGGTGGCATGAAACAAATGTGTTCTTCCTGCCTCATTGTAATTCTTTTATTTCCATCTTGTAGAACTCACAGGTATGCTCAAAGATGATACAAATTTTTTTGTCTTTTGTGCACAAGTACCATAAAACTCTTAGTTCTTCATTTGACGTTGTCATCTTTAGAGGTTCACTGAGCAGCTTCTCAACCAGAAGCATCCAAAAACATTCTTCCAAACCTTTGATAGAGAAGTAGCAGCATTTGGAATGACACAATTAGCATGTATCCAATTGGAAGGATATTTGATACCATAGCATAGTGCATTCCTCAATCCTCATAAGTTCTAATTCCTACTAAGAAGAGTTTCTCTCGTTCACGTTTTCAGGTCAGAAAGAGGTGTAAAATATATTGGCATGTATTTCTGTGGCAGTTGGTAATGGATCACATAGCACAGGGGATATATAGGAATCAAGATAATTAAATGGCTTCCCAGATACATCAATCTTCAATCCCATAAAAGAAGATAAGTTAAAGAATAGAAAAATATGATGGGAGTCTACTGGTAATTGACACGGCGGAGACCCATACTACATCGATCAATTTCTGGGTTAGCACTATGAAGACCTTAAATGGAACTAGGACATTGTTGGGAGTTTGGCAGAATAATAAGACCATAGAAAAAGTGGCGTCGTATAAGTTCTTCTTTAAGATGCCTCACTCCAAGTCTCCAACCCTGCCACAAACCCAAACTAGTGAAGGCAGAGTTAAGATTCATTGGAGTATAACCTGACAACCGACAACCAAATAGGGTTGCCTCGAAAGTTAAAAGTCTCAGATAATTAATTGTTGATTTTGGTCCGATTGAGTCAATAACGATTATTAGCATGGACAAGCACATTGCATGGTCCATAACAAGGCTAAGATAAACGGCTGCCCCCCAACCGCAAAACTCACTCCCTTCTCTCTTGTACCAAACAAAAAACTCAAGCTCAACTAAAAACCATATGCAAATTAAACAAGAGAATGAAAGAGCTAGCTCACCCCTGGAGAAAGATCAAATCCAATGGCATTCGTTCCCACACCAGACAAAAGCAGCAGCGGATGATTCCTCCGAGGGGCCTGAAAGAAAATAAAAGTCCTTAACGCAACAACGAAATTTTATCTGGGAACCAGGAAGATGCAAGGAAAAAGTAAACCTTGGGAGGAGGGTTGTAGCGCCATAAAGCAAGCCTCCAATCGCCACTGGCAGCAGCCACATAATGAAGCTCGTCGGCTGTACAAATCGAAGGCTTCGTGTTTGGGTTCTTCTTCTCTGTTGTCGCATCACTCTGGACAGAGGAGGAGGAGGAAGACGATGATAAAGACCTCATTTTGAGACACGAACTAGACCTCAACTTCATCCCTTCCGATTTCGCACGTATGCGTAACTCATGCTTCGTCTCCCGCAAAATTGGGTTCATATAACAGGCGGTGGCCGCCATATCCATCACAGATCGGAGGTCCAGTTAGATTAAACTCAATAATCTCAATTATTCATTTTTCCTTTTCCTCCTCTGTTTTCGATACTCTCTGCAGATATGCATTAGAAGACAAACGTTTCTGACTACAATGGAGTTTACAAGATGGCGCCTCACTTGCGATTTTGTTTGCATAAGACAATTTGGCTACAGCTAACTCCTACCTGCAATTAATTATTCAATTGGTCGTTGTTTTTAGGCGCCGCACACCAACATCTGAGCCGAATTAAATGGTTCAGATTAACCTGAAAGTACAGGTGTTCATCTAGCCGTTGGCTGCACATGCAGCCTTGCACTGAAGCCGAAGGCGCTTCTTGACTAATGCTAATCTAAAATTAACCGTTCCCTTTAAACGAAATTTACTGAATATTGAAATCGTGTGTACTATATGGTCTCATTTGTACAGGAGGGTTTTGAAGGTTATTTTTTGTAAAATTTTCAATGCCACCCCTGAGTTTCTCCTAGAATGGATGCCATCCCTTGAATTATCCGAGTTATATAACCTATTACACTCCTGAGTTGCCTATAATATTCATGTCACCCCTTAAATTATCCAAGTATTAATGGTTATTACGTAGGACACTTGTTCTGTACTGGGGAAGCGAGGTGTGGTTACTTTCCCCTTGGTAGGGTATGCTGAGAGTGGAGTGGAGAATCAGAAAACTGGGGGCCCCCCCGCCTTTAAACCCCATGGGACGTGGGGTGAAAAAGTAAAATAAACCCCTCTTCCTCCTCCCCGGGACCATTTCCTCTTCCACCCCACTACAATACGCACCAGAGTATGTAAACAACGCAACCTTGAAATCCTTGAACATAAAAGGGGAATGTTATATTTACAAATATAACATCGCGCTTGATTTAGATAGTAAGATTGGATTTTGCTCAAATGGCAAGCATCTAAAGGTAGTGGGGCTGCCATTGGGGCTACTACAAAGAAAAATCTCTAACAACAAAAGTTGGCTCAATTAGTAACGACCAATGCTTCTTAGTAGAGAAGTCAATGTTTAAGCTTCCATGATGGCAAATGTCTAAGTCCCTACCCTTATTTTCCACCGAGTTAATATAAAGCACATTTTTAATAATAAAAGAAAAAAGGAATTCCATATGGACTTTCCTCACAACCAAACAGAGCCGTGTTGGGCTTTCGCATAATTTCTCAACGGCAAAACTCCTCCGTAGGGTTGAATGCTGAAACTGCTTGATGCTGCGTTCGGTGCTCGCCAATTTCGAAGTACAGAGCAGGAGAGTGCTATCGAGTGCGTACCGTGAGCTTGTAGTTCTTTCTTGGCCCCCCAAAAAAAGCTTGTGGTTGTTCGTTCTTTCTGGTTTCCACGTTAGGATCTCTAGTGTCTTTGTTCATCACAACAGAGAGAGAATCCATCTTTTGCTTGGACCTTCGAAGACCCATCTCTGCTGTTTTCTGGGAGTACTTGTGAATGGTTCCCATTCGAGAGAGAGGCAGACAATGTCTTCTTCTGCGAGTAGCGTAGAAGTGGAAAGAGCGTTCATCGGAGCTGGTTGCAATAGAGTCGTCAATAACATCTCCTGGGGTCCCTGTGGTTTAGTGGCTTTTGGCGCCCAAAACGCTGTCGCTGTTTTCTGCCCAAAGGTTAGACCTTCCCATGTTGTTATGTTGTTCTTTTACTTTTAAATTTTCTTTGCTTTTCTCTATTTTCTTTTTAGTGGAATCACTTCTTTGGTTTTGTCCTCAGAGTGCCCAGATTTTGACCACTCTTCCTGGGCATAAGGCTCTCGTCAATTGTACTCACTGGCTTCCGAGTTGCAAGGATGCTTCCAAAGGTATGAACTTTTCTAGTCTTATTCCAAATATATACCACATTGAAGTCGGCCACCTTGGATCAGATGGAGTTCTTTATGTTACGTGTGTCTCACTGTACTCAATGAAAATGTTGGGGATAATCTGTTTGATTAGGATCAACTATGACTTTCTTCACTATCGAATCTCCTTGTCTATCCACAGTTCAACGTTTGGAGAAGCACTTTCTCCTTTCAGGGGACACTGATGGTGTCATCATTGTATGGGAATTATCTCTTAAAGATGGAAAGGTGCGTCCTGGGTTTCTTGCATTTATTTATTTATTTTTGTGAAATTGAACTTCATACATGCTATTGCATCGTGGGAACTGAAGGCAGTGACCTCATTCCTTGTTATGTGTTTAGTCTGAAAACTCAAACCCCTCAAGAAAGAAAAAAGAAAGTATTAGGCCCCTACCAGAACCCAATGATAGAAGGAACCTGGAAATGCTATTTGATACTTTTGACTGCTACATCATCAGTCGTTGGACAAAATTTTTCTTTACAAATTTTGCACTTGTTTCAGGGCAAACTGCTAATAATTTTTAACAACAAACTCTGAGATTTACTTAATGATAACTTGTTTAATATTGGCTGGACATACATCCTCAAGAACATTGTAATCTATTGTTACTTAGACTTACTGTCTTCTTTTGCGCCATTTCAACAGTGGAGGTATGTGTCACAAGTACCACAATCACACAAGAAAGGCATCACATGTCTGACTGGAATTATGGTTTCCGAAGCTGTGTCCGTGTTTGCTTCCACTTCGTCAGATTGTACTGTTTGTGTTTGGGAAATGATCTTCTCTCCTGCTGTTGGAGGTATGCCACAGAATATGTGTCATTGCATATGATCTTTATTAAATCTCACACTGATCTACATTAACATTAGCTTCCTCAGTGGTTTGCCGTCTCCAAGGTTTGTTAGCCATTGCCAACATTGCTTCAGGAAAGCGTGTTACCTTTTGTGGCTAAAATCTTTTGGCACAACATTTATGGAACATGACACTAATCTAGTCATCAGATATTTGCATTCCAGAGTCTAAAATTATTATGTTTCTCATCATCTTTATTTTCTATGAAGTTTCTACACTCACCTTGTTTAGTTTCAGAGTATTGCTCCAAGATTTTGCTAAAAGTAGCTGGCTATAATCCTGCTATTGTTAGTTAGTTGAGAAATAATACCTGTTAGTCTGAAAACCTCGTTGGGGTTAAACAAAGCAAACATCAGCTCTTTAGCAGTCACGGTCACAAAACTATGTGAATTGGCAAATACAGATTTATTCATTGGATTTCATGTTGAAATGCTAAATTAACGCCCATAATATGTTACTAGAACAAGTTGTAATGCTTCTTGTGGATCACATTTGCGACTACCATTTATTGTTTATATGCATGCTTATGCATAGAATTCTTCAAACTTACAGAGATTCTGAGACAAATGGATAACAAATCCAACCTTTGGATGCTTGGGTGTCTGGTAAGGGTTTGCAATTATTGAGCGGAGCATGTTCAACCACATTTGTTGATCATTCAAGGGAGGAAGGGATATAGGTTCCAAGTGAAAATGCTCTGTACTGTATTCCATGAGAGGATGGAACATCAAACCCTGTTGGAATAATTTCCCTAGAGTTGCCATTTTGGATTGTCCAAAATCTAAATACGTCTGTGGCTCGAACTAAATAAATACACACTAATATAATGTATTTATGTATGAAGTTGACAAAAAAATTTGGCAGTTTGTTCGGAACAGGGTGAGAATGAGTGAACAGTCTGCATTCTTCATGTGAATTCAGTTCTCCTAGGGATAGTAAATTGACCTTCTCATTCTATGATTTTGTTTCTTTTTCCTTCCCTCGCCCCTCCCTTTTTCTTGATTGTTGCGCAAATGACCATGCTTAATTGGTTTTATCATTCTCATCAGGCGAATGTGAACTTTCGTGTCTGGAAACTCTATCTGTTGGTTCAAAAGCCGTAGTTGCAGTTTCATTAGCAGAACTGCCCGGGATTAGTACTGGTCATTTGGTCTTAGCGATGGGAGGATTAGATAACAAGGTTCATCTTTATTGTGGAGAGAGAAAGGGGAAGGTTTGCATCCTCAGATAATACCTGTTTCCTTTCCCCGATCTTTTCTTTTCCTATAGCCTGTGCATATCTTTTCTGTTGTTTGATTATTGGTTTTCTTTATCCAGTTTATTCATGCTTGTGAATTGAAAAGTCACTCAGACTGGATCCGAAGTTTAGACTTCTCATTACCTATTCATACCGGGACTGAAATGGATAGCCTTCTTCTTGTAAGTTCATCTCAGGACAGAAGCATTCGCATATGGAAGATGGCATTGCGCAGTTCTTCAGATAATACCAAGGTACCATACAAGAAAGAAGAAATAGGCTTAGCATCATATATTGAAGGTCCTGTGCTTATAGCTGGTTCTTCCTCCTATCAAGTTTCTTTAGAGTCCTTGCTCATTGGACATGAAGATTGGGTATATTCAGTGCAGTGGCAACCTCCTCCATTTTCTTCTGATGCGGGAACTGATTGTTATCAACCCCTGAGCATCTTGTCTGCATCCATGGACAAGACAATGATGGTCTGGCAACCTGAGAAAACCACTGGCATCTGGGTGAATGTGGTTACTGTTGGAGAACTAAGTCATTGTGCATTAGGTTTTTATGGTGGCCATTGGAGTCCCAGTGGAGATTCAATTTTAGCTCATGGCTATGGTGGATCTTTTCATCTTTGGAAAAATGTTGGTGTTAACTTCGATGATTGGCAACCACAGAAAGTTCCATCCGGTCACTTTGCTGCAGTGACAGATGCTGCATGGGCCCGATCTGGTGAATATTTAATGTCAGTGAGCCATGACCAGGTGATACATTGACCAGTTATATTGTGCAGTTTCGTGAAAACATTTTCCTTATTCTGCTTATCACTTCCAGAGTACTAGTGGTCCTTCATTTGACTTCATTTGCTGCATAGTTTTTTTTATTCTAGATTCTTCTAGGTGTTTCAGTTTGTTGAAAGGTACAAGCGGGATGATAGAAATTACCAGGAATATACTAGGTCTCCAAACAAGCACACCCCCACCCCGGGGGCGGCCCCCACGGGGGGGCAAGGAAGCCCCTTCCCCCCAAGGTATTGGACCCCAGTTGCCTAATAGGTTTCCCTCCGCGGAGCTGGTCTCCGGACGGGCCGCCACCCAAACGACTCTAATCTACCAAATCAAATGATAAGTTGTTAAATATTAAAATGTGCTGAGCACTCTCTCTCTCCCTCCCTCCCCATGGGCACTTAAAATATATTTCAAAAGGGTAACAAGAGTGTAAAAGAGAGGTGGGACCCAAAAAAAAAATCATTCTTCAAAAATCTGGCTGGGCGTTGGACTATCCACTGTCCAAACCCATTTTTTATGAATAAATAAATTTATCGACCAAAGGAAAGAAAAAAGGTGGGGGAGGAGTGGAGCAAAGGCCAGAGCCTAGCCAAAACCAACAAAAGGTGCCAAGCTAACAGAAAACCTAACGGCAAGCAGCAAAAGAAAGAACATTAAAAAAAAACTAGATTCTAGAAAGGACCACAACAAGACCAATAGGCCAAGACTAATCTACTGGAGCAATATCTAGTTCTTTTTTGTTTTTATAGAAGTCAACAATGAAGTCTCCATTGTACAAACCCTTTTCATATAGCTTCTTGTAAGTTTGTTGGTTTGGTCAATAGAACATCCAACCCAGGCAACCATCACCTGACTGGTGCCCAGAAAATACTTATATTTTGTTGATGTGTGTTGATAGACATCATTGTAGCCCCTACTTAACAGCTTGTGCTTTCGGGATAAGCAGTTGTAGCATGCATACTTTTTCTATTGTATACAAATTGACATATGAAACAATTGTCTGGATACTGAGGTTTCTGTAACCCATCTCTAGCACATTCTAATAGACTCCTCTTTTTAATTTGTTTAAAATATATACCAGCAGTACTCATAGTTTTCATATATTCAAAAATGTGGAGTTGAACCCATTTGTTAATTGTTCTTACTTGCCTTTCAATGCCCATAGCCGGGCTCCTTTGAATATTGTGAAACACTAATGCTCCATCGTACTTGTCCCCTTAAATTTATTCTCCATAAAAGTTATATTTGAGAGCAGATTTGCCATTCAAAAGAGGTAAGTTTTAATTTCTTAATAAGGATA
Source organism: Hakea prostrata (assembly GCF_041222555.1). Taxonomy (NCBI): domain Eukaryota; kingdom Viridiplantae; phylum Streptophyta; class Magnoliopsida; order Proteales; family Proteaceae; genus Hakea; species Hakea prostrata. The sequence goes on from NC_142610.1 coordinate 25,269,934, forward strand.
TACCCTAATCATATTGTTTCCTGAGTCATCAAATTTCACTTATATACATTCTTTTTTGAACTTTAGTCTTATACCTCACCAGAGGTTTTTCTCTCATGACACTTTATTCTGAAGCTACTCATTAAAATTTCTTCCTTTTGTTTTTTCAAGGGGTGGGGGTGAGGGGAGGGGAACAGGTGGTGTGGGTCTTGAGTATTATGAAGATTTTATCTTTGATAATTTGATTGAAATTCCACATTTTAAGTCTTTTAGTTCATGGGACTCCTTTGCTGCGTCCTTCCAAGGACAAAATAAGCATGTCAACTTTCTGAGTAACTTGTCCTTGAAAGTGAAGTATTAAATCCTCAAACATTGTATAAAGAGATGTTTACTCTAAACTAGATGGCTAACATTTGAACCTTGAATTTGCTTCATCACTTTATATGGTTTTAATTGCATATTCTTAAAAAATGCAGACTACACGTATTTTTGGTCCTTGGAAAAACGATGTTTCTCTCAGAGATGGGCAATGTTGGCATGAAATAGCTCGACCACAAGTTCATGGGCATGATATTAACTGCATTGCGGTCATTCAGGGAAAGGGTAACCACCGGTTTGTTAGTGGAGCAGAAGAAAAAGTTGCCCGAGTATTTGAAGCCCCACTATCGTTTTTGAAGACACTGGCTCATGCAACTACTGAGAAATTTAGTTTTCCTGAAGATCTTCAAGAAGACATTCAAATCCTGGGTGCAAATATGTCTGCTCTTGGGTTATCGCAGAAGCCCATTTACAGCCACTGTAGGCTCTCTCTCTCTCTCTCTCTTTCGCCTTGCTTCCTTGTGCACACACATTTATCATTCAAATAATTTCTTTGTTGCCAAATGAGTGCTGATTTATGTTAATTCTGGATGAACCTTGATGCTTTTTGTTTTGTGGTCTTTGTGTATTACTTTTTTTCTCAAACTTGGAACTTGTAATATCTGAACTTAAGGGAAACTGTTGAAGGCTCATCATTCTTGGAATTCCTATTCTAATCTGACATTTTTGTTTCCATTATGTTTGTACCCCCACCCCATTCCTCTATATTCCCTCTAAATGCAATGAACAAGTCTTATTCAAACTTGAAAGAAAACAACTCCCATTTCTGCAATTCTCCTTGTCATTTCCTGTTATGATTAATGATTGATGATTGATTAATCACCAATGTCCTTTGATGTGAAGCAGTAGGGCATCAATTTGAATGCAATTTATTATTCTTTTAGAATCTCATTGTGGAAAATTTTGGCATTGTTTTGTTTTTCTTAATTTTAGAAAGTGTTTTACTTTTGCTTCCGAACCTTTTTATCAATTACAACAGAAGAAAGCGTGGTGGTGTCCAGAAGTATATTTTTATTTGCTGTTTTGTAATTTCATCATTGTATTCTTATTGACTCAGTTGTCAAAACTAGTAAATAATGGTATATGGTATTATCCATGGCTTTTTTTAACCTTCTGTAGAGCAAGGGGAATTCTATGTCTGAGATATCTTCAGAAGGGGGATTGACTACAGATGCAACTTTTAGTTTTTGCTCAAATCTTTAAGCACATGATAGGTATCATTGCATCGTGGGTTTTATTTTTCCACCACAACCAATTTTAGGAAGTCTAGGTTCAAGTGATCGTATATTGTATAACCATTCTTGAGTTAGGAAGATGTAAGTCACATAAAATAAAAATAAAAAAATCTTTTGGGGGGCCAATTTACTCTACTATCGGATGTTTTTATACTGTTTCTTCTATGGAGAAGAGATTGTTGCTTGGGTTGTGTAGCCTTAGCACCAGCACAGGAGCCAATGAGAGCATGTGCTGGACATCAACTTAGATGGGGGTTTTAACTTCAGGAGGGTCTGGGTGGTAATTTTGTGCATTCTGTGTCTGGGTATAGTAGCCATGCAACCTAGCAGCAATCTGTTTCCATTTCACGTATAATCTAGTTTGATGTTTTGCCAGCATCCCACACTGTTATCCTTGCAAGTTCTATGGACTTCGGATTTCCCTACTTAACTCTCTTAATGTGTCACTTGTTAATGCAGCTACTAATGAAGCTTCAAGTGGAAATGGAAATGTTGTAGACACCCTGGAAACTATCCCCGATGCTGTTCCAACTGTTTTAACAGAACCTCCTATTGAAGATCAACTGTCATGGCATACGTTATGGCCAGAAACACACAAACTTTATGGTCATGGGAATGAGCTATTTTCTTTATGCTGTGATCATGAAGGGAGGCTTATTGCTTCGTCATGTAAGGTATAAAATTTTATTACTACTCTTATCTTTTCTTACTTGAGCTTTACCTGCCATTAAGCATCTTGAGACAATGTCTCTGATGATATTTCCTTCTTTATCGAGTCCCAAAAGCTTTCTACACGATGTTCATATTGACTCTGAAGTATCTGGGAAGGTGAGACAGAGGGGGCTGTGCAGTTGAGATTCATGGTTTCTGAAAATGATAGATCAGCTGTTAGACAACTAACAAACAGGTTTTGATGGTAGACAAAATATCTGTGAACTTAAGTGGAAATGTCCAAATTTTGCAAATTCAGTGGTTGAAGAGTAAGGGACAATTGGGTAACCTAGGTTCAGGATTAAGTTTGGCCAAACCCTGAAGTAGCAATGATCTGAAGAAAGGGTGTAATTAAGGCATCTATGACTTCTCTACATGCTTTGGAGGACCTGAGGCTGGATGATTATAGCTCAGAAACTGGGTTCTTTGTCTGGGTTGGGGTTGAAAATTGTAGACGAACCATAGAATTTCTCTTGATAAGCATCTATGAGTTTTTCTTTTCTTCTTTTTTTTTTTTGGTGGTGGGGGGGGGGGGATAAGTGACTGATTTCACTATGGAGTGTGGATCTTAAAAACCCACCCTACCTGGAGTTCTTGGGTTCAAGCTTCTGCTTCTCATCATCCCTCCCTCACCCATAGATAGGCACCTACCCAAACCCTTCCCCCCCCCCCCCCAAAAAAAAAAAAAAAAAAAAAAAAGGAAAAAAACAAGGGCACTATATGCACCTGATGGATCTATACTTGTATGAGATGGAATGAATGATACAGAAGATACAACACTACAGGGTTTTATTCTATTATTGGGGCATGGTTTTTTTTTAAGGGGAGAAACAGAAAATAGAAAAAGGAGGGCATGGAAAATGGGATATTATATTCAAAGATGGAAGAATACTATTAACAGGATGAGAAAGAGGAAGGATTGAGAACTAATAACCTTGCAGGTTTCAGCCTAGTGTTTTCTCTTGTCTGAGCTCCTTTCCTCCAAACTTAGTCACTTTGAGGGTGGGTTCCCAAACCACAGGACCCATGGATGTAGAGACCTCTCTCTTGTGCCTTCGGAAGGAACCGACCTTAAGCAGGCTGCCCCTCATAAGATAGAGCTTGAGGGTACTGCTGAGATCGAAACCCCTTCATCTGTCCCAGATTGCGATGTTTGTAGGAGAAGCAACTGCTCTACTAAATGGTGCTGCCATGTTGACACAGACTTCATTGTTGATTTCAAGTCTCTCAGGAAAAACATAGTTGCGTTCTAGTCAAGTTTGTCTTGGGCTTTTAGCCTTTTGGCCTTTTAGAGTTTAATCCTTTTTTCTCCTTTGGCTTTGCTGTTTAGCTTTGTGCCTTGTTGGCTTTGTTGGGGCTCTTGGGTTTGGTTCCTGTGTGTATTTCTTCCCCCCCCCCCCCCCCCCGGTTTCTTCATTTGGTTATGATTTCTTTATTCATCCAAAAAAAATTCCTATATTGTGGAAAACAACTTACTTTTTTCCCTTTTTCAGAGATAATCACTTACCTGTTTCAAACCTGGAAAGAGCCTCTCCTGCAAGGCTGGTGGCGAGGCTGCATATTTGCCCCTCTAGACCCTACAATAGTGGGAGCCTTGTGTACTGGGACTCTTAGTAACATTTTTACTCAATAGGATTTCTGTATTGTTTGTGTGGGGACTGGGAGGAAAAGAGTGAGGTAACTGTCTTCTATGGATGGCAGGATTGGATTTGTCTGGATAAAGCCTTCATCTGAACAATCAAATAGTTAAAGTGAACGTTGTTACTGGTGTCACTTCTTTTTCTTTTTAGTGTTGGGTGCTGTATCCATGTTTATAATGTGATCACTATTTTTTTGGGTCTTACCAAAGAAGATCACTATTTTTTAGGTTCACATTGTTGCTCTGTCTGCTTTTCCATCTTACAAACTGTTCATAAACATCAATCTTGCAGGCCCAATCAGCAAAAGTGGCAGAAATATGGCTGTGGCAAGTTGGTTCATGGAAGGCAGTTGGGCGCTTGCAATCTCATAGCTTAACTGTGACACAGATGGAATTCTGTCATGATGACTCTCTTCTTTTGGCCGTCTCCAGGGATCGCCAGTTCTCAGTGTTCAAACTCACAAGGACAGGTATAATCTCAAGACCAATTACATTGCCTTAAAATTTTAAAATTTGGTTGCTGTCCCTTGGTGCTTGCTGGTTGATTTCAGTCCATATAACTTGGAGGTGCCATGAAGGTATCTGCGTTAGTGGTCAACTAAGAATGGGAATTGATAACATTAGCATTGGGTGATTAACCAATCAATTCCTATTGGTTATTTTTGTAATTACAGTTTGTCACTCCATGCCTTGTAGAATACCTCTTGATACCATTTTGCACTGGGTCATTGATCTTTTGTTTAGGAAACATTTGAGTAAGCACAAATTTTGCAGTAAATCATGAGAAAACCGAAGTTTTTAGATATGATGAAGTTTTGGTTGATTAAGGTTCTATGGAAAATGAGTCTGGATTTACATTCATGGAAGTCATGCTAACTCTTGTAATTACAGTTTGCCACCCCATGCCTTTACATACCTGTTGATACCATTGCGCATTGGGTCATTGATCTCTTGTTTAGAGAACAATTGAGTGACCACAAATTCTGCAGTAAATCATGAAAAAGCTGATGTTTTCAGATATGACGAAGTTTGGGTTGATTAAGGTTCATTGGAAAGTGAGTCTTAATTTACATTCAGGGAAGTCCTGCTAACTCTGATGGAGTTACCGTTGAGCATTTTTTCTATGCTCTGCTCTCCAATGGGTGAGCCTGGTGTTCACAGTTGAGTTGTATGATAGTGTATTAATATATCTGTTCTATTAAGCTTTTACAATTCATGATAACTGCAACATTTTCTGGTTTTTTCTGAATTAGGGGTAGATGAAGTCAGCTATGAGCTCATTGCTAAGAAAGAAGGGCACAAAAGAATAATATGGGCGTGCTCATGGAATCCATATGGTCATGAATTTGCAACAGGCTCAAGGGACAAGACTGTTAAGATCTGGTCTGTGGAAGGTTCCTCTTCAGTTAAGCAGCTCATGACTTTACCGCAATTCAGCAGTAGTATTACTGCCTTATCTTGGGTCGGTTGTGACGCTACAAGGAATCAAGGGATTCTAGCAGTTGGAATGGAAAGTGGACTCATTGAACTGTGGAGTCTTAAAGGCAGAGTTGACGGTGACGGCATGGCACTGCCCGGGTTCATTGCTGCTCTTGCAGTAAAGCTTGATCCATTCATATGCCATGTTTCCACTGTACACCGTTTGGCTTGGAGAAACTTGGAGAAGAAGGCAGAGTGCAGCACCATACAGCTTGCATCTTGTGGAGCTGATCATTGTGTTAGAGTGTTTGACATAAAGGTTGACTTAAATAATTGCATCAGTTAGCACTTTTTAACTTCAAAGTGGTATTAGCCTGTGAGGTAGCAGGCCATTTCCAGTTTATTTAATGGATTAGCTTAAAAGATTTCCAGTTGTTGTAGAGTAGCATTTCAGAGCATCCTGTTGCTGCCACAGCAGGATTGGGGGGGGGGGGGGTTAATCACATTATGCCATGCCATGGGTGTAGAAATGGTTTTTTTTTTCGGTCCAAAAGTCAGCTTATATAAAGCTCTCCTGGTGAAAATCCCTGGAGGAATGGTTTTACCCAAACGGCCAGCTGCTTAAATGAACCATAACACAAAGTTCAATCTAGGTTGTCCATGCTGTTGGTAGCCTGGAATGAACCTAACATATCCGTTGAACCATTGTTCTATAGAAATGACAATAGGTGTAACCAAGATCTCTCTTAATGCACTTTGTTTCCCAGCTGGATTGCAGATTCCTATTCCAATACGTGTTTGTTCAGAGAGGTCCATTCTTGAATGTGGTTGGAGGGGCATTGTGGCATCCTCTACCCTTGAAGATAAAGTATTCTAGGTTGTGGAGAGAAAGGCGAGAGGACCGGCTTGTTGAGAAGCTCAGTCTATCTTAACAGACTCCACATGTTCTTTAAATAGATGTAGCAGGTGGCTGCTCACTACCCTACCAACAACTCACGACTTTCCCTTTTGATTCATTCCTGAGTCACTACTCACAATTAACTAATGGTCACATTTGACTAACCCTAACCTACAATAAGATATAATATTGCATAATAAATCTTAGAGTAACAAGAGGTATCACAAGCTCACGCACCCTTGTCTTTGATACTAACCCGTAAAACCTAGGTAAGCTCTTATTGCAGAAAACCCGATAGTAATAACTACGGAGAGTAATTTATCTGAGAAAAAGAAATGATGGATGGACCATTCACAGGTTGTGACTCAAATGAATGGTCTGAAGTGTCTGTCAAAGTCTCCCGATGTTCCTCAACCTCACCTTCCTATTTGACCTATTATTTTTTAATACCAACTTTCTTTTATAGACGATTGAACTATCATGGGTGCTTCCCACGCTAAACAGTTCAGGCTTTTCCGAAGAATTGTCATGTTCATATGCAGCCTTTATTTGCTGTCAATTGATGCCAACAAAATCATTTACATCAACCAGATTCGCCAATTCAACAGGATAAGCCAGAATGAAGACTTAACCATAGGTTATCCAAAAGAACGTTTTTGCTGCTTCGGTCTGTAAACATCGACTGTATCTAACTGCTGTATCAAAATTATTTTCAAGTCAATGAAGAAAAGAAGGCGGCCCAAGATTGAGACCATATAGAGGTTTGATTCCTTTTACAGTTGGACTTTCCTGTATCAAATAGCAGGTACATTATTTAAAAAAATATATAAATAATAAAAATTTGAGGAAGTGATTTCCTGATACAGAACTGTTGATTTATACATAGATGCTGTCTGTGCTTCAAAGTTCAAGCTCTTAGGAAGATTTACCCGGACATTTGCTTTCCCTCAATACCCATGCAAAGGAAATGTCCTTCCCTAACAGTTAATGAGCTTTTAGGAAAACCTGTAGCTGACAAGAAACTTGAGCAACAAGAACTAAGGTTCAAGACATGAGGCGTTGCTTATGCTGTTCTGGTCATACAAGCTGTTAGCTACCTGACTCGTGGCATGTGTAGATGGATCCTGGATTAATCATTCAATGGCCCAACGAGACCAAATGTTCCATGTAATAAAAAGGAAAATCTAATCAGAAAGGTTGATTTATGACAGTGGGAGCACTTGCCATATTAAGCACCTAGGGCACTGATTATTGAACCCAAGTTCTAGTACACGACCAAGTGTGTGCCATAAACTTCAATTAAGGGTTGCTAATTGTCAAGGGAAAGTTGTACCTCTTCCATCGTTTTACACCTTTATTATCTTTTCTTCTTCCTATTCTGCTGATGACTTCACAAGAGAGAGAATGTGTTGAGCAATCTCTACAGAAGCATCAGGCCTTGCTGCTTTCATGGCTTTATCAGACATCTCTGCCATCAGACTTTCATTACCTGTCCAATAGAGGAAATTGTGAGGAATGCTAGTGGTATAGAAAATACTTTGCACAATGGTTTTCCTAATCATGTATACCAACCCTGTAGTGCTTTCCTGACAAGCAGCAATGGTTATATCAACAAGAATGGGAATGTAACTCCGAAAACTTTTTGTACATGCAGTTTAACTTAATAAATTAGTTCTATTTTCCCATCCAAAGAAGGGAAAAGATAAATAAAATAAAATAAAATAAAATAAAATAAATGTAGAAGAAGAAGAAGAAGAATGGAAATGAGGATACTGTCCATAATATATTTATACATTAAAAGTATTTGAAAAGGCCATATTCGACAAGAAATAAATAACAAATAAACTTGTTTGCTAAAACCTGATAACCCTACAAAGAATTTACAATGCACACACTCACATAGAGAGACCAAAAAAAAAAAACATGGCTATTATCTCAAGGATTCCTTCATCATTTCCCATTTCACACATGGATCACATCCATCCATCCACCTGATAGCATAACCAGTTTTACCCAAGATCCACACAGCTTTAATACAACCTCTGGCCCATAAAATCCTCATCCAAAGAGAACCTGAAAGACAACTGAGACGGCCCTGGTAACCCCTCTACCACTGGAAAGTCCTTCATGAACATGACTGGACTTTCACCCAAGTCTTCTTCAGGCAGCTGCTGAAGAAGCAACCAGCCTAAAGTTAATTTTTAAACACAGGTGCTACAGCAATTCAATAGAGTTTCTCCGCAGAAGATTATTATGAATTGAATCAATTTTTGAGTAAAAAGTATACTCGACTCATCAACTCAGGCTTATCCAAGCCAAATGGATGTTATCTTATACGATCAACTATTGCCTCAGTTTTATTTTATCCCCAACGTACCAAACTCTAGATTTAAAAAAAAAAAAAAAGAAAAAAAGACAATTTACACTCTAAACTAAGATTTATATGAAAGGCTGCAATATCTAGGAGTGATACTTAAGAGTTCAAATCAGTTGTGTGGTTGTAATACTGTGGTTTTGCCTGGACAGAAGAACTAAAGTAAAGCAAACGATGTAGCAATGCTGACCATTAAAACTTAAAACCTTCATCAAGCGACAGAAGACAGATGACAAACCTAAGATCTCTTCAATTGCAATTGCAAGAGTTGTTGAATCGAGCTCATCTTCTGTTATAACCTTTGAACCTGCTAAGTCTGCCAGCATAAAAGCATTTTTTGTTTGATGTCCTTCAGCCACATTTGGTGATGGGATCTAAAACATTACAAGAAAACAATCATTCCACCAAACAATTCAATGAATCTGCTGGAGATGAAAAATAAACTTAAAATGAGAAATATTCAAAGTAATGGCATCCCATGCAACATCAAAAATACTAAGACTACTCAGTAATAACATGAGCTGGACAGGATAGGAAACGCTACAGTTTTGTCATTTTTTTTAACAAAAAAATAATCTGTTTGATCTTTACACACCATCAAAGGTTTGAACAAACTGTTGACCCAGAAAATGAAAAATAAGGATCGATGAACTGGAAAGAAATGCTTGTACAAGATCCAATTGATATAGCAAATGTGGTTACAAGCTAATGGCATCAAAACAGCATTGTCGGATGGGATTACAGCAAAAGTCACAACCACATTGACCTTACTATTTACTAAAACCAGTTGGGTTGACTTCAGTTCTTGATCTCATTCAATTCATCATCAATAAATTCGTAATTTCATTTGAACCTGGCTCCTCCACTACACACTTTTGAGAGACATAGTTTTAATCCTTTTGGGTGCATGCTAGGAAAATGCCACAGATTCGGTGGACCACAGTTGTAGCCTGAGGTCAAGGTATTGAAAAGCCTCTCAGCAAAAATTGTTGGGTTAAGGTTGTGTAGGAAAATTTCCGCCCATCCCTTGGGACTCTGCTTGTGCTGAAGCCTTCGGCACCAGTTTTGCCCTTTATTTCATTTTATAGTTCAAACTCTGAGAGTTATGGAACAAGTTGCAAGTGTTAAACAAGAGGACTGGTGAAACACCATCCAGAAATGATCAAATATAAAGGAAAAAGTATGATCCTCCCATGTTACAAGATCAACACATAAACGAATGAGAACTCCACTCTCAATTCTTATAATTAAAGTTAAAAAGGCAAGCAGTGGACAAAAATGTCACATCATGTTAGAGTTTGAAGCTCAAAAGAATGTACCTTAAATGATTGGGAGAGAATTAGTTTTTCTCCTCCATATTTATTGACTCATGAAATGTGGAATTACATAGAAACCTCATACTAACAGAAGAGAGCCTAGGGTGATAAAAGGTAATATACAAGAGAATAGAAGATTATTATGATTATTCTTATTACCTGAACTCCAAAACTCTTCTTGCCAAGCTCAAGAGTCAATTTCATAGGAGTAAAGTTTGCTCAGTATGGTTCTAAACTGGGGAGAGTTGACCCCTCTGGTGAAGATATCAGCTAACAGGCCGCTTGTATTCACAAAAGCAATGCAGATGTAGCTAGTCAATTTTTCTCTCTAATGAAATGCCAACCCCCCTCAATGTGCTTTGTTTGGTCTTGATGCACAAGATTGAGAGCTATACTTATAGCAGCCTTATTATCATAATAAAACCTCACACATCTCTCTGTTTCAAACCCCAAACTATTGGACCAACCTCTTCAACAATAGAAGTTCGTCGTGGCACCATATTCTGCCTCTGTACTTGATCCAGCAACCACAAGTGGTTTTTCTGGCTTTTCCATGTAACCAGGTTACCACAAAAAAATGTGCAAAACCCTAATGAAGACCTTTTTTCAGAGACAAATCCTGCCTAATCAGCATCAATTGTACCCTTTAATCTTCAAATGGTTGTGCCTGGTGTATGGTAAGCCATTTCACTAGTCTAGCCTTGAAGCACCTGAGGATGAGATATGCATAACCCAAATAACCACTCTTGGGTAAACACGTGTACAACTCACTACCCCAATAACGTGAGTGACATATGTGCAAATAAGAGAAAAATACATCAGCTTCCTTGTTAATCTCCAGTATTACCCGGCATAGATCAAGGATGGTCCACAGTTTTCTCCTAACTCATGATTTTGATTAAAAGGTGAGATTTCTAGTTTACGGCTCAATATTCCTATTTCTGTAAACAAATCCAACACAAAATCCCTATATGACTGACATTCTATTCCCAGAAATACATTGAAGGTACAAGGTTCTTGATCTCGAACAGTTGGGCCAAGTAAGAACTCTATTTACTCAACAAGGCAACAGTACCATTATTTCCTCACTCATAGCTTCCTTCCACCTCAGATCAAATATGGCCTTCGGACATTCTTAGGAATTGGGGTTGAGGAAAGAGCAACTGATAAAGCAAAAGTTGCAAAAGAGATTGCATCAAAAGAAACAACTTTGCTATGGATAGTACAAGCTCTGATTCCCTTACTAACATACTCATTTACATGAACACCCAAACACTAGCCAAATAATTTAGGAGAAAAAGAGAAGGCAACAACATTTTGTTTCAGGTTCTTTTTTTTATTATTTTTTTTTAACACAGAGTAAGAACTCTATTTACTCAACAAGGCAATGGTAGCATTATTTTCCCACTCATAGCCTCCTTCCACCTCAAGTCCAATATGGCCTTGGGACATTCTTAGGGATTGGGGTTGAGGAAAGAGCAACTGATAAAGCAACAGTTGCAAAAGAGATTGCATCAAAAGAAACAACTTTGCTATGGATACTACAAGCTCTGATTCCCTTACAGACTCATTTACATGAACACCCAAACACTAGCCAAGTAATTATATATATATATATATATATATATAAAAAGGCAACAACATTTTCTATTGTTTTGTTTTTCTTTCATTCTTCCTTCTTTTTCCTTTTTTCCCGCCGTGGGGGGAGGGGGGGTGTTTTGCAATATTTCTATGGGAGATTTGGAATCAAGGATACTAGAAAACATACAATTCATAGTCTAAGGTACATGCATAACGAACAGTAGAGTAGTAGACTCCTCATGACTCCTGATAAATGACAAATTTTTTTGCTCTGCTACTCCTTTCTGTTGGGATCTATCAACTGAAGCTTGCTCATGGACACCGCTCGTGTTGCTATTTTGGAGCCCACCATACATATACTTGCTCAAACCCTACCCTAAAACCAAGTCCAAAGTTAACAAGTAATGGAAGAGAGTAAGAGAAGAGGAGCGGACTATGAGAACATTGTAGGCTCAATGGTTAGGATAAAATCACCCTTGCAATGACTTTCTTTCTTATACAATGTTGAAATACATCCTTAACCCCCCACCCCCCTCAACATATACACAAACATAGGAGAGCATAGGGAGGTAAAGGGTAAAATTACAATTCAAGATAACAGCAAAGTACCTTAAATACACTTATTACATGAACTCTAACAGTTATCCTATCATAACTTCAATGTTACTAGTATGGACCTTTAACAATATATAAGAAGTAGTGACCGAGCCATGGTGGCAAGGATTGCCTTCCCATAGTACTATCTTTGAAGCTAGTAGGACCAGCAGTCTCTGCTATGTCCTACAACCACAAACAAAGATTGGTGAAGTGTAATGAACCATGATTTTCCCCTTGATTTGAATCAGTAAACCTAACAACCATATAATTGGGACCTTAAACTCGAGAACAAATTGCTCGGGCACCCAAAATGGAGGTCTAAAACCCTGACATCCCACTTTATCTTTGAAAATTGAAAAGCAAAGACACCCCAAAGTTGGATTTTCATTGGACACGTGAGTACAATCTGTTACTAAATGTCATTAAAGCACTGTTTTATTTTATTTTTAATTCCAAAACTACCCCATTTTAATTACACACGATTATCTAAATATGATTCCCCCCCCCCCCCCACACAAAAAAAAAAAAACAAAAGCGGCACCATCGTCATCTTCATCCGAATACCCTTCAGGCCTTCATCAGCAAAACAGAAACCCTACTGAGATCTCCCTCTTCATTGTCTTTAGTCTAGATCACATGGAGAACAAATTATTGAAATTAAATTGGTCTTCGCCAGAAGTGTGCTTGCTATTCAGATTTGTTATCTGATACTATGCAAAATCCAAACCACTGTATTTGAACAGATTAATTCCGATGTTGGTGCCTTGGTGGTCTGAACTTGCAAACACAATCAAAGGGCATGTATGGGAAGATGGAATGACATCCAAGCCATGACAACCCAGCAGCAACAACTGGCTTCCAGCAAAGACAATTGACAATTCTACTCCCAAACATACCAGCAATTTCAAGTTCAAAGTCAACAACCTCCACAACAATACTCCTGTGCTCCACTCCAGTTAGGGCAAGAAAATGAATTTCCTTTAATCTAACAACATTAAAATCAACAGCCACACCAGGTAGCTCCCATTGCTTATAGTGGCTTTCATATTTGTATTATTAGGGGAGCACAAGACCAGGAAGAAGATGAAAGAAATTCATGGACCAACTGAAAGTGCTTGAAGCCCCAACCTTGTCTCTCTTTTTGTCATCATTAAAAAGAAGGGATATGCATAAGTTGACATACAAATATTTGAACTAGCAGCTTCAACGGTGTTGATCCAATTGCAGGTTCGCTCGCTACCGGCAAGAAGAGGAATTGTTCGAGTTCGGTTGCTGGAGAAGCTGATGGTGTTTGGTTCTGGTGGCCGTTTCCATCACTCCTTGATGGTCACTTAATCGTATGTTTTGAAATGGTGGAGTTCTTAAGCTTCAGATAGGGTTTGGGGTGAGAGGGGTGAGAGGGGTGAGAGAGAACGGTTGAAAAGTTGCTGAAGAATAAGTCTAATAGAGAAGAGTAGATGAGGCCTTTACATCCCATCATACACAAGGGTATAATAGTCTTTACCATTGTACCACTAACCATTCTAACAGAATTGGACCTATTTGTTTTCAAAGACAAAGTGGACTGTCAGCATTTTAAGGACTCCATTTTGGGGTGTTAGAGCAATTTGCTCTATAACTCTATAGCCTAGTGTCGACCCAACTTGACTTAGACCCCTTAGCGTTCAAGATCATAATCTGGAACAAAAAATACAAGTGTTATCCTAAATCTCTCACCCTCGGATGCAACATAAATCTCAAACTTGCCAATTGAAGGCAAAGATTTTTTTATTTAGTCACCTTGAGTGTCCACCAAAATCACCATTTTCTACAACACTTTGTCTTCAACACTGGAAGTCACATTAGCTTTCTCACAATGGATGGAGAAAAGTTTGGTTTCAAATAAAGATAAAAAGTGTCAAGATAGAAGGAACTCCACAGAACTAAAATGGCTATAAAAGCTTTTTTGCATAGTTCATATGGTTCTTACCTAGGTTAGTTCATATCAATGTTTTGTAAAATACTAGATTCCCTTCCAAAAGTAGAGTGGTTGAAAGAATCTAAATGTATAATCTGAACAATTCGAACTTTTGGCACAAGAAACAATAGAAATATGATATAGGTATTAAAAAATAAGGACATTGGCACTTCAAACTGTAGACCACCTTTACCTTCCATTTTTTCATCAATTATATATGAAAAAGAGAGTTTACAGTTTCATTATCGAAAATAGTTTTAAAAAGTTCTTTAAGGTGCAGAAAGCTTGTGCTCAAAATGTATTACCAGGATAGCAGGTTTTCCAGTGCCCAAGATTTCAGAGCAAGTCATGGCTCCAGCTCTAGAGACGACAATGTCTGCAGCTGCATATGCCAAATCCATTGAATGCAAGAACCTTCAAAATTTTGAGAAAATTCAGATTCAAACACAAATTGGAAAGTCATGAAAGAGAAGATAAGTATGACATGAAATGCTAGAGGTTAGCAATGGACAATGTCATTGCCTGAAAAAGTTGTCCAGCAATTCAATATACGTAGTCAAGCAATTTAGAGATCAACATGAAGAGAATTATTTTTCAGCTTGAAGTCTTCACAAAAGACAATATCATTACTAGGACTTTAGAACACAAAAGTTGCTAAAGTAATGAAGGGAACTTGTAAACAACCCTTCCAAGAGGGGTTTTTTTTTTCTTCCTCCCTTATTTATCCAAGTAAGGGACTCGGACAATAATGTTATCATGTACTTTATCTTTCTCGTAATTTGTTTTCCATCTTTTGGTAGATTTAACATTATGACATATCCAAATGTGATGGGTAATTAACTTGTAATTTCATGTGTATGGTTTGATATGATTCATTGTTATCAGTATACCAGAGGTGGAACTATAACATAGGACATTCAAGGTTTTAAATTTATCTTTTTCCTACATCCCCTTCCCCCGTGTGTGGGTGTGTATATATACTTCGAGTTCACCACTTTGCAGAGTCAGTTGTCTCACCTTACCAATTTCATTACTACCAAACTAATCATAAATTTAGAAGCAGAACGAAATCAAGGAAAGAAAACAGAGTATAAAAAGACTCACGGAGTCAATAGCAAACGGGGATGATTTCTAACAAGGCTTTCCATCTCATCAAAAGCCTGAACACCCGTCTGCCATATGATGAACATGCTCTTATGCTGCTCCAGCAGCTGATAATAAATGTTAAGAAGTGCAATATTAATGGCATTGGCACCATAAGAACCTCCAAGCACCAAAACAACCTTGGCTTCTGAGTCGCCAGCTTTGGCCGTCTTGGGAAAGTAATGGGATCTTGCCACGGCCTTGGACACATAACGCCTCATGGACAACCTAACAGGATTGCCGCTTACGATACATTTGTTCTTAGGAAAATACTCCAGCGACGAATTGAAAGCAACAAAAATTAGATCAGCGAAAAGCGAGAGAATTCGATTAGCTATCCCGGGCATAGAATTCTGTTCTTGAATGACGACCTTTAACCCATTGATTGCCGCAGCTAGGCAGACAGGGAAGGAAACATAGCCACCAGTCCCGAAGACGACCTGAGGTTTGAAATCATTCACTACCTTCCGACACTCTAACACATACTTGACCAGGCGGAACGGCAAGAGAAGATTTTGGAGAGAAAATAAGGGACGGGTCAACGGCACAGCTGGGATAGTGGCGAAATCGTAGCCTGCAGAAGGGATTGCGGTGCTCTCCATTCCACGTTGGGTTCCAACGAAAAGGACTTGAATGTTAGGGTTAATAGTGACGAGTTCATCGGCAATGGCGACGGCAGGATAGATATGGCCACCTGTACCTCCAGCTGCAAACATGATCCTTAGATCATCTCCGAGTCTTGTTGGAGGGGAATGGTTGTCCCTATCAACAGCTAAGCAGCAGAAAAGCTTGGGACTCCTGAAATGAAGAACCTGCTGCTGCTTGGTGGTAGATGTTGGGAAGGGAAGAGAATTTGTGCTTCTGAGGTTGAGTCGTAGTGAGTTAGAAGACATGGGAGTGAGTGAAAGCAGAAGAGTCATGGAATACATTGAACCAGAGGTTGAAGTAGTAGATGGATTGAGCTCTGCTTCATACAATAACTCATTCGCGTTGGGTTGGTAGTTACCTGTAAAGAAAGAAAAGACGGAAGGTCTGGAGCCCTGGAGGGGAACCGAAATCAATCAATGAAATGGAAATGGAAATGGAAATGGAAATGGAGGAGCATGGGGGAGTACGGACCAGACTAGCTGTAGCCTGTATGTCTTCCACACCTGCCTGGTCTACTACCCACGGCCACAAGGCCACAACTCACAAAGAACATTTCATGATGATGCAATGCAATGCTCCACTGTGGGCTGATCTGTAGCTTGAATGTTGCCTGCCTGTCTCATGCTTTTAGTTTTACCCACTCTGACTGACTGACTCCCCCGACCGAGAGACGACTAGACGAGGGCAATGGTGCGCTTCTGCTACTACTGCCGCCCTAAGCTCGAGTGCGCGGCACTTGTCAACCGTTAATAGGGACTCACAAGCTCACGAGCTCAGAGCACGTAGATTCGCCAACGGAACCGACCAAATTGACCAGGTCCACCGTCCACGGAGAATCTTCTTCTTCTTTCATTCTTTGCCATTGCCCGCGACTTTGGCTTTCCCCACCGAAAAACATTACCTTACCAGTCACCACTACGGTCGAACCCTAATTCTCGCATTATGGCCGTTGGATCTTAGTACAGTTGGGTGAATGCAGGTAGATTGTACAATCCATGCGGGGTGGAATGGAATCAAGATTTAGCATCACGAAAGTCAAGTACTATATTTTACATAGAGCAAAATAGTTTTTCTACTAATTGTATTAAGATTAAAAATTTTCTTCAATTGAGAGCCAATATTCCATACATAGAAAGAAGACCAGAGATGAAACTTAGGGAAAAAAGAGACGGAGTGGGAAGTTTTAAAAAATATGGGGGGTGGGGATCGCTAATATTTTATGCATTTGAAGAAAATCAGAGAGAAAACTTCAAAAAATCAAGGCCCCTTGTCCAAAGGGAGCTTGCCTTTGATCTCGTATCCAAACTCTAGCTCACACGTTGGGAAAAACTTCCCACAAAGAAGAATATGAAGTCTTTCATTGACATTAAATTGTAAGAAATTACAAATGATTGGTCAAATAAAATGACCACAAAGAAGATGCAAGAAAAGGGCCCATCCCAATCCCAATCCCAATGATAGCTCCATTGGTAAAAAAAACAATATTTATAAGTAAAAGTTAATTTCTTTGGTTTGGTTTCTCCCCTATGTATATGGGCTCTTTCAATGATCAACCTATAATTGTGAAGTTTTTTGAGGATGTATATGTTAGAAAACTTAAACTTAAACTTTAATCTTAATTATATTTATAAAAAGTAAAGGTATAAATTTAACTGTCACCACCAAAAAAAATGTATATATTATTTTAACTCAAATTTCACTGATATGCATCTTAAAACAGTCCAATATAAGATATGAGTTTTTTGAAAGGGTAATTGTGAGGAGGTCATGTTAAAGCTCAGAACATAAGAATGAGAAAAAGTTATATATAAAATTAGATTTTTACTTGAAAACTAAGAGATGATTTTAATTAGAAGCAGCATAGTCTTGTTTTTTTTTTTTGGTAAACAACATTTCATTCAAAAGACCAAGCAAAATAGACATAATTTCACTTCACTTACTGGTCAATTGGTGGATCAATTGGTTTGAAAACCGTTTTTTCTTTTTTTGATAATTGAGGTTTCTAAATCAATTTAGGGGCAACTCTGATCAATTGATTCAAAAACATTGGTTAGTCTTGTTTATGAGCAATATGGACTCATCAATTTTGACATTCTATTAAAGTTGTAAATATCTTTTTATTATTTTCATCACAAGATTCATTTAAATCAGTCAAATTCTTTTGAGCCTGCAAATGTCCCACCCAACCTTATGGCTTGGTCCAAGTGACATGGGAGAGAGAACATTTGGTTGACAAAAATCAAATAGTATAATTCTCTTTTTCTTTCAAAAATAAAATTATAAAAATATAATATTTATAACTTTCAATTGTTTGTTATATTAGAAGACATTTTTGATATATAAAAGATGAAGATATTACATATATCATTAGCTGCCTAAAGAATTTCACTGCAAGGTTCTTACCGATCAACCTTTTTCATGATTTGTTACTAACAAATTATGGCCATAGGCCATATATTTTGTTTGGTGGAAAGGTATGACCGTACGGATAAGTTATTTAAAACTCACCAGAATTATATTTATTTTTTGGGTGGGGGTGTTAAAACCTCACCAGTTCCTATACATCGTGAGAATGTGTAAATTTCTCTGCAATTCTCTCTTCCTATCAAAAGAAAAAGGAAATCAGGTGAGTTACACACACGAGGACTCGAATCTCGAGGTCATACATCGTACATATCAACATATGCGAGGATCCCAGAATCCAAAGTCCAGGCACATATCTCGATGACTTGGGCAACCTGTGAGGTCTTCACTGGACTGCGTGAGACTGTGAGAGGAACGTTTAGAGGTCCAATGCAGATTTAACCAAAACTTTTCAGATTTGACCTGATTTCATGCAAAAGCAAAACCAGGGGACAATGCAATGGGCACTCTCCTGTACATGTGTGTCAAACCTCTGGATCTGAAAGCTCTCTTGAAGCTGGAAACCGCCACTATTGTATGGGACCAAAGGCTTGGCTGCCGGTGAGAAAAGAGAGAGAAGATAAGGGGAAAAAATAATTAAGCATTGAACAAACACCCAATGTATATATGCGTACTTATTTCATGACTGCTAATAATGTACAGACTCACCAGACACTAACATTTGACGTTGATATCACATACAAACTCCCTTATTTCAATATCACAGGTAGAATAACATTTCTTTAACAAACCAGGCACTACCAAGTACCAACACAAAGGAAAGAAAAGAAAAGAAAAACGCAAAAGGAGATGAGAACAAAAATCTAAAATTTACCCAAAACAACCCCCAAAATTGTTACTTTTCTTCACCAGCGATGAATGATGATGAATCACAGTGGTTGTGAAGTTCTGATCTGCTGCTGATGCTTGAAGGTGTCCGTGGGCATCTGGGCAGAAACCTCCGACACCCCAACAGCCGCTGCAGCGGTCATGGTTTGATATTGAGTAGGCAATGTAGCAGCTGGAGGCTGAGTGTAGTATATCTGCGCATGGGCATGATCTGTGAACTCGTATCCATAATTGGCGGCACCAGTGGCAGCCACAGCGATGGACTGAGATGGATGATGCATCTGATGGTAACCCAATATCTCCTGCTGATGCTGATCAGGACCCATCTGAATGATCGGCGGTGCTGCTGCAGTAGCAGTTCTGTACACATTGGGGGCTAATTCTGGCTTCGAAGGAGCTGGGTTTGTAGTTGGGTAAACAGATGTTGCAGGCTCTTTGTAGGCAGCAGCAGAGAAAGGGATAGTGACCGTGCTGGGTGGTGTTGGGGGCCGACTCGATTGGACGGTTGGAGGATCGCTAAGATTAGGTTGAACAGGCAAGTTGTAAGCTTGTGTTTGCCTAACAGGCAAGTAGTACATTTGGTATTGCGGATCAATCTGCTGTTGCTGCGCCGATTGGTGATGTGGGTGGTATGAGGAGATGGATACTGGTCCTGTGGGATGATGGGTAGTAATGTACTGGGTGCCTGCAGGAATAAATTGTTGCTGCTGCTGCTGCTGTTGCTGTTGCTGTTGCTGTTGAAGCAAGTGCTGTTGATGCTGCTGATGTTGTTGCTGCTGATGCTGCTGTTGTTGAAGCTGCTGAAGCTGTTGTTGGTGCTGAAGGTGCTGCTGTTGTCGTTGCTGAAGCTGCTGTTGGTCCAATTGTGAAGACATGAAGTACCCAACATCTTGAAAGTATTGCTGTTGTTGCATCTGGATGCGGTGGCTAGGATCAGAGACGTTACTCTTGTTAAGGATACCAGGACCCCTATTTTCTCCAGCCGTAGCCGCCACTGGCTCTTGATAGAAGACTGGTTTTTGGCCAGAATTGGCTCTGCAACATTTCAGAAAATCTCTTAGTCAAATAAAAACTAGTATAATTGAAACTCCTTAAGTTGAAACAGTGGAAAGAAGAAGAGGAAAAAGCAGAGAAAATGAGATTGAGGGTACCTGGCAACTGTATCTGATGATGGTAAATCCAAACCCCCACTAATCCTCTGTTGCAGTTGAGGTTGTGGTGGTTTCCGAAAAGCAACCGGAACCCCATGGTCTGATCGCTCTGATCGCTCTGATCGCTCTGATCGTTCTGATCGATCAGATCGCTCATCGTCAGATAAAACGCGGCCGGAATTTTCACTGGTAAGATTAAGCGCAACAGCTGATGATGCCGAAGCTACAACGGTGGTCGGAAGTGCAGGTGGAGAATAAATGGTCTGCGCAGCAGTTGCAGCGGCAGAAGCAGCAAGATTAAGCTGGGAGAAATGTCCCTCCAGCCCAAGCATCTGATCATGGACCCGAACCCCAACACCACCATCCTCGACACGAACTCGAATCGGAGGCAAATTGGGCTGAGAAGGCAAAGAAGAATTCGAACCAAACGAAGAAGTAGTTTCTCTCATCGGAGAATCCGGCACCGATTGAACATCTTGCCCATGTATGCTATTAACCTGCTTGTTCTGATTACCAAGAGATTCAGGTTGAGCCTCCACATCAGCAGATTGGTGGTCGACATGGATAACATCATCGAGGCCTAACAGGCAATTAACAGAAGCAGCATCAGCGGAAGCCCCTCTCGGAAGAATTCCAGCACCATTAAGGGCATCCAAAAACCAGTTCTCACACTTGGAATTATCGAGAAGAGGACCCATTGAAGCCGAAGTTTCGGGCTTCGTAGGGAAGAGAAAGAGGCGGAGACGAGAGGGCTTCAAGGAGGAAGTGGAGGTGCGATCGTACTCTTCGATCATGTTCTCAAGATCTTCATCAGTAGTGACTGAGATAAGAGAATCGAGATTTTCGTTGGGAAGTTGGTATTTGAGGGTAAAGGTGCGACCATGGAGGAGACTGCGAGAGAGTTGAGCAGAGAGCTCCGACAAGGTGGAGTGGCGATCGATGACGACGATGCGGGTGTCGCCGCCGAGGTAGCAGAGGAACTTATCGTGAGGGCGAGGAACGATGCGGCCTCCATAACTACACATCAAGCGCAACTTAGCGCCAGGGACGGGAGGGTAGGGCTCGTCCCAAGAATCTGCGTTACGCGACCTAGGAGACGAATCCACTGAATCAGGATAGGCGAGATTGGCGGCGGCAGCCACTGCCTGCGGTGGCGGAAGTGGTGGTTCCATTCGAACTTCTTTTCCCTTTCACTCCTCCTCCGTTTCGGCTCCACCACTGAAGCAGTTGCCGGAGAAAGAAAGCGGAAAGAGGAACGAAGAACCTCGTTGCTTTCTGTAAGAGCGTTCTCTTATAATTTCGCTAACTTTATTTTTAATTTTCTAAAAGATAATAAAAAATTAAATAAAATCTTTTTCCTTCCAACACAGCGCATCAAAAGAGGAACGAAAGATGGGCTTGGACCTTGTGCATCATATTCAGTGAATTGGACCCATAATTGGCCTCACGGCTTACGTGGACCATGGTGGAGATTTTTGGGGCCTTGGGTCTTTTTCATTTTAAGAAATCTATAAAAATATTGATATCAATTTATAGAAAAAGGATTTGATAAAGATAATATAGGATCCATAAAATCTGAAGAAAATTGAGAGAATTTCATTTTTCCAAGAAAAAGGATTAACTAGACAATTGAAATGCTAAAGCCATAATGCCATTCTTAGAACCTTCATCACTCAGTGGCTCCAATAGTGATATTCTCCACTTGTAAATATAGTAATTTAAGGTCAGACCTACAAATTGCAGCCTATTTTGAAATGTTAGAAATCTTCTGAAATTAATTTTTTATATTTTTTATTAAAAAGAATCTATTTGACATATTTTAAAAATTTTCAGCACTATATCTTGAGTTATTCCCTAAAATTAATATCATCTCTTAAGTTATTCAATTTATCAATCAAACCCCCTATAAAATAAAAAAATATATATATATAAAATACCCACTGTGGTATCACAGTTAAGCGTCAATAGAAGCAAGTTAAATATCTCAAAAAGGACAAGAATAATCCTGAAAAACGAATCCTAAGCTTGACTCACTTGTTTGTCTCTTTCTACTGTATACAATTCATTCCTCTCTAAATCATAAATCCTCATAAAAATTGGAATATATAGTATATAAATAGTGTTTTTAAACTTAGGATGTGGGGGTGATGGTAGAAAAAGATCAGTAAAAACTAATTGAGACTAATGGTGCTATAATAGGAAATCTAAATGATACATTAAATAACTTAGGGAACTACATTAATATGAAGTGTAACACAACTAGGGGTGGGATTGAAAATTCATCTATAATATTTTAAGTGATCCACAAACTGACTGTTCAATCAAATTTTCGAACCACTTAGTTGACCAATGATGAATTGCTTAAACCGAAAAACTATAAAAACTTTACACTTGAGTAAATATGAGATTTATGTTCATCAAAAATAAAATATGAACACCGATTAATTACATCAGAATCTAAATATAAAGAATTTATTAATCTAGTCACAACCCATCAAAAGTATTGATGAGGTAGTAAGCATATCACTTTAAAAAAAAATTTGAGACAACATGAACAAAAGGCAGGAGAACTTCTATGCTAGTGAGCTGCAAACATCCTGTATAATTTGATCATGTGAGATCTGCTCCGAGGTAAGATTAGAATAATTTTATTTCCTTTCTTTACTTCTACTCTAATCCATTGTAGTACAAGTGGACTTTTAATTATTGTTGATGAACACTTCCGTATCCATTCTTTTCTTCCCACTGAGATCACTGCACTTTTATAAAACCAAGCATATTACACTGGATCTCCTTATTAACATATAGAAACTGTCAATTGACAAGCTTGAAAAAAGAAAACAAAAACTGTATAATTTATATGAACTTCAACCATGGATGATATATTCGATGGGTGGTAAAATATATAAGTATAGTTTGTCTCTTTGATATGTATTTGGTTTAATCTAATCTAATAATTCTCTTACTTGTCGTAATGGAACTTACTTTGAATCTATACATCAGTTATGTGATACTGACATAAAAGATGTGACTCATATCCACCCCATAGCAACCACCTCACAGCTTTCTTTCTCTCTCCCTCTCTCTCTTCTGTGTCATGAAAGAAATCATCTACTTTGTCCACTTGACATATGATATGTTATTTTATTAAAATCAGGATAGATTCTCCTTCAATTCTCCACAAACACTTGTATCTTTTTGTTTGGGCAAGTGATGTGGATTAAACTTTTGTACTATGTTAGCAATCAATTCATGTGACAAAGGTTCTTAATTTATTTCTTGACTATGAATGTATGGTTTCTAAAATATCTTAACTACCAACAGTAAAACCTGAGTTGGACTTGATATATTAATGACTCTATATAAACCCAGAAGAATAAAGGGAAAATCAAATCAAGGCTTCTGCTTGGAATATTTAATTTGTGTAATTGTTTCCATGTTACAAAGCGTTCCAAAGAAGTATTTTTAGAACTTTCTAAACCATAAAATCACTAACTAGCTAGCATCTCATGCATGTAGTGGTCCTCTTGCTTATCTTCAGACTTTAAGAACAGGTAAACTAGCTTTTCTGAGAATGCTAACCAACCATCCTGTAAATGGATATCCTTAGATATTCCTGTTCTTCAGGAAGAAGGTAAAGCAGATAATCTATAGGTTCTTAGTGTTTTCTTTTTCACTTAGCTGAGTTACTTGCCTTCAACTTTATAGAAAGCCAAAATGAAATGATTCTATTCCACATGGCTGACACAGAGTCTTGTAATAAAAAATAAAAAAAAAAAATGCTTCGAGTTCAAAAGAGTATTACTAAGGGCCAAACTTAAAGTTCTAAGGTAATTAATCATGTTGTCTATATAGTACTAGAAGTATAACACTAAGAGTAACGTGTCATCAGTTTTCTCCATTAAAGAAATCGGGAGAGCTTAGAGAACAGTTTCTAAGGGAGCAACACTCCATGTGGAGTTGTAATGGATTCCATAACATATCTGTTGTATTGGCCTGAAGCAACCGATTCAGATCACTTCTTCCAATGTTGGATCTATATATATATGGATTGATTGGTGGCTCACAAACCCTAATTAACAAGCATAATTTAATTCGTGCTATGTAATCCAGCTAATTAATTGGCTTCACGGGCTCTAAATCTTATGCGTGTGCCAAAGCCACCCTGAACCTGGTCTGTAAAAGATCCGAGAGATTGCAAATTTGAATACTTTCACTCGCTTGCTTATGCATATATCATATATTTATACATATTGTGTGAGTCCTTATAAGACCCACTGGGGGTGTCACCTATGAATTATTTTATTATATTAAGAAATATGCCAACATATATTTGTGAGGCCCACACGTATTTGATAAAAATAGGTAAATTATTGATAGTGATATATATATTTGTAAATTAAAGCATCAATACAAAAAAAATACAAATGACTTCCAACCTTAAAATGTAAGATGCAAACCAAATTTTTTTAGGTAAGAAATGCAAACCACTAGTAGTTAGTTACCTAATTAACGGTAAATATTTTATTTACAATATAAAATAAAATATAAAAAATTGTAGAAGAAATAAAGAAATAATAAAAAATAACAAAAAAATGGAAAAAAATATAAATAATAAATAAATTGAGAAAGACAAAGAGTACTTAGTTGTGGAGAAATTTTTTTTCTCAATTTTCCCTTAACTCACGCTTATAGAAAGAGAAAAAGAATAAATAGGAAGACAAGAGGAGAGAAGAGAGATATGAAAGAATAAATAAGGATTGAAGAGTTAGTTTTTAATTAGGAATGATATTTTGAATTTCTAATAAGAAAATATGTGAGAGAGAAGAGAGTGGAGAATAAATAGATATTGTGTCACCCCAGTGATACGATTTTGTATCGCCGACCCATGGTTCCATGAGGATAGCTTATAATTATGCATGTGAGTGGTCTTGCAATTTTGAAAATAATAAAAAATTATTAATTTTATAAAAAAAAAAAGTTTTCCAAAAAATAGGTGCCGTGTAGTTTCCTTTTATTTTTTTTGATTGAAGGTTGAACCCTACTCGGAAAAGGAAAAGAGAAAATTACCGCACCCTAGAGATCTGGTCCCTATGTATAAATATATATAAAATAGATAGATGGGAGGAGATGATTTGAATTGACGGCCCAAGAGTCAATCTATTGATTGTCAGTGGATCCTTCTTGTGGTGTGGTGCAGGTATTCCGTATTAATTTGGTTCTTCCGTTCATTAGCATCTCTGTTTGTTTTTCTTCTATATCGATCCCATGCATCTATCGTCTTGGGTAACTTAGCGCATGGCTTCCCTTCCTAGCTGTTCCTCAACTGTAAATTGCCATCGCCATTGCCATTGCCATGGTGGTTTCAAGAAGAATAATAATATCACTGCTGCTACGCATATGGCAGAACTTCCGGACGAAATCTTGATGATAGTACTAAATAAATTAGACTTGGTGGAGTTTCACCGTCTTGGTGCTGTTTGTAGATTATGGCGTCAGTTTCTCTTTAAGCCTCAATTCCTTAAGCCTCAATTTCCTTGGCTCATGCTTTCCTTCTCAGATTCAAAATCTGATCTTGATCATCAGGGTTTTTTCAGTGCCTTCCATAGCAAAGTTTATCACTTAGAATTTCCTAAACTCCGTGGTGCTCGGTGTTGTGGGTCTAACTGGGGATGGTTGATAATGTTGGGTAATGTTGAGGGATGCATGTTTCTTTACAATCCATTTACTAGGGTTCGCATTGAACTTCCCCCTAAATCCACTCTTCCTCGGATTCACTATGGTAATTATAATCCAAAACCAAAATACATTCGAAGGGCTATGTTGTTGTCGCCTGCTTCTTTCTGCTACTGCTAACAACTTTAATTTGGATGAAAACAAGTTCAAGCTGGTTGATTGTTTCGTCATAGCTCTTTATATGGGCAATCATTTAGCCTTCTGTAGGCCCGGGGATCAGGCGTGGACTGTGTCCAACCATGTACATATTGTAAACTTTGTTGTCTATGATGGAAGACTGTACGCCATCAGGCCTGATTATGAGCTTATACTCTTGGAGTTATTTCCTCAGAAAAGAGAAACAAGAGAAACAAATTGTAACATTGCTCTTCCTCCAAATCTTGATTTAGATCTTGATTTAATAATCTCTGGCGAGGCTGATTTCAGTGATCTTTATTTGGTGGAATCTCGTGGGGAATTGCTAATGGTTGTAAGATGGATTAGATTCAGTATCTGTGATTATTATTTAGCATCTTCAGCATCTCCCAAAACTTTCATGTTTTGGATATTCAAGTTAGATTTACAGCATCGATGTTGGGTTAAGGTTGAAGACTTGGGTGATCAAATGCTATTTGTTGGCAATAGCACTAGCTTCTCTTGTTCAGCACTTCAGTACAATGGATTTAAAGGAAATTCTATATACTTCACTGATGAGTACTTTTTCCATGCTGCCTTTAATTTAACACCACCATGTGATGATTTGGGTGTGTTTCACTTGGAAGATAAACGCATTGAATTCAATTTCTACCCGACTAATTTGCATGCCCATGCATCTCCACCTATTTGGTTTACACCTATCTCTTGGTACAGAGGAGAGGAAGTGGATTTGTGGATAGATCAATTGTCGAATAGGGTAAGGTCATCTGATTTTTAATGCTCTGTTTCTTTTATATTCTTTTTATTATTTTTAATGCTTATGTTAAAGGGAATGGTTCCTTTTTTATTTTATCCTAGCTTCCAAATTTTTATATTGTTTCAGTGAGAGGTTCTCTTCTAATGCAAGTGTTGGTTAAGACGTTTGTTAGATAGATCTAGATTGAATGTTGTATTTGAAGCCTTACCAGTAAGTAAAAATGGAAATCTGCTACTAATAATAATGGCAATTGGTTCCATTACAAGTTTAGATCAAAATGCATATATAAAGACTAGCTGTTTCAGGATATAAATATGATACTACTCCGCTTGTGATATTTTTACCACTCCATCATGGCATAATTTTCTAGACAAGGTTTCCCAGCCCCATTGTGTTTGATACGTGGATCGAAATGTGAATCGGTCAGTCATGCATTTCTTCATTGTGAATATGTGAAACAATGTTGGAGACTATTCCTTCTCCTTACAGACACCACCAAATTTATAGGTTCTTTATTGTTTGATTGGATGAAATTTATTCATGAAAATTTTAAAGGATATATAGATTTACAAATAGTTGATATCATTTGCTCATCCCTTTGCTGTGGTATTTTGAGTTTGTGTAATGCAGCCCTTTTTAGAGGCATTCCTTTGAATATTGTTCAAATTATGACTCGGCTCTATTTGCAGGTAGCTGAAATCCAAGCCCCTTGTTCATTGCAAGCATCAAATTAGCAAGTTCACTCACCTATTACAACGGCTATAGAGGATGATGAATCTGCCTCTCATTTTTATGTTAATGTAAATGGTGCGTGGGGACAAGGCTAAAGGGAGAGGAGGACGTGACTGTATCTTATGGGATCAATATGGTTTATTTTTGGCGCAAAAGCAAAGGATTGTTGGGGACTATCTGCTCTTGTGTGATGGTGTCTTTTATCCATGGTTTTATTTAGTCCCACATCGGGTTGAGAGGATTTGATTATATGGTTTATATATAGTAAGGACCCATGTATTATTAATTTGTGTGACACGAATCAAGCTTGAATCCTGTTATGACCTTGCTATGGTTATATAATATATATTAATATTATGACCCTGCTATGTTTCTTTGTATCTTTTGATATAGATATCGAACATCTAATTCCTGATGATTAATAGATTGATTTTTTACTTAACAAACAAAATTAAACAATCAATTATCCATTTATGCCCCCAGCTCACCTTTTTGTACTCTTACTTAGTATAGATAGACGTAGATTTTCAAACTGATTAGATTTTGGGTTTACAAACACTGGCGGGCCCAGCCAGCGCTTAGAAATCAAGGCACTGAAAAGGCCGCAATAATTCCTGTAAAAAAGAACTGTTAAGATTGTATAGGAAAATTACTTCCCAAGACTCCATTTGTTAGAAACATTTGGCATAATAAAAGAGTAAGGTGGGTGAAGGGATTTTTACTGTTGTTATGATATAAAAAATAAATGTATATTAGTAATTTTATCTCTTTTATTATTATTATTATTATATATATATATATTTTATATAAGAATATTTCAATCATTTAAGCTAGTGACCTAAACAAAATTTTGACACATTGGGGGTGGAAACACAGTTTAAGTCCAGAATACTGATTTAAATTAAAAAAATTTATAATTAATGGACAACCAATGGTGTTAGTGATAAGGTTTATGACTTATGACTGATAAATTGAATAATTCAGGAAATGAGACTAATTTTAAGAGATTTTTCAGGGTGAAAATTAAAATTCCCCAAAAATAAAAGACTGAGTGAAGATGAGAAAATGCCTTCTTCTCCTTAAAATTCAGGCCGGAAAAAGTTTGGTTAGTTTTATAATCTGGCCAATCGACCAATGTCAATCAGGTCAGCAGGGTAGTAATTACACAGGTGCTGACGGGGCATTTCATGTTTTAACCTAATTGGCAAAACCCTAATCTCCTCCTCCATATATTTCTTTCGTCGGCACCTCTTAGAACCCTTTCTGAGGAATAGAACGTTGCCGTTGTCGTCTCGCCGGATTTGGATTCTTAGTGGTAGCAGAAGAGAGTCTTATCAACAATGAAGTACAATCCTAGGGTTTCAAGTTCCAGGCGCAAGTGCCGGAAGGCACATTTCACCGCTCCGTCGAGTGTTCGTCGTGTGCTTATGAGTGCTCCTCTATCTTCAGATCTGAGGAACAAGTACAACGTGAGGTCGATTCCTGTGAGGAAGGACGACGAAGTGCAGGTGGTGAGAGGAACTTATAGGGGCAGAGAAGGTAAGGTAGTTCAGGTTTACCGTCGCAAATGGGTCATCCATGTAGAGCGCATCACCCGTGAGAAGGTTAATGGATCCACCGTGAACGTTGGCATCAACCCCTCGAAAGTCATCGTCACAAAGCTCAAGCTAGACAAGGATCGCAAATCTCTCCTGGATCGTAAGGCAAAGGGTCGCGCCGCCGACAAGGCGAAGGGCAAGTTCACCGCAGAGGATGTTGCAGCCGCCGCTGCACCCTCTCTTCAAGAAATTGATTAGGTTGCTCTGCTTTCTTTTCATTGTTTTAGTTCTCTTCTGAATGCGCCCTTATTAATACTGTATTTAGGAAGTAATGGAATTGGTGTTTAACCTTTCAAATTTTGAGAATATTTTGTTCTTTTCGCGGATTTGACAATTGAGAAATTTCTTCTTGCAACTTTATTGATTTTGATTATATGGGATGGCTTCAACTTGTTGATGTCAAGCAATGGGTAAATTACTGGAATATGGTTATAACTGTATAAACATACATGACTTTCAGATTTAGATGGGTTTTGCCAACAAGTCCTTGTGCGTGAAGAGTAACTGTTAAATATACTTATCTTGATGTCATGAGTGCTTTTTAAGGTTAACTAGTCTAATTCGTATTGTGGATTTTCAGAATGCTGCAGTTCATTATGATCAATTTTGGCATCGCCATTGAAGCTTGATAACTAATGTGTGAGATCCATGAAACGTATTTTTATGTGGGGTGAGGTGAGATATCGCCTCCTTTGAGGTGTTTGCTAGTTTTGCAAATGGATTGATCAAGAATTAAATAAATATGAAATTGAACCGGAGAAATATGTTGCTTGGATTTTGTTGAAATACTTGGCTTGTGTTACTGTTAATCAATGATGCTTCAAATTTAAGTCTACATGTGCCTTAGTGCAAGGCAACCCTTAATACAAATCTTAATGATTCAAATGTTCAAAGCGTTTTAATTGTAGATTTGGGTGATTTCTTTTGATTGCTTAGTCGAATATTCATGTAGGAAGTGTTGTATATCACATTTTGATGTTTCATACGCTGTATGGCTAGCCTTGTAACCACATTCTCCAAACATTATGGTTAGTTTTATCATCATTAATTGTTGAGGTTTTCTTCATTTTTTTGTGTGGGGGTAGGTGGGTGATATTTTATCCTAGGGGAGTTGAAACTTTGACCTCTTTACTAAGAACCATTTTTCATTTTCAACTGAGCCATTGGGAGTTTCTTTTGAACTGAGGACTTGTGGCATTGGTTTCTTTGCAAATCGTTTTGAGTGTTTTTGCTTGTTTGAAGAGGAGTTTTGCTCAACGTAGAGGTTGCTAACTTATAGGGTCTTCGTATATATGCATGACTTGGCCTTAACAGTAGAAGAGTCAGGATTTTTGTCTCCAAAGAGACAGGCCTGTTTGGAAGCCAGGATGTAGCAATTCGTTTGTGGGTTTTTGGTTAGGAAGAGGTGGAGTGCAATTTTATAGTATGTTGAATTTTAGTACATAATGTACTGGTAGTACTGTTGCATTATTTTCCATTGCATGTTTCTGGGTATTACTATTTTTTGTTTCTTTGGCTTCAGCACAGTTGTTATTCATTAGAGGGTGATAATGTGGGAACATTTTTGGCATTAGATATGTTTGTTATGATTTACAAGTATCCACCTTGGTGGGGGGGGAGAGGGCCCAAGATAGGGGGGAAGGGGGCTCCGGGTTCCTAGCAGGTGGACCGGCCGCCGCGTGCGGGCGAGGTGGGCTTAAAAGCATGAAACTCGGTGCGTGAGAATGCTAGTGGATGAGTGGCAAAACCAGGAGGGAAAAGAAAAAAAACCAAGGCGGGGTGCCCCATAAGTGAAAGCTTATGGAACGGGAGGGAAGCTGGAACCTTGAGAAGGACATGTTGAGGCCATGGGCTAGCTGGCCTTGACAGACTGTTGGGGGGCGATCCAGACCCAATTTAGTTGGGAAAAGGCTTATTGTTGTTGTTGTTGTTGTTGTTGTTTTTGGGAGAAGGAGAAGAAGAAGAGGGGTGTTGGGGAGTTGCATTGAAGGAGAGGATTTGGTTTTGCATTGTGGAAGCTGAAACTTAAACTGTTAGTTTTGCTACACCATGATTGCACCTCTATTGCTCTGTTTGGTAATCATTGAGTACTTCTTTGTGTATTACCTACATATGATTGCACTTCCATTGCTATTTCTGGTTACTGTTGAGTACTTTTATGTGTGTTACCAACATGTGATTGCACTTCCATTGCTCTGTTTGGTTATCATGCTTCCTGCATTTCTAACTACGATTATTATCTTTCCTTCATGTCTTTGTTTGTGTGTTTTAGATAAAATAAATGAGCTTTAGGTTAGTGCAATGGAATTTGTTGGTGCCATTATCATAGGGTTGTCAGTTAAAAAGTTCACCTTGATATAGATGCATGATCTAGGAATGTGTGATATGGGTGTGCAGTGGCTTTATTCGAATCAACTAGGACGACATGGAGTCGGTGGATCTTTGTATATATTTTTTTTGGTGATGAACAATATATTTGAGATATAGTTTCATTGCATGCTCATGAGAAAGACCACTCTAGATTAATGCCTGAAATTTTTATGAATTAGTTGTGTGCACTAGTTGGGTATTATATTGGTGCTAATTACGTTCAGAGGCGCTGATTTAAGGTGAAGTTCATGATAAATCCTCTGCAGCATGATTTTTAATGCCCCTGATGCCTAAAATATATTCCCTCACTTTTTAATCTACCACATTTATCCGTTACATTTGAGAAAATTTAGAATATCTTATGTATGGAAGGTTGTAGTTGTCAAGTTTCTTGTTTTTTAGGATCAGATGGTTCGTGGGGATAAATAATTTTCAACCAGTGCATTCAGTTAGCAGAGAGGGAACTGTTAGCTGCAGAATGGTAGTAGTTTTTCATTATGGGTGAACCATTTCATAATAAGGGATGATTGACCTTGGGTTAACTTTTACATTATCTACATTTTGCTCTTCTATCAATATTTTTGTTGATGTTTAACAGTCTATCCGGTTCCAAATTGGCTATCCAAGTTATTATATAACAGTGGGTTTTCCATTATTGAGACTGATCCCCAGTCTTCCCCTTGAATCAGTCTCCATTCGATACCTGAAATCCCCAAAACCACACAGGGTAGTTTATTTCCTGTTATGTTATACCCTACAGTGGCCTACACCTTATACCATTACCTGCTTCCCATACTCTTGTAACCTGTGTCTTAAATTCTAAAACCTTTCTTCTCTCCTCGCTCGATGCTCCTCTGACCAGAATTATAAATCTTAATCACATACTCTGAAGTCCCAAACCTTAAACATGCTCCTTCGCTTAGGATGACAATCAGCAGCGGTTCCATGACAGATTTTCTGGAGCTGGTCAAGCAAAATGCTGTCTAATTTGGCTATCGGACTGAAGCCACAATAAATTGCAGATCTAGAAGAGCTGAAGTCCTAAGTATGGCTGTCACACTAATCCAGATGAATCCGTAGAATCGTAGTTGACCTTCCCTTGGACCTTAACAGTTTATATATCAGCCACATTTCTAAGTGCGAGTCTGGTTCCATGGTCTTGATAGATTTTGTCTAAATGGAAAGAAAGAGCCAGTCCCTGATAAGGTGGTCTAGTTCTTCCTTTTGGCTTATCGAACTGTGTAAGGCGATGCCTTAAGTGTTTCACTGGAATTTGAATAAAAAAGTGCATTATCCAAAAAATATTTTAAAATTAAATAAATAAAAAGAGTACCTAATCTTTCTGTCCTAGTTGGAATTAAATTGACGAACAAGACTATACATTTAGGGCATCACTTAAAAGTCTGTAAGGATATTTTCTTCACCGGGGTTACCAGTTGTGAAAGCAATCTAGTTACTTACTTTGACCCTTTCAGCCTTGAATCTCCATTTCATACTTTAATCTATTAATTTTCCAGAAAAACTACATCTTCGAACAATGAGGAACAAAGCATCAGAACATAGTAACTGAAACCAAAAAAACAGGGTAACTGAAATTATAATTTTTTTGAAAATATTTGACCAATGAAGAATAGAGAATAAGGAGCATGGCTATGAGAGGAAACTAAATTATGAGCATAACTATGGCAGGGTTGAAATGATTCTATCATGGCCATGGGGAATGAAGGTTTTGATTTACATAGAACATAAAGCGGGCAAATAATAATTTGTCCTGATAAATAAGTTATGTACAATGATAAAAGGTGAATCGACGGACTTGTAGATCAAGTTGTTGGTATACTGGCAAGTATCTAGGTTAACATATCCCACCTACAGTTACCAAGCACAACAATCCTTCACACAACACCATTAAACATGTCTTGCCCATGACACCCCTACGGCATTCTGACTCTCAAGCACTGCTGCTCTTTCTGCGGCTAGCAGTCCCAAAATTCCAAAAAGGTTTGGGAGGGGTGCACTTCAATGCCTTGATTCCTGGTGGTTTGTTCTTGCTCTGTTTCAATAAGAAAGAATGTAAGTAAGCAATTTATTCAAAGAGATAAAAATCAATAGCTAAGCGGTGAAAAGTAATAAAGTGCAATAATACCGTCGGGCAAGTCCCTTGTTCAATGTTGCAGACGGGGTGGGGTATTCATGTGGGCAGCAGCTGTAATGGTCATCACAGCAAGTGGCAAACTCAAGAGGGCAGCATCCCCATGCAAAGCAATAGCTACCATATTGATACATACAGCAGCAGGTGTTGCTCTCGGGACAGACAGGTATAGTAACTATCACAGATAGTGGGTGGCTTGATCGGAGAGGGTGGAGAAGGGCCAGGGTTGGGCGGGTTCTGGCCCTTCTTGATGGGGTAAGAGGGTTCAATACTAATTCCACACTTGCCGGTAGGGGAAGATTTCAAATTACGCTCCATCCTGATGTATACAGCTTCACCCTCACCCCAACTGGAACCCCATGAGTTCTGTCCCATAACCGACAGCAGTCACACCATGATCAAGCTCTGTCCCGCAAAGCCCAGTGAAAACACCCTGAAAATAGTAAAAAGGAAGATTTGAGTTTCAGGTGACAAGCTTGCAATTGGTCCCATCCAAATTATACTCTTGAACTGCAAAAAGCTTCTGTCTTGGACTATTATATTTTATGTGTAGGACTGAAGCAAGGCCTGAATGGTTGCCCCCTTCTAAAGATTGATCAGGTGACAGAGCTATGGGGCCCCCTTCAAGGTTCTTGAGTCCTCCATCCCAACCCCTGAAGATTTCCAAAAAAAAACAAGGGGGGATCCCCTCCCCTTTTTTTTCCCCCCTTCCCCCGAAACTTTTTTCCAAAAAAAAAAAATATAAATTTTTGGGGGGTTTTTTTTTTTTTTAAAAAAAAAAAAAAAAAAAAAAAAAAAAAAAAAAAAAAAAAAAAAAAAAAAAAAAAAAAAAAAAAAAAAAAAAAAAAAAAAAAAAAAAAAAAAAAAAAAAAAAAAAAAAAAAAAAAAAAAAAATAAAAAAAAAAAAAAAAAAAAAAAAAAAAAAAAAAAAATTAGTTATAAGGTTGTTGGATATATTATGAAGGCAAATAATATTTTGAACGATATAATGTGAAGTAGTGAATTAAATGAACACAATAAAATGTTTAAAATTGTGAT
Source organism: Hakea prostrata (assembly GCF_041222555.1). Taxonomy (NCBI): domain Eukaryota; kingdom Viridiplantae; phylum Streptophyta; class Magnoliopsida; order Proteales; family Proteaceae; genus Hakea; species Hakea prostrata. The sequence goes on from NC_142610.1 coordinate 25,304,730, forward strand.
GATTATTATAAATGCTAATCACGTGAAACATTTTAAGAGTATATCATTTTTTTTTATCGTTTCTTAGTAATTTTAAACTACTTTGTTCATACACTAGGCATGATATTTATTGGAAAAACTTTAGGGACACTCCAAGTTAATTGGCGCAAATCATAGATACCCCAAAACTATGCTAAATTAGCAATGACTTCCTTTTTTTTTTTTTTGTTAGAAACATTGATTAGTTAAAATAAATGACAAATATACCATAATTGTATTATTCTAGATCTTATAATATAAAATGAAGAATTAAAGATAAAGCATCAAGATGAAATTAACGATTTAATCTTTTTGGGGGCAACATTGTAAAGTAACAAGAAATTAATGGTAATGTATGAATTGTGAGATTATCTAAGGATGACTTAAGGAATTTACTAACGGGAGTGTACCATTGTGAAAATTTAAGAGACATCTTTGGTTGTAAAAGTCAAATTGATATCTTTTTGGGGTGTCCATCATTTTTGCAAAATGTTATGGGGTGTCTTTTAAAATTTTTTTTTTTAAGAAATAGATTATGCATGATTGAAGATAATAAATAATCATACAGAAATCACATTAATAATCGAAAATGTTTGAGACTATTGTATTTAGTTATAATTTAACACAATGATTTTCAATTTATCTTTTTTTGAATAATTTGTTTGACATATTGGAGGCAATTGAAATACTACTAACCTATAAGAAGAAAATCACAGGTAAATATTTGTTTCTAATGTCATAACAATATGAATTAAATTATACTATTTATTTTTAATTAGTTGAATGATTTTTCAAATTCTTCAATTACAAAATATAGCATATTTCAATATATATATATATATATATTAAGTGCTTCTAGCCTATTCTTATTATTATAAATTATAACTTTGAAGTTCTATTAAAATAGAAAAAAGAACGATAATTTTGAGTATTATTATATATATATTAGTTAATTTGATAAGAAGACTTTTTATATATATATATTCAAAATTTATATGTGCAAATGCATGTGCAACTATATATGAGAAAAAAGATGAAAAAAAAATATTGAAGTATAAATTTGAAAAAAATAGATAAGAAGACAATTATACTAAACATTAATTTATTTATAATTTCAAAATAATTAATTGATGTCTATAACATCATAGATTCTATTCTTAATGATATTTGTTAACTCTTCTTTTTTTTTTTTCTTTTTTTGTAAGATGGTATTGCTTAACCTAAATAACAATAAAGTTGTTATTTCATTCAAAATAATTAATTGATGTCTATAACATCATGAGTGTATTTCTGGTATTTCCGCTGCTTGTTTGAATAGGAGATTTGCCCTGCACCTCCGTAAATGGAAGGGGAGAGGGAGGGTACTGGATTGACCCTCCAGATGGTTTATGATGGAATATTAATTCTTCGAAATGACATAAGAGATTTATCGCTAAGATTCCAATCTCTTCAAGAAAGCTTCAATGGAGGTGCAGCAGGTTCCAGCAATCAGGGAGGTAGCACACTCCACGGCGGTGCAATGGTAAATGTAAGTTTCTCTATTGTGGCTTTCTAACCTTATTGTATCAATGGATATATTTTTGTTTTGTATTATATTTCTTTTAGTTTATTCTAACTTTCACAGATAGATTTGTGTAATTATATACTTACATGCTTATTATTTTTGTATGAGAACGATTCAGGCAGGAGGCCGAGTAAAAGAGAAGCCGTGCATCCGTTTTCAAATGGATGGGAAATGCAAATCAGAAATTTACTGTCGGATATGCCCACGGCGAATCTGAACTGGGGCTCCCAGGGGTTCGCCACCCTCTTGACAAGACTCAGGTCTGCCACGTAGATGCTGCTGGGCTGAAATGTGTCAATGGGAGCAAATGCAGATAACACCTGGAAGTGTTGAGTGGAAGGGTTGCTGGAAGGGAGAGTACTAGCCTTGTAAGAAACATTAATTTTTGAGGTTTTCTTTTGGGAGTTTCTTTTCAACTCAGACATGTGGCATTGGTTTTCTTCCTGAATCATTTTGAGTATATTTCTGGAATTTCCACTGGGAGATTTGCCCTGCACCTCTGTTTCGTTATCTTTGAGCACTCTGTTTGTTACCTACATACAATTGCACTTCAATTGCTGTCTGGTGTATTACCATGATTGTACTTCTATTGCTCTGTTTGCTTATCATGCTCCATGCATTTCTAACTACGATTATTATCTTTCCTTCATGTCTTTGTTTGTGTGTTTTAGATATAATAAATGAGTGCAATACAAATTGTTGGTGCCATTACCATAGGGGATAAATAATTTTCAACCAGCGCATTCAGTTAGCAGAGAGTGAATTGTTAGCTGCGGAATGGCAGTAGTTTTTCATTATGGGTGAACCATTTCATTATAAGGGATGATTGACCTTGGGTTAACTTTTATATCATCTACATTTTGCTCTTCTATCTATGTTTAACAGTCTATGCAGTTCCAATTTGGCATCCAAGTTATTGTATAACAGAGGGTTTTCCATTACCGAGACTGACCCACAGTCTTCCCCTTGAATCAGTCTCCATTCGATACCCAAAATCCCCAAAGCCACACCCAGGGTAGTTTATTTCCTGTTATATTTGTTATACCCTACACCCTATACCATTACCTCCTCCCCCCATACTCTTATAACCTGAGTCTTAAATCCTAAAACCCTGTCCTCTCTCCTCTCTCCTCTCTCCTCTCTCCTCGCTCATCTGACCAGAATTATAAATCTTAATCACATACTCCCAAGTCCCAAACCTTAAACCAAACTGTAGCCCTTAAACGTTAGACATCCATCTTGTTCTCTACCCAATTCTGTGCCCCCAAACAGTGCTAGATCCCGAACCTTCAATCCTAAAATACTTCACTTGTGGGTTAGGGTCATTTTTTTTTTTTTTTTTTTCTTCTTTTCTGGGGTGGGGGTGGGGGAAGCGTCAGGTTCATGTCTGTATGAGTTTTATAGATTTCTGGAAGTTCTTATTTGATTTAATCAAACGTTTAGTACCTGCACCAATTTGGAGGTCAATGACAGTATACATTAATGTATTGGTTCTGAAGATCTCTCAAATTTAGGGGGGCTGAGTAGCCTTTTGACATGCTCCTTTGCTTAGGATGACAGTAAGCATCAGTTCCATGACAGACTTTCTGGAGCTAGTCGAGCAAAATGCTGTCTAATTTGGCTTTCGGACTGAAGCTACAATAAATTGCTGATCTACAATAATTTAGGTCAATGACAGTATACATCATCAGTTCCATGGTCTTGATAGGTTGTCTAAATGGAAAAAAAGAACCAACAAGTGACCTTTTTCTATTGTCAATGATATCCGGAAATGGAAGAGTTTTTTTACAAAGGTCAATCAACCATGTGGCTGATACCTTGGCTAGGGAGGCCTTATCAACCCAGTCCCAGTCCCCGATAAGGTGGTTTGGTTCCTCCTTTTGGCTTATCAAACTGGGTAAGGGGATGCCTTAAGTGTTTCACTGGAATTTGAATAAAAAAGTTCATTATCCAAAAAATAATTTAAAAATAAATAAATAAAAAGAGAACCTAATATTCCTGTCCTAGTTGGAATTAAATTGACGAACAAGTCTATAGCATCACTTAAAAGGCTATGTAAGGATATTTTCTTCACCCTAAAAGAAATGTAAAAGATGCTAATCTCTCAAATATGTTGGGAGAGGGTTACTAGTTCTCAAGGCAATCTAGTTACTTAACCCTTCAGCCTTGAATTGCCATTTCATACTCATTTTCTTTGGTATTGCCGGGGAACAAAAGTCTTTTCCTTTGGTAATATATAAATATATATATTGGTTGTCAACCCCGGTTTTCAAGGTTTTGCCCTAACTAATCCAGTGTTCGACCCAAATCACACACTGGCTGTAGTGGGTGAGTCTCCCAGAGGGGATTTTTTGCATCCACAATGTTTCGATTACGGAACCTTGCTTAAACGGATCAAGGTTTCGATACCGGAACCTTGCTTAAGTGGACCAAGGTTTCAACTTCCAACCTCCTTCCTCCATGTTCTAATTTCTAAAATCCGTAGTAGATAATATCAAAGCATTGTAAGTTCATGTGTCACTTCCAAGTTCCAACAGAAAATTTCAAAGCTACCTATTCAATTAAAAAATAAAACTTCTCTAGATGGACTTAGTATACATTTTAATACTTCTAATGTTTATTTTGCTAGTGAAATTTTGGAAGTTTTCAACGATATCCTCACCATCATCCATACATCTAAAATACTAATAAATCAGAGTCAAAAGTCAATGCAAAAAGATTTGACCTATTAGTATAACCGAACATAAAAGTCAACCTCTTCAATTTCTTGAAGCATATATTTTTAATTGAATGCCTCTTTGAAATGGTAAAGCATATATTATATATGTCTATTGCCCTCGATTTCATCTTAATGACTTGGTATTCATTGTTCTATATATGAGAAGTCTTTTGAAATCTGCTCCAGTACCTTTGATATACATTGATCGTAGAATTCAAACTATATATTCTCAAGATACTTCAGTAAAACCTATTATTGTATATTTAACAATGTGAAAATTAAGTTCGAACATTTAGGGGACCATTTTAATGAGGTTTCACATGAGTGTTTTGGGAGTAGTGGCCCGGGGGGGGGGGGGGGGCCCCCCGGGGGGGGGGGGGGGCCCCCCCCCCCCCCCCCCCCCCCCCCCGGGGGGGGGCCCCCCCCCCCCCCCCCCCCCCCCCCCCCCCCCCCCCCCCCCCCCCCCCCCCCCCCCCCCCCCCCCCCCCCCCCCCCCCCCCCCCCCCCCCCCCCCCCCCCCCCCCCCCCCCCCCCCCCCCCCCCCCCCCCCCCCCCCCCCCCCCCCCCCCCCCCCCCCCCCCCCCCCCCCCCCCCCCCCCCCCCCCCCCCCCCCCCCCCCCCCCCCCCCCCCCCCCCCCCCCCCCCCCCCCCCCCCCCCCCCCCCCCCCCCCCCCCCCCCCCCCCCCCCCCCCCCCCCCCCCCCCCCCCCCCCCCCCCCCCCCCCCCCCCCCCCCCCCCCCCCCCCCCCCCCCCCCCCCCCCCCCCCCCCAACTGGACTTATTCTCATCAATATCATTAATAAAGTATGCCTCTGAACAGGTATGGCCAAAAGTCTATTGACAAGGCCCCATAATATTTATTTATGCCCCTAGAAAGGTATGACCAAGTCCATTAAGGACAAGCAGGCTCCCATCATACTAGGTTGCTTGTGTGGGTAATGCATTTTTCTGTTTATTTTTCTATATATAAGTCTCTTTTCCATACTTATCAAGTAGGCTCTTCTCTTCCAAAACTTCATTTTCTCTTTCTGTCTCCATAGCTATCTTGAGAAAAGCAACAAGAAGAAGAAGAAGAAGGAGAAGAAGAAGAAGAAGAAAAAAAAGAGAAGATGGACAAGTCTTCATCAGCTCCAATTTACGGGAGCTTGAAGAGGCTTTTGAGTGGGAGGGCATATCAGAGAATTGAGGGTACCGGTGGATTCGTTGTCAGGAAGAAGTTGAGGGTCTTGAGGCTTGGAGGAGAGAATAGCAGTAGAAGACGGCCATCATCTTCATCAAAGATCATAGAAAACAAACCAAAGCTGCAGCTGAAAACCAAGTGGCCCTTGAGGGTTTTTGGGAAGATCCGTGAAGGTTATATAAATATTATGCTTGGGGTGGCCAACAACGTTGGCTACTTGGATCAGGATCCCAAAAATGTTTTCGGCGAGAAGAGGATTCCAAGAGGGAGACCCATTCCAACAGTTTCAAAGTTAAAGGAATTTGACAAGGAATTTGTTCTTAGGGTCTACAACTCCATTGCAGCTTCCCGAGAATTTGCTGCCTAATGAATCCTATCTTGTCTCAAGGAACCTCTTTGTGTCTATTTCTTTCTCTTCTTCTTCAATCCTCTCTACCCAAAAGAAACAATTTCCTTTTGGGTTTGTCTATATGAGAAGATTGACAAGTTTAGATTGACAAGTTTCTTCTTCCAAATTCTGATATATATAGTTTTGAGTAGGAAGCTTGGGTTCCTCTGTGAGAGGGTTGATGTTTATATAAAAGTGTGTATGAATTGATTGTCTTTAATTGATATGCAATGACGATCAAGAATTTCATTTTCATTCTATTGTTGTTAATTAGGATCCACAGAGCCATTGTAACTCTTTGGTTACCACATTAATTAGAATTGTGTCTCCCTGCAATTTCTCTGTTTTGGTTTCAATGTTCCTTTGTTAATTTCGAGAAGATAAAAAGCCAAGGAAGGTGGAGTCTTGAAGGACCTTCACCCTTACCACAAAACTAGCAAATTCAATCTACCGGTAGAGATATAGAGTAACATTAAGCTCAAACGATTTTATTATGTTCTGCAAGTAAACACCCGTTACATCATTTTTAACTTAGCCAACGACATCGACATCGACAAGACTAGTAGGAGGAGGGACAGAAAACGATGGAAAAGGAGCCACAGATTGGGTTGGCGAGGGAGACGAAGTATCACAGTAACCTTGAAGAATGTCGCCCTCTTCGGCAGTGAAACCCAGATTGGTAAGCATCGAAGGCCAACACTGGTGGGTGATCAAACGGATGGCTTTGCAGCATTCAAGGCCAAGATAAGCCTCACCATCCATAAAGAAGAGGATGATTTCATTGGTGCATGAACGCAGCTCTAGCAATGCATTCCAGCAATCTACCATACCAGCCTGTTCTAGCCGAGCTGCAAGATGTTCACCGGGCTTATGTATTGGTAGATCCCGCGCCTCAGCCATGGAAACAATACCAATCAAGCATGACATGACCAGTAACGAGGTAATCAAATTGTTGAAGGCCATGGCTTCTTAAGAAGATTTTTGTCGATGCTTATGAGATTGGTGCCTGAACATATATATATAGGACTTGGGTTGTAGAGTAGAGTGATTCCGATTAATAATGGGAAGACCATAGGACTCCAAAACTGCCATGATTGAAACGCAGTCTGTCATAAAACTCATAACTGAACAAATGAGGGTTATTTCCACACTTGGTCTTCCACCCATTGACGTTAAATTAACTTCAATGCTTTGTAACTTCCGAGTATGCACCATATAGTAGACTCTACGATCCAATCTTGGATGAAATATACACAATTTAAAAACCACTACATGTGGATGGATTCTAATGGCAACCGTTGGATGAAAAAGCCCAAATGGAAACAGTCCGTCTAGAAATGGCTAAACGAAACTACATCTTGGAGGGTTGTTGATTTGATCATGGAGATTAGGGAGTTAAGGGGTGGTTTTTTGATATGTAATTTTGTTCATCATGTTCGGGAGATTAACGTTTGTGCGGACTGTCGCCCAGGTTTCCTTGATACCTCCCAAGGAGTCCATCTAGACAAGATGCGCTTGGCCGAAGTCAGGGATGATGCTAATGGTAAGAAATTCTTCAGAATGTAATTTTCTTTCTTTTTTTCTCTTTATTTAATCAAAGCTCCCTTTCTCTGAAAAAAAAAAAAGAAATTAGTATGTTTTCAAAAGGTGTATTTCCTTCTCATATGTTGATTGTCAAATCTTTCGCAGTCGGATACATTGACAAGGATTTGGATTCATTAGGGAGAATCAAACCGTGAGTCAGTCATTACCAATTGAAGTTAACCTATGGGTGGTTTACCTAGGTAAAAGATCAGTTATATTAAATGACAAAATAAAGTATACAATAAAATACATGTATGAAATCAATTTGCCCACGAGCAATTAAGGAGCTATATAGACTTGGTCAGAAAATCTAAATTCTTGTCCAACTTTTGAGTAATCAATCCTTACGTGCCAAGACTGATTAATTGAAGTAGACAATTGATCTTTTGCAGCTAACTTCACCAAAAAGTCAAGCCACAAACATTTGATGGTTATATCATATCCATTATTCTGATTCGAACAAATTGAGAGGAATGCGACATATAGGTATATTAAGCCATAAAAAAATCTCCTTCCGCCCATTTAGAATGCGACATATATGTATGCCTTGAAGAGGTTTTGGAGTGGTAGAACCCTTAAATGGTGAAGATTCTAGTTCCGGATATGTATAGGGCCACACCCTATAAAAGACCCCTTGACCCTAGCTCTGTTGAAATATTCGAATTAAGAACTACTTCTTCTTCTACTTTTTTCTTTTTCTTAATTTTTTCTTTTCATGTTTTCAAGTTGGCAATTTTACACATTGGGTAGGAGAGTAATTTGGAATTGTTACAGTTGTATTAGGGGATAGGACTAGGAGACTATTACATATTCTTACGGGAGTCCAAATCCTTTGTATTTGTGCATTCAACACGTCTGTGTGTCCAACTGTTGGATGCCCTGTCGGTAGTATCAAGGTTGGTTCCCGGTACTATAGACAGGCCATGCAGTGGTCTATTGTCAGAACGTAAAAGATCCACGTTATCATACAGAGAATCAAACACATGACCTTTTCATTAAAATTAAAAGTATTGATTATTGTCAATTAGGCAACACCCCAACAGCATGGAAGGCTATTCCATATTCCACTGGATGGAGAAAGTGGAACACTGAGCTCTTCCTGAAGAGATGCAATGATAATTGCCAAGTCAAGCCAACCTTTGGTGGATATCGTATTTAATTTCTACACGTACCGATGAGAAGAATGCCACATATATGTATGTATGAAGCCATAGAAACGCTTCCAGCCGCCAATTGAGAATATTTCCCTGAGACCCAATAGGATTTAGCGATGTATGGTCAACTTTGTTGAGACGACTCTCTTTAAGTAAACCTGCTTCTAGTACATCAGTGATGGCGTGAATGGGAACGGATTCAAGTATATTCAACATAGAAAATGTCAATCCAGTGACTTGGTTTATACCGATTAAGCGTTGAGTCAATTTTATTGGCTCTTTTTACTTCTTTTTTCAATTGTGTGCAACTTATCGGTAAGCCAGAATGGACTTCTTCTTCTTCTAATTTGTTTTAATTAGTAGAATTAAAATATATGCTTTTGGTAAGACCGTGTCTGTTTGCTTGTTCATATATAAAGGATCTCTCGGTGTCCTAAACCATCAAACTTAAGCAGGTCTCCGGTCTTCTAATCCAAAGCTTCGTTCACTTTCTCTAGCTATATCTTAAGAAAAGGAAACTAGAAGATCAAAGAAGACAAAAGAGAGAAGAGATGGACATGTCTTCTGTTCCAATTTATGGGAGCTTGAAGAGGCTCTTGAGTGGGAGAACATATCAGAGAATCGAAGGTACTGGTGGATACGTTGTGAGGAAGAAATTGAAGGTCTTGAAGCTTGGAGGAGGAAATGGTAGCAGTCGACGCTCATCTTCATCATCATCTTTATCATCAAAAAAGCTGCACCTGAAACTAAAGTGGCCCATGAAAGTTCTTAAGAAGATTCGTGAAGGTTACATAAATATGATGCTTGGCATCTCAGCAAGCGGTGCTGGCTACATGGAGGATCCTAAGAGTATTTTCGGTGAGAGGAGGATTCCAAAAGGAAGACCCCTTCCATCAGTTTCCAAGTTGAATGAATTCGACAAGAAACTTGTTCTCAGGGTTTACAACTCAATCTCTGCATCTCGAGAATTTGTTTTCTGATGAATATCTGATCCCAAGAAACCTTTTTCAATTATTTTTGTGTGCCTTAGAGAAGGAAAAGAGAGTTTGATTTCTGGGTTTTCTTGTAGTGGTGTAAGGATGTCAAAGTTTCATCTTCCCATTTCCGATGGTTTTGAGAGTGTGGTGCTAAGCTCTTCTGCTAATTTGTATTTACTGTTTATATTCATGTACGTATTGGAATGGTCTTGTTCTCCTGTTAATTCATCCTCAAGACATTTATTTTATAAATTAATGTGTTCCTCACTTCAACCTTTCAGAACTGATCTATTTGCTCGTCGCCTAGCTATATCCAGTGTGAGGCTGCAGTGATTAGCGTGTGCCATTAGCTCATGATCAGATACCTTCATGTGAGAATGACGTCTAACTCGTTCTAGCTAGCCAATATCATCATGAGGTACCCAACTTTTTAAGTAAGAAGTCAAAGACTCATTAGCTAAAGAAAAATCAAAGAAATGGATAATTTAGATTTAGCCACAGTGCTTCTCATTCAATCCCAATATGTCTTGGTGTGAAAATGTCATTTATTGAGCCAAGGAGAGGAAAGCACTGGAATCTCAACCAAATGGCCTTCCTGGCTTGGATATCTATGAGGGAATTGTGAGTCCTAGCAACAAAGGAAAACTTACAAACTTCAATGTCCTAATGACAACGGCAACACACATCGAGGGATTGGATATCTTTCTAGAACAATAATTCATTACATCTAATCATCCGACTCAAAAAATAACTTTATGCCAGTCCTCTTCGATGATTACCGAGCCGAACTTCATTGTATCAGAGATAGCAAGAAGGATTGTCCCCATACAGTCACAAGAGCAACAATACTTAAACCACCTTTCACTCCATCAACCACCACTAAGGACGATCAGAATTGAGCTTTATCTACCCATTAGGTGGTGCTTCCCAATGGGTCGAAACTTCCTGGACTAGAACACTCTCTGCAGCTACTCTTGATAGAAGTAGGAAATAGGAATAATGGATTGCAACTCAATAGCTCTACAAGCTGCTTCACCCACCACCTGCTCTAGAGACCATAGACGCGCGCTTCTTAAAAAGCTTATAATTCCTTGGAATTAATCCATAATTGCTAGCAGACACCAAAGCAGTGAGCAAGAAAAGCTGACTTCTTCTCCTTGCTTCCATTGCCAAGGATTGTAGAGCTTCCAACCACCTAGAGATAGAAGGTTCAACTACTGCGGGAGGAATATATGCCATTTCACTTGCAAAACAAGTGGTTCTCGCAAAAGGGCAGCCCAAGATGATCTGATCGAAGTCTTCTTTATTTGCTCCACAGTGAATACACCCAAGATCAATATTAAAATGGCGACAAAATTAACATGGCCTCATCTGTAGCCAGAATGGCAACACATCCCCTCCATAGAAATATTTTTACCTTTGGCAAGGCCAGTGCTTTCCAAATGAGACCTCACTTATTGGGATGCTAAACCAAGCAGGTAACGGAGAAGTTCATCAATGTGTACTCACTGGAATAGTTGGATCAAAAGCTTAGACATCCATACTAACAAAAAAACATGTGTAGATCCTCTTGCTGTAGAAATCAGATTCTTTTTTTTTCCTTTTCTTTTTTTCCTGCTTTTTTTTTTTGTTTGTTTCACAGTTCTATGTAATTTTGTACTTAAATTTTTTCCTGCATTCCTAGGATAGTTTTTAATATATAATTTAAACATATGACGGAACTTCACCCCTAGTTTCGAATAAATTTGAAATTTTGACCTCATACTATAAGACATTGATCGTTTACTAATATAGTGTACTCAATTTATTATCTAAAGAAATTATACAAGCCATTTTTTTTTTCAGAACTGATGTCAATGTTAACCTCAAAATTTCAACAAAAATTATGATTCATCATTGTTCCACCAAATTCGGCTTTTTCTGCTCATCCCAAAAAAATTAATAAAATAAAATAAGAAACATTTTGGATTTTATGGGACTGAATGAATCATGGTGCAAATTGTTCTTTTAAAATATGAGTTGAATACAAGGAGAAACAATCATAAACTACGCGAGCACCTTGTGAGGGGTTTTGGACATCGTCATTGAATCTAACATTCTTATCTTGATCCATTTTAAGTTGCCCCTAACGCATACGATCACATTCAAGCCATCCTCATATTATATCTTCTTTTTCTTTTTAGTAAATTATATTCTATCTTATTATACATACAAACTTTTATTTTAGGGCCTGTTTGGTTATCTAAATCCAGAGATTTTAAATCCCTGGATTCATGAATCAGAGATTTTTACCGTTTGGTTGTAAAACATCACTAGATTCATGAAATTCATGAATTTAAATTTTTTTTTTTGTAAAAACGTAAATTAAGTCATTTTTGGGTATTGGGTGAAATCCGTGAATTGCATCATCAGTATAAAATTGATGAAATTTGCAAATTCACATGGAGTAACCCAACGAAACTCTATGAAATTCGATAGATTTGAAGCTAATCAAATAGTTAATTTTTTTAACCATAAATTCCGTAAATTTGAAATCATATTTCATTTCAAATATTTAAATTCATGTAATCAAACAAGCTGCAATTAGGCTTTATAGACTTCTTTAATGGTTACTTCTTGTTGTTTCAATGAAAATAAATTAAAATAAAAATAAATAAAAAATTTGTAGAAGTTTCCTACGTCATCAGTGTAATATATTGAACTAATATAAGATTTATACATAAAGATACCCTAGATACTAGTCGAGCTGCATGCAAACTGGTGAATCTTAATTCCAAAAATAATAATAATAAATAAATAATTAAAAAAATTAAAAAAAAATTCTAATGTGTCATTTTCATATTGTGATGTTTGAAGTTGATGATTTCTGGGCCGGTGGATCACAACTCTTTTGGCGCCAGCAACACGAACGCAAAGCAAGCTTACGGTTATTTGAACGTTGGAACACGAATACACGACACACAAACCTCGGTTGGGAACTTGGGAGTTGAGAATTGGAATTAAACCCTTGAGAGGCAATCCATGGAGAGAATCATCCGAATTTCAGAAGCTGATGAGTCTCCATATCTTCCTCTCGAAGACTACTGCAACTCTGAAGCCAACGATTCTAGCTTCAATCAGTATGGATACAAGCAAAAGCTCGATCGGCAACTCGGGTACGCCTTTATCCATTCCTCTTCCCTCCTCGCTCTGCTGTTCTAGTTCCACATTTCTCTGAAATAAACGATCCATCTGAGTTTGAATTTCTTGTAAACTTATAAATTAGATCGAATTCTTGTTTTTAATCGTTTACGGGGTAAAACCAGATAAAAGCTTGAATTTATCAATTTTTTGAAGTTGGAACATGAATAGAGATCCTTTGGCAATTGTTTTGAGTTGTAATAATTTCTGAGTTAGGGTTTGCTGATTCGTTTTTTTTTTTTTCTTCAGTGCTGTGTCGAATTTTGCCGTGTCATTCTCGATCATATCGGTGCTTAGCGGTTTGACAACCATGTACGGTACAGGATTGACGTTTGGAGGGACGGTGACGCTAATCTATGGATTTCCGATTGCAGGCTTCTTCACTCTCATTGTAGGTCTGGCCATGGCCGAGATCTGCTCTGCATATCCAACCTCCGGAGGGCTTTACTACTGGAGCGCCAAGCTCAGCGGCAACAAGTGGGGCCCCTTCGCTTCTTGGCTCACTGGCTGGTACGCTTCTCTTCGATCTCCACTGCTTGATCGCATCCCATATAAATTCTCTCACTAAACCCCTGTATTCAAACCTGTCCTTGAACACTTCTTCTTCTTCTTCCTTCCCTTCGATCCTAATTAACTGTGAAGTGTTTAAATTTATTTTTATTTTTATTTTTTTTAATTCATAGCTTTATAATAGAGATAAGATCTATTAACCTCAAGTTTGGCATACATAAGATCCATTCAATAGAGTATCTCCATTTATGATATTTTTTTTTTGGGATAATGATCATCTATGAGATTCAAACTATCTAAAAATGCAAAATTGTTCCTCATCATACAAGAACTTGAGTTGCCCTCAAGGAAGAACGTAATCCATATTTTTCGAAGAATCTCTATTCTATTGCAAATACATCTTGCAAAGAAAATAAATTGCTTCTAATTCAGTTTTCCTCGATTTAATAAAAATTATCAAAGCCAAACCAATAAATTAATGAAGATTATCAAGTTGAATCTTAGATTGTAGTATGCTAAATGCTCATTAAGAGCTCAAGACAAAAGTAGTTTTGTAGAGTACCGAAATTGACAACATATATAAATCATACCCAAAGAAGTCTTTGTCATGAATGTGATGCAATTTTAGAAAATGAAGATTACGAAAACCATTAAAATTTGATTGGGAATGCTGAGTTCCTATATATTATTATTATCATAATGGTTGTGTATAGTAATGACTTTGGTGACGTAAGACGTTCTTTTGTCCTTCTTTACATGATGTTGCGTATGAAGCGTCTATAGTTTAGAATTGTATTCCCTAAGCTTGCCATATCTTTCCTAATCTTCCCCATTTAGTGATTAGTCAATTCATTGGCTTAATTACCATCGTCCATTACATGATGGGCCATGTTGGCCCATGATTTCTTTAAAGTAGTGGGTTGGGCCAAGGCCTCAACTTTGTCTAGGAAATAGTGGAAGAGTTGGGCTCAAAACCATAAGATTGGTTTAGATATTTCTTGCCAAGTGGCTGGGTTAATAATTAGATAAGGATGTCATTTTCCTTGCCCATGATGAACGAAAATGTCCTTTATATATTTATATTATTGTTTTATAATTTTTTGCAGAAAAATCTTGGAAAATTTTTCTAAGATCTGGACATTGTTTTGGTGGATAAAACTCATACCAATGCAATTGTCCTTATCTGCATTTATTTTGGTGGACCATTGCATAGCTATATAGCATATAGGAATCGAAACTGTTTAGGATCATATTATATAATGAAGCATAGTGAACATGTGGTAACAATCAAGAGTCATTTGGCAATCACTTGTTGAGGGTGTTTCTTTCTACTAATCATTTGATATATATTCAATCATGGCCAACCTATCACCTGATAGCATCTAGTATCAAGATTGATTAACTAGGAATCCATTCTTGAAGTTTTATTTTTCGTGCTTACAATCAAACCGTTTGGCAATCACTTGTTGACGGTGCACCTTTCTATTAATCATTTGATTTTTGTAAAGAATAATAGTTATGATAAGGTTTTCATTGCTTTCTAGTGTTTCTATTGAATAGTTTGTTAATTTTTCTTTCAGGTCTTTGACCTACCTGTTTATATATTAAAAAGAATTTCACCATTTTGAATTGAAGAGAAACCTTTTATTTATGCTTGTGTTTTGGGGTATTGTACAAATGATACATGTTTTTCGCTTTACAATTTTGATAAAGGATTAAGAGATTGTTATTGTTTCTTGATCTGGAAATTTAATTTGAAAAACCTGGCCAAAAAGATAACCCTAACAGTCTCAACCTCACTGTATGATTTTTTTATATTTATTTTCTAATAGTTCTCTAGCAACATTAATTGTTTGAATCTAATATTTTATATGGGACCACCTCTAAATGTCAACCTGACATCTCAGAGAGGATTCGGATTCTATAATATATACAAATGGGAGAAAGAACTTGAAGAATGAGTCTTAATCTACCCTGATGATCCAATGAGTTCATCATCTCTCTCCTTGATATGTAAAACGATGCTCCCATTCTTTTATTTTGAGGAAGATAAAGATAAACATATAAAATATTAGTTTAATCCACATTTCTACATAGAAATAATAAGATTCACAATGCTAAACCAATACGCTCAAACTTTATATATTATATCAGATGGTGGCTTTACTTTAATTAGGGGCTTTTGTTTTTAACACGAGGAAAATATATTTTTTGGTTGAGAGTGAATTAAATACACACTCTTTAAGTCATGACCAACACTTAGACCTATAAACCGATCAGATTCGACTTAAATATAGGCCTTTTGTTTTTAATGCGGGAAAAATATATATTTTAGTTCAGAGTGAGTTATATATACACCCTTAAGTCATGACCAACACTTAGACCTATAAACAGATCAGATTCGACTTAGATATAGGCCCTTTGTTTTTAACTCGGAAAAATATATATTTTAGTTGAGAGTGAGTTATACATACACCCTTAAGTCATGACCAACACTTAGACCTATAAACAAATCAAATTTGACTTAGATACACTATCCAAATCCAAATCCAAATAAGTAAAATCGCTATCTAAATCCGATATGATATTTGGCAAAAATTTACAAAAGGTATCCAAATTCGAATTCGGAACTTTATCAAATATCCGATAATAATTCGATCCGGTAAATTATCCGATTATTGAATGTTTATTATCATTTCTTTTATTTCTAATTTTCAATTTCCAAATTTTCAGTTACCGATTATTAGTTTCCCAATCAAATTATCAATCATTTTTAGCTAAATATTTAATATTTTACTCTAACTTGATAAGTTTTTATTCAAATATTATTTGATCAAATGAACAATTATCTGAATCCAAATTCAGTTGCTTATCAAGTGAATACAAATATTTTTCGATGAAAAATTTTCAAACTCGATTGCCTTTAAACGAATATTAATGCAAATTTAAAGGTAGATTTCAACTATTTATTTACAGGTCCACCCATCTACCAACATTTGTTTAGCCTTTGAAAAACTTCCCCGGTCCGAGTGGTCTCATTTTTTATCAATCACTGATACATGAATTTTTAAAGGCCTGTTTGCTTACATGAATCTAGAGATTTCAAATCTATGGAGTCATAATTCATAAAATTAATTATTTAGTTAAGCTTAATCTATGGAATTAAATATATGGATTCATCTTGAAAAATTATTTGGTTGACATGATTTTTGTAAATATTAGTGTTTTTATAGAGATTTCACCTCATACCCATAAATCTACAGATTCACGTTTTTAGTGTAAAAAATGAATCTTTAGATTTCATGAATCTAAGGATTTACATAACCAAATGAGTAAATATTTTACATTCATGAATTCAAAGATTTCAAACCCTAAATTAATCTAGAATCCCTAGGTTCCGTGAGACCCTTGTAGTCGGCAAGTGGGTACCAAAACTTGAATTTAAGTTTTCAATTCATTCTTTTAACTCTTTAACATTTTTGGTAACCAGTTTTCATTCGAAGAAGACACAAAACATCCATGAAATGGGTAAGCTAGATGAGGCGCCCACATCTTTGATTTTGAAAAGCCAAATACTCTTCTTTGGTTTAAATTCTGAAACAGATAGTTCAACCACGTAATTGACCGAGACAGTGCCCGGATTTTTCATTCTTTCAAATAGCAAATCATTATTCACCATTAATTTTCTTTCCTTTCTTTCTTGATAAGATTCTATATTGATTTTGATGTTCAAAAAAAATATACTTATTCTCATCCAAAAAATACAGATTCCGATTCCGATCTTTGTTTATAATTTAGTTCGATAGTAGTCATTCCCATGGCCCCCCCAAGGCCACAGAGCCGAAAGTCAAGGAACCCAGAAAAGACCCAGACTCCACCGGACAAATAATTAAACCCAGACCAAACAAAACCAGCCAACCGAGACTTTACTGATATCGCCGAGAAATCGGCGATATCCGACGATATATCATGAAAATATCGCGAGATATCGCCAAAGACGCAGATATCTTCTAAATGTTGAAAAAAATATTTTTAAATTTTTTTTGTGTATGCTTTTATACTATTTCTTGCACTTTTTGGCGATTTCGCGAATTGTATCACAATCTTACCAATTTTATCACAATGATTCAAGACTCAAAAGTTAATGTGTTAAATGTAATTAGAAGAAAATCTACGAGAGAATAACTTATAAATAGAAAAATTTTTATAGTAAAATCATCAAGATTAATGAGCAATCTTACCAACTATATTCTAGTGATCTAGTCCTCAAAAGTCAACATGCCAAATGTGGTTAGGGAAGAATATATACATGAAATAATTTATGGAAACAATTTAATTATGAAGATATTTTGTAATAGAATCATCGGTTAATCTTTTCAACTATGTCCGAATGATTTAGGCCTTAGAAGGTAACACATTAAATGTGGCTAGGCAGGAGATTTAAATGGAAATATATATTAAGAAATAATTTAAATTATCAAAGTCAACATGCCAAATGTGATTAGGGAAGAGTGTATACATGAAATAATTTATGGAAACAATTTAAATTAGTAATGAATCTTATAAAATAATCTTCAGAGTGATTTGATAATCGTTCCAATTATGTCCTAATGATGTAGGCTTTATAAGGTAACATATTAAATGTGACTAGGTAAGAGAATTTAAATGGAATAATTTTTAGGAAATAATTCAAATTTACCACATATTTGCATCAGATTAGGATAGGCATCAAATTTACCAAAATTATTGCATAAAAATACTCAAAAAAAATTAGGGCGAAATTTCTATAGAGGGGCGAAATATCGCCGAGATATCGGCGATATTTCACCGTTCCGATTAGCTCAACGGAACGAAGTATCTCGAAATGTCGTTCCCTGGTCATTCCTCAATAGTTCCAAGTTCCAACCTCTTCCTTTCTCTTTCCAACTGTCAAATCATGCCATCCAAGTGTCCAACCTGTTTGAGTATTATTTGCCTTTAGAGTCAAAATTTTCAATGGAAAACACCCCCAATAGATTAAAATGACGCCCAGTTTCATTCCGGACAAATTTAATTATACCCCGTGTTTATCCAGATTCCAAACAAAATCAGTTCAATCGAGATTTTGATATCGACCGGTGTTGCCTATCAAATGCGCAGTGTTTGATTTTTTTAAATTTAAATTATATTCTTTTTATATAAAAATTTCTAATGAAATAGGGTTTCTCTGCTATTTATTTTGAAGGAATGTTATATAATCAAATTCAAAAGGTTCATCCAATCTCGATGCTAAGTATTTTGTATTCTTACATAAAATGAATTAAAAACATTAGATATAGAATCCCAGGTATTTTTAAAAATTGAAATTCTCTTAGGTTAGCCTATGTATATACCTCAACCACTCTTGAAGATAACTTTATATATAAGATGAATTTGAATTTTCATATCTTTGACTTCATAGTATGAAACATTGATTCTTGTTAATTGAATCAATCCCCGAGCTCAATACCAAACCACACGTTGGGTAACATGACAAGATTTTTTATTTTTTTTAAAGATTCTCAATAACATAAATTTGAGGGTTGCTATAGTGCAATTTACCAAAATTAAAAAATACAGTAGCCTGGCAATTGTATTTTGATATTGCGGAAAATGCGCCACCTCCTCTGTTCTACGGTTGCTTCATTCCTCTCTGTCATTTTAAGTATGAAAATGCGTGCTACCAAAACAAGAAAAGTATGACAGTATGACAATGCTTTCCTGGAGGTTGAGAAGTTATTGTTTGACCGCTGACAACGTAGCCACTCCATTATTTAGAGACGTAGAGAATCCCACAAGATATCCCACAAGTAGTGTTAGAAATATAATGTGGTGACAAAATCTAGGTGTTCTGGTTCTTCTGATTAGCAGAGGAACGCAGCGAAATTCTAAACAAGTGTGGAAGAAAAGAAAGAGAGAGGAGTAGAGAAAGGAACCCATTAGTCCATTATTATTGGATTGGATTCCCAATCTGGGTTAGTGGTTCTCACAGTTAGAGTAAAGATGGTTCAGAGAAGCGATGAGGGAGTCCAGAACGGCGATGTTTATGTTGATACAGGAACTGCACGTCTGCAAGAACTTGGTTATAAGCAGGAGCTGAAGCGTGATCTCTCGTAACCCCCTTTAAACCTTTTTTTTTTTTTTTTTTCTTTTTCTGCTTCTGTTCTTCGAAACCCGATTCATTCTAAGAGGATGGATGAATCATGGGTTTAGTTTTTTCTGGTGTAATAATGGTTTATGGGTCCTGTGCGAATTTTCAGGGTGATTTCGAATTTTGCCTTTTCGTTTTCGATTATATCAGTGCTTACAGGGGTAACCACCCTTTACAATACTGGGCTTACATATGGTGGCCCTGTTGTTATGACTTATGGGTGGTTGATTGCTGGCTTCTTCACCATGACTGTTGGGTTTTCGATGGCTGAGATATGCTCCTCTTACCCAACCTCAGGTGGTCTCTACTATTGGAGTGCCAAGCTTGCTGGCAAGGATTGGGCGCCCTTTGCCTCGTGGTTGACTGGCTGGTACTTCTTCTCTGCTTCTCTTTCTCTCTTTCCATAGTCTAAACAAACATTTATCTTCCTTATTCTGGTATAAACAACCTGAGAACATGTGGGATTCAAATGAATCTCTCATGGATAGATGCAAGCTTCATGATTCTTGCAATAAAAATTGAAAACTCTGATGTAGTTCGCGAACTTCTTTATTGTACTCAAACCTATGATGAGGTGGTCACAGATCTAGTCTTCACTGATTCTTCCAGGAGATAAAAGGGTTTCCTATTAAATCTATTCTGTTTTTTCGGTCGAATTGGAATTGGTTTACAATTCCTCCTGAGCAACAGGGCTCTCTCTATAGTGCTAATAATTGCACCTTTATCATCAATTCATAAAGGTTCTTCTGGTATGCCCCTGCTTTGTAAGAACTCAGGGAGAATAAATTAAAAACTGAAGTTTAAAAAGATAATATCTGAAATTGATGAATTCATTATATCCATGTCACTGTAGGGAGGATTTCCTGTTAAACTGCTTGTTTCATAGCCAACTGCTTCTTGAAGTGGGATGAATCAATTGGTAAAATTTCATCTTTATTTTTCTTAAAGTCGTTCTGATAGATAGTGTGAATTGCATGAACCTTCTCAGTTAGATTTGTGTTTAGGAAACAACCATATGCGGCATATCATTGCCACCCCTAAATCTCTGTTTGAGCGTCTATGCAAAAGCCATGGTATGGCAACAGATTGTATATTTTTTAAAAACGGTAGACATAATTGGATTGTATGGCCAAACCTTTGGCTTGCTAAGCACCTCTGTGATCAAACTTTAAATTTCTGTCTCCATTCTGAAAGGTTTCTTAGGAAAATCAGAGTATTTATCATCAAGGTAGAATAGTACAGTAATCTCCACCACCATCATCAGCTAACAGTATTGGTAGTAATCATCATCATTGTCATACAACAAATCATGGCTTGAGAGGATATGCCCCCTCATGCACATAATATGACAAAGACAGCAGCATGGATTTCCATGAGCCAGTGCTATCTTATAAACCATTGTTAGGATAGCTTCACTTCATGGCTGGGATCTATACCATAATTATGTTACAGGTGCATTGTGATATTATCTCCCAGGGTGAGTTGCCTCTTAATCATGTTTTATTCCATGGAAAGGTTATCCCTTCTCAAATTATTGGGTTAGAAAGCATTTATGAAGAGTTTACACTCCTTAACCTTGTACCTTAACCACAAGGACAACTCTTCCTGGCTTACCTCATAGCTACTAATAAACTTTGTGATTTGAAAGCATGACATATTATTGGCATAAGTTCTCTTGGATTCTATGCCTTTACATTGCAAACTAGCTAATAAGTAGCATACTTGGTGATTTACCTTTTAACAATATGATCTGGGTTCCTTTTTGGCCTTCTATTTTCTTTCTGGTCTTGATGCAAAGTTTTTCTTTTTCCATCTGTTCAATGTAAATGATAAATTACAAATTTGTAACTTCACAATCATCTCTTCCAATGCTCTTCAAGTGAACTTCTCATTAACCCCTCTTTTTTATTCATGCAGGTTCAACATTGTTGGTCAGGTAATTCTGATAATACATATATATATGGAACCTCAAAATCTCCAATAGACAAGTAAAATTGCCATAGTATTTTAAAATACTCAACTGTTTGCAGTGGGCAGTCACAACAAGTGTGGATTTCTCACTGGCTCAATTAATTCAAGTGATGATTCTACTTAGCTCGGGAGGGAAAAATGGTGGTGGATATGAGGCTTCTAAATATATTGTTATTGTCATTCATGGTGGAATTCTACTTGTTCATGCCATGATAAATAGCCTTTCTATATCATTTTTATCCTTCTTCGGTCAACTTGCTGCTGCGTGGAATATACTAGGTATGGAAAATCCATGCATAGTATTTTCTTTTATTGTTTTATTCCAACTGATGTCAGTGGGTTCTATCCTCCTTCTAAAACCTCTTGACCTGTCTTGCTATTTCCAGGTGTTTTTCTCCTTATGATTCTCATACCAAGTGTTGCAACTGAGAGGGCCAGTTTCAAATTTGTTTTTACTCACTTCAACACGGATAATGGACAGGGAATCAACAGCAATGTTTACATATTTGTTGTCGGGCTCCTGATGAGCCAGTACACTTTAACTGGTTATGATGCATCTGCACATATGGTAAGTGTGCTTCTTTATGCACTGTAGACTTGAAATATGAATCTCAATTATCACTTTAACACATCATGGTTAGTGTATTGCTTGCAACCACAGAAATTCCACTAGGGCTGTTGTGTTCTTTTGTAAAATCAATTGATGTATAATGACATTGCCTCTTTCTGGAATATATTGATTGATGTATGAAACGTCAACATTCTTCTGATCTTCATTGTTGAAGCAATATAAATTACTTCTCTACAGTTGTCTCACCCACTAATTTCTTTCAGGATTACCTTAAGATCCTATTAAGACCAGCCCAAATTTGATAAATTAATCTAGTAACACTAATTGATCACTAAATCTTTTCTTTTTTTTTTTTTTTTTTTTTTTTGTTGGTTTGTTTTCCTTCTCTCCCTTCATGTTGTCTTTTGATGAGTCTTGTTCTACTATGTCATCATGATATTTAAATTGCTGAACAAAACTTGTTTTTCACTTTTCATCTCTCTACAGTCAGAAGAGACGAAGGGTGCAGATAAGAATGGACCAAAGGGAATAATAAGTGCGATAGGCATATCCATTGTTGTTGGATGGGCTTACCTACTTGGTATCACATTTGCAGTGACTGATATCCCTAGCCTGTTGAAGCACTGACAATGATGCTGGTGGTTATGCCATTGCGGAAGTTTTCTACCAAGCTTTCAAGAGTAGATATGGCAGTGGGGTTGGGGGCATTATATGTCTGGGAGTGGTTGGTGTTGCCATATTTTTCTGTGGCATGAGTTCTATGACAAGTAACTCCAGGTAAAAGCTTTCTTTTATCTGTCAAGTATCTGAATTTATTTTGGGTGGTTTAATTCCTTGGATCCTTTATAAGCTGCTAAGCGCTGTTGTCAAATCTTAGGATGGCCTATGCATTCTCAAGAGACGGAGCTATGCCCTTTTCATCATTATGGCATGAAGTGAACAAGCAAGACGTCCCACTATATGCAGTTTGGCTCTCTGCATTTGTCTCATTCTGCATGGCATTGCCGGTACGTATGATTTTTAAGAGAGAGGGAGCACCATTGTGAATATGTTTAGAAGCACAATTATAATTTTGGTGGAGCCAAGCGTGATACAAAAAAATTTCTACATTTAATGGCTTCCTCTATGAATCATTAGTTAATGAATCCTTCAGAATGGTTGTTTTCCATATTGTTGATTATTTTCGTATCTGTTGCAGTCTCTTGGAAGTTTAGTGGCATTTCAAGCAATGGTATCAATTGCAACCATTGGACTCTATATTGCCTATGCACTACCAATCTTCTTTAGGGTGACATTGGCCCGCAAAACTTTTGTTCCAGGACCCTTCAACTTGGGCAGATATGGAATCCTTGTGGGCTGGATTGCTGTTCTTTGGGTATCAACAATCTCTGTCCTTTTCTCTTTGCCTGTAGCATATCCTGTTACTAAGGACACACTCAACTACACTCCTGTGGCTGTTGGTGGCCTTTTTATCCTCACTGTGTCAACTTGGATTATCAATGCTCGGCATTGGTTTAAAGGTCCCATCACAAACATAGATATCTGAAACAAAAAGCACTTACACGTTGATTCACAATTCTCGGAATCTTGAATGACACATGGGTGTAATGCTATCTTCTGCTTCCAAAATTATTTTCTTCCAATTGCTGAAACAGTGACTGGTAAATTGGGTTCTGCGTTACAGCCATGGAGTACATCAGGAATTAGCAATTAAGGTGTTCTTGATTTTCTTTTCTTAAGTGTTCTTCATTTAATTCTCCGAATGGGATTTGAAGAAATTTGGGAGAAGCATCAATTTGTTCTTTGGTCAAAAGAAGTTTTCACAAAATATGAAGTTTTTGTATTTTCTTCCATTGTTTTTTAGTACTTGGATTTAAGTTATTAACCATTTATACTTTTGTATTCACATACATCATTTACAAGATATAAATGTATATATTAACAGGGACTAGAAAAGACAATGCAAAATAATTGGATATTCCTTTGGATCTTGTAAATTTTCTGTTGTATTTACTACTACATTGTATTATGTAGAATGACTAATTGAACCTGATTGTAATAAAACCATTAATACTGCAACTTTCTTATGGGAGGGATTTGAATGCTCTAATCTTCTGTGTGCAATGGTGGTCAAATGGCTAAGGAGTTAAAGTATCCCATGATACCATATGATACTAGCCGATATGTATCTATATTTGACACAATCGATACGATACATCTCGATACGTTCCCTTTATTGAATTGCACTAAAATATATTTTTGGAATGATACAATTCTCAATACAGGACGATAGGTCTTTTAAAATCACATGACCAATACGATACTCTATAATGATACTACTTTACACCTTGCAAATGCCTTGTTTATTTATATTGGAAAGAAGTAGCTCACTGAAAATATTAGTGAACTGTTAGGAGGGGTTTACTCTTTGGTAGCATTTTTGTGGTTTTCTGAGTTAATTTCTTAGATTTGAGAGGGGCCACCTTTTCAAATTCAAGAGCAGCCTTCTTGCATTTATCCTCATTTATTACATTGTGAGGAAATGTGAGTGGTTGAGAATTTCAGAACAACTCATGATGTTCCATTTTTGGGAGATCATCAGCTGCAGTTACAGGACAATGAAGAACCCTTTGAATCAACCATCTTAGATTTCCATTTTAAAAAATGTTGCTTTTGTAAAACAAAGAATATAGATTACTAATAATGTGGAGTCAAGAAAAGAATAATTGTAGTAAATACAAATATAAATATCAATGAAGTGTGAGTTGCATTCCCTACAAATGGGTGAATAGAGTATACATCCTCCCCACTCAGCTACCGGTCCTCTCATCCCTCCACCCTCACACAAACATATTGTGAGAGTGAGAGGATAGGTGAACAACCTGCCTAGATGGAGAGGAATTGGACTTGGGTGGACAAGGGTTAGAATCTACAACTCTCTACGCCAATATTTAATTATCAATGAAGGCCTAGGGCTGCAAAAAAGTACTATATTTAAATGAGAGAGTCTCGGAGTATCTAAGATAAAACTTATGGTACGAGTTACAATGTTTTCAGTTGAGAGTTACAAAGTGCTACATATTGGACGATACAATTTGAAACAATATGATATGACAATATGTATCAAAGGTATATTCATACATGTTCATCAATAACTAACCAGTTCAAAAGGGGAAATTTTGGGGAAATTTTCAGCGTAACACCCTAAGTTACTCTCTAAAATTAATGTCATCCCCTGAGTTGAATAATACATCAATCGTATCCCCTATTACTAATACTATTAGTCTCAGTTAATGCTTATATTCTAAGAGAAGAAGAAGAAAAGGGGAAAAGAATCTTTAGGAAGAATGTGAATCATGTAAATAAAACATACAAAAATAAAAAAGAAATGGTTACACAC
This sequence comes from Hakea prostrata, assembly GCF_041222555.1. Classification (NCBI taxonomy): domain Eukaryota; kingdom Viridiplantae; phylum Streptophyta; class Magnoliopsida; order Proteales; family Proteaceae; genus Hakea; species Hakea prostrata. The sequence continues at coordinate 25,330,114 of NC_142610.1, forward strand.
ATAAGTAGACGAAGACAATGATGAATACACCGTAGAGTTTTTTGTTCAAGGTATTCTTGTCTTTTTAAAATATTTAATTTGCTTTAACTGTAATTTTCTTATGGCTGGGGATGTCGTTGATATATTTTTGAGCAAATTTTTCAGTAGTGATAATTAGGTAAGTCAGGGGGAGAAATTAATTTTAGAGGGTATGGGGTGGCTCTGAAAATTTCACAGAAGTAAGGTTTCTTTGCATAGGCGGAGCCAACTCTCGAGATCTTTCTCGCTATGAGTTGCAGCCTTGCAGGGTAGTGGCCGCCTACCCTTCAGCTGCGGTTCGGTGACTTCTCCAACAGTAGAAAGTATAGCCGTCTCGTCCTCGTCCTCGTCTTCTCTGCTCTTCTACTTCTTCATCTTCGCCCCCTCTCCCTTCTGCTCTCTTTCTTCCTCCTCCTGCAACCCCACCCCCCACCCGTCCTAGTAGGCTGCCACAGCTTTCTCCAGCGTTCAAGGACAGAACCCCATTTCAGGGTTTCCTCCCAGATATCTCCAGGTGAAACGTGAAATCGCAATCATATGTCTATGCATTATTAGTAATACAAATCTGAATTTTGTCACTTTCGTTGTAATTTTTTGTTTCTCCGGTTTGGTGGTTTGAGGTCTCTAATGTGATTAGGTACTAGGATGCAATGGCTTCCATGGTAATTAATACGGTTTGGTGGTTAGAAATTGGTCTATTCTTTTTTTACGGGAGGGAATTCTTGTCTGTTAATGTTATTCAGAAATCTGTGTGATTAACCTGAATTCCTGCTTGTGATTAACCTGAATTGCTGCTTTTAATGTTTATCTATTTCTTAGTTTTATTGTGATCCTTTTTCCCTGTTTCAGTCCATCAATTGGTAGAGTCAATTTACTGGGTTTTGAAAACCAATAGCAAAGGATATTTGATTGTGATAGAAAGTAAAGAAACCAAGACCAATCGGACCGGTAGTTGATTGGTTTATCCATGAATAGGGTGATGAAGAAAACAAAGGAGTATATTTGCAGGGCGCTGGTTACTGTTGTTGATTACCTGGGAAGTGTTTTCACGAATCTTGAATTTAGGCTTTCCAAGAGTAATGTGTTCCTGAGACAGAACTTTGAATTGATTGTTTAAAACAGGTCTGTGTCATCTGTCTACCAAAAAAATTATCATTTAGTCACTACATGTTACAAAAGGGGTGGGGGCGGGACACAGGTGAAGTGTTCATTTTTACAATATTGGTTGTGTTTATGTGTCACTGGACTTGAATGAATGTGTGTTTAGAATTAGATCTTTCATAAGTATAATGAATAAACTTTGATCTAAAAAGGTGTCATATCTTCTTGTTGGTTATGAATGATCATTTATTAGTTATATCTATTCTTATGTTTAAATTAGACAATTTCCGTACATACTTCGTTCATTTCCATTCAGTTGCACACCCATTGACACCTATCTACATTACGATATGATACGATATGAAGTAATGTCTCTTAAAATCGATGCATTAAACCTTTACCTTAACTCTAGTGCATGTGAAGTTCTTTGTCATCTTCTCTATCTCCGTTGACCAGTCCACTGAAATCAGTTTATTGCAGCGGTTCATCTCTCGTCCATCTATTTTGTCTCAGTGTTTCTTGCTTTTAAGGACTGTGTAGGCGTCTCAGCATGACTTGATCCCTCCCTTCATATCTTCTCTGTATTAACCTGAGGTGAGTTAAATTCTTTTTGTTTTCATATTTTCACTGAAATTTATTATAGGGATTCTTCTATATTTCTATGTTCATACGTATATCTTTTAATAAATTGAATCTGCCTTCCTGAAATTAATCAATGTCGTATTTGGGAGTCTGAGTGCAATAGAAAAAGGGAACAAGCAGAAGCCTCTACTCTGTTTTTCAATGAAACTTCAATCATTACTGTGCCTTCTTGATGGCATGGAAATCTTTAATTCAATATGATTTTTTTTTTTGGAGGGGGGATCTGTATTACTTATGGTCCTTTATTTTCCAAATAAACTGAACTACAGACCTTACAAAGCTGGTGGGCTTTCAGCATTTGGTTTTCGTGAGTAAAAGGGGTAATTTTCTGTTTCAGATGTGTATTTAGTTTGTCTCAGGACCATTTTGGGATTAAAAAAGATAACAGAATGTTCAGTGGGTGGTATAGAACAGAAAAATAGTGATTGACGATATAATGCTAACAGTAACTAGATTGGTGTCCACGTTGACAGCTATTTCATGTTGTTCTCAAGATCACTTATCATGAATTGCCTGCAGATTATAAATTCAGCTAGTTCAGCTCTTCATATTAACATATGGTCGTTTCCCTATCTTAAATTATCGAGCTGAACTTTGACAACATCTCATGGGGAATCTGGGCCTGCCAGTGTAGTTGGGGTATTCAGAAATCATTTAAGGTATTACTATCTTTGAATTTTCAGGTTGTTTTGAGATGTGTGACTCATTTATATTTGAATGAGTGGCAGTACTCAAGGGCTTAAGGGTTTCCCCTTCAATGGGTTTTCAGGGTAACATTGTCTAAGTTATATGGTTGTTGAGGTCAAATAGGGTAGGGCTATGGAGACACTTGACACACTAGGAATACCTAGATTTTTTTTCTCTCTTCAATATTGGTTATGATCAACTAATGGGGTGGTTGATGTCTGCTGGCAGACATCTTTTGATTCCTCTTTGAAGTTAGCAAATCTTATTTTTCAATCATTTTGGTGTTTTTGTAGCATGGGGTTCCCGGGTTTTTCATTGTTGTTTGCTGTCTTTACAGATATTCTCATCGTTCTCTCCTATACTTGCCAATTCAGTTTTCGACCAGAATTAGAACTGGCCAGGTCAATCCAAAGGGATATATCAAATTCATGGACTTTCTTACTGTAATAATGCTTCTTGACATGCACACTTTTCTTGCTTGAGAGAAATCTTTGTCACATTAAAATCTTTATTATCGTATCCTCACATGTCCTTCATTATTCTGTTTCACATGTGGAATAAGTTATACTTCACTGGATGCATAGGGATTTGGGTGTGCCTCTATTATAAGGTAGAAAGATTTGCTTTTTGTGTGCATATGCAATAATTGTTGGCTGAAATGATCATGATCCTAGAATTGATGTTTCTTCCTATTCAAAAGTATTTGGGGAAGTTTCTACTTTTGTTTTACAGTTCTGGAAAGAGAAACAAACTCAATGACCCAAGTGCTAGTTGCCTTGGATATGAAAGATGATATCAATTTACTATTTGGAGTTTTTTACATGTCACCCATTACAATGGGGTGAAACTCTGGGTTCTCCAATATAATGGCTTAAATTACATGGCATCTACTTGCTAAATTACAAGGTGCCCACTGTTAGGCTTTTAACCTAGATCCTATTAAGTGAGGTGTCAAATGACCATAATGCCCTTTAGGTTTAAAATGACATAACTACCCTCATTTAATATTCTCCCATACCCAACCCTTAGGTGGTCTCTTCACCCATCTTCTCCCTACACCTTGCCGGAAATTGCCCACAACCACCACCGGAAACCACTCCACCCCCTCCCCTTGCCCATGACCACCGCCCCCAACTTCCCCTGCCAAAAATACCCACCCAAAACCCTGATGCAGCCACAAATTTCTCCCATTTTGGAATTGAACAAGAACCAAAGTATTTGGATTGGTGGGTTTGCTGGATATTATGAGCTTGATGGGTTTAAGACTTCCCAATGACAAGTCGAAAATGGGCAAGGGCACAAGATCTGGGTCTGTTGAGAAATTGAAGAAAAATTCTTCAAGATGAAATAAGTTTGCTGTTCAGTTGTTTCGAATGAGGTTGACCACCGCTTAAGAAGAACATGAGATCGATCAGTTCTGAGATTCACTCAATCGGGTAATCATCATCATAAAAAAAATTGTGTATATGTATCCCAGATTCTTCCGCAATCTGGAGATCACTTGAGGCAGGTTCACATTCATATCCCATATCATAAAGGTCAGATGGACTGTTGTTGAATCATTCTGTGACTTGCTGTTGTACAATAATGAGGATCAGATCAGCAGAGTTTTGCTAGTTTCTTTCTTCTTCTTCTTTTTTTTCCTAGTAGAAAGTTTTGCTACTTTGTCCATCAAATACTATGGCTAGGGCTAGACCTATTAAAGAGTTAAAAAGAATTGAGCTTTCTGTTTCTGAAAGTTGATCCCTTTTGTAAGTTATCAATGGGTGGAGTATTTCAGTTGTTCATCTTCATTTCTCATCTGTTTTTTCATGAAATCTTTCTTAGGCAAATAAAATATTTTCCTGGTATGGCCAGAGAAATCCGTGGCTGCATCAGGCCATGTACTAAATGGGGTTTCTGATCGGTCTAGGGTTTTGGGTGGGTGATTTCAGGCACGGGAAGGTGGGAGCAGTAGTCGCCGGCAGGGGGAGGGGCTGGGGTAGTTTCCAGCGGCGGTGGTGGGCAGTTTCTGGTGAAGTGTAGCGCCTAAGGGTTGGGTATGGGAGGGTATTAAATGGGGTAATTATATCATTTTAAACCCAGAGGGCGTTATGGTCATTTTGCACCTCACTTATCAGAATTTAGGTTAAAAGTCTAACAGTGGGTAACTTGTATTTAGCAAATGGGTACCATGTAATTTAAGCCACTCTAGTGGGGAGCCCAGAGTTTCACCCCGTTATAGTGGGTGACATGTAAAAACTCTATTATTTATTATAAGTTGACCAAGCATAAAAGTATTCTTCTAACAAGTTTGGTGAAAACTAGAAGAATCCAGTGAAGCTGAAGTAGTTTTCAGGAAGCTGATTCCTTTGTCAGAGGCCATGGTTAAATTGGATGATACTCTATAATATCGAGGTCTTCTGTTTGAGACCAGTTTTTGCCATCATCACACTTTCATCAGAACTAGTAAGAAGTTATAATAGTTAGAACTCTATGTTTTAAATATTGTTGGCATTTTTATGTTGCTTGCTGTTTTGGTTTTGAAGTATTGCTGCTAGGTATTCTTCGTGATTTCCTAAAGAGTTCCCTCATTTTTTATCACTTTGTTAAATGAAAAGGGCATTGCTGAATGCTATTGTCTTCTGAAGAAGTTCCATTGTCCTTGATTATAATTTGGTTAAGAAGAAAACCGACCTCTTGAGGCCACCATTCAGCCTCCCAGATGGCTTATCTATTTTATAGCTCTGTTGGATCTATGGTTTGTTGACTAAAAAAATGGAAAACAGTTCTATACTGCAGGGGTCAGAAATGGCAATTAGCTTTGCCAGATCATTGAAATACATAATCTCCAAGGAGGCATTTAGAACAGTGAGCTGTAGAACATTTGCTGCTGCTGGTGGAAAAGCAAAGAAAGGCTCAAAAGGAGGTGCGGCTGGTGATGCTCCAAAGGCTTCTATACTTAGCAAAGAGGTAAAATCCACCACCGTTGTTGGCGCTAATATACTCAAGGATGGGGTAGACCCTAAGATCATGGCAGATTCTGAATACCCTGATTGGTTGTGGCACCTGTTAGATAAGAAGCCAGCATTGAGTGAACTTAGGAGGAAGAATGTGGAAACTCTTCCATATGAAGAACTCAAGCGTTTTGTTAAGCTGGATAATCGAGCCCGGATCAAAGACAATAACTCTGTCAAAGCCAAGAACTGATGAGACCTTTATTTTTCTTGCTTTCGCCAACCCTGTTCTTAAGTGAATTTACCATTTTTTATGTATTCACCTAAATTACAACTTACAAATGAGTCCATGGGTCAACTGTTAAGTGAGTTTGTGTGCTCTCAAGCTTAGAGCATAAACCCCAGACAAGGATGGAAAAAAAACTTGAGAACCAAATTGAAGGTCTCTTTATTTGTTGAATCGTGGGATTACATTGCATGTTAAGGAAGGAGTGGAGAAAATTTTCGATAGCTTGTATTTTTATTTATTATCTGCTTCAAAGATTGTAATTGGGACCAAGCTTGGTAAATAAATCTAGTTGTGCCATGCGGCATCTACATGGGTGGAAGAAGTTGACTGGGTAGATATGGTTCTGGAGTCCTGTTCGCATGTCAAATTTCTAGTTTTACATGCCTCAAATGAAGCATGGAAAATTATTGATAAGATTGTATGACCCTTGTGGTTGAAGTGTAATCCATTTTGCTAAATAGAAATTTTTATAAGAGACAGGAATCAACTCAGGCAAATAGGGGGCAAACAGGAATCAACCCTCTCTCAAGCTATCTTTAGTGATTTTTTCTCCTGACAAGCAGTTTTATATATTGGGGTTAGAGGCATTACATAATAGGAGGGGTCAAGCCCCTTGTCCCCAGGGGATTCAAACATTGATCTCGTACTTGAGTCATCCCTTGGGTTTTGGAATAACGATGCTTCCAACGCTTTTCTTGTAGTCTACTCACATGTTTAGTAAAATCAGAGTTTGAATCACCTCTCTTAGTACGTAATGCTTTTCCACTACATTTTTTTTGTGTGGGTATATTTTTTAATTGATAAAATAATTTAGAGATGAATCCCATTTAGTTTTATATGGGCTTCACACAAAATATATAGTGAAAAAACACAGGAGTGCTCCCTTAATAAAGAAGTGATCCATAGTTGTAATATAGTGATGATCATGAGTCCGAAATTCTGTGCTCCCCTAACAACTGATGACCACGAATTACAAGGGGCCATAGGGTTAGGACAATGAAATTTATTTTTTAATATTTTATTACTTGTGAGTCCCACATAATTTGTAATTGTAAGACTGTCAAGCGAGATGATCAACACTCAGTGCCGCTCACCTCACCTTGAGTGTTTCCCGATGCTTTCTTTCATCACAAATTTGACTGGGACCCGCCGGTAGTTTTATTTTAAATATATTTTTTTTATTACTTGTAGAGCCACCTGAATTTGTGGTGAAAAAGCATGTTCCGACCTAACCGAACCAAATATCAAGTGTTCAAACAAAAGAATAATTGACTAAGGTGACTACAATCTCAGCCCTACGATTGGGATATTCTTCTGGCCCTCAATTCAATCGACCAAACTCGGCACGGGACAACCTCATTTCGGCATATTGGAAGCCGTCTTTCAGACTTCTTGGCCGACGTGTCTGAACATAATTGGGTCAACTGGCTAAACGTCTGGATCACTTGCCAGGTCTAGGTGCCACTTTCCACATCAGAAAAGTTCACGCTTGCAATTGGACACGTCAGACAAAAAAGTTACTATGCAAGGATAGAGTGACAAGACTACAATTAAACTAAAAATTGAGTGAGAACTGAAACTGAAACTAGCTGAAGCTAAAAACAGAGCTGAGTCTTCCTGTTTGAAGCTGTCTGTTGATGGCGATATTTGCTCAACTCTTTATTTAGATTTCTTTAAATTCACTTTTCTTCTTCCCCATTTTGCCGGATGCTCTGTCAATTCTTTTTAGAAAGGATATTTGTTTGATCGGACCGTTTCCCTGAAGAACAAAAAGAAAGGTAAGCAATTTCTTCTTTGGAGCTAGAATTAGTGATATTGATTTATTTTAGAAAGAAAGAGAAATCAGAAGGCGTAGCATAGTCATTGGTTCATTTTTTGTTTTGAAAATTTTTGTTCTTAGATTTCCATTGAAGTTTCAAATTTCTAGTTGGAAATGTGATCTTTGTTCAGGATCCTTTGCCTCTTCATGCTTTGGATTCTCGATCAGCCATCTATAAATGAAAATAATGCTGTCACCTATGGGTCTGGACATGTCAGTATCTTGCTAAATTTATCTTAATTTCAATATTCACAGCTTCAATTTGAATTTGGAGTGCAGCAGCAACCAATTCTGAGTTTTTTACTTGAGGTTAGTATTAGTAATTAAAAAAAAAAAAAAAAAAACAAAAATGGAGAAATCCTGTGAAATTTGTGCACAATCAAGATCAGTTGTTTACTGTGAGGCAGATGCAGCACATCTTTGCCTTCCTTGTGATGCACGGGCTCATTCAGCAAATGCTTTGTCCCAACGACATTATCGTTCCCTTTTCTGTGAAGGTTGTCGAAAACAACCAGCATCTGTTCGATGCTGGGTTCGCCGAATGTTTATGTGTCACGGGTGTGATGATAACCTGCAAGAATCCTCTGCTCAGCAGAGAAAACTAGTGATGAGTAGTTACAGGGGTTGTCCTTCTGCTAGGGACTTCGCTTTCTTATGGGGCTATGACTGGAATGAACAGTGGGCAAATGGTTCTCAGGATATTGCTGTGTCTGCTTCATCTGGTTATTTTGCTCCAAGTGCATCAAATTTAAATGGTTCGAGCCCATGGATTGATGGATCTTCTTTAACATCTGATGCAAACTCCACAAAACCTATCTTCGGAGTAGATGATGAAGTGGGTTCAAGTAATTTAGGGAACAAGGTAGGCATGAGTTGCTTCTCCCAATGATTTTTCAGTCTTTGAGTGTTTTCTTACTTAGAACGTATCTGTAACCTAATTCACTTTATTTGTCTATTGAATTAAACAATACTGATGCATTATCATTGGTCAGAGGTTTCATGATGTTTCTCTTATTTGTTAGATGGGGGATTTTAAGTATGGGTGACTGCATTAATAACTAAAAATTTTGATGCTCCAATGGATGTGAATACAGTTAGCACTGAAAAGGGAAGCAGATACATGATGGGATCCCAGATATTGAGAAAGTCCCCAATCTTTATACCAAATCTTCCACTTCCTGATTTATTGTATTTAGATAACTAGAATTACTAGTTTCCTATGACATAAACATTGTAAGTGATATTCAGGTTCATCACGGAAATGGTCGGATCAAAATTTTAAATTTTGTAGGATGATCTCTTCAAAACCAGATTTATCCCATTTCTATACCATTCTGTCCAACTGTCAGAATTGCCACATAACCCAGCTATGTTGAGAAAAATTGGTGAGCCACCTAATCAGGATGGCCTGTCCAGATGAAATTGTCATTAGCCTCTTCTTAAAAGGCTGAAAAGAGATACTTGGGAAACAATAAAAGATCTCACCTTGTCATTGTTCTATTTGCTTGTAATCCTGTTTTCGTTAATTTTGTAATTACCGACTATCCATTCTTGAATTCATCCATTGCTTTTGGTAAAACCTCCCTGTTGAGGGTATCAAAGTATGCCATTCTATTTTGCTTGTTCTGCGATATCCTAAGCTTTTGTAAATTCTTGGTTACAGGAGGGAGTCATGCTTTAATAAAATTTATGAGTTCAAAAATGATTTTGATAAAACAGAATTGCATATGGGTGCCCTTTTTGAAGAACTTCTCTAGGTTTTAGTTGACAGTCCTAATTGTCCAATGCATAAACTTCAATTCTTAGGGACCTTAATTGACTCCATACAGATGAGTTCTGTGGTTACAGTTTTTGGAATAAGAATTCCAGAGGTCTTACTCCACAACTTGTAGAAATTTTAAAGGGGGCTCTATTTTTTTTAATTGCCAAATGCTGGAGCCTTGTGCACTGAATATAATGTTGAACACATTACATCTTTTATTATTTCCTACTCATCAACCTTCTTTTTGGTCATTTCATACATTACCATTACAATGAAGACAGAGCATGTTTCATGCTCATTATAGTGAACATTATTCATTTTTACTGATATCTGAGTCCAGTAAATGTTGCTCATATTTCATGCAAGTCAACTGCAGCCAGATAGCGACTTGGTTCTGCAACAGATTTTTGAACTGGAAAGGCTTCAATTAAGTGGTGGAAATAATCAGTCCTCTTTGATACATAGTGACTTGAAACCTGACAAAAATTTGGCAAAAGATACTATATATATGACTCAAGATAATACTTCAGTGAAGCTCTCTGAAGATCTTGATCAGCATCATCGACATCCTCAAGGTCTTGGAGCTGATCTTCAAACGAAAAGAATGTATCATGAGCTGGTGCAGCCTTTCCATTTACCCTTCTCTCAAATGGAGCTTCTAAACTCTTCCTCAAATTCTGAAATTCCATTGCATGGTGACACCTGCTGGCAGAGAAAAATTCCTGCTCAGACTAACCAGGTATGGTAATTATTATTGGATTCTTTGAGGAAAGGGGAGAAAAGAATCAAAGTTCACATCTTGTATTGGGAAGTATTAGAATGTCTCAAAATTTTCCATGATCAAGAAATACTAGTTGGAACCATAAAAACTTCTCATATGCAATCTTGGTGTTTATTGTTTTGGTTCTTATATTATCGGCATAGTTCAATATTTTTCTTAACTATGACTTTGTTCTATGTAATTACCAAGTCTGAAAAAAAAAAATCAAATAATTATATGACCTTCATTTGTAATAGGAGAAAAATTAAAAGTAGTTACTGTATAAATCATGTTTTGGGAAGAATATTCTCATCAAACCTGAGCAAAGATGTTAACATCATAAATGGAGATACAAGTTGATGTTGGATGCAGAATAGCAATTTGTATCAATATTTACTCTTTTTTTTTATTTTGATATTGGTATTGGTATTGTACACCACATCCCACAAATACTGGTTATTTTCCTTGAGTCTGTAATCTTAACTCCCGAGAGTTTCGTCATTACCTACTAACACACACATCTATAAAACCAAACTTTGCAGACTCTAACCTTTCTAATCTACTTCTACTAGATTTGATGAGCTGTCATGAGTAAGGAATTACGGATGACAAATTCAAACTCTCCTCCACCCCACCTCACCACACACACACATTCACACACACACACAAGGCTAAATTTTGAAAAAAAAATTCTTCTTGTCATTGTGATCTGTATTTCCTCTTTCTTTTTTGTTCTCTGTTATGACCCGACACCAGAGTGATAGAAGCCAACTTCATCTACCTAATAGATTATTCATAATTATATAACATTTTTCTTTCAAAGCTGTCTAGGGGATTGAATTTTTATGGTGTTCTTTTCCATCTTGCCATGTAGTAATATAATTTCAACCATCTGAGATCCTTTCTTTTACTAGTGCAGGAGTGGTCTCACAATATGCAGGACATTGGAACTTGTGAAGAAATTGACTGCAATGATGGTTTTAATATTCCAGATGTTGATCCCACATTCCAAAACTATGATGAACTTTTTGGAGTTGATCAAGATCGTACTAGATCAGCATTTCCTGCAACAGATACTGCTTGTTCCTTGCCAGAGAATGATGTATCCATTGAAAGAACAGAAAATGGTTACACAAGGGCAGTGGAGGTTAATTACCATCTCTTATTTCTACAGATCAGGATATATAGGACAAGTCTCCCCACTCCAGGGCAGGGTAATTAGAGTCTAAAACCAACATGAATTGAATCGCAATTGAGACAGTGTGAACAGATCTAAGTGATGCTAATGTACTGTTAACTATGAAAGCACAAGATCCAAGGAGAAATACATGTGAAAAAATTGACTTCCCAACATATTAACCAATGTTACAATGCGTTGGTTAATATATGACTCAATCAAAGGAATGAGACATCTTTTACACTGAGAGGTGGGAGGGCAGCAGAATCCAAACATTTAGCCAAAGAATATCAAACAATTGACTCATAAATGGTAAATAAGTCCCAACTTTACTATTCTTTCTCTGAAAATTTTCTTTCTTTTTCTCAATTTAACCTTTTAGCTGCCATGCATTTGTAGGGCATTTGAAACTTCAGAATGTTGGATGCACTGAGGTATTTATTTCAAATTGTGCTGGTTTCATTGTCTAGTGTCAAACACAAGAGTTAAACATGTCTAAGATTGTAAGTAGGATAGAAAACCCACCTCTCATGCAACCCCTCCTCCTCAAAAAAAAAAGAAGGATAAGAAAAAGGGAGTGTATAAAGATATTTAACAGGAAACTCTCTGGGAAACACGTGGGTTAAAGAAATGAAAAGATACTGAAATCTGTATTGCCATGTAGAAACATAATATGTGGCATAAGGTGATTAAAAATTATAATTATGATTGTTGAAATTAAGAGTTGTTTGAACTTTGAAGCACTAGCATGATAGATTATGTTGGAGGACAAGACAATAGGAGAAAATGCTTGGTAAGGTGTACCCAGTCAACATAGATTGATGCACACTTCTCTGTTCATGGCCATTTGAAGATTTCTCTTTATTTTTTTGAGTATGTCACAAGTTTGCGAACATCCTTGCTAAGGTTAGGCACGTGTATTTTCTAAGTTTCTCCAATTGCTGGCTCACTACAGGGGTAAGGTTGCCAATAGTTGTTCTTTGTATCTCTTCAGTTTAATGCTATTTTTTAATTTTTGGGTCCAAGTGTAGAGCTTCTTATAATTTGGTTCTTCTTCTGTTTTGTCAGGATGACTCAGCTGCTCTGTCAATTTATTTTACTCAGTCGTCTGTTGAAGACAAAGAAATCGGTCCCTCCGATCAAGCTAATCACTTTGCAGGAAGTATAGATTATGCTCAGACACTCTGTCCATCCTACTCTAGTTTGCCATTCTCTCTTTCAAGACCCAGTATCGAAAGCAGTGTTTTTGACTATCTTGATAGTGGAATTTCACCTAGCATGAAGAAACGTGACCCACCATGGAACTCTCCAGAACTAGATAATGCCCACTCTGAAGCAAGAGAAAATGCCCACTCTGAAGCAAGAGAAAATGCCATGATTAGGTACAAGGAGAAGAAGAAGGCTCGGATGTAAGTTCCACGTATCTCTTTAGTCCCTTCTTTCGAAGCTGATAACATGTGCTGCACATAAAAGTTGTTCAAGTTAAACTACATTTATGAGGCTTTTCCCTGATTCTCTATCCATTTTTTGTAGCTTAATCTAACTTATAGTCTATTTGTGAAATTTTTAGTTTTAGGCACCAGTATTATATGGTTTCTTGGACTTGAGGTCAAAAGATGAAAAAAAAAAATATATATATATATATATATATATATAATATAACACAGGCATCTCAAGATGATTATCCACCATAACTTTTTTGTCCTGAGATCAATGGTAAAAAGATAAAAGAAAGATATATATATATATATAAAACAATACCTTCATATGACCAATAGGATTCAAACAATGAAACTCAAATCAAATGCTTGCTCCTACATCTACAAGAATCAGCATACCAAGACATGAACAAATTATGCAATAATATATGCAGATAATAAACTAAGAATGTAATCTGATCAATGACTTTGAGAAAATTCAAAATCTTCTTGGTAAAATATTTTTGTGCTAGATCCTGGAGGTTTTTTGTGTTTCAGGAAGTAGGCTTCTGGGCCTCCGGCACTAATACTGCTGGAAGTTTTCCAGCAAGTGTGCTATTATCTGATGTCATGCAGGCTGGTTGGCACCCAAAGCTAAGTGGAGATGCAATCCACTTCCACCTTTAGTCATGTGGTGAACTTTTGGTCCAATTCTGATTTTGCCACATGCTAATGTAATGCTTCTTTCTGAAGTACTTGAAACATTTGGAGACAAAAGGGGAGATCCCTAAACATGTTAAACCATTAAAATTTCCATGTAGCCTATCAAGTGAGTCCTGGATTTGTCTAAGAATCAAAACAACAATCATCCTTTACATTTCATGAATAGCTGTTAGCTCCAGAACCTTTTCCTTTTTTCATGTTTTATGACATGGATAGGAAGTATACGATGCATGGCCACAGAAACACAGCACTGTTTGGTCAGAAAGCTGCTTTCCAGAACCATGAACAAGAGCATCTATAACCCAGAATTTGTACATGATTGATGTCTCATTTGCATTTAATGATTATAGGTTCTTATTCTGGTTCTTATGCCCACAGGTCCAAACTACTTGTTTTCCCCCATCTGGTATATCCATTAGTACAGAACTTAAGGGTGTATATCTTGCTACAACTTGATTAGCTATAACCTGAAGGAAAGACATGTCTCTTTAATAGAGAGTGAGGATTTCAGACACAAACCCAGATATGTGGAATAGAGCTGAAATCAGAAGCATAAAGCATTTTTCCCTTGCACATTTTTTCATGTAAATGGAGCGGTTATATTCTTTGTGAACACACATTTTTGTATTGCATTGCCCTATGTTTTTTTCGGTCAAAGCATTGCCCTATGTTTAGGTATGAGAAACATATCAGATATGCTTCTTGGAAAGCCAGAGCTGATGTATGGGAGAAAATAAAAGGCTGACTTGTCAAGGCAGAGGGACACGAGTCTGACTCTGCTAATATATTAACAAATTGTTAAAGGGTATGCCATCATTCTATATCAGCTATTCCTCTACATAATCAATATATTGGATTATGAGAGCTGGTCTTCAACAGTTTTGGCCCAATTCTTTTCTTCTGGCATATTTTTTTCTTTTTCTTCAGCATCGTGTGTGCAAAAGCGTTGCTATTGCTCTAAAATAAGAGCAAATAGCAATGTTATAGGCTTAGTATACAGTGTTAACTGAAGGCATATTGTTGCCTAGCAAGGAAGCTTTGGCCTAATTTCTTTTAAGAATATGGTTCAACTGCCCTGATAAATTCTACAGATCCTAGATCCTGTAATGTATATCTTGTTTTACCTACAGACAAACTCAAAACATTAACTTTGACATATCTGATTCCTCCATCTTGGAAAAGAATATGAAAGTACTGAAGATTAACAAGAAGGTTAAGATTTGCAGAGTTGGATTTCATCTTGGTCATCATTTTACCAATTTTCATGGTGTAAATACGTATTCTTCTGGTTCAGTGAAGAAAAGATTGCTTGGAGAACAAAGTCCAAACTTCGTCGTTGTCTTTTGCACCTCTGATACCTGCATACATGCAGATACTCTTACTGGCTTCTTATCTACTCTTCTAACACATTTTTTTCCCAACTTCTTAATGGACTATGGTTTCCTTCTTATCTCTCAGCAATTTTCTTCTTCATTGTTTATAAAATTATATGCTTACTGTTGTATACTCGTGAATTTCATGGAGTGATCTGCAGTAAGAGTGATGAGCTTAACATATGGATATGGATTTGCCTTGATGCATATCAACACATGTAGTGGCTATGATTCTATATGAAATCATCTGATTTTTCCTTGTGTGTTTCAGGTATGGAAAGTGAATCCAATTTGCTTCTCTAGAAACTTGAATTGATGCAGAAGTGAATGAGAAAGCTGATTTGTCAAGGCAGAGGGTATGAACTTGATGCAACTGATATCCAAGTCTGTTGAACAGTTGTTCCTTTATTAATTTCAGTCTTTTCTGTTTATAATCATTCTTAATAAAACCAATGCCAGCCTCTGCTGGTTCCATCATCTTATATGACTTAAATATCAAGCTTTTTCTGGTAGTTATTTGTTGGTTTATTAATGTGTGTTTTAAGTCATGAAGACTTGCTTTCATAAAGGCTCTACATTTTGAGCTTAACAAAGATATTCTTACTTCATTATCACTTGTGGTTTTGGCTAATTGCAACTAGGATTTCCAGAGTATTATATAATCTTCATTCTTCTTGTTTTCCTTCTTCATTCAAGATGAATGAGTGATCTAAAACCTATTCTCTGGTAAGTCACTAAGACTTGAAGCCAAGGAGAGGAATATGGCAATCTGTCTTTCCACTTTGAAAATGTGCACAAAGTCTCATGAGGTTAAAAAATATAGAACCTTGAAAGACACAGTTAGTCATGAAGGCTTGCATTCCCTCAGTTTAGGAGGAGGATTCCCTTATAGTCTACTTTATTAATACGCAGAAGTGGACTCCCTTTTAAATATGTGGTGGAGACATGTCGAGGTAGAGTGGCAGAAGGAGTTGTGACAGTGTAACTATGTAAGGACTTTCTTCCAAATGGAAGGAACAAAGCTCAACCCCTTGATGCTATTGTGCATGCTCTTATTGACTTTCGCACTAATGTAACAGCCAGATCATGATTTAAGTAGTAATCCTATCATTTTGTCGTACACGAAATTGACATGGCCTTCCCTGCTAAAACGGCTGCAAAATAATTTATACCACTAAAATAAATTAGTAAACACAAAGCTCCAAGTTTTCAGCCAACTGTAGAACATCATGAAAAATGTGCATACTCAATTCTTTTTTTTTCCAAAGACATTCTAATTATTTGCCACATTAATATCCAGAATAAGCACAGATTATTGTCAAATTAATGAGATACTCACGAGTTCAGAGTGATGCAGAAAAATTGTTTCGTGATCCAAAAGCCTTACATAGATTTGATGGGACAACCATAACTAACATATAGTTGGGTGTAGTTGTTTATGGTTATAGTTGTAATGAAGAAGCAACTATGCAAACACCAGCTGATGTTCTCTTTTATTATTCTAAAAAAAAAAAATGTTCTCATTTATTATATTTATTTTTAAAATAGCTTTTGAGCATGTCTTAAGTCCAAGTCATGAATAATGTATGATTAGAAAAATAACCAAACCACCATCACCACCACCTCCTAAACTTTCAGGACAAGCAACCACAATTCACGAATAACAACCGTGGCTGGTACCCCTCTTCTCTCTATTTGTTAAACTTGGAATCGGTCATGGAATCGGTGGTTGTTATACAAATCTCTATCAGATCCTAATTGACAACAATTTGGTTTAAGAACCTTTGATTTTTTATTTTTTTTCCTTCTTTCTTTTCATGATTTAATCCCAAAATCCCAAAATCAGTTGATTTGTTTTGATCCAAGTTGACTAATTCAGTAACTTGATCTCTCTGCCCTCTTATAGCATTCGGATGACAGAATCGGATCACTCGAATACACCGATTCAAAAGTGATATATCCCGATTCTTTTGTGAGTCGGATTGGTCTGTCTTCATAAACCCAGTTGAGGTTACACCGAGCTCAATTACAGCAACTTCTGTACCGATTTCCGATTGGATCTGTACTTGAATTCATCACACGGAGATGAACGACTCTAAACGATTGGTCATGCATCACATGGAGAAGGTTTCAACTCAAAGTTTAAGGACATGTGGATGGTGTGGTGGCCCTCATAACACAAGGTGGGTCCCCCCAACCAGATCTTCCAACACCAAACCTTTGGGACACCCCCTGGCCCACCTGGGTTGTTAGAACCAGCTTTAATAAACATTATGTGATATACAAGTTGCCCAGAAATTAAGCTAATCCAGAAACTATATACCATATATGATCATGACCTTGGTGCATGATGAAGTCAACGTCAAGTTCTTTTCTTATTGGAATATAAAGTCCACGTAAGCACGCCAATTTTGAACCAAAATTAAAACCCGGCCTTCAAACCAATCCGGTCCAAGCTATTTCACTTGAAATTGGATTCTAGACCGGTACCAAAGAAACGGGGATAGGGCACTTGCATAATTAGATGCCTGGTTTAGGGACAAAACTGGCAATTCCGAACTTATAGGTACATTCTCTGACAAGAGCTGTCATATGCGTGCACCATCATCATGCGACGTGCTTTTTGTTGCGATTTGGAGTTTTTTTTTGATTTGGAGATTTTTTACAGCTGCTTTCGTAGTTTTCATCTGCCTGTAAGAGTGTAAGGCCCATGTGATTTTTCAGAGATTTACCATAACGACCCTACTGCAGCTGCATCCTTTATAAAAAGTCTTGGGTATCTTTGGTAATTAACGTACTTCATCTTCGAGGTAATGCTAGGTGTAACCAATCATGTGACGTTAAATGGTTTGGAAACTTAACGCCGTCAAGCAACTTGGTGGGTCCATAAATGTTTGTCCGAAAATGTTCGTGGGCGCGTATTTCTGTTAGAACTTTTTTACTTTTAACGGTTTGAGATAATCCGACCCTGGTCTCCCTCGAAAAGAGCATGCTTCCCCTACAAACCTCTATATAAGCTAGGTCATCCCCTTCTCCGTTGAACTCTGCTGCCCCTCTTAAGGCTTTTCAGAACTGCGGAAAAACAGAGACAGCTTACTCTGCGCGCAGATAAGAGTGTAAGACAAGCTTCTTGCATAAATTCTTGAATTCATCGGTGATCACTGGAAAGATCATGAGGAATCGGTGGAGACTATCCTCCACAGACTCATTTTGATCTTTCCTGTGATCTCTCAAGTTCAGATAGACTGTTGTTTTCGTTTTTAGGGCGATGTTTCAGTTTTAAACTAGAGTATCTGTTCATATTAGCTAGTGTCGACGACGACGTACGGTTTACATGCAGATTTGATGTTTAATGCTTGATTTCTTGTAAATTTTAGGTTTCTGCTCAAGATTTATAGAAATTGTTGATTTCTTGTAATGCTGCATTGCATTTTCTCGACTAGAAAATTATTGAGACATTCGAAGGAAATCAGATCCACGAATGTTGCTTGCGAATTGGTTGTCTTTCTTGTCTTTTTCATTTTTTCCCCCTGCTTTGCAGCTATCAATAAAAATGCAGAAAGATAAATCTCCAACTGACGAAGGCATCAGTTCTTCAGCTTCACCAGAATCGCAAGATCAGCGGCTCCAGTCGCCTCATCAGCAATATGAGGGCATCGGATTTACCTCGCTCTGCTCATCTTCATTCCCAACGAAAGCAACTTTCTCGAACTCCGCCAGTCCCTCTGGTTGCTCGTCCGACGAAGACAAGATTGAAGCAGCAACAGATTATCGCCTTTACCTTGCTCGTGTCAGCTTGGAGTACGATCAACTGGTTGGTAGGTACCGCATAAGCAAGAGTCATCTTCATGAGGCACTCAAAGAAGCAGAAGCTCTTCGGCGAGAAAACGCACAACTCCGAATTGCGTACAGAGATTTGTCCAACCGATTGAGACTCTTAACAGAGCCATCCCCTGAGAACCTCTTCATCCCCACTCCTTTTCCTTCCTCATCGATCATTGAAGATTTTCGTCGTCTCTGTCTCGGTGATCATAACACTGTCGCAGGTCGCGTATCAGGTGAACTTCTGGACGTTAGTCCAACTAGTGTCATTGGAAATAATCCATTCGACAGAAGAAACTTGGATCGGGTTTCGATTCCAAAGAGCATATCAATTCGTTCCAGTGGTTACTTGAAACTGAATCAAACGAATGGGACCAATGGATCATCAAGTAGCACCAGCCGCCTTCGAGTTTCTACTCCAGTCGACGGTGGTACGGTAAGAACTCCATTACCTTTAATTATTCAATTAATTTATTTATTCATTTTCGTGGACTAGAATTAGGCGAACTTTATTCAATAATTTCTTTGGGTAAAGACCAGGCAACATTTATTAAAATGCTAATATACAGGATTTCTACTCCTTATTTACTGAAAAACTGAAAAGAAATGCCTAAATTGGAGAACTCTTTCCCTGGGTGTGATTGGGATGTGCAAAATTATTATTAGTTTATGCGGCGCGAGCTCGTAACTGTCTTTGCTTTCATTAAACCAATAATAATTATATGTGATACAGTTATTCTACACTGTCATAGATGGAAGTCCTTGTCTGCCCGTCCATTTCGGAGCAACGAAAAGTATCCTTCCGTATAGGCCCAGAACATGTTATAGTTACTCACGTTTGAAAACTTGGAAGAAATGATAATTATCTGCAAATCTTACACCATCAAATTCGTAACAGATTATGATAATCTATATCTACTGCTTAACTCTTGGCATGAAGCACTAAAATTGAAATGAAGAGTTAAACAGTACAATGTGAGCATAGTATCTTTTGTAAGAAGCAATTGCATGGTACGTCCTTAATTAACTAATTAATTTGTGTATGCAGGAGTTGGAGGCATTCAACCAAGGAATGTTCAAGACAGAATTGTGCAACAAATGGCAAGAGACTGGCACATGTCCTTACGGAGACCACTGCCAGTTTGCGCACGGCATCTCTGAGCTCCGCCCCGTGATTCGACACCCGCGCTATAAAACGGAGGTTTGCCGGATGGTTCTTGCCGGGGATATGTGCCCCTATGGCCACCGTTGCCACTTCCGTCACGCGCTCACAGAGGAGGAAAGGTTCATGGGCCCTGCTTTATAAGGAGCCTTCAAACGGATAGATAGATGGACAGAACATATATATCCAATGAAGAGATCATGTACGTGAATAGGTACACACATCAAAGAAACAATACAGCAGCAAGAGAATTGGGTTAGTAATTTCATTACTAGTGGAGATAATAAGAAGCCACGAAACATAAGGCTATGTGGCAATGCAGATGGATTTTTTTCTGAGTGATCGTGAGGTGAGAGAAAGTAACACTTCAGCCGACAGGTTGGAATTTTTCAATTACTTGTTCTTAATTAGTAACTCGCTTCAGCAGAAGGGTTAATAACTTAATATATAGACCAGTGCAAGGGTCTCCCCCTGATCAAATGGTTCTTTGATCTTCAATCATCTGATTAACACGCTCCTTCTGTGTTTACATCGGAGATGTCATCCTTGGTCCACCCGTGGAGCTCCATGTCATGGCACTCGTAAGCACAAACTAAAGAATCTCTGGTCAACGGAAGAACCAAAACCCCTTCACCTTGAATGCTGGCTCTGAGCCAATAACCAACATCTTTCCAAAAGCATATTTACGAGCCAAATCCATCCTTTGGAGAAAACCACCGATCTTGTTCGTGGTGACAAATGAAACAGTACTTTCATCATTGTACTTGTAATCACAAAACCAGAGAGAGTATCGACCCTCAGGGTCATACAAACCTTTAATGGCAACCTCACGGAAGTTGGTGTTGCTGTTTGATATTACTACAATAATACATTGAATCACCAACCAACACCTCAGGAACACCTTTTGTACTCATGATATTACCTGCACAGTAAGCAAACGATGTTGGAGTTATCATTCATTGATCATGCCCAACTCCAACCCTCTCTTGTAATTCCATTTTCCTTTGCCTTATTGTTCCCGCATCGCGCAAGGTTGCGTAGAATTACAGTTTGCATCGGCGAGATGGGGTGGTTGTGTGTGTGCGTCTGTGGTCAACTGGTGATGCATGAGGAGTTTGTAAATTGGGTGGACGATCTACGAAGTTTGTCAAGTGGAAGGTCCTGTGCGGGGTGTCCTACGATTCCATTGATAGGGTATCCATATTTATAAGTCCATTGAAATGTTTTAAAAAACTAAACATCACTAGGGTGAGCATCAGTTACGCAGCTCCTGGAGGAAATCTCCCCATTACTGTTACTTTCCCCTCACAAACCCCCGGTCCGAAACCCACATAGGGTAGGGGTAGAATAATTGAATTTTGCATAGGTTGAGCATGTTTTTGGGCCATTGGATCGATTGTGCTCATTTCTCAATGGTAAAGATCAAAATCTCAACTGAAATCTCGACTTGATAGCGCCCACGATGTCTTGCTGAATGGTAAAGTGCATTTATGATGTTGAACATCGAGAATAATTACCTTTTGGGAGGCTTCCGGGCTAACTAGAGGGTTTATTTTATTGTACCGCATGGGGGTGGTGATGCACCAAATCATGCACTTTGGTTGGTGAAAGTGTGAAACTTTCTTCTTCTGTTTTTTGAAATATAAGTTTATTGATTAATTGATTAAAGTGAAATCCTATAGGAATTTTACAATCTAAGGTTTCTAAAAGGAAGACCCAAGACAAAAAGGGTGGGGGATTATCAACAGCTAAGAAGTAAAACTGAAAGTGAGCAGTTGACTTGGCTATTGTGTCAGCATGTTTGCTTCCCTAAATGCATGCTTATAATAGATAGAAGTGAAACTAACAGAGAGGTTAACAATATCTTGTAGGGACCAACTTTCAAGCTTGGTTGAGAGGCCAGGTTTTGGAGGAGCTGCACTAAGGCATGATTTTTGCTTTCAAGGATAACATTGGTGAGCTGCCTTTCCTTCGCCTGCGTGAGTGCTTTTCTAACTGCAAGGGTTTCAGGTACAAAAAACTTATGTGATTCACATCCTGCTCCAAAACAAAATAACATTTGGCCCAAGTGATCATGTGTTATGCCCCAAAAACTTTACCCAAAAGGTTTCTTTCTCTATAACAACAGCCATCAACATTTAGTTTGACCCAATTTTCTAGTGAAGGTTCCCAAAGCAATAAGAACCTGAGGTTTTGGATTTGTCGATGGAGAGTGAAGATGTATAGCATCCATAGTGATATGTCCAAATAGACCACAACAATACCAAATTCTGTAAGATGCACTCTTGAGTCTTGTTTTGAATCAAAAGTGTGAATCAATTCTCCAATTTGATCATGTGATGGGATGTTTGGCAACAAAGGCTGTAGTGAAAGTGTGAAACGCTATAGAGTTACATGGTTGTATAGAGTGGGGTTCATGCATGCTCTCACATAATAAGTACGTCTAACAAAACAATTCTTCTGGAATGATTTCATTGGTCTTCATCTAATCTAATTACTTAAGAGTATCAAATCATACCAGGATTTAAATCCTCCGTGTCCAACAAGACATGCATCCTGCAGTTGGATGCCCTGCCTAAACGTAAAGGATCTGCATACAACATACCTTGTGCCTCTTATCAAAATTGAAACACCTCTCTAATATTGTATCATAGTATACCCAAACAAATTAATATGCTATGGTGTCAATATAAAGTAGCTGTACTGTTTGATAAAAGGTGCAATAATGATACAAATGAACTATACAACACTAGTATCATATCGTTATGACATACCCCTCCCCTTTTGTTTTCCATACAAAAACCACACCACCACAACAAAAAAAGGCATATAACCGCGGAATTTCCGTAGTAAATGACCGAAATCGAGTAATAGCTATAGCACGGATTACATGCGGTTATTATCGCGCAACAGCTCCGCGCAAACGCAGAGCACACAAAAAACGCAGTACAAGGTTGTCCATAGCTATGGTTTTTAGTTACGGTATTTCGAGCTATATCTATAGCTACGGATTGTTAGTTCGAGATGTTTCCACATCCAACTTCAGCACACATATTGAAGCGATGGATATTTTTGTGGTTATATATCATCTAACCGGAAAATAACCGGATGTTTCCGCGACTACCCTATAGCTACGAAAAATATAACCGTGGATATTTCCGCATTTAACTTCTACCTACACAATAGTAACGACAGATAATTCCATGGTTATAAATCTTCTATCTCAGGAAAGTATAACTACATATGTTACCGCGGCACCCTATAGCTACGAAAACTATAATTGTGGATATTCTGCGGCTAACCAACTACACATATTGTAGCGCGGATGTTTCCGTGGCTATACATCTTTTAGCGGGGTGTTTTTGCATCTCACTTTTAGTATACACATTGTAGCGACCGATATTTCCGTGGCTAATCTATAGCTACGATATATTAACTACGAATGTTTCTGCTATAATGCTTTAGGTGTGGAAATTTATTTGTAGGTATTTCATCCACAATGAAGATGTGGCTACAGATTTTATTCTACAAATGTATTCACAAGTCATCTATTGGATATATATTTCTTCGCAACATATATAGAAACAAAATATATATTTACTGAATTTAGTATTATTTGAAATCCATACACATCAATTAAAAATAAAAAGAAAGTTACTTGTCATCCAACTGACTCAAACTAGAATAATTGCAAATTACAAACTTAATTTTAGATAAAGGGGTCTGTGCTAAAGTTCCAAGTGTACTTGAAAAAAAAACACTAGAATCAATTAGTCGAGTCCAAGCCTCGTGCTTTATGTTATGTGGAACTCTGCAGTGCTTGAATCAGCTTCTTAATAAATTATCCTGCAATCAATATAAAATTAAATAAATAAATAACAATTAACAATGTTATAACAAAATTTCATAAGAAGCCCATAGCTTAGAGTATCACATTACCTTCATGAGAACAAGATGCATCATTGCTCCTAGAAGAGTGATTTCCTTCATGACTATTAAATTGATTAAGCCCCTATCTCAGGGATACAATATTTGCAAAATTAATAACAAGAAGAATCATAAAATTTAGGAATAGAATAAGCTTTAGAGATTGATAAAATTTTAGTAACATTACCTGTTCCTCAGTTGAAAAATCTTCTATCTGACAATCTGGATTTGATTGCTTAACAATCGAGAAAATCTTGGTGACTTGAGCTTCTAACATATTAACTTTATTTTTCGAAAGCAACGGGGATCATCCGCCAGAGGCAAGCCACCCAACCTAGCCCTGAATGGCAGTTATCCAACACCCGAGAAAAGATGTGGTGTCCCAAAACCTGCCAACCGAGAGGCATCAAGCCCGACCAATTAACAATAAAAATACATATCATACATATTATATGCAATAGAAACAAAAAAGTAGGACCGATATTGATCAAAAATAAATAAAAAATAAAGGAAAACATACAATTGTTGTGCAATCCATCAATGAACGCATCCGCAGTTCATGAGTGATTATGTACAAACCAGACGGCTAGTGTACTCAGTTCAACGTTAACATTGTAAATATCATAGTTAAATATTTGATACTATAACATTTATAAATATATAAAATGTAAAAGTCTATAGTTAGCGCAAATATTACCTCATGGAACAAAACCCGACCAAGGGGCAACAGACACATACAAAAACAACACACACACCATGACAAATGAAATAAATGAAAATGAAAAGTGGTCAACAGACACAATACCAATGATTAGAAACAGAAAACATTGAGGATATGTATGGTAGACTCCATGAAATGAAACACAAACAAAAACCAAAACAAAAAAGGACCATTTACCTAAAATCACCGATTAAGAAAGTGTAATGTAAATAAATGGCTGAAAGTGAGCAAGTAGTGAATTTTGCGAGATTCAATGGGATTAAGAACATAATACATACACCTCATGTCTCTCAAAAAGAATATAATAAAGGCAAAGTAAAGACAGAAAACAATATTATATTTATACATATTAAAAAAAACCGCCTGTGGGACCCAAACCTCATAAAACCCCCGAACAAGCAGAAGATAGGATAAGCAGAGACACAGACAGGAGACAGAGACAAAGAGAGAGAGAGAGAGAGAGAGAGAGAGAGAGAGAGAGAGAGAGAGAGAGAGAGAGAGAGAGAGAGAGAGAGAGAGAGAGAGAGAGAGAGAGAGAGAGAGAGGGACAGAGCAGGCAAAAGACAAGAGGGGAAGGAAGGATCATCTGCTCACTCTCACCGAAGTCACAACACGACCTCCCACCAACTCACAATAATCAAAAAAAAAATCTAAAACATGTCAAATACAGAAGAAGGATCAAACCAAAAAACAATGCAAAGGACAAAAGAAAGCACCCGACGACGCGCCCCCACACAAACCTCCACAACTAGTACTTGCATTCCATCATTCACAAAGAGGAGAAGAGATCGGAAAAGAGGGAAGGGTGCAGAAACGGGTTCCAGGAGGGAAACGGGGTTGGGTGTGAGAATGTTGATCTTTTCAAAGAAAACGATTTCTCCCCAAAAAATCGGTTAGAAACTGAATCCAAATATAACTTCTTCCATTTTATGGGTAGAAGAATCCAAATATACCACTTAAATCCAAAATATTACATAAAATCCAAGTTCTTCCCTTAATGTTTCAATAATTTTCCTTATAAATACATTTTGTTCTATTATAATCTTTCGACTAGCAAGATTTAAGTTTAAATATTTTGGGGTTTTTGTTAAATAATTTAAATCATCAAATATTTTCATTAGGGGAAACATTGTTCTAGAAAATTATTGTTTATTTGTTTAATAAGTTTGATGTTTCATGGTTCCTCCTTCATATGTCATTATAAAAATAATTTAATACAATCCCATAATTCAAAAGAAATAAAAGTTGATGTAAAAGAAAGGAGACTCTCAATACTTATAAACTCTAATGAATTGATTATCATCCATTTCAGAGAAAAAAATGTTGTATACACTCTATCCGGATATTATCCAACCGATAAGCAATTATCCGAATCCGAATCCGGTGCAGCAGATGGACACCGATATTCGGATACAGATACCCTAAACAAATATGAATGCACGGAGGCGGATTCGCATCATTTACAGGCTAGGAAAAGGAGAAATTGAATCTCCCATGGGTGAAGCACATTGGGCAAGAGGACCATCCCCCCCCCCCACCCACCCAAAAAAAAAAAAAACCCAATGGAAAATATTCCTCCGCCCATAAAAATAAAACCCACCCTCTTCCAGTATGAAAATAGGGTGTCAATAAAACGCACGCACAACCCCCACTCCAGTCAACGAAGGGAGTTGGTTAGAAAATAGATCCGAAATGGATTGATACACAAGTATCCGAATCCGTAGCAAAACGCATCCAACCGAATAACAAAAAAAGAAGCACAATCAAACGAACTTTATCAAATTCGATAATAACGATCCATAAACATCCGAAGATGTAGAGAACCCGAATCGATATCAACCCAAGAAAATTCAAAACACCGACATGAAAGATGAACATACTAAATCCAAACCGAACATCCACAAAAAAAATGTTGAATACAAACCGGAATATCCATCCGATAAGAAAAATCGAACCAACGGATGAATATGGATATCAAGAAAACAAAAGGACACAAAGAAACAATGTGAACGATCAAAAAGCTATCCAACGCAACAAAAACGACGAGGGGGCCACGACAGGATAGTATAAAGAAAAAACAAGCACAAAAACCACACAAATGTCAAACAAACAAAGGAGAAAAAAGGGGAATAAAATAAAAACAAAGCAAAATACAAAAAAAACAAAGAAGAAAAAAAAACAACAAAAGAAAACACAAAAAACAAAAAAAAACAAACAAAAAACCAAAAAGAAAAAACAAAACAAAAAAAGAAAACAAAAAAAAAAAAAAAAAACAAAAGTAAACAAAAAAAGAAAAAAGAAAAAAAAAACAAGTAAAATACAGATAAAAAAAAATATAAAACACAAAGAAAGATATATAAAAAGAATATATAATGTAAAAAAAGGATTAAAATATAATTACAAGAATTATAAATATATAGGACAGTAAATAATATTTAATATTACTAACATAGAAAAGTAGTTAGAAGAGATAATAGCGTTAAAAAGGTAGTTAATTATCTGTAGCTATAAGGGGTTTTTGTTGTAGTATATATGTGATAAATTTATTTGGTACCATACCAAATAACGGTGCCATACAGAGTTGACACCCTTACTTGGAATGTCAAAAAACATGTTTCAAAGCATCTTGCCTTGTGCATGTCTGATAATAACCCTGGTTCACTCAAACCACAATCTAAGCTTACCCCAAATATGAACCATCTAGCTCAGGAACCAGCTCCCATACTCGTAAAATTTGGCATAAAACCGAGAAAAGAAAAAACATAGCGAAATAGATAACGATATAATGGTGAATTTATGTGTCTAGCTCTCTCTTTCCATAAAATTCAGTTTTTTTTTTTGAAAGTTCTTTTGTGCTGGCTATACAACCTAGCCCTAGGTAAGTAGAGGAGGGTGAAAGAGAGTTTTTTTAGGGAGTGAAAAAGATGCTAAGTTTTTTTTTTAACCCCCCCCCCCCGGGCCCAGCAAAAGATGGTAAGTGCGTAAAATAGCATAGTATGGATTGGGGGCCCTGTATCAATGGGCTGGGCCAAGATTTCTCAAGCATGGTAGCCTTTGGCATGCAAGTTTGATCTCCTCATAATGGTGCAGGCTTCTTACTTTTCAACCCTCTCCTTCACTACTAGTTTTACCGTACAAGGCCATAGACAAACCTTTTACCCAAATTGTATACATTGTCCGGCCCATGTTATACATATGTGATTGTTGTTCTCTGAACTAGAAGCGTTTCCTATGATCTTTTTGGTTGGATTCTATTTAATTATTTTAGAAAAGATAGACGCCTAAAGTAGCAAATGAACAGGTAGGTAGGTAGCATGATTAATCTCTATATTTAATATAGAACTATAGAAACGTGATGATCATATAACCAAAAGGCATATCTGCCAAGGGTTACGATACAAGAACAAAATGGACAAACTGCCCTGCAACGAAGGTAAAGGACTTGCCACTAGGGGTGGTGGTCTAGTAGTTTCAAGCTCACTCCCATGCAGTTTAGTAGTCTCCCAATCCAAAATTTAAATCCCTTTTGCTCTTCTATTTGTTGCATTGGATAGTCATGTATTCTTTGACCTGGACATGAGATCATAATCGACTTCTGTAGACTATATTAGGCCTCCGGTGGGGTTACATTGACAAAGTCAGTGCTTGCACTTATAATTTACAGGACTAATGCTTACATGGGTCGAATCTCTAAAATCCAAACATTACATAGTAAGGACGCACAAAGTCTTGGCCAATACTGCAACCCCTCCTTTTGCCACACAAAAAAAAAATACATAAAAGGACTTCAATCTCATCATGATGTTACATGAGCCCTTCAATTGGCGTTAATTGTGAGTGACTCTCTCTTTTTGTTCTGTGTCTCACTCAATGTTGCTTTCACTTTTTCAACGGGGTTTGGTAAGATTGGTGGTAAATTTTGGGGAACGAATATTGGTAGCCAGCAGAGTGCACACCATTCTTCCACTCACACTATGGATTTTGGAACAAGGAAAATGGAAAAAAGAGAAAAAGGGAAAGGAGAAAAGGGAAGAAGAAAAAAAAAAGGTAAGAATGAAAGAAAATCCACGAAAGGGAAGAAAAAGCAATGCAACAAAACGGGATCCGATGAAGCCAAGAGGCGTGCTCGTGCCTTCTAGCTTGCAACTCGTAGCATTGGGTGACGAGTTGCCATTCTCTCTCCTTTTCGTCTCTTTCCGCTCTCCCATTCGTCAATGCCTGAATGCTTCTGCTATTGCGACCGTTCTTTTTCTATTCCTCTCTCTTCTCCTTTACGCTGTGTGTGTTGCGGTTGCTTGCTCCTTCCCATCTATGTTTTTTATACATATCGGTATCGTATCATTCTTATCGAACGATATATCTGGTCTGGTCTGGCCTAAGTCTAAGTATCTCTGGGTGGACCATTGAACCAATCAGAGAACACTTGTCCGATCCGATCACCCAATTGATCCGCCCTAGCAAGGCACGTACATAAGCTTTCATTCATTCGTATACCGATATGCATAGTTGGAGTAGATTTCCATAACTAAGATACCGGTGCCGATACGGATACGGAATGACAAGTCTATGTTGCGGTGGTCCCCATCTCCCAGCCCTTTAATCTAGATCTCCTTCCTCGCCGAGACCCACGCACGCTTACAAATGTTCATTCCAAACTGTTCAACGTTGAAATTTCATTCTCTCTCTTCTCTCTCTTCGATCCGATGGATCCCACTCTCTTCCAAGTTCCACAGTTCCACCCCTTCGAGGCACACGCGCCGCTTTATGTCGGCTAATCACCCGACAAATCCCCTGTCTCGTGCGTACAACTCTTTTGGATTTTGGCCACGCGACATGAGCCGCAGCTGAGGCGTCGAGTGTCTAATGATTGTTTATTTTATTCCTATTTATGATCTCCCCTCTCGGAGAGGCTAATTACAGATTTATTAATCTCAGTGCTTAAGGCCCCATTAATTATAAAACTAAGGGCTATTTATACTAATAAGTGGCATACGTGGATACGGCGTAGCCATCACATTCTATTATCTTGGGGAACTTTATCGTACGGCTGGCGAGCCATCAATCTCTGTTACACCCGATTGGATGACGAGGATTCAATCATTGACGTCAAATCTGGTTTATCGTGGTTTCTCAACTTTTTTATTCTGGATACGTTTTCCAGTAAACGAGTCCCACTCTGCCACGACCACTATTATTACCTTATCATGTTTACACGTTGACAAAGTAGCATTTACCACGTGTCAACAACTTAATAGGTTTTTTAGCAGCTTTCAGTAGTTTCTTCAGTCATGTCCGTGATTCACAGCTAGGGCTTTCAGTTGGCCTACCAGCTTTGAAAATATTTGATATCTTTTCTGATTCTAGAAGAACAATTTTATTGGACTTAGAATTTTGAGGTTCTTTTCCAAGTTTGAAGCCTCTTTGTAATGAGGGGGAAAATGAGTTTCCAAGAAGACTTCTTACATACACTTATTTTCTTCTATGATGAATTAGATAATGGCAACCAAAGACTTTGTAAGGTCACCATGCTATATAGAGGAATCATGGAGAGGGAGAGAGAGAAAATGAAAGGCTAAGAGTTGTGATTAAATCTCTACCTTTGTTCTTGAGGTAAACTGCCAAGGCTCCTAATTAATTAAAGGAGTAGTCTTGTGATTGGTGTTTCTTACAATCAATCTCTCATGCGCCTCACCATCTCTTTTTTCTTCAGCACCCATTTGTCTTGCCTTCTTGAGGGTGATTATTTTGCTTCTACACATTGAATCTTGTACTCCACCTCTAAAGGGTCCATTGAAAACCTAAGAATTCGAATTCATTGCATGCGATACGGTTAATTACTAAGGTTATGAGAATCTTTTCTAACTTTAAGCATTTCTTTTAGTTTCTATTGATGGTAAAAATTTTGGGGATTTTTTTATGTATCCCAAATAATATTCAATTAAAAAATTAAGTACATTTGTTACCTACAAGCTTCAACCATGTAACTATAAGCAGCTTGTGACCTCCTAACTAGAAATGGAGTGAAATATTACAGTAAATTCTTAATGTGGTATTGGATCACCCAGTAATAAGGGCCAAATCAATGACATGACTAATCTATCAATCCTAAAATTAAAATTCTCAACCCGAAGACTTTCTCCCTTGAATTCCCTGGTTAATTGTACGTTACACCTCTTTTGAGACCCACTTCATGTAAACCTCACAAACAAACAGAGCTTCAAGAGGAATTTGGAATTCCCACCCGACATGCAAACATGGGTTGATTAATAGTCTGAAAGTTTGGAGCATTTCCACCTAGAAGACCGATTCAACCCTTTCAATCAAAGTATTAGTTAGTCAACTTCACCGAGTTTTGTGTAACACGTTAACGAGTTGATGTATGACAAAGGATTACTACTTACTAGAGGAATGATGGAGACTGGCCAACAACTTTGATGTCTGGGACATACGCTAGCGTGTGCATGGTGTAACTACTACAGCACTAACCAGCCACGGGCCGGGGACACGGCAGCCACGGACCGAGACGACACGAGAGAGGACAAAACCAACCACCCACCCGGGGGGCCCCCCACCCGGCAACAGAGACAGCCGGGAACACAGAGAGACGAGACGACGGAGGAGCAAGGAGGACGGGGCAGAAGAGAGGAAAAACGAAAGGGAAGGGGAAGGGGCAGAGGGGAGGAACAACCCAGGAGCCGAGCAGAGGAAGCAAACAACCAAGAGGGAGGGAAGGGCAAAGCCGAGACGAAAAGAAAAAAGACAACCGGCACCAAACGAGAAAACCAGAGGAGGAGGACGGAGAGAAACACAGCCCACACCCCACCCAGCAAAACAGGCAGGCCGAGCCAAGAGAGAGCAAAAAGGGGACGACGGGGAGGAGAGGCAGAAGAAAAAGAAAGAAAAAAAAACCAAAGAAAAAAGAAAGGAAAGGAAAAGGAACCAAAGAGGGGGAAACCACCACCAAAAAGGAGGGGGGGGGCGGAGCGAGGGGGAGGGAGACAAACAAGAGAGAGAAAGGAAAGAAGAAGGGAAGAGTGAAATAAAGAACAACGACGAAAAACAGGAGCAACGGCAAGAGGAAAGGACGCGAACGGCGGTACCGCTCATCAGGTGTGTAAATGCGACTAAGGCCTAAACATCAACCAGAAAAAGCACTAAGGGAAGGTGGAGAAAAAGATAAGAGATTATCACATCTTTGACTTATTGCTTTCCTTTATCTCTCTTTCATGTCAAAAACAAATCTGTCGCAAACCGATTTGGTTGCCAAATTTCTTTTAACTTTTATTTGCTCATCTTCTTCTGTCATCATCAATTTCAAAAGGGTTGTCTTCATTTTCCCCCAAGTCGTTCTCATTTTATAGTTAGTCAATAATCCCTTCATTAGTACACAAAGCTTTCCATGATAAGATGCTTCAATTTAATTTCATTTGGACGACAGATATCCTTATATTTATTTCTTTTCTTAAACAAGTAATTAAGACATGCATGGTGGATTAATCAGAGTACTAGCTATCTAGGTGCTCATGTTTGAGAAGGTATCAATTAATGATCATCGATCACTACTTCACAAATCACAAGGTATATATAAGTTGATGTTATATATGCAGGATTTTTGTAGCGATTTCAAACTAGTTCTAGGCTTATAATCATAATAGAATGATTTTTGCAAGAAGATATATGATTATTGATTAGAAAATGACACAAGTAAAGCAATGGACAAGAGTCAAAAGCGATTATACTACGTAATTGCTGATTATGACACCAATTAATCTTATCAGTTAGGTGATAATTCATTTAATAAACCCATACCCAATTTTATTGACCTTCCCCCACCGCCACCAGTACAGGTTAGGTGAAGTGAGGTTTTCCTCGAGCCAAGAAAGCAAGGCCATGGCCATCCCTTTGTTCCCATAATCAATTTATATAAATATTCGTTATTCTTGGCTGTTTCTAGTTTGTAAATTGACTACATGCAGCAAGCGAGTGAGGAACCCATCCACGGCCAAGCAAATCCAAGCAAACAAAACAAATTACGTGAGAATAATTTCTATAATTAACTACTTTTTCTACCAGTGTTGGATGACTGAGGACTGAGGACTGAGGAGTAAGGAAGCAGGGAAAAAATAAAAATTCCAAGAGCCTTGGATACCGAGCGAGTGGAGAATTTTGCACTTCCCACAAACATGCCCCTTCCCTGGCTTGGCTTTGCTTTGCTTGGACCGTATGACCTGACCTCAGTGTATGTGTAAGAGAGAGAGAGAGACAGAGAAAGTTTCCCATAATCCCCCACTCAGTTCAGACAAGACTAAACGTTACGGTGCTTTTCTTTATATATGAGCCTTTGTGTTTCTCTCTTATCTCCCTCACAAAACCTCTCTTCTGTGAGTCCTTCCTCCTTTCCTAGTCACCCTTTGCATGCCTAACTAGCTACCCTTTCCTCTATTAACACTTCTCTCTCGCTCATCATTTCTTTTCTTTCAGTTCTGAAGCTTAAGATGAAGAACACCGGTGGCTATGACAAAACCCATGAGGAGCAAGAGTTAGATTCAGGTGGAGGGGCGGCGGCGGAGGAGGAGGAGGAGGAGGCGAGTTCCTATTGTAACTAAATGTGAAGCCTGAGGGTGAGCAGCAACCACAACAGAAGTACCCAAAAAAAAAAAAAAAAAAAAAGTCAGTGAAGTCAGTGCAGTGTAGCTCTCCTAAAGGATTTCTAGCTCTGCAGGGATAAAAGAGCAGAATTGGGAGAGCTATATTGCATTGCGGGGAATTGAGGGTAGACGGTCCGATTGCATTCTAATTTAGGTTCTTCTTTGCTGTAATCTCTTCTCTCTTTCTTTGACCCTGAATTTCTGTCACCTCTTCAACTTTACTTTGCTTTTTTTTTTTCTTCCTATTTTCTCTCTTCTTATTTTGATGGTTTGATGAATATGGGATGTAAGAGACGCATTCGAGGTAGCTATGGATTTAGTGTTGCTAGAAGAACTAGATGATGATAATGATGTACAACTAATGCTAGCTGCTGGTAATGCATCACTTACACCTGTTATGTATTTGCTTCTCATTAATGAAATATATTAGTAGTCTTTCTGTTCCTTTTTCCTTTGATGGTTAATTTTGACTGATTCTCATATCTCATGATGGACTCAGTTTTGTTCTCTTCAATCAATTCTCTTTTGATATATAAGTTAATTGCACCTTTCACTGATGATTTAAGTCCTAAACATGCTTATGTGAAAACAGCACCTAAACGGGGAAATTGAAATGGGAAAGTATATTCTGAGTTCAATTATTAATCTTCTTAATGTTTGAGCTTAATATTTAAAGAAAGATACAGTCATTAATTCTCATTAGAAAAAGGAAAAAAAAAAGAAGGCCGGGTGTGGGGGAGGGATGTTCTTGTAGAGACTAGATATTGTAGCCATCCAGCCTAAGATTCAACAAGAATATTGATGCCAAGACAAACATAATTTAGGGCTTTAAAGCACTCTTTAATTAATCTATTCACTTGGGAAATGGATCAATTGTCTGAACGTACAGGCTAATCAAATTCACATTGAGTGAACAAATAGTCAAATATTGCAGCTCGGTTGATTAGTTAAACAATATTGCTCATTGATTTAATATAAGGATCAAGTGAGGACTGCCAATGACAAGGGAAAGCAAAAATGGCTCCCAGATAGAATGATTAAGCTTGTCATAATGGAAGATTAAAGCAAGAAATCTCTCTTGGCCAATCTGGATTAGGATACTCAAATATTTATACATAGTAAGAAAAGTAAGGTTTCAGATTGTGACATGCTCAAGTAATGAAAGCAAAGTAGATCCATTGGGTAGATGATTCCAATCCCTTCTCATCATCTGTAATGGTGTTGCAGAGTTTCTCAAAATACATGAATTTATTGGATCTATTTTTATCGACAATTCTGTTCACCACTGTGGGCCACCCTCAGGAAGCCCAACTTTGGCCCAAATATTTTGGCTGGGGCGAAAGGGAATGGACTTGGGCCTATACCCAAAAGGCCGAAACGTTGGTTCAGTTGGGCCTTCACCTGCCCACTTGTCCCCCGATTCACTCCATCCTCTCCGAGTCTCTTCCCTTTTCACCTGGCTCTATAAGGATGTGGCTTTTTTCCCCAGATTTTTTTCTTCTTTTCTTTCTTTCCCTTTCAGTAACTTTGGCAGCTCACAAGCTTATCCGAACCCGCTAGGTTTCTTTGTTGTATGGTTTCTTATTAGATTTCCTGGAAGAGCTTTCGTGGGAGGTTGTGATGGAGATTTGCAGCCAGTGAGTCTAGGCTTTCTTTTTCTTCTTTTTCAGTCCTAGTTGGATAACTATCAGTTTCAGAAAATGGATGGGTTATAAGATTTCAACTTATGCTTTAAAACTAAGGATTGTCTTTAATTTATGGTAGGTAACATATATACAGGTCTAATTTTTTATATTTTTCACTTGTCATAGGAAGAGTAGGATTGAATTTTTGTGGTCTTTCTTCTTCAGGAATCTTGATTGGATTCTGTCATTATATTTCTGATCGGATGTGATTAAGGTTCCCTAGCTAGTGTCACTACTTTGTCCCAAGGGGCCTTTTTACTCTCTCTAGACAACTTTCTCTAAATGATAAGAGAGACAACAATGAGAGTTTAGCTCAGTTTGAAGAGTCTGGATCACTTTTTGTCGGGAGAGCACATACTATTCCCTGATACTTCATTACAATTCAATAGGTGTGAGTTCATGTTTAAGAACTGATAATATATTTCAAAGCGAGAGTCCCAATTGGATCTCACATTTATTGTATAGTAAAGAAGTGTCATGGGACAAGATGTGCTACCCCAACAAGGAGGTGCTCCGTACTCCAATTTGAGCAGGCATGATTCCTCAAGATTCGCATTCAAGGAAAAAGTTATTCACCACCCCCATCCTAGGGTTCATGAGTCCTACATGATTTTGATTTGTGATTCTCATTTATTTGGGTTAAAGAAGAACACTCTTCTTCTTCTTCTTCTTCGGGAGGACCATTCCAACCTAATATCCAGTTGAGCCCATAATAAGCTACCATGGACTGGGTCTGGGCTTAGGACAACCCAGCCAACTGGACCCAAAAGATAAACTGAGATGGATCCAGAATTTTTTTTTTTTTTTTTTTTTTTTTTTTTGGGATAGACAGATGGATCCAGTTAGTCTCTACATAATTTATATATCCTCCCCATGATTGTGTAGTTAGACTTGCCGGAGAAGGAACAAGATAAGGCTGAGAGTAAAGTTGAACAAAATGTTACCATCAAGGAGTTGACCAATGGGCAAACAACAATGCCTCTTGGTGAAAATGTTAGGATTTAATTTACTTTGACGACATATTTAACTTGTATATACAAAAATTACCTTGAGAATGGGGGTGGTAAAGAACACAAAGTCGAATCAAATTATCACATCAACATTTGTAAAGGTATTCTCTTCTGATCTCTTCTATTTCGGCTTGCTAGAGATAAAGAATCTTGAGCCTTGAAGAGAATAGTGACGAAGAGAACCAAGTTCTGGCGAACTAATTTTGGACTTTTATAAGTTGTCGTCTAGCTTTAATGTATATCAGTATAGCTAATCACTCTAGTTATTAAAAGATCAAAATTAAAATTCTTTTGTCGTGCTCATCTTTGAGCATTTGATCCAGACAGGTCATGCGATGAGGATTTTGCTTTAGTTCAGCACCATTAATACGCTGAACCTTTAAGCATGATATCATGGGACATTGGATCAAGATTACGGTTGATATTTCAATCTCGATCGTTGAAAAACAAGCAATGATCATCAAAATCTCAAAGTAGATGCACGATCCAACGGCCTAAAGTCACATTGATTGAACAATTCAGCAATGATGCCGAACTCAAGCAAAATCAAATAAGATGATGGTGTCAACTGTCACCATTGGTCAACATTCTCTCACACCCTACATAGGCCCAAAAAGGTTCCTGGAAATCCTATCCTGTACTTAAGAGACATGGTAAAGTGTGAAACCAATGCTCTCTTTACAGCTTTAATGGAAGGCAATGATGTTGCATCACAGAACTAAAGTAACAATAAAATATCCAAAAAGAAGTATAAAGCCAACCAATCAAAGCATCCCCACAACTCATTTCACTTAAAATAAAGAAGAGATTCTTTCTCCCTATTTCCTTCCTGACAGAGTCTATAATGTTCTTGAAGATCTCACCCCAACCTCATCTCCAACCCAAATTGGCAGACCCATTATTACTCCTGGAGGACCCCAGCAGCAGCATTGCCATAAGGGGAAAGGAAGTGTGTCAAATCAAATCAAGAATGGAAAACCCCAAAGCAGAAAGCATTGCCGACAAATATGGCCCGCAGATAGATCTATGATCTCAGTCTTATTTTCTTTTCATTTTCATGTGGTTGTTTGGCTGGTTCTTGGTTCCTTTGAGATCCCAAAGCATGAAAGCTCCTCAAGGTCTCACCCTGTCCATTGGAAATCTATGTGGTGCTTTGGGAAGCCCATGCATGAGGATTAATGGTCGACTGTTACAGGGAGGGGACTGTAGAGTACAGGGTGATGACACGTGTGGTGACCCTACGAAAGTTTCAGTATCTAACCACCGCCCCATTTGTACAGGTTCCTTGATTTTCAATTCTTTATCGCTATAAATCAGAAGAATAAATGTATCAAAGCAGCACGCCATGTTACAGAATCTTTCACACTGTGTGTGTGGGCACAATAGATCAAAGAGGGAATAGGATAAGGATTTTGTGCTGAGGGATGCTCCACCACCATCACTTCACAAAACCACCTTCTCTGGCCTCCTCTCCTCCTCTTGCTCTTGCTCTCATTAATTCCTAGCTTCCTCTCTTTCTTCTCTTTCTTCTCTTCTCTGCTCCAAGCTTCTTATCAACTTGCTCTTTCAATATATGATGCTCTAAGCACTGACGCATGCAATCTATCTCTCACTCATAAACTACTGGACAACATATGTGACATCATCCTATGGGACTCACACATGGTCATTCGTGGCATCTTCTCATGTAGTATCTGTATACGTATGAGGATTGGTCTCTGCTATGAGAGATGGTCTCAACTACGCATAGGATTGTTGGGTTTGGGTACCTTCTATATTCTGCGAATTTTATATGATTAGAGATTATTATATTTATAATTAGAACGAAATAGAGTTACAATTATAGGAGAATTAGGGTTTTAGATTTTCTATAAATATTGTCTCTATAGGATAATCCACGAGTAAAATGGCAAGTAAAAAATAACACTTTGTAAGGTATAAGGGGGGGTTTTCAGAAAAACAAACCTTTCCCCCCGGGGGAAAAACAACCCTGGGCCCAGAAAGGGGGGGGGCGGGGGGGGGGGGGGGGGGGGGCCGCCCCCCCCCCCCCCCCCCCGGGGGGGGGGGGGGGGGGGGGGGGCCCCCCCCCCCCCCCCCCCCCCCCCCCCCCCCCCGATTGAGATTAGAGAAAAAGAAAAAAAAAATTAAAAGAAATAGTCAAATCTTCTTTAAAAAAAAAAAAAAACTCTCAAGTAAGGGATATAAACAATCTTGTCGAATCACAGTAAATTCCTTTCTATTGTGAATATGTTTAGCTTGTGTTCTTTTCCATAATTATGCATTTGTTCCATCATAAGGTATAGCTAGATCCCACGCCTTACATATGGTTGACAACTACAAAGGATTTATTCCCTTCAGTTAATTTCTTAATTAAATAGAAATTCCTCTTCAGATACATACCAAAATATAAAGACAACTAATGATGCATTAGTCAATTATCAATCTTAAATGGACCTGAAGATTCTAACTCAAGACAGCTGTCTGGGTCTCCCTAGGGCTGCCTGAGCCTTCTTCATTCATCACCAAGGTAGAACTCACCTTCAGAATTATAACTTTTAAGTTAATTAGAAAAGAAGAAGAAAAATGAAGCTTTTAAGTTCTGAATCATGAGAAATATCAACAGTGAGAATGTGAGATCAAAAAAAAATAAGAAGAAGAAGAACTGTGTCTCTTGTGTACATGTGGTGTTACCCCATGAATTGTGGAATATTTGCAATATCATAGGCTTAGTAGTGGCTTTACTTTAAGCCACGTATACCCAAAAACATAGAATCAATGTACTTGGACAATGTATACTTCTGGAACTGAGGAAGATTCCCCTGTTGCCCAACTGAGGAAAGAAAGTCATGGATGCATTGTTCAACATGCGAGTGATCTCAAAATAGAAAGAACAGAAACAGCACAATTCGTATGTCCAAAAAGACAGGGTATTGGGAAAGGAATTTCTAGGTTATGTGTTTTAAACCTCATAACAAAAATTGAAGTTTAGAAGGAAGACTTATAAAGCAATGGCTTTTCAAGTTTAGATTTACTATTTTAGTAGGTAAAAGTCTATATTCTTTTACACTTCTTTATCATACATTAGAAGGGGATGTATTAAAGAGATCTTTCTCCAATTTTTTTTCATCAGAATTTAGAGATGACCCCATTCATAATATGTGATGAAAAGATGTGAAAGGAGAAGGTGTCTACCCATTGGGGATAGCAGATCCAGTTGTTCCGCTCTACACTGCCCTACCCATTAAATCCTTCTATAAATAGGCCATCAATACATGCTTCATCCAAGTCATTCGGAAAGCCTTCAAACCCCCTCCAACCCCCCCCCCCCTTCCCTCGTGTGTGTGTGTGTCTGGAGGAGGCACAGGTGATGCTGTTGACAGAAGATAGAGAGCACAGATGATGAAATGCATGGAGTCTGCATCTCATTCCTTTGTGCTCTCTACGCTTCTGTCATCACCTTAAACCCCTCGTGTTACTTCTTCTCTTAACACCATTAAGTAAAACCACTGCCACTACTTGCATGATACCTCTGCTGCATGAAGTTATTTCTTCACAATTTGGAGTTCCTGCAGTTGATCTCATATGAACCCAGGTAGAGCATAGAGGGGTGACACTGGTGATGCTGTTGACAGAAGATAGAGAGCACAGATGATGAAATGTACGGAGCTTGCATCTCACTCTTTTGTGCTCTCTATTCTTCTGTCATCACCTTCAGCCCTTCTTGCTACTTCTCTCTCTCTCTCTCTCTCCCTCTCTCTCGCTCTCTCGCTCCCCTAATCATTCTTTTGCAGATTATATTGGAAGAGTGGAATGAACATCTATGCTTTCGTTCTGATTCCATGCTGAGTTTTCTTTATTGGGTTAATCCTCAGAAAACAATCAACTGCTAGGATCCAAGCAGTGTGCACCTACAGAACGTTAGGGTTCCAACGATTAGGAATTATCAGGTTACCTCCAGGATTCTTGCATTTCTTTTTTAATTCTTGTAATTACAGGACTTGGGTTCAAGAAATCAAGAGAATTGTAACAATCAAATGACTGTAGTAGAATGTTCATTAAGCTATTGAATTTATTATACATCAAAATTAAGTGATCTTATATATAACGAGATTAATTCTTGATTTTTGAGCTTGAATGTGTTGAATATGTACTTCCTTCGATTCAGTGGAAGCTGGTTTTCTGTATAAGAAGCTCGGAAGATGGACCGACAAGTACCTGCAGATATGGTTGGCATTAAGTTTAAAACCGGGACAAGATTGAGACCTCATTGCTGCAGTTCCTGATGATGCAGAAACCGCCAAAATAAAGATAGTGAGTAGTTGGATCAATCCAATCCCTATTGTGACTTTAATTTATTCCTGTAAGGACCTGCTATCTCCATCCGACACCTTTTCTTCCCTGATTGTCTTTGTATATGTATATAAATATATATTTGTTCTTTGTTGAGAATAAATTAATTGCATCAACTTTGTCTTTCGCTGAATCTGAAAAAGTTCCAATTGAAGTAACTTAAAGAGAAGATATTCTTACCATTTCTGCAACTTCTAAAAGGATACCAAGACCATGTTAAGTAGAATAAATATAGCAAGGGCCAAGGAATGGCAGCAATCAAGTTATTTCCTAAAACAGCAACTGATGTCTGATGGGCTGGTCACCTTCCTTCGAAACAGTAAATGTACCAGCCAAATGGAACTAGTTATTTCCTGTCTCTCCTATGCGAGCAAACTCACCCAACGATTGCACTTAATTTTTAGTTAATGTAAAACCATGAACAATTGACAAAGTATCAAATGAATGGAATCGTATGTATTTTTGGGTGCAAACCAGAGGGATGAAACTTTGTTATGCATCAATTTTTTTTCTAGGTAATAGATCATATATATATATATATATATATATTGTATTAAAAGCTGTAAAAAAAAAAAAATCAAAGTACAGATATGTACACGGCCAGCATCCTCAATACCAAAGGAAGCCCTAAGAAACTCCTGCCAACAAGCAGCCCCAATACACCCAAAGACTACACAAATCTATAATGAGATCGACCCTCAGCATCTAAATGCAAATCAATGAGGACACATGCTCGTCATTGCTGATGTATACGAAGGATTGCAGTTCATTCGAGAAATTCCTACCTATATTTCTTTATCTAATATGTTTGGATTTTTCAGAACTCCACGGGCGGGCATGCAGAAGAGAAATGCTATTCCCACTCGGACCAACATAACTTTTACCAAAAGTTTATTCTGATCTTTTTGTTCAAATAAAATTAAGGCGAAGTAGGGTCACGAATCTCTTTATGGTAAACATACCCGAGAGGAGAGAGCAGCCGAAGTTGCCAACAACAAGGTTACCGCCTTCTCTAAAATAATGAGAGACTTTTCAATCAATCATTCTCAAGGAAGGCTGTAAGTTTCGCCATTAGAGAACCAAAAACCATGGGATCTTGGACTGAACAATCATCAAGACCACTGACACGGAATCACATTCAACCCAAACCTTGTGCAGCTTCAACCTTCCAATGCATTCTAACGCATAAATGAAAGCCTCCAAACTCAGCCACTTTGCTATGCATCATTGTTAGAAAGGGAGTTACAAAAATGGAAATGAGTGGTGCTAGTGAATCAAACAAGATGCATTTGAAACCTAGCTGCTTTGGGGAATTTTCTTTCATATCAGGTTGAAAATCCTTAAATATCTAAGCCCTTGTGTGACATGGGCAGGGTTATTGTTTGATTCCATGGTAATATCACAAGACTCTCCGTCACTCTTTATTGGCAGTGTTGATTGATGCTTCGCCCAAAATGGATCAATTGGTGAAAAGGAATACTATCTTTTTGGTAGAAAAACATTTATTGTCTAACAAAGGCATGAGAAGGCTAGAAGCAATGACATCCTCATCCATAGATTTTAGAGCCATAGAAAGTTGTTCGACCAAACAGCTGGTGTGTCATCCAACCCAGTCGTCCAAGCTAAAGAATTTGCTACTTTATTAGCAAGACTTAGAAAATAAGAAAAAGAGCATGAAGAAATTAAAAAGTCTGTTGCAATTATAAAATGTGAAAGATAATGGTATCCAATTCCAATAAATCAACATGACCTTGATTACTTTGATGGTATATAAGCTGCTAGCAATTTGATTCAATGATAAAATTGTCCTATCCCAAACTTGCTGCATGAAGTAAACTTGCTTTGACTGCTAAATCTTCCCCTAAAATGCATGAATCTGCAATGATTTTACAAGAGTAACCTGAAATCAACTTCCGTCAATCGTCATGCATGAACACTAACTCCATTACCCCATGAAGAGGATCGAATGTTATCAAACCCAAGTTTACGAATTTGGGATCATTTATATTTAAGGGATAGGGGTTATAAAGCTCTATTTAACAAGGATCTATGCTCCATTGTTAATTATCTTAAAACCATGAATTCTTGTAGAACTGTAAAACAAATCTCTGATTCATAGATAAGTTTCTTGTGGCTTTCTGTGTGTTCTTTTCTGGATGTATATATCCTTCCCACTTCTTAACTCTTAAAAAATCTCCCCAAAATAATGAAAATTGGTCACGAGACGACCAAATGCAGCGAGATCAGGTTTAGATGCAATATGGGGAAGTGAACAAGCAAGGCCCGACAAGTTACAATCAGAGACATGCGTGAACCTCATCTCCTTGGGAGAAGGAAAAAGAAGATTCCAGTTTCCACATTCTCCCCCTCATGACTTTTTCTTGCCCATACAAACAAATCTTCTGGTTTGGAGAGTTGTCATGAGCTGAATCATGAAACTGATACATTTGAAGGCCAAGCAGCCGAGCTTCAAATTTGTCTTTGGAAAATGTTGTTTAAAGTTTCGCTACATAGAAATTCAACAAAAACAAAAGAAAAGAGAACAGAACTGAAACAGACGATCAACCAAGAGTTGGCCGGCCGCCAAAGATCCACGGTTGGTTCTTAAGTAGAGATTTATCTGTTGGTATCTTGAGGTACGTGAACCGTCTTCCCTTTTCCCCTTCTTAGATTAGATCAAAATATGATAGGAACATAAGATCATGAATTTCTGATAAGATTCTTGGTGGTTTACTTGCAAATAAGATAGGTAGAGATATGATGTGGATAAGCATTTTGGCATGTTCTCTCCTACAAACTGTTGTTCTTTGTGTTAGCTTGCATTTTAAAAGCAAAGTGTTTGAAGAACATTGAAGAACATTGACATTCTAGGGTTGAAAAGCATTCCAAGGGAAATCCAAATATAACAATATGGAGAAAAAGAAGTTCTCTGGAGAGAGACAAAATAAAAACTCAGTAGGGATTGATCACCTCAATGCATATGGATTATGCAGAACCTTTTATCCACTGACCACTGGCCTTACTTTCGAAAATTGCATTTAACATCTTCATTTTCAGTGGGGATTGATCATCTCAATGGGTCCATCCCCAGACAATAGGAATCTGTTTTTGTACTAATTTCCACATTCTTATCTCAAAAGGGTTTAACATTTTGCTCATCATCCTTCCATATATTTACACAAAACAATGCAG
Organism: Hakea prostrata; assembly: GCF_041222555.1. Taxonomy (NCBI): domain Eukaryota; kingdom Viridiplantae; phylum Streptophyta; class Magnoliopsida; order Proteales; family Proteaceae; genus Hakea; species Hakea prostrata. Next base: position 25,373,336 of record NC_142610.1, read on the forward strand.
GTCATGGAACTTATGTTTTCTCTCAAGAAATCAAGAAACCCTAGCTTTGGATGGTTACCTGTACCAAAACTTTTCCCATGTATATCTAGAAAAAGAAAGGTACAAGTACCATAACTTCGCCAAAAATCCTTGACATACCTGTTATATCTTGATAAAATTATCAAAAAAAAATAGTGAATTAAGAAATAAATTAACTGTGACCCCTCTGTGCCCTATAGGACTCCTTTAAGTTATTCAAAAAAAAAAAATACCACAGCCAGGAAGACCTGTTCTTTCCATCACAAAGAAGGAAGGAGAAAATAAATAAAAACAGGTTAAATTTTGAGCTAAGGCAAGTAAGAAAGATTTTCTTTCTAAAAAGAAGAAGAAAAATATAAAACACTAATAATTAAGAAAAATAAGGTATTATTTGTTTTGCTTGCAGATGAGTTACATAGATACTGGGCTTGAGGACTCCTCCTCCGCAGAAAGCCCCTCCCCTCTCTTTGTGATTGCAGACGAGTAATTGATTTACTAGAGGGTGTCATAATTTGGACAGAAACTTAGCTGTGGAGTTTTAATGTTCTAAAAAAAAATAGAAGAAGAAAAATAGAAAACATTAGGTTGTTTTCTTGTTGTGGCCTGGCCGCAGCCTTGGGTTTTAATTTCCTTTCTTTTCCCCTGAGTTGCTTTGTTTAGTTCTTTCAGCTTTTTTTGGGCTCAGTCTTCTTTCTTATATCTTCCCCCTTCCCATCCCTTCTCTGCTCTTTTGGTTAATGAATTTTTCCATTCATCCAAGGAAAAAGAAACAGTATATCAAAAATATGACAAAAGATCCAACGCTAGCTGTTCACACAGAAATATGATATGCCACATCTATAGAAAAAAGCAACAGACAATACATTTTGTGTTGAAAGAAAACATAATAGAAATCTCTCATGAAAAAACCCAAAGTTCACAAAGGGAGACTGTATTCTCTCAAGAAACCTCAACCAAAAACCCTGAAATTTCACTTCTTCCTTTGCTTACACAACTGAGACCATGAAACAAATAATTACTCCTTCAAGTAAACTTTGTAAGGTCAATATATATGTTGTAATCCACTTTCAGATGGTAGCCTCCTTGAATTCAAAACTCCAATGACAACAGTAGCAGAAGAGATTGAACCATGGATGAACAAACTCATTCAACACCTTCTCATGCAATTGATGCCTGGTTGGAATGGACATACAATTGATGTTAAAAGATCCATCGCAAATTCGGATTTCAACCCAGAATGTAATTCGCTTTCATGATTTCACGATGAAAAACCATAACTGTTTGAGAGAAATTCAACCTGCACGCATGAAATGGAAACAGAAGTTAAAGGTAAACAAATTAAAGTAGGGATTTGAAGGGAAAGTATCAAGATCTACCAAATGTTTACATAATGAATTAATACTGTAGATTAAAGACTGAGTAAGGGATTGAAGGTGATGACAGAAGAATAGAGAGCACAAAGGATTGAGATGCAGACTTTATGCATTTCATCATCTGTGCTCTCTATCTTCTGTCAGCATCACCAGTGCCTCCTCCATCCCTTGCATAAGTACTTAACCATGACCAAAATTAAAAATATATAAACCCTAACAAGAAGCATGTACATACACAAGCAGAGGAAAGTATAGGGCGGTGGTAATGAGAAATAGAGAAGTAGGGTGAGGGCTAAAAGGTGATGACAGAAGCATAGAGAGCACAAAGGAGTGAGATGCAGCCATCCATGCATTTCATCATCTGTGCTCTCTATCTTCTGTCAGCATCACCAGTGCCTCCCCCATCCCTTACATAAGTACTAAACCATGGACTAAATGAAAAATATATAAACCCTAACAAGAAGCATGTACATACACAAGCAGAGGGAAGTATAGGGAGGTGGTAATGAGAAATAGAGAAGTAGGGTGAGGGCTAAAAGGTGATGACAGAAGAATAGAGAGCACAAAGGAGTGAGATGCAGTCATCCATGCATTTCATCATCTGTGCTCTCTCTCTTCTGTCAACAACATCACCAATGCCTCCACCTTCCTCCTGTAGGAAAGAGAGAAAGAGGGAGGGAGTTTTGAAAGACTTGGAATGGTTGGGTTTGGCTAAAGAGGCTGAGTTTTGAAGGACTGGAGATCAGAATGGCTTGGTTTGGGTATCCTTCCACCTTCCACACCCTATTTATAGAAAGAAATCATGGGAAAGCTAGTTCCACGTACTACCTTCTTCCAGATATTGAATTGAAACGCTCAGCCTTAAACACTAGAAGTAATTAATCTTCTCCTAACCTAAAACTTACTGGCTTTTTTTTCCTGAGAATCATCCACGTAGAACATTAGAACCGCCTAGCGAAGGAACTCCTTTGCTGATAAGATAACGTCACAGCAGACGATTGGAATATGGAAGCATCATCGGCCCTCCCTGTTTTTCGTTTCCACTTGGGCATGCAGTTGGCCAACATGGGAATCTTTTACTGTTACATGCGTTAGCCCTACACCTTGACCGTTTTTTTGGAATGTTCAGTTCAGGTTGAGGGGTTAAGGCCAAAAACACAGAATAAAAACAGAAAACAAATCTGAAGAATGCAGAGATTTAACATGGTTCACACATCAAAGTTGTGTCACCTCCACAGATGAAGAACAACATTCATTAGCCAAGAAGCAAATTATAATAGAGATCTCTCACTCAACCAATCATCAAAACCACGATATTCACCCAAAACCCTAGAATGAAAATTCCAAGTCTCACTATGACTCAATAAGAGAAAATAGGGTACATGGTTTTAGAGTGTAATAGGGCAAAAGGATCAGCCCATTGGTGGCAAGGATCCAAAACCGAGATCAGTGATTGTCTGCAATCCTAAGTCATCTGCTTCTATCATAGATCTCACAAATCAGGTTATTTAGGTCGCCCACCAAAATATATCGATGCAAGTCGTCCATCTTCGAATTAAGTACAGGAATTTAAATCAAACATAACAACTTTCCTCTCACACTCTAGGAGAGAAATGAGAGCTACCTTAGACAATATACATACATGAGTTCGGTTGAAGGGTAAAGGATAACTCTACTTTGATGCTATATGATCAGCTTGGATTTTCTGTTATCGGGAAGCATCAGTTCAATAGCATAATATTGGCAGACCAAAAGAGGGTTGAAGAAGAGCTACTAGCCAAGGGGAATGGGAGGACGTGGAGGACTTCAGTGATACATCCTAATAGATGGCAATTTTCATAAGCAAAATCCGTTGAATCCATCGAACATAATAGAGGCCCAAACAGGCAACTTTGGGCTTGACCCAGATTTCCATGGGCTACAATAATTTCTTCAAATAAGAAAAAATTTCCATTGCCGGGAATTGAACCCGGGTCTCCCGGGTGAAAGCCAGATATCCTAACCACTGGACGACAATGGAATTATGTTATAAAGTTACTTTATTATTAAATATAATTAAGAAAAATCCTTTCATTTAGATAACTTTTACCGGTTTTAACTTTTAATGCAAATTGTTTTAAAAAAAAAAAAAAAAGGGGGAAATTTTGTTTTTTATAGTAGACCGAAATCAACTCTTGCAGACATTAAGTGATCATGAACAGTAAAAGTTAAGAATCAGAGTCAATTGACAGCTGAAATGGTACGACTCCACTGATTCAGGTCCATCTAAGATTAGTTGAAGTGCATTAATTATTTGCTTTATTTCAACGTAATCAAGTGGCTAACATTGGGACTTTTTTACTTTTAGGGGAACTAAGGTTCACCCCCACAAAGGCGAAAACCCCAATAAGATTCAAAGGCTAATCCCTCTAAATGACTCAAATTTGATCACAGAAGATCAGTAGGTTTTGTGATTTGTAGGTCAATTCAACAAATCATAGCACTTCTGAGTTACCTCACCAATCTTATTTTCCACTTTAGCTCATCCATGTATTGTATTGTTAGACCTTTGTTTTTGACTATCTTTCTTCTACTTTCTCTCGAAATTTCCTTTTTAAATAAATTAATATGTTACCAAAAAAACATTACCTCACGGATTTGTGGTTGTGGCACATCCCTCTTCCTTCACCATTTTGGCAACATTAATCATTTTCTTACTGAAAAACAAATTGCTAATCCAAAACCCAAAACAGTCGAAACCTTTAAGGGAATTTAGATCATTGGATCCGTCTCTTACTCTGATACTGATTTTGGATTGCCTCCCCATCAAGAGTACAAAGCATATACTGCTCTTTTTTACTTTTTTTACCGCAAGAGGTATAGAATATACGTTTAAGTATTAATAAGATAATTTTTAAGACGAAACCCCTTAAGTTTTACATGAGCCTCACTACACCCATATTGTGAGATAAAAAAAACATGTCAACTATAGGGAGATCATCTGAACACCCTTTACCACATCACGATATAAAACCAAAGGGTTCCTAATACGTGACGGATATGCGATTTCAGATCAAGGATACATTTGGTATCGTATCGTATCGTATCGGGTTAAATGATCAACAATCATGTCCACATCTGTATCTTTAAAGGGTTTCTTCACCAAAAACAGAAAAAAGCTAGCATCAGTTCCTGAACCGGCCGATTCCCAAATTATGCATGCACAGAGACACAGAGAAAAGAATCAAACAAGCAAAATCTCATCTAAATTAACAAAAATACATTAACTCGTTAATATTTAAAAAAAAAAAAACAGAAAAAAACAAAAATTTACAAAAGGTTGAAAAGAACGCCCCTGGGCATCTCTGCAACTACCCACCAGAGTTCTTAAAAAAAAAAAGAAAAGAAGAAAAGAAAAAAGAGAAAAACACAACCACATCGTCGTCACCTCTCCCTAAAAAAGACTAAAAAAAAAATTCTAATACTAATTTAAAAAGGGTTACCAGTGACCGTCATCATTGACATCGACGACGACAATATCGTCATCATCTCAGGGAAAACCACGTGATCAGATCTCTGCCGAGCTTCTTCTCTGCAGCGGCGACATATTCGTCGGAGACCAAGGGGAACCGACACAGAGGACATCTCCACTGTAGTTGATCGAACCACCCATCCAAACAATCCTTATGAAACAGATGACGACATTCCAATCTCCTCACCTGCTCTCCCTTTCTGAACTTACTCAAACACACCGTACAATCGGTATCAAACCCACCGCCGGCGGAGGCGGCGGCGGCGGCGTCTCCATCTTCGCCACTCTCACAGTAAGAGAAGACCTGGTTGGTTTTTAGTTGTTCCGCCAAGATTACTAATCCAGCCAAACCAGAACCCACATCACCTAACAACAACCCATCGCTGATCTCATCCACCATGTCAAATCTCGATAACCCCACCGACTGAAGTACCCCACTGAACAAGGATCTCAGATAGCACACACAGTTAGCCACGATTGCCACCATTAAAACAGGAATTGAATCTGATGATACATCGCTAAAACTACCGTACAGTCCCATTTCTGGGTTCGAAATGGTTTTGGATTCTGGATTCTGGGTTCTGGGTTCGATCGGTAAAACAAACTAGGAAGAGAGATTAATATAGACAAGGGATAGAGGCGGGCGCTGTTGTTGCTGCTGCTCCTGCTGCTGCTCCTGCTGCTGTAAAGTTGAAAGGGAGACAGAGAGGTGGGGGGCCTGGGCCTGGGCCTGGGAGGCAAAAGCTGAAAAGGAAAAGCCGTAAAGGACAGGTTGCTACCTCATAACGCACGCTACGTGGCTTGAGAGAGATGAGGACAAGTTGGGTCCTCTCACCTCTACTTGTGTTTGTGAAAATGCCGCAGAGAAGACTCGGAATGAGAAACCTTGTGTAGTGTGTATTTGTATAGTGTGGTGATCTCTAAGGTCTGGCTTTGTAATGAATGGTTAGATTTTGGGCACGATATCCCCAGTGCCAGTGGTGCTTTTCCTAAGTTATATAGCTGGCTCTTGTCATCTCCCTCTCCCTCTTCAATGGTTTATATGCATTTGCTTCTGCTAACCCAAGTTCCCAGATGACCAAAACAACCCTCTATGGCAATTTTTTATGGAAAATGTTTTCTCTATATGCCATTTTTTTTTTTTCCTTTTTTTTTCTTGGGTAGAACAGTTCAGACCTGATTAGGGTTATCCATAGAGGAAAAAAGATTATATTTTTCATTTGATATTTATTACCCATTGATGTCAATTTCATCATAATAGTATCTAATCCAATAATAATGAGTACAACAAAATTGGAATCATGTCATGTGAAGCAAGTGATAGATCTATTTTGGTGTAAGGTTCCATAGCCACCACTAGAATGGAGTGTCAATTGGAGATATTCAGGTCGATTTGACGCGTTTGGGGCGTCTTACCATGTTCTTCAGTGGTTATTAGAGCTTTGCTCAGCCACGTCTGAAGTTTCCAATAAAACACTTTATTGGAAAAACACTCTTTGTTGTGCATAGTTCTCTGTAATGTACATATATGTCAAATAATTAATTAAAAAAGCAAAAAAATTATAAAGATATTATAGACTTTTCAAATTTGAAATTAAGCTTTAAATCTTAACCAACATATATGTGTACTATAGGGATTTTTTTTTTCCACTTTATTCCCTAGAAAAAAAAATTTACACTTAAATCAATTTTAAGGAAGGAAATTATATTTATAAGCAGAGAACTCAACTATAAGGACATTTGAAATTCTAGGAGTGTGGAAATTGTATAGTTGTGCATTAAATGCACAGTACCTGTTGCCGACCGAGATTTTAATCTCGACCGTCCATTTAAATTAATGAAAAGTAAAATTAAAAATTTTTCTCAACGTTTCATGAAAATCATGTGTTCATGGCTCCAATGTGACTCTTTCTTGGATGCTAATGTAAATGACCAAATTGCTGAGAAAGGCCTAGAAGTAACTTTTTGTATTAAATCGTTTACCCAAAAAACAAAAAAATATATATTTTTTGTATATTAAATTCCAAACTGCATTAAATTATGATTAAACGGTGCATTCAAATCTGTGGCACTGGGTAGGTGGTCCACCCTAATATAAACCACATGAAATGTTTAGTAGGTCACCCTTCTTCAAATAAATTAATGGATATATATCATCTCAATGGTTACAAATTTTGATGAATCTTCTCAAATTCTCAACCATGTGTCTTTTCATTCGGTTCAATATTTTAAATTATTTAAATAGTCTATTCATCTCTCACTTTATGAGTCTGAACGGTCCGGCAATGTATCAAGACAGTCGGATCTCAAAATTTCGGTCGAGATCTTTTAAAAGCAATCGAAACTTCAACATCAAACGATCGAGATTGCTTTGCTGCACCTTCCTGCATATTTACAAAAGCTTCATAATAATTTGAATCCAAAACTGTTTTTGAAGAAATTTTTAGGTTTGAGCCATCAAACATCCAATCCATTTGAGACAGAAACTGGCCTGACATGTTTCATTTTTGAATTATGATGAACTTGGCCCACCCACTTGTTCCTGAACCTGAACCTGACCCTGACCCTGACCCACACCCACTTGCTAAAGCCAACCCGGCCGGTCAGTTTCCAGAAACATTTCTCAATCAGTTATAATCAGTTAATGAGAAATTAAGAATTATAATTTGCCAACCCAAGAGCAGGTGACCAAGGAAAACAAAGATGGAAGAAGGGGTGGAGAAGAAGAGGCCGGCCAGTGGGCCCACGAATAAGTCAAAGATTCTAGATTTTCCCAACTTGGAATTTCATTTTAATTGGCTGCATAATTTACTCTTAAAACTTTAATTGGCTTCATGTGATTTATTTTCCTCTTAATCTGTATTTCAAGTTTTCAACGTGATGTGATGTTGTGTAATCAAATATTAATTTATTTATTTTCAGAAAAAAATTTAACAACACCCTTAAGATAATTGATGAAAAGTTATAGTCTGATCACTCTGATGGTGGGTTCATGCCCTCTACAATTTCCTGCAATTTCTATCTAGGATTGCGACACATGGCAGCTAATTATCCAAGGGTCAGAATTAGAACCCACTTAGGAACTGAATAGAATAAATTCCTACAATTCAGCCTCAAGAAAAAAAGAGACACGAAATTGTAGTGGATGTGAACCTATTGTTGAATGTTGATACACCTTATAATTTATACTAAATTGGCAATGACATCCTAAAATATCACTTAAATTTACATACTAGTATATTCTATTAACAAATTTTATTAAATTTTAATTTAATAATTTAAGAATTCTTATATTGCCCCCTTAATCTCTTGTGATTTGAAAATACTACCCTTAGTAAAATAGAATCATAAATTTCATCATTTTCATCTTCCATGAGTTCTTTTTCTTCTTCTATTTGTCAGAATACAACTGTGGGTATACTTCTCATTTCCTTTAACTAATTAACGGTTCTAACAAAAAACGGAACAACTGTTAATTTGAAATAATTTTGAGATGTCCCTTAATTTTTATTTTTATTTTTTTCTAAGAAATGAGGTTCATCAACGGAACAACTACATCCTCAAGGCGCTTTTTTATAAAATAATTTTAAGATGTCCCTGAAATTTTTTTTTTCTTTATTTTTAGTGTTCATTTTGATAAGTAGCGGTTCTCATCACTTCGATAGTAGAAATGTTAATCAATGGAGCACAATCCATGGACCACATGTTCCCAGTGTTTTGAAATTACATCTTCATATTAGGATAAACATGATAGTACAACAACTGGGTTATATTTTTTTCTAGACGTGCTTTTGACATAGTAGTGGCAACCCCTTATAGAGACACTAAGACCGAACTGGATCATTCCACTCATTTTGAGTTCAAATTTTATACTTTTACTCCATGCTTATCTTATTCACCATATCATTTGAAGATTCAAGAAGAGTAGTCCTAGAAGCAAAAGAGATAGTGTTGATACATGAAACCTGCGTGCACGAAATCTCTACTTATTTTTCTGGTATTGAATGAGAGAAAAGGTAAGGTTGGAGATGAAGAAAAGAAAAGAAGAGATTTCTCAACTTGATCAAAAATTTTAAAACTTCAATTAGTGACCCCAGGAAGGAAAGAATACCTAACAAAGGACAAGAAAGTTAGACATACATGAAGAAAATTGATACATTTTACATGTGGACAATCCATATTTGTTTTGAATAACACATGAGATCATATGACCAACCCATCCAAATTCCAAAAGTGATCCATAAATTATTTTCTAAGAAAAAGACAAGAGGGATGCATGGAATAAATTATGAACTTGTCATCGGTGGTCCTTTTATATAAACGTACCAACCAAAATCAGTCAACAAAGATTAGATTAAATTAGTTGCAGATGACCATCAAAGAAGGGTTTTGCGTTTAAACTTGAGATCGGTGCAACCATTATGGGAGCGTGCAAGTGATAATGACTGAATTATTAGTGACTAATCACATATATTTATATATAGATTATTCAAGAAGGCTAAGACAAACTATAGAATTTAAAAATATGTGAAACATGAGAGATAGAAGAACCAAATCACCCAAGGCGTGATCTTAGGGGTCAGTTGTAAGAATAAATTATTCAAGAAACGTTTATAATAGAGGCAAATGATGTTGAAAGCGTTTAATAAAAGGATTAATCCTAATAAAGTAAAGATGAAACAAATGATGAGAAGCAAATGATGAAAAACACAATATAATAACAAGATTTCTTCCCCCAAAAGAGATTGCGAATCCACCGACCTAAACTACTTCTCACTATATCTCTATTTCTTTAATCTCTTTTCATCTTTCGTAGTCTCAGTATTGGTCGGTCATTTTGGTACTTTGCTTGTTCTTTTTCTTGAATTTTGCTTCTGTTCGGTCATTTTGGCACTTTACTTGCTCTTTTTCTCGAATTTTGCTTCTGTTCAATGCAATACTCTTCAGCAAGATTTTAGGTCGCCGGATCATGCACTTGATCCGACGGCCCACAATATCTCGCATGGTTCAGTGCATTTGTTGCGCTAAAGGGCAAACCCAAGTAAAATCATTTTTTCTGAAAGTCTTACCAACTCTCTCTCTCTCTCTCTCTTCAACTTTGGCTTTCAATTGATGTCAAGGACCCCAAGCATAATGGATGGATTATAAAAACTAATCAATGTTCAAATCCTCCCTTCCCCCATTGTTTTGGTCTAAAAGGAATTATGTTCAAACCCATTTATCAATTAAGATAATATTCATACCCAAACATATATACTATTATCTTAAGACCCAATAAAAATCTCCTCTTAATTAGTCAATTCTCTTTATACTTAATCACCTCCACCTCTCTATCTAAATTTTTGTATTCAATTCAAACTCCATACATACTATAAGAAATCCACCCATCACAATCATCTTCGGTGATTCTGTCGTTTATCATTTTGTTTGTTAGATAAACAACTTAGAAATTTGTTTTTCTTTCAACTATTCAAATTATTTATGGAAAAGTTTTTTTAAGCAAATGGCATAGGTAGTGCACCAATGAGGATAATAAGCAAAGATTGACAAGATTTTATTAGTAATATATAGGAAGACCATTTCATATGCAACTATAGAGTCATTAGCTTACCTTCCACCCAGTCAAGTCAGCTTGAGAACTATTTCTTATTATTTATAAACATTACATGTGTAGCACAGAGTATTATCAAAATTATCATTTGGGTTATCGTCGGTGGTTTTGTTATATCGCATGATAAGTCATGAGTCAAAGTTTGATATCGTATTCTTATAAAATTTAAAATAAATTAAACAAGTAATGTTTCACTAAAATTTTGCACTTCATGGAGTCCTAAGTTTATATTGTATTGATATAGAAGGCCTAAAGCTCTATTCTTTTATCTTAGGAAAGGCAAATTAGAAAATAAATCATGTCAAACTGCGGTGAGACTTCGTTTAAATATACAAAGTCTTATCTCTCGCAAACAAACAATGTCAACTTCCATGTCAACTTCTGAGATTTTCCAATTATCTAGGTTATTTCTCTCATGATTCTTCAGTTATAAGGTCAGTTAGCATTTTAATATGTGTGGGGAAAAAAATTATAGAGAAACCGCTAACTTCACCATTGATATATATGCATTAAAAGAGTGAGGAAAAACCACAATTAGTGAATATAATGAATCTGGAAATCATATCTAGATTCTGATGTCAGAAAATATTCCCAGTTGATTTATTTTTGGGTTAAGACTTTAGAGAGTCCTAATTAATGAGCAAGTAGAACAAGTAACCCAGTGGGAGTCGAAAATGTAAAGAATACCCCATGAAGCAAATGAATTATAAGTTACGGCTTGGGAGGCAAAACAGAATTTCTGAAAGATTTGATGATGAAATCAAGAAACAGGTAGATCTAGAAGGTTTGACAATGAGGTAAGGATTAATTGTCAAAGGGTACCAATGACGCAAGTGATTGCTTTGAATTTAAAACTTCTTGGAAATGAACAATCTTAGTTAGAAGTTTTCTAACAACAACAATGGTCAACAATTTAAAAAATACATTCTTGTTCTGCTGCTCTGAAAGGTGCATAAAGATCCTTCTTCACATTGTTCCCTAATTCCCTAGAGCATGCATGCTGAAATTTCACACTATATATATTCAAAGGCTTGGCTTTGCCATTAATGGTGGTTGATTATCACATCCATGATCCATCAGCATTTTTTTTTCCTGTGTTTATTTTTATCTAACCCACATCGAAAGCTTCTCATCTGACAGGCTTGTCTTCTAGAATGTCGATACGTGTTTTGTTATTAATCTAATTGAGAGTTAACGTCGGTACAAATAGAACTCGGAAGGAGGACTTTGAACGAAAGCTAGAATATGGAGCATCATTCGCTTTATATATATTAAGCAAGCCACATAAAGAATATAGGATTAATTATTAATATTCTCAGGAAAATGTTTGTTGATGAGAGGATTTGAAGTTTTCTTGGTAATTAGGAAATGGTTTTCTCATGGAGAAATGAAAAGAGGAAGGATAAGCTGGATAGCTTTGGGTTGTATTTGTACATATCACTATTTGATTTTTCGTACGTTCTTCTCTTGCTATATTTATTTCGTCTGTTAAGTGGAATGTTAGTTAGGATGAGAACAATCAATCACATACAATAGAATAAAAACAAAAAAAAAAAAGAGATTTCACCCTGGTTCACCTCAATGTGAGACTACGTTCAGCATTAGGTTGTTCACTATATTCTTCTCGAAAACAACTACATACAATGTTCTATCACAAGAAAATACATACAAGAGCTTAGAAATCCTAAGCTACAGCTATTCATAGACCCAAGCTCAAACTGTAAAGGGACTCCAAGGCTCACAGAAATATGGACCTTTGACCGCGACACCCCATGTCCGTCAGCAACACAATGTGAAGCGTGAGTCATACTCAACAATGTTAACAGAATATCTTTTTTATAAAAATGAATAAAATGTTAACAGAATAACTTTTTAGCTCTGTTGGTTTTTCACCGGAGAATGACGGAAGTGTGTTCTGCCGAAGAGCGAAGGAGGCAATTTTCACCGAACACGTGAGGGTTAGGGTTTCGTCAAGGTTTCTCCGATATCGATTGTTGACGAGGGTTGTGCGAGTGAATAAGATAAGTTGAGAGGGGGATAGTTAGTAGTAGTTGTGAATTTGGTATAATTTCTAACTATAACAAATTATGTAAAATTTACGTAAATAGCCCTTTTCTTAACCGTCAGATCTGACAAGTACAGGTGTCAATATTGTAGCCTGCGCGGATGTTCTCGTGACACATTTCGCGTATGTAATCTAACGGTTAGAATAATGGGTGCTTCAATAATTTGACATGTTAAGTTGAGATCCATTGAACCGTAACCTTGGCCTCTATCGTTTAAGAATTTGAAAACTTAACATGTCAAGTTATTAAATATCTATTATTCTAAATTTCTAATCGTTAAATTATTTAAACAACACGTGTCATCATAAGACCCCTATGCACAAACAAAAATCCATACATAAAGCTTTGAAATATTATAATATAGAGAAACCCTAATTCCCTGAAAGAATAAAATTTCTACTGGTACAAAAGATACCCAAAATTGCCATGCGAATATTAAGGAAAAGAATCAATGTCATACTAACTAATACATATCCATATTTCATAGAATCAATATAACACATACCGATGCATTTCATTTTTTTCTTGAAGAACAGCTAGATTGCTGCAAAATATACTGATCAATATGATTCAATACAACTCTTAGAATCACCTAACAGATATGAAATCCAAATATCAATAATTTAAACCTCACCATTATTATAGATAATTCACGAGAATATTGGATACCTCCCAAAAAAAAAAAACAGAGAGAAAAAAATGAAAACAGAAGGCCAGCATCTTGATGCTGTGCTGCGTTGATGCAGGGGCTACAAACCAGGACGATCTTGTAGCCTTATCTCTGGTTTGACAAAATAAATCAAGGGAAAACTTGGATCATGGCCTCATGCTCGTCAACCCAGCAGCAAACATGAGACTCTTCCCCTTGAGAAAGTTCCCAGACACCGGTACTGAGGCCTCTTAAATTAGTTTGTTGCAGAGAGAAAATTTAACAGAGATGATTTCACCATGAATGACACATGAATCAGCACGAACAAACATCACGTTACAGCAACTTTAAATTAATACCCCCTCTCCGAAAAAGAAAAAGAAAAAAATTCTGATTTACAGCCATCGCCTCGATGGAAACACAGGAAACGTAAGTTTCCTGCATGAATTACTAAAGCAGTGCCATGGTGTCCTGGTCAAGGATAAGAATATGCTATTTTACAATCTGCCAGCATCATATCTTACAGCAGGAAAAAGTTACACCTTTGATTCTTCCATCCTAAATAAATCCTGCATTAGGCCGATACGAAGAATTCCCTTTAACAATTAAAGTACTACAATATATTTCATGCTTTGCATAAATTTTAGAAGATGGCAGAAGGACTTTTTACCAGTTTGGTGGCGGCTACTGACTGGCGCTGCCTCTCTTTCTTCTCGCGTTGGCACTCTCCACACCAAGCGGAAAAATTTTTCTGATACTTCTTCAGCTCTCTGAAGACCGAACTGTTGAAAGACGTTCAAGATGGTTATGTATTGGACCATTTAGACATTATGGTTCTTCATTGGAAAGAAGCAGATCATCAAAGTAAAAACGTGAAGTTAACATCTAGTCAACTCCCCGGAAAAACAGAATCTGGTTAGTTTGGAAATAAGTCCATGCATTTCTGAATAGCTTTTACTCTCTTGATTATTTGCTGGATTGAATTATCATCAAATATTTAAACTTAGACGAATGGTTTTAAATCCATGCCCTAACTCAATTCAGATCTCAATACTCACCCTCTTTATATAAGGGGAGCTGGACATCAGTAATTTCAAAGAGAGCGGGCGGAAGTTCACTCCCAGGGCTTCCAGATCTGCCACTTCCAGTTCTCTTTGTCCATCAAAGAACATCCTCTCTTTCTCTTCCCCTTCTTCCTATTCAACCTTTCTTATGAAGCCACCATAGCAGTTTACCTCCAAGGTCTGCAACAGCACCAATAAGCGCAGACGTTGGGGACACCACTAACTTTCCTGGTGCTAGCAGCTCAGCCAACGAGGTGCTGGAGTGGGAGAGAGGCAGAGGGACTTTTCCGTAAGGGGAGGATACAGGCGGACACAGCATTGGGAAAAGTGCTGGCATGCATACCCTTTAGCCAAAAACTGGTTTTCCCTCCCTCGTTTCCACTTTCTCAGAACAAAACAGAACCTTAAGGACATTAAGCAGAAATAATTTTCCACCCTGATATTAGTCTAGAAGCACACCCACATTGAACCCCAGATGAGGGTTTTATATGACATGGTTTCTTCGAAACAACAATGGCAACCTAGTTTTGAGTAAGAAGCAAACTAATAATTAAAAGTCTTGGTCATTACTAACAGCTTATATGAGATAGTTTTGTTCATATTTATCCAAGACTATTACTTATTCTGATTACAGAGGATGAGAATTATAGAAGTGACTGTTTCACTACTAATAAAGACAAACAAGTTTGTATAGCATGAAAAGAAATTACATTGACAGAGAAGAGAGGCAAAGACATGGAACTGATGTTAGATTATAGAAACAGAAAAAGGATAAGATCATATGATAGAAGACCTCCTTCAACCTCCAAAAGAGACATCCATCCAGAAGAAACCCCTCAAAAAAAAAAAAAACTAAGGCACAAAATGAACCATAAAACAACAGAGAACAAATCAGAAATAAAAACAAGATAAGATTAGCTATCTTTTTAGATTTAACTTGAGTAAAGAAATTAGCACACTACTATAGATATCATATATAACAAAAGAATACATGAGGGAACTACCTTCTGCACCATAAAAGTAAATTGATCCTATTCCCAGCAGTTGTGGCCCTGGCACCATGCCGATGGCGACCGCGATGAAGCACAGCTTTTCCCGGAACATGAGAATAGTCCAAGATTTCCTATTGAAGTTGCAAAAAGAGTTACAATTAATAGTGTAAAACCACTAATACTAGACCTATGGTGTTTGAATTTCAATGTGGAACAGGCATAAAATCTCAGAATCCCAACAATCCAAATGGATTCAACACAGTATCCCACCTGTCATGATAGGTTGGCCTTTTTTTTTTTTCTTTTTTTTTTTTTTTTCCACCCAAAAATAAGAAGCTTAATATCTACAAAACCCACTGACAAGCTAACATTAGGTTTTTAAATCCCAATTTGACCCTTTTGGACATTCTTTACTGCATCATATGAGCAGTAAAGGAAAAAAAACAAAGGATTAGGTGTTTCAATACTGGATTTTATTTACCTTGATGTGTCTTCAAGAGTGATTAGGAATCCTTTTATGAGTCAAATTAGAAAATTTTTACAAGTTTTATGTAGATAATGCATCCCAACTAATTAGAGAATGAAATGAGAATTGAATTTTGCTTACTGCTGCCAATGAGGTACATGGCATAGCCTCCCCCTACCCCTTTTTTTCACTCTCTCTTACATGATTCATTATCTTCTCTCATTCCCCATCCAACATGATATTCTTTTCTTCTTCCAAGAATATATTTCTTCATTCAACCCGATGTTCAAGAATATCTTGAACAAAAGTAAGCTCACTAATCCCAAACCGCAACTCTTCTTTTTTCAAATCTTCTAACCTTCTAAATTCCCCAACCCTCAAATTCCTTTATTTTATTTTATATTATATTTTCCATTTTCCCTTCTTTCTATTCTCGTACCCCCAAGAGAACCCAAATTTCAAACTCAAATCTACACCAACCCAACCCTTTCTTTTAATTCTTGATTAGTTAGGAATACCACACAAAGTACATGTAGCAAGGCTGCTCCAGTGACAGGAAAATGCACAAAAAACTAAAACAAATTCAATATGCTGAAATAGTAATCAACCTAAAAGACTGCCATACCTCTGGTTGAGTTTCTGTATTTACATGTTTTTCACATCGAATCCCTCGAAAGAACAGTTGTCCGCCAGAAAATTGCTTACCCAAGCACACATTCAAAGTGACTTCTGAGTCATCCACGTGGAAACCTACACATACAAATCTGTTGTGGCTCAGGAAGAATGGTTTTTGCTTCAGACTTTCCAAGGTAAAAGATCCAGATATCAATATAGGAAAAAGAAAAAAAGGATACAAAAGGAAGAAAGAGGTAGTAGTAGAAGTATTTCATGTATCAGCATACCATCAAAAATGAAAACCAGGAAACTAGCACTGGTGACATGTGAACCAGAGAAAAAAGGAAATAACAAAATAACAAGTTAAAGAATAATATTCTCACCTCCTCTTTTCTGTGCTATAGAACAAATAACAGTTACCAGTGGCTAGCATGTGCATGCAGGCTCTACAGTCCCAGGCAGTGGTCTCTTACCCAGTTATTTATTATATATGAGAACTGAGAGGTGAGGCCCCAGATCACTGTTAAGGTTTCTCCATTGTATACTAGAAGTCATTAGTTCAAGCTGGGAAACATCAATATCTCCGCAAAGCAGTGGGGGTAAGGTTGTGTGCATTGTCCAAACAAGAGCTGATATGTCCTTTATTTATTACATATGATTTAGTAATTTCAGAAAGTGTAAAGGAATATATAATCAAACCCAAAGTGGATGAAAAATAAAGTAATTATATGCATTGGGTACTTGTGAGTTATATTTCATAGTTTATACTAGTCAAAACCTACACAAGAACTATCTATGTGGGTCTTAAAACCATAGTCATCTTGGATTGGTTTCGTGGTGGATACTTGTTTCTAGATGTCTTCCTAATAGTTTCTAAGCAACTTATGGAAATTTCTTCAGATTTCTATAAAATTTCAATAGTTTCCACTAGCTTCTGATGAATTCAACAAAAAAATTGAATTTAACAGGGGCGAAATCCCTTCATACTTTCATAGTGAAATTTGCTTCTTGTCTCCAAGACCCCTCCAAAAGCAGGACTCACAAAGTCATGCCATGTTATAGCATTTGTTTCCCTGTTTCTCTTTAAAAATAAAGGTAGCACTTACCCAGGTCAACATCCCTATCCTTTCCGTATTGAACAACAAAACCATGATGAGAATCAAGTGTGGATCCACCAACTTCAGGAAATAACACTGCATGACCCAAAAAAAAAAAAAAAAACAAAAGAAGAGAGAAAGACCACCATGAGTGAGAGAAATATACAATCCATATGCATGTAAAATACACTGAACTGAGAAGCTCACTTTAAGCAAAATATATGACCTCTAGATATAGGACGAATAAAGTCATCCATGAGCTTATCAAGCATTGTGTCCAGGCCAAAATCATCAAGAACGGCACCATATTTATTCATAGTATTTGGACGCATAATTCTGAACTTGGTATCACAAACCCACTTCTCAATATTCTCAACCTACAGAATCAGAAAACCTCATCAGAAAAGCTTAAATGACAAAAAGATTCTCTACATCCAAAACTACTAAGTAAAGTTTACATAAACCATATCCAAGACCCGATATAAAGAGAGCTGATATACCTCAGACAACAACAATTCACAGAAGCTAGGCTGAAGCATTTCGAAGGTATAAACTCCTGGAGAGGGTTCTGATAGTATACTTCTTAAGCTCTGCTCTGTGCTATCGTTCACTGCTTGGATAAATGATGGGGCAAAGAACCTTTCTGGGTTTAAAGCGTACAGGTCTTTATGTAAAGGCTGTGAAAAAGGAATAAGAATAATAAGTACACAACTTTCAGTAGCCTGCATGCCAACGTCTCAAAGGCTGTAGGAAAAACTAAAAAAGTCTGGTTTTGCTTCAGAAAAGAGATACTGCATTATGAGTTGGGCAGCGTTGTTCACTACCAAAACCCCATTGTCCAACAACCTGAGATTACAACTGTACCAGTCCTTTCCTAGGCTTTAATGAAAGTTTCAGGTGCCAAATTTGATCATTTCAATTTCCTAAAAATATATACAGATTGAAGTCACAAAAATGTTTTGTGCCTAAACTGATTCTGGTTGTAATGGTAGTCCACTCATGAGAAACACAACTGAACATAAGACTCTGATAAATATACCTGATAATGTGATAATATCTTCTGCCGGTATTCTCTATGCTTCTGGGCCTGACAAAAAAAGGGAAAAGAATATCACATACCTAGTCCAGCAGTTATATTATTCCCTTCCAAGGAAAAGTACACAACATTCTGATATCCTCATAACATTATTTTCCCTTTTCCCTAGTCCCTGAACAAATAGGGAGTCACTGAACCAGAACAAACCAGAGATGGACAAGATAAATAGTAACAGTAACAAGTTTTGACATTTAGGTACATTATATTAATGCAAAAAAAAAAAAAGGAGCTTCTCAGTATAAAGTATTTAGCCAGCACCCCAACCTTAGCCATGCCTGTACAAACAAAACTAACCATCCAAGATGAACTCACAAGTTGAAACATAGCTACATACCAAATTGAAGTAATTTTTGTATTACTGTTTGAGCATATCGAAATTTTGGAGGAAGGCAAAAAACCTTCAACCACAACGAACTAAGAAAGGCATGGAGGGGGGGGGGATAAGAACTTAGTAATGGCATTACTGTTTGGGTACGTTCAATTCATCTTTCAAGGCAAACAGGATTGAACATAATGTTTTGCAGGCTAATATTTATTGCCTCATCAAAGAGAATCCCCTAGAGTCAGGTCAGCTCCCACACTGAATGTCTTTTCCACTTGACACTAAAATTAAGTAAACATGGATGAGCTAGGCCAAATTAAGATGAAAAGACCAAACATTTTCCAAGGGTCAAGTATCTATATTTTACCTCCATCTGGACATTATTCATCCTTCTTCTTTCCAATAAATTCTCATATCCATCCAAATGGCAGCATATAACCTCGAAGTCCTCTAAAGTGGATTCTAGATTGCAATCCACCTCCTTTAGCCAACTGACTTGGAAGTTGGAACACTACACAGATCCCCCAAGGCAGTTGACCACAATTGCTCAGCCTACTACAGGTCGTAAAGCTCTATGAAAGCTGGTTAAATACTTGAGATTCTGCTTCCCACATTGGCCAAAGTGAGACTCCAAATGCCAGATACAATTTCCAATGCAACTAACTCCAAAGTGAGACTC
Source organism: Hakea prostrata (assembly GCF_041222555.1). Lineage (NCBI taxonomy): Eukaryota > Viridiplantae > Streptophyta > Magnoliopsida > Proteales > Proteaceae > Hakea > Hakea prostrata. The sequence continues at coordinate 25,392,895 of NC_142610.1, forward strand.
CAAAGGCCAGATACAATTTCCAATGCAACTAACTCCCAGCGAAAGTTTTTAAGTCTATGCTTTGCATTCACACACCCAAATGAGTCCGTTAAGATTAAACTACAATCATATTTAGACCTAGGGTATCCCAAGAAGTTTTACACCTAATTTCCAACCACACTTTCTTTCACACAAAATTTAACCCTCGACCTTTCAATGTCAAGAATATACATCACCATAATATGGATCACATTCAGGGTAGACGTTTGCAAGGAAAGGTGAACCAGTGTCGCTCAAGTCCTAATCCATGAATGTCACATTTTTTCTTAACAAAGGCCCTTAGCATAAATGCATAATTGAAAAGGAAAAAATGAAGGCAGGAAGCCAGGTATGGAGCTGATTAAATGAAGTTTAGCTGGTTTGTAGATCTCTGAAGCCACATGATGAACATGGCTTTCTGGTATGAGAACATTCAAGTAGAAATGTTCTCTCAATCGATTAAAACTACAGGAACAAATACATAGGCTTCCATCAGGCACTTGCCACCAAGGCCCACCTATTTTAAGGAACTATGACAAGGCAATCTCCAGAACATGAATTGTCATTGAATGAAACAAGCACTGCAGGATGGAAGCCTCAATTTGATGCAAGGTGAGCAGACCCCTACTCCAATGGTCAAGGGTGGAACTTACTTTTATCCATACATAATTCGCTAACATGATTAAAAGAAATGATATGGCAAGTAGGAAAGACTTCTTGTGCATACTTTAGCACCAAGATTTATGATTCAACGAAACTGATCAACATTGTATTAAAGCTGTCATAAATAAGCCTATAGATAAGTTTTTGAAATCATAACAGATCATCTAAAATAGCACTCGGGTGGCATCCTCAGACAGCACAATTGCTATATGTCTCGAGGAATTTAGATGGTGACATGAGACATGTACAACTTAACTATGATGAGATTTTCATTCCCCTCTACCATACCATTCTTTTTTGCAATAAATTATATAGTGTACATAGTTTTTCTAATTTACGTGATGTATACTGAAAAAAGCAATTACATGGAGAACACTGTAAATATTTGTGGAGGTCTTTTGGCCATATTTTTGGGGAATAAACCCATGGTTATCAAGGCATCGCCTGGGCATCCTGACCCTTTTTTGAGTCAAAGTGTCATCGTGTCAGGCCTTGACACCTTGGTGTTTGCTGCCTTCTATCACCTTGCCTTGCCTTACCTTGAAAACATCCCCAGATTTTCCCTCCTTTGTTATGTTTGGATCCATGCAGGCGATCCATTTTGTTGCTATCATATCTGTTCACTCATTTCTATCCCCAAGAATGGATCTGAGGCCTTTTCTTTGAGGTAATAATGAGTGGAAACTAAAATGCATAATCAATACCATTCAAGGACAAACCAAGAAATAAAAAACGGAGAGAAAGTAAATAAATTGACCATAAACGTGAAAATACTCTACATCTCTGACCTCAACACCAATTAATATTACCGCAAATTAAGGTACCTAACCATCCACAGAACGTCCGCAATTATGCTCCCCCCCCCCCCCCGGCCCCTGCCCCACCCAAAAAAAAAGAAAAGGATTCTTTTAACACCCTCACTTTCCGCACACAACACAAGAACAGAAGCAGCAAAGGAGCTGTTTTACCATTACAATCAACTCCTTTGCCAATTTGAACAGGAAAACAGAGGAAACAAGAACTAAGCAGAACTTCCACAGTAACTCATTCAAAGGAATAACATTAAGAAGATGAAAAAGAAAATTAAAACTGGAACCCATTGAATAAAGGACAAAACGCTATTACAAACAAGAAACAGAATGGATCTCAGAGGCTTACTCTGGTCCGCTCTCCCTCTGGCAAGTACCGAGTCAGTATTTCCCTCATATACGCAACTTTGGCGTCTCGTGAAAGATTGAGCATGCTTGGAGGAAGGTACCTCTCAAGAGAGCTGAAAACCGAAGGACTGAACTCCAATTGAAGATCTTCATAGTTCTCCGGCATGTGTTCGGTGTTCGGACTCAACCGAAGCCTCTGATTAGCCAACAAAGGGCGAGCCGAGGTAACGACTCCATTGCTGTTCCCATTTCCTTTTCCATTTCCAGCCTGAGAATCTTCTTTCCTGTCCATGGAACGATCGTATGACACAATTAAGGAGAGAACTAGTTGGCAGGGAGACCGAACCAGAGCGACCTAGCTGATGCCAATGGCTGGTTTTCTGAGCATTTTAAGAAGGAACTGAATGAACCTTCGCTTACGGAATTCTGGTACAGGTTTTAGGGTTTGAAATATTCAGATAACGGGGAAGATGTTTTGTGAGTATACGAGCATTTTACAGTGTGATGCAGTTAGGGTTTAAACAGAGGGAAGCCTTTCTCGTTTTCCCTTCCGCACCAGTTATGTAAGTTGCGTATCAATTCAGAATCGGTTTCGGCTGAATCGATGTATTCGAATCAGAATTTCGGTCATCTGGACTGAACAATTCGTTCCAGTGCTCTTCAAATTAAAGATGGTCTATCCGGAACTATCATTCTTGTAGATGTATGACATGTGTCCTACTATCACATCAAATGGGTTGAAATTCATTTATAAGTCACGTCAAATAGTTGATTGATATGACATGTAAATGAATTTTCACCATTTGATGTGATGTTGAGACACACGTCACACATCTACAAGAAAATGGATCATCCACAATGCGATTGAGGTACGCGTAAGCTAGCCCGAAATAACTTCTAAATCTATAAAGAGAAATAAATTAAGGATGACGTACACACAAATTGGCCCGAACGAACAGGATCTAGAAAAAGAAATAAATTAATAATGATCTAATTTACCTTAGATCTAAAAGGAGAAAAAAATTAAGGATGACATACGCGTAAATTGGCACGGATGAACTTCAAATCTAAAAAAAGAAATAAATTAAGGATGTTGTACGCGTAAATTAGTCTAGATGAACTGTATATCTAGAAAAAGAAAGAAATTAATAATGGTTTTGTATCTAATGAATGTACGTATCTACGATTTATTGACTAACTAGAACTACTATTAAAGAGTTTGATTCAACTCATTCCATAAATTGAGCTTTTAAGTTGAACTAAAGAATTTGTTGTGGGGATCTTCAAATTAAGGATAGTCTTCCCTGATGATGTAGTCGAAGTACGGGTAAGTTGGTCCGCATAAACCTCAAAATCGAATTGCAAGTCCGAGTATCCGAAGCTCTAGCCGGAAAAAAATTATGGGCTATCCTAATTGAGGCCCATGTTTCGGCTCAGAGAACCCATGAATCTATAAATTGTTGGTGAATAAACTGTCTTACTTGGAATCGAAAGAAGATTCAGCCGGAAACCTAATAAACTGGCCAGATGGATATCCAACGTGAAAAAGATCAACTTAGAAGATGTATGCAAACAAGGTAAAACATATCCACATGTTGGTTAAGGTTGTAGCAGGGCTAGGGATCAACAAGAGTGCAAACACCCACGTATAGAAAGGAATCAAGGGTGGTTGCTTAAGACGATTGACTAACCAAGCGATTGGCCACCCTGGTGGTCTATTGAAAAACATTGCCTACAAATCCTAATTTGCCCCCGACACCTTATATAAACCCTTTCACGACCTAATTTCACATTATTTTATTCGTGGATGTTGCTGTGGAGTGAGTAAAGGCAAAACACACGTGGTGAACGGATAGGAGCGTCTTTCTCAGGTTAATTTTGTGAGTTTGTTTTGACTTTTGAATCCAAGTGGAGGTAAGTTTAACCGCTCTCTTATTCTACTGGATTTATCTTGTTATATAGTAGTTATTCTTCTTCACGCCAATATGATGGATTTTATATATGATTTAATGGTGAATCTTATTGAAAAGTATGATATGGAATTAAATTATTATTTTATGTGATATGTACTTTAAGTGATATATATGGAATTCTAAATACGTGATTTAGACTTAAAATAATCTAAAATTAAATATAAGATGGGTGATCAAAAGTCTAAATTTCAAACTTGAAATTATGCTCGAGAGTGGGTCGGTCGATCAACTAATCAATCGTCTTAACCGATCGGCCTACTTCCAAAGGCTGCGTTGATGTTATTTTTGCCTGGTTTGGCTCTCATATCATAATATAACATTAAATTCTTAATATATGAGATTTTTGGGATTTGTTAATGTATTTGCTTGGAATATCTAGCACACTTTTCAACACTTTTATTGCTGAAATAGGTAATGACACAACTGCATGTATGGCTGAATTGATAGTTACTTTTTTGTATATGTCAATGGTCTTATAACATGTTGTAATTATTGTTATGCGTGTTTACTCGTTAATGAAGTGTTATGATTGATGATTAATCATTTTACTACTTTACTTAGTGTAGAATGATGTGTTTGGTGCGACTATGATTGGAAAATACCTGGTTAACCAGGATAAATCTTAAATCTAAATGATTTTTAATTTTTTTTTTTTAATAACAAGATGAAATCAAGGGTCTATTTGGTTACTTGAGTTTGGATAATCAACAAATCTGGAGATTTAAAATTTATGGAATCATGGTTCATAAAATTAACTGTTTGGTTAGCTTGAATCTCTTGGAGTCAAAAGTTTATTACAAGGTCCTTCAAATTAATGATGGTCTTCCATGAGGATGTAACCAAGGTATCCGTAAGCTAGTCCTAGTAAACCTCAAATCTGGAGGGAGAAAAAAAGAGTTTGATTCAACTCATGGAGCTATTAGGATGGACTCTTTTTTTTGTTGTTATCATCAACCATAATCATTCATAACTATTGGGGGCCCACAAGCCGATGGGGATGGTGTGGTAGTACCCCTGCATAGAAGGTTACCGCCACTATACTAGAAGCACATACACTTTTTGGATGGATCAATAGCTCATTCTAGGGTTTTTCAAATTAATGATTGTCTTCCTTGAAGATGTAGTATACATAAGTTGGCTCGAATGAATTTCAAATATAAAAAAAGAGAAAAAAATTAACGATGGCTTTGTATCAAATGAAAATAAATACATCTAGGGTTTACTGATTGACTTTACTAATAAAAAATTTGATTTAATTCATTCGATGAGTTTTTTTGAGCTTTTAGCATATTGATTATTTAAGAAAAAAAGTAAAATAAAATCGTGATGTAAAGAAGTATGTTAAAAAAAAAAAAAAAATCTAAAGAAGTAAATAACCGAACAGGCCCAACTGAACCCGGTCCCCTGTAGACACGTGCATTATATTTCCCGCTCAGTTTTTTTCTGGCTCATATCGTATGACAGCCAACGGTACGAAGCGGAGAGGTGGAGATACAAGGTGGCGGCGAGGGCAGGTATTTCGCTAGCGATGATCTTTTGAGGTTCAAATCCCGCTAAATCGGTGGTTGATCCACACTCTTTTCATTAAACCATTGGTTGTTTCGCAGGAACTTCCGACGGTTATTTTCCTCCTTGGAATCGAGCTTTCCAACGCTGATTTTCAAAATAATAGAGGTTAGTTCGTCTGTTCTTCTTTATAAATCTCCTCCCCCCTCTTTTCCTGGCTATCCGGAGCTTTCATAGGCTTATAGCTTCAATCACTGCTGCTCTTATTATTTGTTCCTTTTAATCTAATCTGGTTCTTGCCTGAAACCATAATTTACAGAACCGCTATCATTAATTTCACACTATAAGTTACTATGCACACAGTTTTCCGTGTCGTTCAGATAAAGAACTTGTTTAATTGATCACAGTAATTGTTCATGGTCTCTTGAATGTTGCAATTGATGTAATTTCTTACGGACACCGTTCAATGTAGACTAGGAAGAGGACATTTTCTTTCACCCAGAAAAAAAGAGAGAGGATATTTTCATTGATTTTGCTATCTCCGAGCATCACTAGATCGAACTGCGCAGTTGCACCTTACTGTTTTTGAAGTATTGTAATATTCTAGCAGATGGGAAGTAGGTTGAGAAGAGGTAGCAGCTTGAGATTTACTACTGTCTATTTTCACCTATTTGCATTTCTATTGTTTTAAGGCTATTTTCTTTTTGTTCCTTTATCGTTGGTTTTCAGTTATTTATTTGTTAAGCTTTTCTGTCCTTTGTGGTAATTAATAGTGCCATTATGTTGCAGTCATCCTCATGACAATTGATGGTTTGGTTCAATGTATAGTCTTTCAGCAGGAATCTACATTGTCCATGATGAGTGACAATCATGATTCTCTTACACCAAAAGGGGATGCAAATGACGTTGCTCATCATAAGCGTGGGGGTGATGTGGATGATGCTAACACAGTGACCAAGAAGTCCAAAATTAATGAATTAGAGGAGCGTGTGGATAGCCATGAAAATCAGGCAGTTTTAACAGGAATGAGTGGGAAAACTAAGGATGATCTTCAATTGGGCATGCCAAAGAATGGGCTAAGCAAGCAAAGTGATTCTTCTGGAAACAATGGCTTGTGTGATGAGAGTTGCTCATCATCAGCTGTTGCTGAGTTGTCCTGCATCATCGAAGGAGATGCTGCTGAAGATAAAGGTTCTCGCCATGCAATGGAAGATGCTTGGGTTGTACTTTCAGATGCAGGCTTGGGACTTCCTGGGACATTGAGGTTTCACCTTTTACTCATTTTCTATTACCCTTCTCCTTTTTGCTTATTTATCTATACTTAGTTTCCCCTCCCCTCCCAATTGCTCATCACACAATGCTTGTCACTGGTAGCTGGTTATGGAATAATAAAGACTACTTACTAATTCTTGTATTCATGTTTGTTTTACCAAAAAACCAGCTTGAACTCATCCTTTGTTATGTTCTTAACATGTTTGTGCATATGTTAGAAACTTAATTTAGGTTCGCAATTTTTGCCTTAGTCTAGTCCAAGAATTAAAATATTAATATTTATTTCTTATTTTCGATTGAACCTCCTAACTTCACCAACTGATGTCTTAGTTATTTACATGCCACTTTCTAACAGATGTGCACACTTTGCAATTTATGATGGACATGGAGGTCGCTTGGCTGCTGAGTATGCACAAAAACATTTACATGCCAATGTTCTTTCAGCAGGGTTACCACGTGAGTTGGTGTGTTTGCCTTTTCTGATTGCTTAATGTATGTGTCATGAAGCAATTTGTGGATAATGGATTCAACAGACAATATTCAAATTATACACAACAGTTACGATCTCCATTTTAAGTTCTCCCAAACTTGACCTAGCAAAAGAAGTAAACAAGGAACTTAGAAGACATGAGATTTACTCTCTCCCTTGTTACATATCCAGCCTGGTACTTCCATATGAGGTAGCATGATTTTGGTCCCCGACCCCCCTTCTTTTCAATTTTGAGATAATTTTGGTTTGAACTAATATAGGCAAATTGAAGAAGAGTTTAAGATTCATAGAACTTTAAGATTGTTCATGGTATATTCAACTTACTAATCTAGGGATTGTCAATATGGTTGTCAAGGCATTGTGTTTCTGCCTAGGTTAGAGGGGATCCCAAGTAGTACGGTTGTACCTGATGATATTGCACTCTTCATGTTAAATATTTTATATCATTTCTACCTTGATATATTTCTAGATTTTAACTCTTCTTTTATTGGGGTGGGTGCCGGGGGGGGGGTGAGTTTCTTTTTGACTTCTGCTTTATGAAATGTCCTCAGATGTGGCATGACAGTTGCCTTGAGCGCATTAGCCTAGATTGTTGAGGACCGCTAAATGGTCAGTACTGTGAGTCATGACTTGCCTTGCCTCCATGAAACCTATGCTGCTTCTTGTAAATGTATATTTGGAATGTAAAAAATTGTCTCTTGCTTGAATGTTATGCTACTACAGAGCACAACAGATTCATGTGACCCCTTAAAAAGATGTCTTCTTTAACTGGATGCTTCGCTCAAAGACCTTGAACTCATGAACTGTCCCATGAAAGTAGCATGCAAGCTGGCTTACTGTGTACTTTTGGTCATGCACGGTACTCCGCAAGCACATGCAATTATTGTGTTTGGATTCCTGGAACTGTTTTGGTTATTCTTGTCGTATTTGTTATTATTGCTGGAGCGACCTTCTTCTTTTGCTTTCTTGTGTGCTTTCCTCCTGATCCCTTCAATTTTATTTTAAAATTCCTTCTCCCTTATGTACCACAACTTCAAATCTCCAAATTGTTATTTTAAAAATTTTTATTCACTGCTAGTATGTGATTGTTACCTGACTGCAAATCTTATATTTAATCCTGATTATTCTATAGCTGCTCTGTTCTTTTGTCGTTAATCATACACAAGATCCTCCCCACATGCTTGAGCATTTAACCCTAAGCCCACTGGATCTCTTAAATAGTTTGAATGGAGAAAAAACTTCGATAATTTTGAGAGCATTCAGTTTTGTTTTTTTGTTTTTTTGTTTTTTTTTTGTTTTTTTTGTTTTTTTGGGGATGATTTAATAATTGAATAAAAGCAAAGAACAGAAAATGTACTAGGGGGGGGGGGGGGCAGCCTTCAAACAGGAGGTAGGAAGGAAGAACTAAGACCCTAGGCAACAACAATGAGCATGTAACCTAGGGGTGGGAATAGCAAGGAGTTTAGCTGAAAAATCAAAATAGATGGCATTCCAAATCGAGTCCAAAGAGCGGGATTTGGAATTCCATCTTCGAAGATTGCGTTCCTACCACAGTTGATGGATAGCGGCACTGCATACTAGTTTCCCAACCCGGTCATAGATAGAGAAACCTGAAAAATTTCTTAATACCCAATACTAATCTTGAGCAAAACCAAAGGGACGTCTTGAACGGGGCCATATCAAAGCAAGGAATTGGCCAAAAACCGCAAACTGCCAATGAAGAATGCCATCTACTGGGGTGGAGGAGGGGCAATGAGCAACGGGAACAGGGCTGTCGGAGATAGGAGGGATGGAGGTGAGGTTTAATTCAGAAACAGAAGGATTATGGGAGAGGAAAAGAGAGTTCCATGGTCGGGCTGGGGGTTAAGAGCATTCAGTTACCATTACACCATAGAAGAAAATTGTTAAATTTGGATCAATGCTGGCATCTCTCTAATGTTAACCGTGAACAAGCTGCAGCTATTTAATCACTGTATAATATACTGGCCTAAGATTTGGAGTTCATGTTGTTTTTTGCCAACCCCTTCCTATTTCATACCCTACCCATTTTCTTTTTGAAGTGTTTATTTACTGGCTGAGATTGTTGCTATTGACTTAAAATGCACCATTATGTTCCATTAATGCTTTCTCTAATTCAGTTTTCATTTATTCCTCTTTTATCATATTGTCAGGTGGATGTAAAAGCAGCTAAAAAAGCCATTGTGGAAGGTACTGTTTTTTTTTTAATCTCTCAATCATGGTTCCAGTTTAGCACATGTTTGCAGTACTGCAATGGTTGTATCTTCCTTGAGGTTGAATTCTTTCCTTTTAATATTTAGATGAGATAGTGCTGATTTCTATGGCTAGCAAAAGCCCCTATGCAATGCTTATCTTGGGGACTTTTTTTTTTGGGTGGGGTCGGCCACCGGGGGGTAGGAGACACAGAGAGAACTGTGTTGAGAATAATTAGATCTCATGGGTAGACACAATGAATCCCCCTATGTTTCATCTTTATTTTTCTTATGAACTTTGTGATAATGAGTAGCTAGTTCTTTTCTTTGGGATGTAGATGAACCATGCTTATTTCATTAATTTGATTGTTCTATCTCTTCTAGTTGATTGTGTTTGAGTTTGGCCAAAGATGTTTTATAGCTCAGCAAACTAAGCGTGCCAAGCTTCCGCGAAGGACAATAGTCTTGCGAAGATAGGGCATACCTAGGAAGACCATCCCTAATTTACTTTGAAGTGTAGAGTTATATCGGTTAGGGAAAGCATTGGGGATTCGAAATCCCAAAGATCTTCACATATTCATAGTTTAAGTTTTTGCATTAATTAATAGATTTAGTTTAAATTTAGTTTTGTTAAATTCAATCTTAGTAACTTAGCCTTTTAGTTCCCCATAGTTCGACCTCGTACTTTCTGCTTGCTAGATTAGTATAGGATTTTATTTTTGATTGATTAGCGACACGATCAAATTTTGGCGCCGTTGCCGGGGATCGAATGAAGGTGAGGATTGTCTTTTTGACTTTTCTTAAAAACAAAAAGGAATGACAACCAATAAGAAAGTACAATTCCGATGCTTTTCATTCTTCTACAAAAATTTCAAAAAAGAACAGCTGAGTTGAGAATTGGGGTGGGAAAGCAAACGAAGAGATGAACTCTTACATAAAACTTAGGGACAACATAGTGTCATTTGGTGATCAAAGTTCTGTTATAACTTTTTCAGAGATATGCTTCAGTGTCACCTAAAGCCTTAGAGAGGTTTCTGTTCGAACATTCTCTCTCCCGCCCTCTCTCTTCCTGCTTCCCTTATCAAAATCTTGATTAATTGTTCTAGTTGTTCTCTTCCTTCACTACTGTGCTGGTTGGAACTCTGGGTTTCAAAAATTATTCTTTTCTGAATTTTTATTGACAGCTTTGAAGAACTTTATGGTTTATGCACTCTAGCCTCTGAGGTTTTCTTTCTCTATTTGTTTTTCTTTTGGGTGGGTGGGGGGAGGGGTCTCTCTTTCATTTCCACACACATGCACACCTTCCTCTTCCTGCCTATGGGTTGAGTTTTCTTGGACCCTTTACCAACCTTGCTATCCAAGCTGTTGCTTTGTGATTTTGTTCACCAAAACTTGTTGCCAACCAATAGCTATATTACCTGAATTTGTATGTTTATTTGGTACGTGCGGATGCAGAGACTTATCTTTGATATGAGATATTTATTATGTATGTACATAAGTAAATTATCTTACTTGTCTGTAAAAAACAATTCTCTCCCTATTGTTTATGGTGTCGTCAGTGAATGGGTATTTATTTTTTCATTTTGACAAGTCTTTTCAAACACTAACTTGAACTTTACTATGGATGTTCCCAAATTTTAGGCTTCCGGAAAACTGATGAATCTTTACTTCAAGAAAGTACAGCAGGTACTGCAACTATATTTTAGTTACGTAGAGTATGTTAATTAGGTGGCTTGAGTCATTAATTTTTTCTGGCTGTTATTTATTAGAAAAATGTGCTTATATTTGTACAAAATAGATTTTGGGTGTTAATTATATGTATTGAGATGTTCATGGAATTGGATAGGGAGAATCTCCCTTTATTGAAATTTTATGTTGTGTCTGATTAGGGTTTGGTTTATTCATCAGTTGAGTTACTATATGCCTCTAAGTTTGATTCCTATTACAAATAGGAACCTGTATCCTTGTATTCAACCTGATATACATACACACTTGGGTGGGGTGCTGCTAGTATCTACTTATGCTTTCTAGGGTGTCTCCGTTTCTCATATCACAGGTTCAACCCTATTGACATTGTTACAGTGGGAAATGTGCTATCACAATTACAAAAAAACATGATCTGTGACTTGTACGAAATAGTTGAAATCAGTTACTTCCCAACTGTATAGATCTTCATGCAGAGAATCTTTGTAACCCAACAATCTCCTATATATTCCAGTAAATGTATTTGCATGTCTGTACATCCTCTTGTTTGATATTATTGATTGTAGATGGATCAGAAATAGTTATGCTGTGCTTTGATTATGCAGTACCCCATTGTTCGTTAAGATGAACTTCATGGAACAGATAGGCTTTCTTCCCCTCCTCCCTCCCCCTTCTTCTTCTTCTTCTTTTTTTTTTTTTTTTTGGGGGGGGGGGGGGGGGGGGGGTGATGGCAGTTTGCATGGGGTGGAGTATGAAAATGGTTTGTGTCAGACTGTGCTTTTGGGTGCGGAATGGTTTTGAATTATCCAACAACCACTATTAGCAGTTGGGAGTTTAAACCACCACCGGACACCCGCCCCCCAGGAAAAGAAATTTTTTTGTGATCTTCTATAGTTTCTTAGATTTTTGATGGTAACTAATAAACTTTCTTAGATTTTTTTTATGATTCTAACATTATCTTCCACTGACTGACTTCCTGGATTTTTAAAATTTTCTTTAAGGGGAACGGCAAGATGGTGCAACAGCTGTATGTGTCTGGGTGTTAGGACAAACAGTAAGTCTGCAATAATTCTTATTTGAGTTTTTCATTTAAGTGTAGTTATTCATTAAACAGTATGCAGTAGAGGGTTGGATTATCCGAAGCATTTGCCACATACATGATTTATCCAGTTTCACTGAATGTCTATAATTGGAACAACTTTCTGCAGTAAAGTATGGAAGCTGGTAATACCTGTAGCTTTGTAATTCTATTGTAGCTTCACCAGATTTATGGTTAGTTTTGTAGCCATTATCCTTTGATTGAACATGATAGATGTAAAGTGGACTACTGCCTAGACACGTCAATGGTTTTTAGGTTTTGAAATTTTTACATGCCCCCTCCCAGTTTTGCTGCCATTTATAGTGCACTACCCCCACTTTGCAAACATTACAAATACCCACAATGTTAGGCACTGTTGAGGACCGTTTCCAATTAATGATTGGAATTCAAAAAAAGAATCAATATGACCAAAATGCCCCAATGTGTTAAAATGACTCAAATGCCCCTTAATTTAAACCCTATTTTCAAAGTTAAACCTTACACATTCCTTCTTCACCCACTTTCTTCCGTCGCCGATTTTAATCTGCTTCACCCATCATCTCTGAAAATGCCTTAACAACCCTGGGTTCATGAAGAAGCGACAAATGGATTCAGGCTTTGGAACCAAAATTGAAACCCCATAATTGAATGTGCAAAAGACCTTAATCCGGTCATCACCTCATCCTTATCAGTGTCCAGCCTGAAGGGGGGGGGGGATGCAGCTTTAGGAGACCACTGGTTCTCGTGTAAGGTAGGGGGATGAGGAGGATACGGAGTTTTATGAAGCTTATCAAACACCAAGCAAAATAAATGAAATTGAACATAGAAGAAGAAAAGAAGGGTCCCTATTACAATCCCAGAAGAAGAAATGAAGGAGGGAAGAAAAAGAGGGGACACATTCTTTAAATCGGGCTTTTCTTGTCCCTTTGTTTACAAAAATTTCTTTTTGCTATATGCTTTATTTGATTTTAAACGGTCCAGATTCGTTTTTTAATTGATTTTAGAGAGTCTGGTTTATGAGACTTTCAGAAGATCTGATTGAGCAGTGTTTTCCTCAGTTTAGATGAAATAAAACTGAAGAATGAGACTAATTTTAGATCATAAGGAATCTTGCTGGAGCAAAGTGATATTTCATCCATAACTAGTTCTTCAAAGGAAAAGAACTGAAGCCCCATTATATTTCCAGCAGTGCTCTCTCAAGAATTTTCATATCCAAACCCCTGGATTTAAACTCTGTCATCCTTTTCTTTTGTCCATTTTCTTCATTTTAACTCATACTGGAGCTGATGGTTGTGTTTGAAAAGTCTTCAATGTGACTCTAGTTATTCTCAGTTTCTCTTCCTTATGCATTGAATTTTTGGAAGTTCTTTGTTTGGTGGTAGAAAGAAAGGAATCCCTTCAACTTTAAAATTAGGGTTGGATTAGGTTAAGGGTTGAATAGTAATTTCGTAATACATTTGTATTTCATTTTTATGTGAGGGTGAAATAGTAATCTCTGCTCACCCGTTAACAGCTAAGGATGGGGTTAAGTTTTGTGGACTTTTTGTAAGGTTTGCAGAGTGGGGGAGGTACACTGTAATACGCTGCAATGTCAACACTGTTCTTTTTTCATTTACTGCTTTTATGGCTCCAGATAGAATTTGTAATTTTTCGGCTGATGAATTGGCTAATTCAGGGGGTATATGGGATATAATGCATGTGGGCTCTTATCCCCCTCTTGAAAATCTGGCCATTTCTGACAGTTATTGTTTTTGGCTATCAATTTAAAAGAAAAAAAGATAAAGAAGTAGCCAAAATATACCTGTATACAAGCCAAGATATATCTTTATTTCTTTGTAAATTTACTGTAGTTACTTGTGTTTTGTCCCTTATCATCTGTTTGATGGAACCTAACCTAGTGAGCTATGACAACTGCATTATGTAGGTTTTTGTTGCTAATATTGGAGATGCAAAGGCAGTGTTGGCACGATCCTCTAGTGCTGATGGATTGGAGAAAACTGTTAATGGGACCGGTGCATTAAAGGCTATTCTTTTGACAAGAGAACACAAGGCAATCTTTCCACAGGAACGTGCTCGCATCCAGAAGGTGAATACTGTATCTTCTCTATTATGTTTGTAAAAGTTTATTTTTGGTATAGGCCATAGGTTGCTTTGTATTTTTGTATTATTTGGTTTCCTTTTTAAGCACCATGTGTATATGAGTAGTTATGGGCTGTTGAGCTTATCTTAGTCTTAATGTCATATGTGATGCTATCCATTAGGATACTGAATATCATAATCATTTAGCACTTCTTTTTGCAAGTATTCTTGTTGCTAAACCTTTTTCACATGGTACAAAAACCAGGAGCAAACCCCCCAACCCCCCACACGCGCGCTACCACTACGATTAGAAGTGAGAACATGACATGGTGCAGGGAACAACTTATGTCCTAGGCTATGGTATGGGACTCACAAAATAAAGTTTGATCCCAACTGTCCCATGAAGACTGATCAAACCGTCATTCTGGATAGTGGTTTATGTTACAGTCTGACAAAGTGTTGGCACCCCAGTCCATCTGGTTAAACTGGTGTTCCTACTACTTGGCTAAAGTCGGTATGATGCGTGCCAATAAAAGTAAGATACAGCAGAGTTTAAAATGTGAAAGATGAGGAACAAGCCTCTTACCTAAAGCTTCTGGCTACAGAGTGTGGCCTTGTATTTGGGAATTGAAGTGAAAAAATGCAACATAAAGAATTAAATATAGAAATGCATAACCTTTGATGCAAACCCTGATATCTAGAAGGCATGTGTGCATGAGACATGAGGACAAATGAAAACACCTCTAGGCTAGAAGAAACTTGGAAATATCCAGAAAATCACTGAAATGAGAAAAAGCTCCAGGAAGAGAGATCAGCAGTGAAAATACGGAAACAAAGATTGACCACAGAACCATGAAATTGAATGAACCCTGGCCTATAACAATAAAATACCTATTCTAACAGTAACTCCATGCATGGTTAGAATGCATGAAATTCCTAAACACTATCGATCCCCCAACCCCCACAGCAAAAAAAAAAAAAAACCCTAAACACTGCCATCTATTTGTCCTAGGCTTATCATGATTGGTATCCCTTATATTGTAGTTCAACTTCTAAATCTTATTTTATACACTGCCATCTTGTTATGTTGTTGAGCAGTTGAGCTTACTATGATTTTGTTTTTTGTTTTTTTTTTTTTTTCCTTCTAGGCTGGTGGTTCTGTGAGTTCAAATGGACGGCTGCAAGGGCGTCTTGAAGTTTCCAGAGCCTTTGGTGATCGCCAATTTAAGAAGGTTTTTGACTTTCTATTCTGATAGCTATCACTTTTACTCGTGAACACTTTTTCTTCGGTTACGTATTGCTATTTTTCTGCATTCATCTTTGTTGAGTGAGACTGGGTGGGTTTGGTCAAAAAATGTACGAATTGCATTGGTATGTCTAGGGTTTTGAATTTCTGCTCTGGTGGCTCTCCCTTTTGCTTGTGCTGAGACTGGTTTTGTTTTGTCAAAAATATACAAATTGCATTGTGTGTCTTGGGTTTTCCCTTCCTCTTGTTCAGTTGGTCTGTGGGGGGGGGGGGGGGGATGGAGTGTGGAGGTGAATCACCATCTAATACACATGCCAAAATGCATATGTTGCTTAGTTTTGAAGCTGTCAAAATCTCCAATTCGATTTGATACTGGTAGGAACAAATTCAACTGGTCAAACCTTTTAAACTATTGCTTAATTATGAACCCCAAACTGGAACATTTGGCTTATAATTAAGGCCTTAAGCTGTCTTCCATACTCCTGATGAAATTGTCCTTGATTCCTATCATGTTTGTAATCTGTTTAACTCTGGATCCCTTGAGTCTTTTTAATTACTTCAAACCAAGCTTTTGGCCCTACTCTGTCCTGTTTAACCCCTGACCGGAGCCTTTTCTCTCCTCTCATGTGCATGTGGAGGTGAATACCCTTAATAAATGCCAATCTATGAATTTATTCATATGGTAAGTGTATGTATGCTTTAGAATCCTTTTAAAATTTATGATATATGAGAACATGCATTGCAGGTAGGTGTTATCGCAACTCCAGATGTACACTCTTTTGATCTTACGGAAAGAGAACACTTCATTATTCTTGGCTGCGATGGCCTGTGGGGTGTATGTGTTCTGTTAACCACATAAAACATTTTCAGAAACATGATTTGTCAATTACTTTTTTGTTATTTATAATTTTTTATTTAAACCAGGTATTTGGACCAAGCGATGCTGTTGATTTTACTCATAAACTGTTAAAGGTAAAAGTATCTCATACCCTTTGTGTAAGGAAAGAAGTTCCTTGACCTGAATGATATACCATCTTTTTAGCTCTCCTGTGTGTGTCTTCTCTGTCTTTTTGGGCAGAGTCCTGTAATTGGACCTTCCGATTGGGACATGACTTAAAAATCTCCCCCTCTCTGCATTAATGGATGTTGCTATGGTCAAATTGTTGTTTTGTGTGGAGTAATTGGAGTTAAGCACTAATATTAATGCTAATAAGTTCAATATTTGACTTTTAAAGCCGTAATCATAGTGTCCTACTGTTTTAGTATTAGCTATTCATTTGAGATGCTGTAAATTTCACAATCATGACACTGCATATAAGACACATTTGAGAAGTTTGCAATCATATAAAATATAAGGGAACACAAATAATGGGCTAAGAAAAGGTTTGCTGAGCATGCTGATTTGGTTGAATTGGGGTTGTCTGGTCTGGAAGTTGTCTCTTCTCTGAATGCTTTTTACCACCTTGTTCTGGCTACGGTTTCTCTTATAAGGGCTTTGAAGGGCGTTATTGGTCATTTTAGTATCGTGACCTGTATCAGCATAAACTTTGTTCAGAAGTCATATAAACAAATTAAGTTAGATATGTTCTAATCATTCTGAAGCACATATCTGGTGCTTGAAGTTTTGGGTTATTTTCTACATCATCTTTGATTGTTACGTATCATGTTACATTTGTGCATTAACACAAAATCATGCTGGAACATGCATTATTATGCACTATACTACACTAAAAGTCTTCTGAAGTAAGAAAATCAAGTTGAAAGGCTCTTGCATTCAGTCAACAGGTATACAAATTGACATTATGCAAGGAATGATTCAGTAAGCATGAGACCTAATAAAGGTTTTGGTGAAACCGAAATGGGTAGTACATGTTGAGGTGAATTATAGAGAACATTTGACAGGGTGTGAATAACTTGGATTAACAGATGGATCTAGATAATAGATGAAGATTTTGTGTTATGGACACTAAATGGCTTACAATGATTGAATACAATAACCGTATTGAAGGTCTTAATAATGATTAACATAGAAAGCTTTTATTAGTAATTAGTTTTTACAAATAATATATAATTGCTGGAATGAAAATAAGTAGAGTATACAAGTTGCAAGCCTCCCCTTCCCACCTTATTCTTTGGTGGGGTGGAGGGTGGGCATTTCCTATATTATTATGAACTTTGATTTAAAAGGTAAAAGTTAATTGGAAATTGGCAAAAAGAAATCTGTCTATGCTCAGGTTTATAGATCACATCATTTGGATATGAATGTACACTTCAATGCAACTATTTGTACTCTATTTGAACTTAGAACTTGCTGTTGGCTGAGTCATTGGTTCACTTGCTCATGAACTGAATGCTTTGGCAGAGGTGACTGGTGGTAGGCTCCTTTCCTCCGCCAAAAGGGTGCTTAATTAGAAGCAATAAAGTGGGGCACTGGGGAAAGGCTGATGTCTACATGAATGCGATTTTTCATATTTCCATATTTTTCCATTTACATAACTCTTGAAACTATCAAAAATGTGTCCGCCAACATTTACTGAGAAATAAACCTTAGTGTCAGTAATAAGAAACGGCAGTGTTGGTTTGAGGAGTTATTTCTTCTTAAGCCCCTGTCCACTGTATAGATACATACACAAAAAGGGGCCTATTCATATGAGGAATTCTTACATTTGGCATTATACCATTGAAAGCATTTTTGCATGTCCTTTGTTATCATGAAGCTAGTTACTCAGAACTGAGCAAGAAAACTCTTATGATGAGTGGTGTTTGTGCAACCATGTAGTTTTGTCATAGTCATTGTTTGGAAGTTCTTAAATTGTTGTTACCTTGTTCTATTGGCAGGAGGGTTTACCTGTTAGTGCTGTGAGTCGCCGTCTTGTAAAGGAAGCTGTTCTTGAGCGTCGTTGTAAAGATAATTGCACTGCCATTGTCATTGTTTTCAGGCACAAGTAAATGAAGCTCCTGTTGTGATATCTAAGGGAGTTACTAGATGTTGGTTGTTTTCTGTTTGGGATCTTGGTGATGGTGTCTTAATGGATATTCAGTAACCCTGATGTGGGTTTTGCTCCTTTGGCCAGCTCTTGTACACCACACGCCGGATCTTCTAATTATGATTATTGCAGGAACTATGTTTTTTTTGTGAAGAATGTGCCAGTTCTTGGCAGAATGCCTGATTTTTTCCCCCTCGGTATTGTAATCCCGAACAGTTTACTCATCTGCGCTTTATTGTGTGGTATTCTTGGGTGAAGTACAATGTATTCTCTTTTTCTGAAGCAAATGGAATTCTATTTCAAGCCTGTCATTTATTGCACAAATGGATTGTGAGCCTCATGTTGAGGCTGTTCAGATGCTCTGGACTGAAGGTTAACTATGACCAAGATTTCTGGCCTTTGTATGGTGTGAAGACTAGTCCACTGTAGAGAAGGTGGTGAAAATTTACTACTTATACCAAGGTTATGGAAGCATGATTACCACCTAAATCATGACTATGGAGGATCTGTTAGTGAAGAGAGAATAAAGATTGGGATGTTGAAGCTAACTTCCATGTATCACCCTACTTTTTAATCTTATTGGCACAATGTTGGGCAACTGGAGGAGCTATATGAACGATACAAGTGTAGCAGAGATGAGGATGACAAAAAAGAGAGGAAGATGTGTAGCAAGAGCTGGAGAAATAAAGTAATGAATATATTAGCTTCGACCTGGGTATTGCACTAAGGACAAGCTAAGAGAGTGTCACTTGAGGTGGAATAAGCATGTCCAAGAAAGCCGTTAAAGGCATTCGTAAGAAAGAGTGATCGGATCTGACTAGAAGGAGATAAAATAATGGGGGAACGCCTAAATAGATTGTTGTAGTAGTAATAAATGATATGCATTTGCTAGAACTAAATGCTCTAATGTTGTAGAGCTATGTAGAAGACTAGGAATCGTGCGGCTGATACTGTATAAAGGCATGTTCTTGAAATGCTACCTTGAGTTTGTCTCCTAAGTATCTTCATATATACTCAAATTTACTGTTCTTACTAAACCTGTTAAGAATTTATGTAGCCAGCCACATTTAGTTGGGATGGTTGTTATTGTTCCTGAAAAAAATATTAATATATATACTCATATAATATCAACACCAGCACAAGGGCCAATAAGATGACTTATAAGGGTATCAATATTATTTTTTATTTCATAAACTTGTTCCTGATGGCAGACTGAATTATTATGAACTTAGGAACCTAATAATATTATAAATGATTTAAATTTGCAATTCTCCTCCTGCCTATCTCTTCACATAGACATCTCAAGAAGGTTCATGAACAAGAAGGGTTAGTGTTGAATGCATGAACTCCATTTCAAATGTCAACCTCCATAATCCATTATTCATGGAATCATAGCCCTTACACTTGCTAGTTTAATTTCTTATGTAACAATTAATCTACCAAACATGTTTGTCTATAAACAATCACTGTTCTTCACATGTTCCATGTACAATCCATATGATTGATTGGAATCCATGTCCACAACTCCACATGCATATCTATTCGTAGTATTTTTTTTTGCAGCAATCCACTGCAGAATCCAAATCTTATAAAATGTCTCCTGCCAAAAAAATTCTTAAAAAACTTTATGGATTCCAATTGCCATTTTGTTATAATTTCTCAGTGATAATTAATGAAGGCTGCTCCAATTGAATAAAGGACATGATTGTCGAAGTCCAGGGAGGGGCACTGAGATATGAACACTGCAAAATGGGAAATGCAGTTGAGGTTGGAGAGTGGTCTCTGCATGTGCTTTCACTTAATCATTTCAGCAATCTCGTTCTTCTTGGAAGGTTTTAAAGAACCCAACACTACAGATGACCACATGCATTACAGATTCGTTCCATTTTCTTTGTTTTCATTCATACCCTGCAGCTGCTACCTCACCTAAATTTTCATCAGATCAACTAATATGATTTGATGCTCATGCTACAAGTTGTTAAATGGTAGACCTAGTTTAATAGCTATTATTATTTTTCCTCATTATAATGAACAATAGAAAATCATGAGTTGAAACAACAGGAAAACAAAAGAACACTGTAATTTAACATCGTTCACATACCAATGCAGTATGCTAAGTTGTGCAAAACAAAGTATATTTTTCATTATGTAGAAGAAGCAAAGAATGGAGATGTCCCAAAACCCTCAGGCAAAATTTCCAAATCTTACAATAACCTCATAGGTGAACATAGGGTACATTTTAACCAAATAAATGCGTTAATCTATCGGATTGAGTTGTATTGTACCAAGCCTTCTACTTCCATTATGCTCACTAAAATTTGTTGATACAGGTCTATCTACAAAGTACAAGAATTCGAGTCACAACTTAATTACATTCCTCTCTAATTTATTCTCCCCAATGCATAGTCCGTTGAAGGAAAAAATATATACATATATATACTGTTCCACTTTAAGGAAAAAGAAAAAAAATTTCCTTGAATGCTTTTTGTTATTTATTCTCTAAATGCCTTCTTAATTTGTAAAGTGTGAAGAATAATGCAATGGAACCTCAAGTAATATCTCTCCTTCCTCAGAAGAAATAATATTTCACTAAGTTGAGGATAAAATGGTCATTTAAAGTTTGCAACAAGATGCCACCCAAAAAAAAAAAATTTAAAACAAAACTTGGGGGTAATGGAACATTATCAATGAATGGTAAGTGGGGTTATCATTTCTCTGAGACCTAACATGATCTAGCTAGCTCGATTGTCTCCCCCAAAATAAAATTGGTTCTCAAGTCAAATACAAAACTAAGTAAGAATGAGAACATTACATGCAAAACATAAGTAAACAAGAAGAATATTAAGATGAGAGAATATACCAATAAAATATAGTATATGAGTAAATAAATATATTTGTTGGCATTTTGCCACCTTCATACCCCATCCATGAACCCTATAATACTTGTTCTTCATCACAATATAGTCAGATCATCTTGTGATTGCATTCCATAAGAAGTTTGGGAGTGAAGTCAAAAATCAAAAGAAAGAAAAGTAATGGGAGGAGGAAGTGTTGTTTCTGAGAAGATGAAGCTTCTCATATCATTATTTGTTCTTCAATTCTGCTTTGCAGGATTTCATATTGTCTCCAGGCTTGCACTCAACATGGGTGTAAGCAAAGTTGTTTACCCAGTCTATAGAAACATTATAGCGCTGGTTTTGTTGGGACCTATTTCATATTTTTTGGAGAAGTAAGTTCATCTTTATATTTTCGCCATCTATCATGAGAGACTAGAAATTTTTTGTTTCCCTGGATTAACACAAAAACAACATTTTGATTGTGATCTCAGGAAAGAAAGACCACCTCTTACTTTTCCTTTGTTGGTTCAGTTTTTCTTTCTTGCATTATGTGGGTAAGCATGATTAAGAACTACTCAACTTTTTTGCCTACAATACAGTTTAGAGTTCGCTTGTTATAGTGTCATATTTTTTTTTTCAGGATCACAGCTAATCAGGGATTTTATCTCCTTGGTTTGTATCATGCATCTCCAACTTTTGCTTCTGCAATGCAAAATTCAGTCCCTGCAATTACTTTTACCATGGCTGCAATTCTTAGGTAATTGGAAGCTGTTCTTTCAGGGACCAAAGATTTTAGGTTTATAAGACGAGCTTCTCCGGCCTTACCTCTTTGATCTGATTTTCACAGGCTTGAGGAAATCAACATATCAAGGAGAGATGGATTGGCAAAAGTACTAGGAACCATTGTTAGTGTAGGAGGTGCCACTGTCATTACTCTCTACAAGGGCACACCTTTACTACACCATACTAGTCACCCACTGAAAATTTCACTAGAAGGAGACTCATCTGATCCTTCAACAAATACCCAGAACTGGACATTGGGTTGTCTTTACCTGCTTGGGCATTGTTTATCATGGTCTGGTTGGATGGTTTTTCAGGTTAATTAGCCTCTAGTTTTCATTGACTTCTTATTTCATGATTTTGGGCTTCATATATGACATGTTCTACTAATGGAGTTTTCATCTATGCTCTCTTTTTTGAACTCAAAACTTCCATTGTTCACAGGCTCCAATACTGAAGAAGTACCCAGCAAAGCTTACACTCACTTCATTCACTTGCTTCTTTGGAGTACTACAGCTCTTGGTTATAGCAGTCTTTGCAGAAACAGATCTTGATCGTTGGAAAATTCAATCTGGAGAGGAGCTTTTAACCATCCTCTACGCAGTAATTCCTTCAATCTCTGTAAACTAATTTTGTTACAATTGAGAAGAAATTTGGTAATCTCCCATTACTGAATAAATTCTTAAACCTGCTATCTATTGTTTTGTCACTAGGGAGTTGTGTCTTCTGGCATAGTAGTTGCTCTTCAAACATGGTGTATCCACAAAGGAGGACCGGTTTGCGTCGCAGTCTTTCAGCCTGTGCAGATGGTGTTAGTTGCAGTCATGGCGTTTCTGATACTTGGTGATCAGTTATATGCAGGAGGGTCAGTTACATAACAAGAAGAAAACCCCAGAAAACACATAATATATGAAGGCTATGGGAGTGTGATATCTAACAATGGCTTTCTTTTTTCTTTTGTGTAGGATTATTGGGGCAGTTCTCATCACTATTGGTCTTTACTCAGTTCTTTGGGGCAAAAATGAAGAGAAGAAACTGAGAAACCAAATGAATGAAGAAACATTAACAAATCATCTCCTTGACGAGGAAAGTGCCATGAATTCAAAGTGAAGCAGTGTCTCTGACTTGCCATGACAAACCCATTTGCTGACAGGTCAAGACAGTTCAGATTTGAGTGTCTAAGCTCTGAAACAAACTAATTCTGGCAAGAAACATGCTGTCTAGCTTCCTGGTCTAGCATAATCTCAGCAAGACAGAAAACCAACATGTGAATCTAGCTAGGTTGCCCTTTTTCTTAGTGTCTACTTGTGAATGAAAGACAAGCTCATCTTCAAGATCTATTAGATTTAACGGTCTGATATGGTTGGGCTTCCTTAATTGTATATTACTACTGCAATTTTATTTTATTTTTGGGTAAAATTATTACTTCAATTAATTTCTTAGAGTTGATGGGAAGCATTTTGATTCTTTTTATATAAACAATATTAAGTCATGATGTCAAAGGCATTTGAAATTCACATAAAAATGTTCAAATTCATAATTGGAGAGGAAGGGACCATCAACTGGTCCTCAAGCCAGATTGGTTAGACCGGATCTCTGATCAAAGCTAGGGTTAAAGATTCGGTTCCAAATTTCAAATCTTGTTTTTAAGTTTGACAAGTTCAATGCTTATGTGTTGTAATAAATTGTGTTATACTAATTAATGTATTTTAATATAATTTGATAGAAAGACATATATATCGGTTTTTTTATCGTATAAATTGTATTTAATATTAGATCGATATCGACTAGTAGTATCATATCAAATCATAAAATATTTTAAACCTTTTGAATTAATTTTTTTTTTAATCAAATAACTACATGCAGGAAGTTAGGTAAGTGAGATCTGATCACATGGTTGGTACAGTAGCACTCAACCTCACTGATGGATTTACCGGAAAAGGTAGGTAGATCCGAAACGTAACGGCATAAGATATCTTCGGGCCTTCGGCCTTCACCAGCTGAAAGTTCCTATCTACCCCAACAACCTAATAAGGGTACCATTTATATAATTGTAATTGACGAAAATGCACTATGTGCTAGTTTTTTTTTTTTTTTTTTGGGTAAACAGTGCTAGGGTTTCAATATACAAGGAAAGCTTGGGCCAAAATCAATAATCCCATAGGACTAGGCCTCAATTGAGATTTTCTACTCCATCAAGGATTAGTCTTAATTTGAAATTTAGGATTGAATTAAACGTATGGTGGAGTCAGGATTTAACATCAAGAGTGGTTAAAGAACTGAAATATTTCACACATAAAAGGAGGGTTAAAAGAAAAGTTTCAAAAAATTAGGGAGCGGTAAATGATGATATTTTATATATGAAAACAGGGCTAGGGAGAATATTTTAAAAAATTAAGGAAGAAAAGGGAAATTTTCAAAAAAGAACATGGACCTCTAGCCAAGAGATAGCCCTAAATCGCATATTAATTTCATAATTCTTAGTATTAGTATTAAATAATTTAGAGCAAATTGCACTGGCACCCCAAAATAGAGGCCTTAAAGCACTGACATACTACTTTATGTTTAAAACGCACATAAATCCCAAAATTTGATTTTTATTAGATACTTTTTTCAAAATTTTCACTGAAAACCTTTCAAACTCAAATTATTTTAGGGATATAATCAATGAGAAATAGTAATTTAACTATTTTCAGTGATAAATATATCCAATAAAAATTCAATTTTGGGGTTCTGTGCTTTTTAAACATAAAATAGGGTGTCAATGCTTTAACACCTCCATTTTGAGTTGTTAGTGCAATTTGCTCAATACTATATATTAAGAAATTTTTACTGATTTTGTGCACCTTACAACCTCAATTTAATAGAACTGTGCAAGTATTTCTTGCATAGCCTTCAATTCACAAAATGTGGCATTATAGAAATCCAACAACGAGTAAGCTGGCCTGGACGAAAATCCGGATCAGCGACCCGGTCGGGGAGCACAAAGTGCTCCACCATAAAAAAACAGGGGCAGGGGTGGTGATGGGAGTGTTTTTTTTTTCATATATTTTTCAGAGTGGGACCCACCATTTTCGTGGTGAAAAAACCGTCAAAGAGCACGTCGGGGGTGATGATCCAAATTCCCTGACGAACCCTAGTACCAAAAGAAAAACCCAAATTTTTTTGTTTTGTGTTTCTTTTTTTGATTTAACACAGGATTCATTTAAGCGCAGTCAAGGGCATTTCGGGTTGTCCGGAATATCTCGCAAGGGCAATGTAGTAATTCACGCATGGGCGGACCATACAAGAAAGAGGTCCACCTTTAGTTTCTCTGTATTTCCCATATTATTATAAGGAGCACTTCGGTGAAACAGTAGAGAGAGAAGCAGAAACCTTGGAGCAACAATGGCGTCTGCAGGTTTGGTGAAATTGAACGCTTCATCTTCGCAGTGGATCGGACAGCAATCCTTCATTCAACAACATGGATCGTCTACTCGATCTAATTTCAGCCGAGTTGCTCTTCCGATCCGTGCTGGATCTTACACTGACGAGCTCGTTAAGACCGCCGTTAGTTCTTTCTCCTTTACCTTGATCCTAGTCTTTTTATTTTCAATCATCATTAAATCTTAATTTTGTACGTCGTGCTTAAGCTTCAAGTAGTTGTGATTTTCTGTATGTGACGGAATTATACAGTGTTTTAGATGAATGCGTTTTTAGTTTTCGTTTTACGTTCGTAATTCCGTTTGAATTCTTGTTTATGTTTTCTGTTTATTTGCTATCAGTAGATATAGTCGGACCTTGTTTCAATATTTCGGTCGATTTGATTAATCGAGTAGTAACCCTGTGTTATCACTTAATTTTCTTAATTATGTAGATTTCATTATTAGGGTGAAATTAATTTGATTGTATTGCTTTTCAACCATTCGTAGGGCCTGATCATGGTTTAAGGTGGTAAACATTGTTCCAATCTCAAACTGACCTCTATTCGATTTTATATTTGAGTTCTTTGTGAATTGCCTCTCTTTCAATGGTAATCTCCCTTCGTTTTCCTTCCATATACAACTTTACCTCCATGTTTATATTTTTCTTTAATTTGGTTTACAATTATGTGGTTGGCACCTCCTGATTTCCTCCTTTTAATCATTTGGCGCTGCTATCTAATTTGAAGCATATCTGGCTATAATCATGATTATGCTTCATGCCATTTTCTTTTGTTAGGCACAAGCAAGGTACAGCGATTTTTTTTTTTAATATAATTAGATAAATCTGCTCTCCAGTTAGGAACCCATTGAACGCTTTGAAAGCTTAGCGTTCATTATCAAAGCCTTGTAGTTCTCTTTAAATATTTCAGCCACAAAGTTTCTGAGCTTCTATTCTTTTAAAGATTTTACCGTGACTAAAATGTTCTCCATATGTTTTTAGAAAACCATTGCTTCTCCCGGGCGTGGCATTCTTGCCATTGATGAATCAAATGCAACCTGTGGGAAGAGGCTAGCATCCATTGGCTTGGACAACACAGAATCCAACCGTCAAGCCTATAGGCAGCTTTTATTGACAACTCCTGGCCTTGGTGAATACATTTCTGGTTCAATTCTTTTTGAGGAAACACTTTACCAGTCAACAACAGATGGCAAGAAATTTGTTGATTGCTTGCGTGACGAGAATATCATGCCAGGCATTAAAGTTGACAAGGTTTGTTGATATTTCAGGTTTTTTATTGAGTAGTGGGACAATCTTAATTGTTCTTTATATGTATATTGTTGTGCTACATCTAGCTAATTTGTTAACATTGAATTGCTTCTGTTCAAGGGATTGGTTCCTCTCCCAGGATCAAACAATGAATCTTGGTGCCAAGGATTAGATGGATTAGCTTCAAGATCAGCAGAATACTATAAGCAAGGTGCCCGTTTCGCCAAGTGGTAAGTCTGCTTCAACAGGACCCTTTTTCGATAGTTGTGAAACATGGTCATTTGGTATATGTTTCAATTTTCTATATTATATGTTTGCTGCTTCAAATATTTGGCTTGTAACATGATGCAACTTGCCACATTTCCAGGCGGACTGTAGTTAGCATTCCTTGTGGTCCTTCTGCTTTGGCTGTGAAAGAAGCTGCATGGGGACTTGCACGTTATGCTGCTATATCTCAGGTATCTATTTGCGCAATGTTTGATTTGCATGTTATAGGAAAACTGATATTTTAGTATTTTATTTTCCACCAAGATGCTTTGCGATTTTCTACAGAAGCTTGCTTCTCCGTGTTTGAGATTTTGGTAAAACTTGGGAGTTTCTATCATGCAAAGTGATGCAGACAGACAAATAGCAAACCTGAGCTCGTTTTATCATGTTTTGCGATTATCTAATGTTGCTGTCAAGATTCTTAAGACAGACAATCATGTAAAGAGTCATTATATCATTCCTTGAGCCCATGTAGACCAACAAATTTGTTCTCTTTTTTCTTTGAATACATGTGCCGTGGATGTACAAGTCATGTTCTTACTGTTAATTATTTGTTCTATGCAGGACAATGGTCTTGTACCAATTGTGGAACCAGAGATCCTCCTTGATGGGGACCATTCAATTGATAGGACACTTGAGGTTGCTGAAAATGTGTGGTCAGAAGTCTTCTACTACTTGGCCCAAAATAATGTGCTCTTCGAAGGAATCTTGCTTAAACCCAGCATGGTAACCCCTGGAGCTGAACACAAAGAGAAGGCATCTCCAGAGTCCATTGCCAAATATACACTAACAATGCTTAAGAGGAGAGTTCCTCCTGCAGTTCCTGGAATTATGGTATGTGCTTCTACTGTTATCCTCTGATTAATGCTTTTGTATTACATTTTATGGTTGCTTGCTTCATACACGTGTTCATTGAAGTTGAAACTTGAAACCCACCAGATTTATGTGCTTTGCAAAATATGCCTGTTAAATAATTGAGGACTGCTCAGAACTAAAGTTGATGTGGGAACTGATTTTTTGGTAGCAGCTAGGCTAAGGCAAGAAAAGCCCTTACAGTTAGAGAGTTATCCCTATTAGGCTTGTCTTATCTTCTCTGACCTCCTAGTTTGGCAGATAATTTAGCACTTCCCTTCGTCTGCCTAGCTAGGAAATTGATTTTTTTTTTTCCTTTTTCTTTTTTGAAGAATCAACTTGTGATAATGGTTTTCTATCGTCTTTGTGCAGTTCTTGTCAGGTGGACAGTCTGAAATGGAAGCAACCCTTAACTTGAACGCGATGAACCAAAGCCCCAACCCATGGCATGTGTCATTCTCATATGCGCGTGCACTACAAAACTCTGTACTGAAAACATGGCAGGGACGTACAGAGAACATAGAAGCCGCTAAGAAGGCACTTTTGGTGCGTGCCAAGGCAAATTCCCTCGCCCAGCTTGGAAGGTATTCGGCTGAAGGTGAGAATGAGGATGCTAAGAGGGGAATGTTTGTCAAAGGCTATACCTATTAAATTGCCGGTAATGTTAGTTAGCACGCCCAGATCAAATCCAGTCAGAATTGCTGCTGCTGGTAGTTATAGGTCGAAGATCTCATAATATTACCCCTTCTTTCAGTTAGTGATTTATGTTGGTGTTTGAATAAAATCCAAGGAGGATCTAACAACTTCAATGTCGGAGGAAGAGGTATGTTAGTTTCTTAATTATGTTTGTTGGAAGTGAAACGGATAAAGGTATTTTGCTGGACCAGAGTTGTAACTTTTATTAGGGTATCATCGGTTTCGGCAATGATTTTTGTTTTTCAGGTCAAGTATTGGCAAAAGTAGAGATGCAGTTATTCCTGTGTCTTTTTGAGCGTATTTTGTCTGTGTTTCCGTCGGAGTATTTTTTCAGAAATCTTCCAGCATTAGTATGATGTATGCATTAGCATGATCCAGTGTGAGAGTGGCAAGCATTGGATACATGTCATAACGAACAGCTTTTATAGTCACCTCACTAGGAATCTCTTATTCCTTAGCAAGGGAAATATTTGCACGCATCGTTGGACGGTTTGTGCAATGGTGTAGTGATCCTTATTATAGGTTTGGATTTTGAAGATAGTCAGTCCCTTATTAAGGCTATAATGAGAGCCTAATTATGATCCCAAAGTGACAAGACGTCATGCACTTTTTACAACTAGCAGTTTTTTTTTTCGCCCTCTTTTCCAGGGTAGATAATGCTAGCAGTTCGTAAATGTTAAAACTTGGAAACATGGGAGCACCGCCGTTCATGCATGGATGGCTTGGTTGCTTCTGATGATCGATGCGGGTCCTCTCACGCGGCCAAAATACAAGCCATCCGGTCAATCTCGTGAAAGGATTATGGGAAAACCTACATTACATTGAAGAACACGTTTCATAACCTTCCAAGAATAATTCTACTTTGAGAAGCAACAAAACAGTTTTAGTTTTAATAAAACTTCCTTTTGATAGCAAAAAATACCATCCACAGGATTTTTGCTGAGTTCCTTGAATGTCAAATACCATGAATGAGTCTTTGAACTCTTTTGCTTAAACTTAACTGCACCCAACTTTCACTTTCAAACATTGACACACTAACGAATAGTTGTAACATCAAAATATTTTTTGAAAAATAAATTTATATTTATATTTCAAAAATACCTAAAACAAAATAATTTTATCAAACAAATTTTTACCCTTTTTTTCTCTTAAAGCAAGAAACACAAAAAATCTTCTGTTTTTTTTTTTTTTTTTGGTGGATAATCAAGCGGGTCCTAAATATCTCTCTTCAAGAATAACCATGCAATATTCCAACTAACCAAAATGCCAAAAGTAATTTTGCCTCTATCAATCAAGCAGATTCAAGCTAGCGAAAATGATCTCTCCCTCTTTTTTGGACATTTTCACCACCCATTTTCCCCCGACCCCTTGATCGTGTCTTGCAACTTACGGTCAACCGCCCCTCCCTTCTTCATATTGTCCTCACTAGGCCACCCTTCACTTACTTGGGAAGGCCCCAACTCTCTTGAAAAAACGGTTTTCTTGTTTTCATATGATGTGACTATGTAAGAACATAAAACAGTTGAAATGCCTTTGATAAACCAGTTTGTTTTTATGTGCTAGAAAAACGGACCAGTGGTAAATTTAGATCAGAAAACAGGCTCTTCTTCTCTCGTACTATTTTTCCTCTTCTCCAATTCCTGATATTCATGAAATTTTGAATTTGGGATGGAGAGTCAGAGATGATGATTCCTTTTCCCTTCAACATGATGAGAACAATTGGGGAAGATCAGTGTGCAAGAAACGTAAGCAGCACAACAACAGAACGCGAAGCAATCAAATAGAGAAGGATTTTCTGAGAAAAATTGAGATACCCAGGTCGGAGGGAGAGACAGCAGACAGAGCTGATGTAAGAGAGGGGAAGGAATACCCAGGGAAGGGAAAGCTGGAGTGGGTGGTTCTCTGTAAGAGAGAGAGAATTTGCAAGAGGGGTAATTCGGAGGAAACAGCAGGCATGCTTTGGGGATAAGAGAGAGAGAATTTGCAAGAAGGTAATTGAGAGGAAACAACAGGCATGCTTCAGGGATATGATATACTTTTCAATATCATTGCAGAATTTGCAGAATTTACTTTGGAATGTCATAAGTAGAGATAGAGCTAAAGTCTGCTTCAATCTTAAAATTGGACTATGATGTCCTTACTCAGTTCTAGATTTCAGCTTGTGATCAACTCTCACGTAGAGAAGAGTTTAACAAAGCAATCCGTTTACCCTGCTGTTGAATGCTGTGGCGCATGTCCATTGCAAAAAGTTATTTGTGAAAAGGCCAAAGAGAACTCCAAAAACAGCATTAGAATCATTATGTTAGTGAGAGCATGTTGAAACATCACTCTGAAAATTTAACTTTTCTTCTCTCTTAAATGCTGCTTTCTGTTTATACCACATTCATAAGTTCGTCAATTTGGATTTTAGACCATCTCATGTACTTGATCCAAAAGGAAATTGATAATGTATATCGTTGCTCATCTAGCTTTTCTCTGATTTCTATTCATGCTGAATTGTGGTTATACCCACTTGGTTCAGCTGGAATTAGCCCTATAACTTCTGAACATGATGTGATTATCACTTGTGGTTATACCCACATGGTTCATCTATAGTTGCTACAATGGAGTGATTCTGATATTCTAGTCTACTCACTAGTTTTAACTGAACTTAAAGGGATTTCTGTTTTTGAGTGGTCTGACCTAGGGTTCAAAGGATATTTTTGTTTCTAATTGGGCATCAAGCTGCCATTTACAGTGACTATACTCTTCAGTTGAAATCACCCCCATGGATTGTAACCAGGAGGTGGCATAATACTAGTGGAACCCATATTGCTGCCCCAATTCTAATCTCTTTTGGCATATTACAACCCTATTGCTGATGTTACATACAGGTTTCAGTTGCCGTACTCAGCACCTACTGATCCTCTGTAGTGATTTTAGAGTTTTGCTAGAGCAACTTGTAGTCATACGGCTTTTTGCTCCCAAAACTAAATTAATTTCATTCAGAACACTAGACCCAATTGAATTTGGCTAGCAGAAATGAACGTAAGGTTGTCTTTATCACTCTTACAACCAAAGGTTATCACCAAAGATGAGTCCCTACTCCCTAGTTTCTTAGTTCTTGTAGTATATGCTTGGGTTAAGTTGGCAATGGCTATGGTTAGTATAATTTTCTCAAGAGTAGATCCTAATTCCTCAACTCTTCCAAATGTATGGAAGTCTAATTAGCCACTACTGTGTAAGCTACCTTGACATGGTCTTCATATGTGCTACCTCTAACACTGATCATGAAGTAGCTCAGAGCTGAGGTCCTTATGGTCTGAGACTAAACTAAAGATTGCTGTTTTGGTTTCTCACTAGCATGGAAAATTGAAGTTTTGCAATTTTAACTGTTGTGCTATGAAAAATTAAATAAGTATAAGTGAGAATCAAAATCCAGTGGAAATTCCAAGAAATTCAAATAGAAATACTTGGTACTAGCTTGAATTCAGTACTTGATCATATCCCTGTGTATTAATGTTTACCACATGAGTGCACAGAAGCCTTGATTACCATAATAAATAGAGTAACCCCATTAAAATGATATGACAAAATTCAACAAGAATATAAAGCACGTTAAAGACTAACAAAATCCTTCCGCATTAAAGCCAAAGTTCTGTAAAACCTAGATGAAACAAACACCAAGTAACAAAGCATAAACTGTTCTGGAATCACTCCCAAAGATGATAATAAAGGCACTAACCTAGTGAGCGTGCAAAAATAGTAGTCAACACAACCAAAACATCCTCAATGTTTAAAGGCATCGGGTTCTAAGCTTGACTATCTCACAGTAATTATGTCATCAATCTTCAGAATCATCCGCACACACTCAGTTGCCAATGAGATTGCACTAGTGCTCACGAGCAGTGGCTGTACAACATTTTCCTCCAGAATGTTAGTGATCTGTCCTTTCCTCACATTGATTCCTGCATTGATCTCTCCCTGCGCATGACGGTTCCGGAGTTCTGTAACAATCACTATTGGATTCAAACCTGCATTCTCAGCTAAAGTATATGGAATAACTTCCAGAGCCTCTGCGAAGGAACGGATACAGTAACTCTCCATCCCCTGCAAGACTTTAGCCCAGGCACCAAGCTGTCGTGACAGCTCTATCTCAGGCGCACCACCACCAGCTATCAGGAACTTCTTGTTTACCAAACATCTAACAACACACAAAGCATCATGCAAACTCCTTTCAGCTTCATCAAGAACCAATTGATTGGAACCCCGAACCAGCACATTGGTCGTCCTACCCATATCCTTGATACCAGTAATCTTCACAATTTTTCCCCCATCACCCAAAGAAACCTCCTCTACTAAATCTGCATATCCCAACTTCTCCGCACGGAAATGCTCGATATTAGCAATTGGTAGGCAATTCAAAGTCTTGGTTATGAACTCAATTTCATCGCGTTCAACATCCTTAACCACCAAAATCTTCGCTTTGGCAAGATAATGCAAAGACAGATCCGTCACGGCATCCCTCAAAATACTCTTTTGAATCAGCAACACGTTACACCCAGTAGCCTTGATTTTCTTGATCATCCCGAGAATATAATTGCGTTCCTCCTTCAAAATCCGATCCATCTGTGTGTAATCTGAGACGACAATGCTCTGTTCGATGTCCGTCTTCGGCGGCGATATCTGGAACTGGATCACACCAATCTTAGCATTCTCTACACGAGTTAGGCCACCAGCGGTGTGGCTAACTTTCTTGTCAAAAACCAAACCTTTAACAAGCTCTGTGTCATCAACAGTACCGCCGAGCTTCTTCACGATCTTGACGTCACGGAGATCGACTAGATCTGGTTTCGCAGGGTCCACGACGGAGAGAACAGCGTCGACCGCGAGAGGAGCCAAAAGAGTTGAATACTGACTAACGACTTTGCTATTCAGAGAAGTGCTGGCGGACTTGACAAGCGAATCGCGATCAGTGAGTTCCACAGGGACGGCCATGGCAGTGAGCACATCGACGGCTTTCTGAGACGCCTTGTGGAGAGAATCTGAGATAACGGTTGGGTGGATTCCACTACTTAGGAGAGTTTGGCACTGCTTCAGAAGAGCACCGGCGATAACAACAACAGTTGTGGTGCCGTCTCCGGCGACAATGTCTTGTGATTTAGAAAGCTCCACAAGCATTTTCGCTGCTGGCTGAAGCACTTCCATCTTGTTAAGAATGGTAGCGCCGTCATTGGTGATGATAACTTCACCGGAGGCTGTGGATATCATCTTATCCATACCTTTGGGACCAAGGCTCGTTCTGACGGCATCGGCGACGGCACGAGCAGCGGCGATGTTGGCTTGGCGTATATCTTCTTTGCGCTTGTTGTCGACATAGCTTTCCGTTTTCGAGGATGCAGAACGCGGTTGAACTGCAGTTGTCGCCATTACTGTATTGAACTAAAACCCTAACCCTAGATATGCAAGTGATGCGGAGGATGTGAAGCTCCAAATCACTGATAAAAAACCCGAATCTTGTTAACACTCAAAACCTAAATAGGATGGAAGGGTGATTTCTGATACTCGAATGGAATGGAAAGAGCAGAGCCTGTAACTATAAATTTCGAGATTGCTATAGAAAACCAGCAGGGTCGAGCGAAGAAAGCCCTCGAAAATGATTTTGGGGTCGAGGTTAAGTGGTAAAATTCCGGATATATCCTCTAATGGTTGCTGGTTATGGGCATTGTCATACCTACACGCTCACCTAGCCATGGCCCCAGTTCCTTGTCAAAACTTCGTTGATATAGGCTAGGGTTTTAAGCACAACTGAGCTCAATCCAGCCCTAATTTGGACTAAAGATTTCTCAACTCAAACCTAGGTTTGTTTGAGTGTGATCATCTCAAAGAACACTTTGTGGTCCTCTAACAGCCTTACAACTACAAATTAGGTGAGGCTCAGAAGTAAAAAATTAATAAAGCATTAAAAAAATAAAATCCATCACCTTAACCTAACCCTGTAGGTCCTCTTGTAATTTGTGGTCAACAGTCATCGGGAGAGTACTCTGTGCTCCAATCGAGGGAGACGAACTAAACTCAATTTCTTCTATGTTATTTTTCAGCTCGGTTGATGTCTATGTGGAGGTATGTGGAGGTCCTCTCCTCCAATCTGCCATGCCCCCATCCTCCAATGCTCATATAATGCATGACACTGATACTTTTATGTTAGGCTTTATGCGAGTGTGGTAGGATAGGAGGATGGGGGCATGGCCACGTGGGCAGGTTGGATTGAGAGGATTTTGATCCTCAAACTCTTCTCCACATATCAAAAACAAAATTCCATTATAAGGAATAACTATCTCTAAAGAAAAACCTAAGTACAAAAGCAAGCTCAACACATTGATCACATGTCCAAGTTCTAAAAATAGTTTTTCCATAAACAAGGGTGACTATAAGGCTGGATATACCTAGTTCTTCTCATATATATGAAAACGTGCTAGTCATCTAGCTAGGATCCATCAAGGTGATCACATGCTTGAGTACTATAAATAATAGTAAGGCTACATTTACATGACTTGTAACTATTGCATTGAAATCATCTCCACCCAACCTCCCCATGCCCCCATTAGGTTGATGATCTCCGCACATAACCTAATGGGGGCAGGGTTGGCAAGCAACGAAAAGGATCTTCCCGCATAACAATCCATTATCAATAGGATCATTTACATTCAAATGAAAAATATTAAACAAGAAAACCATTGTTAACGCATCATGGGTTAATTAGGACCATCTCTTGTTGTAAGTGGATTGATAGTCTCACGAAGTAATTTGACTATATTTCAACTACCATACTTTATACTTATACTCAGTCAAAAGGGTTTCAGTTTGGGCTCATACCAAATCCTAGAGGTTGTTACCCAATGACTCGACGACTTGACTAACACTTGTGATTCATATACTTTGTTGTATTAGTAAAAAGAAGATGAGAAAAGGTAAGATTTCACCAAAAATAGATAGATTGATGAGCTAAACTAGGAGTTGTTTGTTCCACCATACAAGAGAGAGAGGTTTCAAGTCTCCAACTAAAAAATATAGTTCTATCAATTAAGGTTGGCTTAGTTGTCTAAAGATGTCAATTGTAATTAGAATTGAAAATTGAAATTTGAACCGATCATTCACTTCGAACCGGAACAAATTAAAAGTTTGATATGATTTTGGTCTATTAATTCATCTGCATTTCAATTTGAAGACAAGAAAGTAGAATCAAATTGAATCATTTTGAATAAGGTGTTCTTGAAGTGAAAATTATATTACAATTTGTAGTCATAGAACAAGTCCCTCAAATTTAATACTTCAAAACGAGAAAGTTGATCCCAAGTTTGATTTGACTAATCCAAAATAGCTGAGATCAACATTCATCACAACTAATTTCAATTTCAATTGGCTTTAACTCATATAATACAACCGATATTTAAAACTATGAATGAAGAATGGCAATCTAGGAATCTCCTTTCATGGGCTATACTTTGTTACCAAATTGATTCATTTCATTTCCACTTGAACCGAAAGTGATATAGAAACCGAACCAGTTGATTCGGTCACTTGAGAAATTGGTCTAGTTCGGTCAATCAGAATACATCTTGAGTCGAGCCTAAACCGACCAGACCAAAAGAACTGATTTTTTTTTTGGGTGTAAAAAGACAGGAAGAACTGAATCGACAAGAGTGCTTTCGAAGGTTTAGACAGGCATATTATGTGCTTTTACGAAAGCGCCCCTAAAACGGCACACGCTACGCATCGCTTTGCCATTCGTCACTGAACTTTCACTTTAGCAGGAGATCCGGTACTGGGTCCCTATTTGCCGTTCCTTTGGCATTTTTAATGAATAATTGTGCATCGCTGTAAAATCAACGGTAGTTGTCTCGAGTTTACATGATTCATCATGTACATCTTTTCTTCCCGCAAAGAAATGGAAGAAGAAATCCGCCATTGCTATAAATGCCTAAATCTCTGGCTAAAAAGTGGAGTTGAAGTTATTGTGCTTCTCCACTGCAACCCCTACCATAGCCACCATTACCAGTGTAAGGGAAGCTTCAAGTGGATTCTGCAATTAGATTGGAATTTATTCTTTCTTTTCCAAGGGAAATCTACTGAAACAAGAAAATGTCAGAGAAGGAGCCTTAGGTTCCACTGGAATCTTGAACCATAGTTCTAACATGCCCTACTCCGCCTTCGTGCGGAGTTATCTCAGGACCGGTCCTTACCTGACCATGTCTCTGAGACCGTCAGCTTTGCAATTTCGATCTCATTCAAATCTTTGTATCCCTAGAACCTTCAAAACTACTGCAACTTCATTCTTCGCCATGAAGGATCGGGCACTAGATTTCGGCGGTGTCTATGTTCCACCACGCTTGAGGTCTGTTATCACTTCCGCTGCTAACTCTGGTGTCTCCACGCGTTCTCTGGACTGTGATTGGCGGGACAACCAAGGTCTCGTCTATAGCCCCAGGGGCAGTTCTTATCCTTCCTCGCAGCCACAACAGCATCAGCAAAGCTTTCAGTATGGTAGGTACGCTTACGATGATCACTCAGAAGAGGACTCCGAGCGTGAAACAGAGTCGTCTTCGCAAGTGGTGAGCTTCCTCTCCCTTTAGCCATTTAGAATTTCACAGTGAAGGTTCTTAGTTAATTTTTCATTTATCGCTGTGTATTGGTTAAGAGGAAATAGTGGAACTATGTTCGATTTATTGAGTCATTCACTCACCCAGCCACTGCAAATTTTGGCATTCTACGTTGAGAATTGGGTTCCGAAATGGAACTGAACGGGAAGGGAAAATTAAAATTTTAAAAACCTTTCACAACATACAAAGGAAATGTTTGACATTTCGACAATTGTATAAATAAGTGACCTTAATTGCTTAAAATGACGAGGGGAAGGCATCCAATACATTACTCATCATTTGCTTTTGTCATTTATTCATACTTTTAAACCAGGTCTATTGCCTTAAATTGGCATGAGCGCGATTTGACTCTTCATTTTGATTTGGTGTATATTTTGCATGACCAAACTGTGTCATTCAAGTGTGTAATATTGATATCAACTGATGCAACTCTTTAGTCAACTGTCTCACACTGTTAAACTGTTGACACTACTCCTTAGTTTCTTCGAGTGCATCTGTTAATGCTTCTCTGTGCCCAAGCTTAGGCACCTTAAAGCATTTGCTAGTTTAGTAGGTCAAGCTGTTTTCTAAACTTTATGCTGTATTTAATTCTGTGTCCATCATTCAACACCTTAAATGCTTCTCTCAATTTTGTCCAGCCTGAACACTGATTTATGACATCAGTGTTATCATTGTCTTTGATTATGTTTATAATTGAGTCAAGATAATAGGATGCTCTCCTTTTGGGTATATCATGGTAATGGAAAATGACTCCTATTTTCATTGAAACAGCCCTCAATATATATATATATATATTATTATTATTTCCTTTCTCACTTATACTAGCACGACTGAAACTAGCAAAAAAAAAATCACCTTATCTGCTGAAGGATAATCTAAGATTACGTTACTATGCATCTCAACTAATTGTAGCATGCAGTCATCATCTAACACGGATAATCAGTTTGAATCAAGGGGTCCTCCATGCATACCCATAATTATATTAGATGCAAGATCCGATTGATTAAATGCTTCCTTATGTAGGCAAATACTCTGATGATTGGTCTTGTTCTCTTCTCAAGAATTGTCCTAATTTTTTTCTTTCCAAATACTGATATTTAGTGTAACAAGGAATCTTTGCACTTTGCTATCAGCAACTTTTGCATCATTAGACTCCTCCCCCCGCCTTTTGATAAGTTACTTCATTAGAACATGTGAAGTGCTTTCAGTTATTTTGTCCTATTACCTACTTGTATTCTTTAATGAATTTGAGCACTGATTTTATTTTTTATTGTTATACATGTTTGCGTGAGTGCTCACTTCTCTAACACATTTGATATTCAGGGTGCTTCCACACTTGATAACATTGATGAGTGGAACTGGAAGCTAACCATGCTTATGCGCAACAAAGATGAACAAGAGCTGGTGTCGAGGGAGAAAAAGGACCGACGTGATTTTGAGAGACTTGCAGCTCTAGCTAGCAGAATGGGTTTGTATAGGTATATCAGACAGCATTAAATTCTCCTACAATGTTCTGTATTATTTTTGGTGTACTAATCCTGAAATAACATTAAATTTTGACAGCCACCAATATGAAAAGGTTGTTGTCTTTAGCAAGTCCCCACTGCCAAACTACAGACCTGATCTTGATGCTAAGAGGCCACAAAGAGAGGTAATCACCTGTTATCCTAATACTCTCCTTGTTGTTATTTTGATTTTAAGGTTTAATTAACATTGGAAAGAAATTGCTGGCTTCTTTTTGAGGTTCACTATAAAATCTCTATTAGTCTTGAGTTCCTTGTATTGTTTTCCCTAACTAAATTTTGAAGCTGGTACTAGGGGATTATAATCCTGTAATTTGTTCAATTTTATGATTTTCTTGTTTGTTTGTCATTAATTTCTTTACTGGGTTTTCTTAAAATTAACAGGTGACTATTTCTTCTGCTTTGCAACGAAGAGTGGACGCTCAACTTAGAGAATACCTTTCCCGAAAGCCTATAAATGGGGATGCTTTTTCAAGATCAAGCAGTAGTGGCAGTATTGCAGCTGATGATGGTTTTTTTGAGCAACCGGAGTCCCAAAGGCCAACTAGTGTTGTCATGGAGAAAATCCTTAGACGAAGAAGTTTGCAACTTCGCAATCAGCAACAAGCCTGGCAGGTGCAGTTTGCATTGATTTTGACATATTTGAAACAACACATTCTTCTTTTTCCTTTCGAGAGTTACTAAGTTGTCATCTTGGTGGGCCGTTATTGCCTTTCCTTTCTTCAGTTTTATATTAGGTACACGAATAAATATTTTGGTGTCAACTGAGGATTTGACCAGCTAGAATCTGAACTTTGGTCGAAATTGGTCAGAACCTGGTATTTTCATGTAAAACTTGTCAAAACTACTGAAACTGGGTGGTTGTGGCATTGGTAAAAAAACTTGGTATTTATTGGTTGGAGCTATCAAAATTTCCTTAACTAGTTGAAAAGAAACCGAAATTTGGTTGAAACTGGTCAAAACCTGGTATTTTTTGGTAACACTTCGACATATGTGATGGGCTGGTCAAACAATTCAAAACTGGGGTAGTTTGAAACGGTAAAAAACTTGGTATTTACATTCAAAATATTGAAATTGGTTTATCTAGTCAGAGTCTTTCGAAGCATAGTATTTTTTTTAATTCCTCTATGGTTTCATCTTATCTTCTTCTTCTATCTTTTTTAATTAATTAATCAATTTATTTATTTATTTGGACGAATGTCTATGGCTCCATCTTGGTTACCTGCTGCAGTGGGACATCAAAACTGAGATTTGTTTCCCTGATTTTTGGTGGGGTATAGTATGTTTTCTAGATTGCTTTGTACTTGAAACTTTACAAACTGCTTGTTAGTTTGTTCTGTTCATAACCACTGCTGAATGGTCCACCAAAATAGTTCCCTTATAAACCTAATAGCTTAACAGTGGAGTGTAAAATACTGAGGAAAATGAAGTGAATTCATTGCAAACTTCCGATCATCATTGTGCTTGAACTGTCTCATTTGCCTGATTGATATTACTTTCTGATAATGGTAATTGCATGTTCGGTTAATAGTCATCTGGTTTTTGAAACTGGGCATGACAAAAAAATGCAGCTTTTGTTGTAAGATTAGCCTGTTTACGTTCATGCCTTTTACTCTCTCCTCCTCACTATAATTTACCTGAATATCAAAATGATAAACATGTTATTTTTATATTTGAAAATATTTGGGAGTAATTGACAATTTAATCAGCTTATTGATCTGACAGTTGTTATAATGAGATTTGATAATTCCCTGCTCAAATTGCAGTCGGTGTTTGAAGTAATTCTTACATAATATCAGAATCAATTTGCTTCTAGTTCTTTCTTTTCCAAGAAGATGATTTTGATATGAGGATTACAACCATGTGGAAAGTAGAAACCGCAGTTGCATGTCTGTCTTACATAAGAATGATTGGAAAATGAAAAGTATAAGCACTAAACTGTTCTCTTTTTTTCCTACTGGTTTTGTTTTGTTTTGTTAAGTATAAGCACTAAACTGTAGTCAAATCTGGAATCACTTAGTTATCCTTACGAAACATTACTTATGAATGGGGAAAACTATCCAGAAGAAAAAGGAACTTGAAAACCTTTTAAAACAAACAAATTTGATTCTATATTAGAACTGAGGGATTTACGAATTTGTCTAATCTCATAATTCTAGCTATCAATTTGGACATATTCTGGCTCATTAGACTGGAGAGAGAGAGATAACCATAACCGGTGTGAGAACTGTAACCATAACTGCTTCTATCCAAGATCATTCTCTTCTTATGAGAGCTGTAATCATAATTGCTACTATCCCACATCATTTCCCCTTTATTTACCAAGACTAAACAAAGGAAAGGTCTGGTCCCCCGTCACCCAAAAAGAAATAAAAAAGAAACAGAAAGAAGAGCAGAAAAAGGAGTGGAATTCAGTTACCCTCAAAATGGTAAATGAGATGTGGTTTCACCCAAAGCAAAAATGCTTGCTCATATTGCCTACAGAGCTATATCCTATCACCTCATATTATGTCTCATGCAACTCTTCTATTATTGAAAATGAATGCTTCAACAACAAGCCTTATTCCAACTAAATGGGGTCGACTATGGATCCTTGCCTTCCAATCAGCTCTATTTGAGACCATACTAGATACAAGGCCCAAGCTATGCATATCCTCACTAACCACTTCTCTTATGGTTATCTTACAAGGCCCAAGTTATGGTTATCTTAGGTATGCCTCTAGTTCTTCTAATTCCTTCAATCTAGATTAAATCACTCCTCCATGTTGTTGTATGCAACTCTTCTATCATTGAAAATTGAATGATTGTACACTTAAAATTCCAAAAGTAAATTATGTGAAGGTTTGAGAATTCTGATGCAGCAAATGGAGCATTTTGAAGTACAGTTGTACACTTTGTACTGTATTTATATGTTCAACCCACGGTTTTTGTTCCCTCATTTGTAATGCGTTTGTGCAAGCGTCAAACATCCCTTTAAATGAACCACAATCTGAAATACCTGGTGGTGTAGAATTTACTGCAATTAATAAATGCCAAAGTTGTCTGGCCTTGACAATTATATTCTACTGTCTCGATGAATTTGAGGGTAAGATTGATTGCTTTTCCTTTGTTAAACGGACTTCGGAGATATTTTTAACAAGTTACATAGCAGATGTGTCACCATTTCTTGCAAATCCATCATGTAATTGTTTATGGTTTGATTTTCTTCTATATGGGTTTACTGCTGATGTGACTGCTTGTGGCTTGTTTAGGAATCTCCGGAGGGTGAAAAAATGTTAGAGTTTCGCCGAAGTCTCCCTGCTTATAAAGAAAGGGATGCTTTATTAACGGTCATCTCACAGAATCAGGTTATTATTACTTCTTTTCAGTCTTCTATTCATTTTGTTTGTGCTTACACTTCATAATTGAGATTCACTTCATTAGGAGTTAAATATGTTGACTAAAATAAAATTAATTGTCAGTTAATTAATTTGAGGCTCTTTTTAGCAGTATTTTTTTATTTTTGTTTATGGTCTATGTAAAATGTCATGATGTGAAAAATTGTTTTCAACCAAAATTTGAAAATTATTTGGTAAACATTAGACATGACAGAGTATGGAATGAAAGCCGTTTGGTAACTTTTTTTA
The DNA here is from genome assembly GCF_041222555.1 of Hakea prostrata. Lineage (NCBI taxonomy): Eukaryota > Viridiplantae > Streptophyta > Magnoliopsida > Proteales > Proteaceae > Hakea > Hakea prostrata. The sequence continues at coordinate 25,435,169 of NC_142610.1, forward strand.
AGTGTAAGTAATTTTTATAACATTTTGTGGAAATTAGTCCATACTACCGAAAAAGATGGCTCAAAGCCTATATATAGTTTGAAGTGTTGGGTTGTCAGATTCCTCTGCCATCTATTTGCTATCTCATTTCTCTCACAGAACTATAAATAGATTGGAGGCTAGGATTTGACAATCTGAGTCCAGGTTGGGTTTGTTCACATTCAAGTAGGGTTCATTCAATGCTCTCTAACTTTCTATCAGTGGATTCTCAAATGGCCAGCAAATTTTTTGAGAAAGCTTTGATCATCCTCTTCAATGGTCATTTGGATGGATGAGAAGATGAGCATGATGACGAAGAGGAGAGGGGGTGTGCATGAAGAAATTAAGTGTGATTGTGGGCTTGAACAAAACTTTCCTAATGTAAGGCTAAGATTCAGGATGACTTAGCCCCAGTGAGACCCACAAATCAGATTATTGGAAGTAACAAAATAGAAACAAAAGACAAGAGAATGGGAAATGGGGATAGATGGATCTAGCTCTCGACAGCAAGACTCTTTCTATCCTAGATGTTTAACTGTCAACTGCAAGACCCTTAGCCTTCTTATTACTCAAGGAAGAGACAAGAAAATAGACTCAAAGCCAAGCTTCAGTTACCACTTTCATAAATATGTGTGGGCTGAGAATATTCTATTACGTATTTATGGAGTATTAATATTTGCTGGTGAAGTTACATAGAGTATGTAAACTGGTTGAGAATATTTTGAGCTAATGTTCTCAGCAACAAAAAATACAGAAACTTACTAAATTTTAAAAAATTGGAATCCAGGCTTTATAATCAGCCACATGCTTGAATGCTAAAATAGAAACTAACTTTTAAAAACTTGGGAACATCTAAAATAGAAACTACAACAAATCTAATAAGTGACCAATCTTCAGTTTTCATTAAAGATTTCAGATAATCTACTCTTGGGCCTCAGAAAATCTTCAAGTAATATTTCTTCAAGGCCAAAAAAGGGCTGTAACACTCTCCACATTTCTGTTAAAGTGAACATTGTTTTGGTCCTTCTAGAAGACCAGTTAGATTAGTTTCACTTGGCCCAATTGGTCCAATGGAAACCTGTTCAGTTCAGCCCAGGTTCTACATCACTTTTGATTTTGAATGGGCTTGTAAATGCCTGAACAGATCTGTTCTGTAACAGAGAACTTGTGATTTCAAAATCAACCTGGTGCTATTTGATCCTTTCTTCATATGCTTGGTTCTGCAGTAATTGGCTATGTATCGGGAAAAAGTCCCCTCCCCCCTTAAAGCTCAACCGAATTAGCTGTTTTCTTGTGGAGAAAAGCTGTGGTTCCTCTATGGAAATGAATAGATCGTGTGAGGATGGCTTTAATGGCTGTCCAGACATGTTTGCAGAATTTTAATAACAGTTTTCTATTCAGAATGAAAGATACAAATTGAATCCTGTCCTTTTAATTTTTTTTTGGGTAATTACCAGGTTACAGGGGGAGCTAAATAATAGAAGGGGGGGGGGTTGCTTTTCTAAAACGAAGCAAATGAATTTGCTCTCACTTTTGGGGCTTATAAAGCACGATCATTAAATGTTTGCATAAATGGTCAAAAGTTTTTCTTGGCGGCAATACATTGATAGGTCTTACTCTATTATGTTTTTTCTGTTACTTTGATAAAGTCTAGAATCTAGATAGAAATCAGGTCCAAAAATGATACATCTGCAAATAATATAGGGTCAGAGACTCAGAAAAACCAAAAAAGGAAAACAAAAAGGAAGAGATCCTGATACAGACACTTGGTTGCTTGGGGAATGTTAGTGTTAAGAGTCATTCACTTGCACGTAATTGTTATCTTATAAGTTTATCTTCACTTGTTAGCAACTTAGACTTGATGCTCGGTTGCTTTCATTTGTGCTGCTTTGAGATTTTAGTTATGGTTGCCTTTCACCATCATCAAAAATTAAATTTAGATGGTGGGCCTGAGTTTATGATCTTGGCTGAAGTCTTTGAATTATTTTTGTGTATTGCCTTAATCCATGTGCACTCTGAACTCTAGGGATAAATTAATTTTCAAATAATTTAGGCTATGTTTGGAGGCTTAAAAAAAAAGAGAAACAGAAAAAAATGAAGACATAATAAGACAAATGATATGATGAGTTAATTGGTTTATTTCTTTTTTACTCTTGTAGTTTCAAATTGTTTTTTGAAAATTTCCCCCCTTTTCTTGCCCTCCCAATCAAATTTGTTCACCCCTATATCAGAAGCCTGATCTATCCTGGACAAAATCTATTCATGCATATGACTGGATTGTCCAGCCTGCCTCAAGTGTTTTTGATTTTGGACTTTTTTGAGACAATACTGATCCTCTTGTCCCAATGAATTGCAAATTTTTGCTAAGTTGTCACCTATGTGGTTGCCTTTACCTTCTTGGTTTGGCCTTGCGTCAACGCTCATTCCAATGCCTTGGGTCGCCTAGATGCCACTACAACATGTTGTGAACTATCAAGCAGGTTGGTGTTTAGTGCTTGGTAACATTGCTTTAGGTGGCCGTTCAGAACTCTAGATGTGATTCAAAACTGGTTTCAGCTGGAATTTACATGGTTCCTTCTCCCACTATTGTATTCTTATGTATGAAATCAGTACCAAAAGAGGTCACCAAACGGAGAAGATTCACCAAGCAAAATCCAGATATCAGAAAGTTGGATAACCCTGGTCAAATGCTTCTCACAAGGACTAGAGCAAGTACTGAAAAGACTGGCAAGACCCAAGGGTCGGATCTGCTAAATCTGACCATTCCTTGTTGAAATAGGGAGCCCAACATGTGTCACGGTCCCTCCTCTTCCGTTGAAAGAGATTCCCTTGGCCCTCCTGGGTCCAGCTATGTGATTGTTGCATGCTGCTAGATTGCTGAAGACTAGCAGCATGCCCAACCTGCTTGTGGTTTGGTTTACATCACTCCTTACTGGGGCTGCATTTGGTCATTCTCCTTCGACATGAAGAAAGAATTTTAGTTGACTTGCCTTGTCTTCTGAGGTAATGGTTGTGCTCCTTGGTTGCCTTAAATGTATTCGTTTCTGATTCTTCCTCCTAAATGGTACTACTTGTCATCTCTACTGCTTGGCTTTAAATGTGTTAGTTTCTGATTCTTCCTCCCTATTATGCTGCTTGTCTATCTCAACTGTGCATTTTATATGTAAGATACCTTCTCTCTCAACATTCAGTTCCATCTGCCATGAGTTTTAAGGTTTTCATGGGACTTATCCCTTTGTTGGAAATAATATGAAGGAACTCTTTACGCAATCATTCACTTACTGGCTTCCTCATAATTGTTGATCTTTCCATTTATGAATGCATTCTGAAAATTTGAATTATTACTCTCTGTATCTCTTGATTAGCATTCTAATCAATTCCATTCCTTATATTTTTCTACTAAGAGTCGCATCCGTAATCCTAAAGCATTTTCTTTCAACAAGCAAAAGGCATCTCCCTGTAATAATACTTGGTGGTCATCACTTCTAAAGTCATGAACTGGAAAGATGTCAGCGTAGTTACCAAAAAAAAGGTTAAAAATATCAGCATTGCATACGCAAAACGACTTTGTCACTTGGTGTCTAGTCAACTTTGACATCTCTTGATGCCATTGTTGATAGCTCCATTGGCCAAATTGAGGATGATCTTGCTGATACCCAGTGGTGTCCCTGCAAGTCTGCAACTTATAGTGATCTCTCTGGATGCTTTTTGGCTTTTTCTAGAATTGACAGAATGTTCTCTATGGTTACCTATTGTATGCTTTCTCGACATTTAGAAAGGTTGATGAAGTTTAATCTTCCTTTCACACAGCACTTTTTCATCAATCAACCACCTAAATGAATAGCTTAGTCCCTTGATCTTATTTGCATATGTCCACACTATTTTTCATATACTTTTTTTTTTTTTTTTTTTTTCATTTCTTTATTTGTTCTGAATGTTCCTTACTGTGGTCGGATTTCATTCAACTGCCATTCTAGCTGTGTTTTACTCTTTGAGTTCTCTCTTGCTTTTTTCCAAATCTTAATATATGCTTCTAATGTTACCATTACTGGAAATTGTTATTATTATCTCTTAAGTTAGAGCTGTGTATAGGTAATTGTGAAGCTGTCATTGGATTTTCATTTTGCCTGGCATATTTTTTCATCTATTTTATTAAGTTGCATGTAACAATGTTTAGTGTCTATATGATGTTTCTGCAGGTTGTTGTCATCTCAGGTGAAACTGGGTGTGGTAAGACAACTCAGCTGCCACAATACATCTTGGAATCTGAAATAGAAGCTGCTCGTGGAGCCAGTTGTAGCGTTATTTGTACTCAGCCTAGACGAATATCTGCTATGAGTGTTTCTGAAAGAGTTGCTCAAGAAAGAGGGGAGAAATTGGGAGAATCTGTGAGTTTTGATTGTTCTAATCTCTTAGAGTGTTAGATAGTGTTAGGCCTCAAGATATTTCTTTTAAGTATAAGATCTCAATTTCTTCATTTTCTCTTGTATAAAGGTTGGTTATAAAGTGCGTCTGGAGGGGATAAAAGGGAGGGATACTCGCCTGCTCTTCTGCACCACTGGGATCTTGTTGAGAAGATTGTTAGTTGATAGAGACTTGAAAGGTGTAACTCACGTTATTGTGGATGAGATTCATGAGCGTGGAATGAATGAAGGTGATCATTATTTTGTTTCATTCATATCCCGCTCTCCTAGGCAATATGCATACCAATAACAAAGCCTTATCCCACCTAAATGGGTTGATCCCATGTATAGTTAATTTAGGTTTTGTTCTTGCATGTCCAAATATGTATCCTTACTTTCATTTGCATTGATTGCAGATTTTCTGCTTATTGTTCTAAAAGAAATTCTCCCTCGCCGGCCAGAATTGCGATTGATTTTGATGAGTGCAACGCTGAATGCTGAGCTTTTCTCATCCTATTTTGGTGGGGCTCCAATGGTACACATACCAGTAAGTTCCAGATTCTAATAAGTATTGGCAAAGAAACCACTGTTTTTCTAATTATCATTTATTCAAGTTAGGATTTTGGACTCTGCCTCTTGCTCATAGGGATTCCTAGCCCAACACTTCTAGACACATATCATTCATGTAGTTTGGTCTAGATATAATCACATAAAGTCACTAGGGTAATAGGCGAACCCACAACCCTAGTTGATAACATAGAATAAGAGGAAAATCTCATTCAATGTCATCCATTTCATACATTCTCATATCGTTTTCATATCAATAATATAAGATTTAAAATAAAGAATAATACCCAATCATTAACCTTACCTTCCATTCACGCAAAGTCACACACAAGCATATCATGATATCAATTTAAAGCAATTTATATCACCAATAGAATAAAAATAGCAATACTTAATAATGCAAAACATGGTTAGTCATTCCTCATCTTATATTTGTGGCAGCGTATAGCTGTTCTTAAACTTTGTTGGTCGATGTTTCCTTAAACTTTTACAGCACATAAGAGGCTACCTGTGCTGATGCCAGACTTCTAATGTTGTTGGGTTGATTTATATTTGTTGAATTTCTGCTCTGTTTTCAGGGTTTTACGTACCCAGTTCGGGCTCATTTCCTTGAGAATATTCTTGAAATGACTGGGTATAGATTGACTCCATATAACCAAGTTGATGATTATGGACAAAGCAAGATGTGGAAGATGCAGAAACAAGCTGTCAGAAAGAGGAAGAGCCAAATTGCTTCTGTTGTTGAGGTATCCAGATCTTTTTAGGTTGCATGATCCTGTTCTTTTTAGCATGCTTTTTATTTCTTGGATTCAACTCATCAACCCTGTAAACAGGATGCACTTGAAGCTGCTGATTTCAAGGAGCATAGCCTACGAACTCGTGAGTCCATGTTGTGTTGGAATCCTGATTCTATAGGCTTTAACCTTATAGAAAATGTTCTTTGCCATATTTGTAAAAAAGAGAGAGCTGGTGCAATTTTGGTATTTATAACTGGATGGGATGACATAAACGCTCTGAAGGAGCAACTCCAAGCTCATCCTCTTCTGGGAGATGCTAGCAGAGTTCTATTGCTTGCTTGCCATGGTTCCATGCCGAGCTCAGAACAGGTAATTCAATTTTTCTTTTTTTGGGTTGATGGGCACAACAATTTTTTCTTCATTGTGAATGTGGGTTATCATATTGTGTATATGACAACTGTATTTCTCATTAATTTCTATTATGTGCTGATCATCCTTTTCTGTAACATATACACGGATCCTGCCTCTGTGTGTGGGTGTTTGCATGGATTAGACTGTTGTTTTGATGAACCTTGAAAAATGGAAACATATTATATCAGAAACCATCCCCTTCCCCTTCTCCCCCTCTGAATTTGTTGGACGACCAACAGAGAACTTCCACAATTAGGTATTGTAGTTTCTTATATTATGTCTATTTGTGCTTCCTTGTTGGACCGGTTTGAACTGTTTTGGAAACCTAGGTTGAGTGTAAATGGGCCTAAACTTTATTCTATTTCAGTAATGGTATTGAGGTTTTTTTTATTTTTATTTTTATTATTATTATTATTTTTTAATTCTTCTTTGGGGGTTTATTTTAATCTTCGGCCAAAGAGATTTCTGAAGACAGGTCGTGTGAGAGCTTTTGGAACAACTGCTCAAAAAGAGGCCTATCATATTTTTCTCAGAATGCATATTGAATTTCAGATACTTCTTGTTAACCATGTTATCTGGGAGTTCAGTGGCCCATCTAACCATATGATGCCAGTGTCAGATCAGTGCAGTTGCATGCACATGTTTCTGCCGGCTTGGTCAGATTTGAAAACCTAGACTAAGATCAACCCAGCCTAAACTGGGATATGGTTCAATGTTGGTTGCGAGAGGTTTATTTACCTATTTATCTGAGGTTTGTGTTATTTTTTTTTGGGACGGCCACCCTGTCGTGCAGAAGGACCATGCCCCGACAGGCAGACGCATAAGATGCTCTGGGCCTCAAAATTACCGCCTTATCCCCATGGGAAAGTGGTAACTTTGACTTGACTATGCATTTTGTCTGGGTGTGGAGGCCTTGCACATGACTAGATAGCATTCCTTTGCCCGTCTTTTTAGTTTTGGAATACCTGACAATAAGAGAGTTGTTACTTTGGATTTCAATGGATATTGCTCATATTGAACTATTTGGATCCTGCAGGACTCATTTGATCCCTTTTGTGCCTCTTTCATTTATTTTCAAATTTTGTTGTTGGGATCAATATTGGGCAACCCCAACTGCAAATTGCAGCCAGATAACTAACTGGTAGTGAGATTTACTCATAAAAATAACAGGTAGTGAGGGTTGCAAACTGTAACCGTTCTCTGTTTATCTGTTATGAATTGGGTGGTTGGATGTACCTCAGGAAAGTTTTATTGATTTTTAGGTGGTTATTTTGATGGTTTGTTGCTTGGGGTTTTGTATGATGGGAACTCATCCCTGAAATTTCAGTTTAATTGAAGCCCATATAAGTGAGTAGCTCATCTGAATGGAGTTGTTCTTACCATTGGTTTACTGCTCAGCGTGAATTTGAAGAAGGGCCAATTGCTGTACTTAAAAATAACAAATAAGTTTTAGATTTGCTATTGTTTCCAAAAGATCACCTTATTCATATTTGTATCTGTTTAACTCCCTAATGACTTGTAATCAATAGGCCCTTGTTGTTGAATGATACCTACTGTATAGTGCTCAACTTATTCATTCACTCTTGGGGATCTGAACTTTTCCAAAAAATTATTAAGTTTCCACTAATTCTTCTGTTTGTAAAATTTTCATCATTTTAGTGCACGTGGTGACCAAAAATAGGATTTTGTGATCTGGGTTCCACTTTATATTACTGACAAATTGGGGTTTGTGTACAGAGATTAATATTCGAGAAGCCTGAAGATGGTATAAGGAAAATAGTGCTCGCAACCAACATGGCTGAGACAAGTATCACCATTAATGATGTGGTTTTTGTTGTTGATTGTGGCAAGGCAAAAGAGACGTCATATGATGCATTGAATAACACACCTTGTTTGCTGCCTTCATGGATTTCTAAGGCCGCTGCTCGACAAGTAAGATTATGTTAACGTTAAAGTTTTGATTTGTTTGTATGTGGTGGTATTATATGGTTACAGTTTAACAACTTCTAAAACTGTAATCTGGGATTTATTCCTCTGTCGAAATTAAAAGTCTTGCGTTATGAACTCATGATTATATCATCGTGTTATCTTGTGTCATATTCGTTTATGCAGAAGTTTGTTTCATTGGATTTCCTTTTAATTTTGTTTTAAAATTTGTGGAGATAAATATGTAAGCTACTTTTGTCCTTTTGACAGAGAAGAGGAAGAGCTGGTCGTGTTCAATCTGGTGAATGTTACCATCTTTATCCCAGATGTGTATATGATGCTTTTGCAGATTACCAATTGCCAGAACTGTTACGCACACCTTTGCAGTCACTCTGTTTGCAAATCAAAAGTTTAAAACTTGGAAGCATTTCGGAATTCCTTTCTAGGGCTTTGCAGTCGCCAGAATTACTATCTGTAAAGTCTAAACTCATAGTGTGGTTTGATTGTCTTTCTCCAAGAAAAAAATTTACCTAAATTGCATGAGACATTAAGTTTGTCATGCATTGCTCATGTTATACAAGTGTGTGAATCTTGTTCATGTTATTCAAGTGTGTGAATCTTGTTATCTTGCAGGTTCAAAATGCTATTGAGTATTTGAAAATCATTGGGGCTCTAGATGAGAACGAGAACCTAACAGTCCTAGGTATGAAAATCTTTGTTGGCCATGTTAATGTGGTCGCTCTTTGTTTACTTGATCAATTCTAGGTGTTCCTCTGAATTGTATGTCAAGAATCTTGAATCAGTTAAGTCACTTGACAGGACGGCATTTGTCAATGCTTCCGGTGGAACCCAAGCTCGGAAAGATGATTATATTGGGGGCCATATTCAACTGCCTGGATCCTATATTAGCTGTTGTTGCTGGTCTTAGTGTCAGGGATCCATTTTTGGCACCATTTGACAAAAAGGAGGTATGCAATTAGTGTTCTATCTGGTGGTTTTATCTTGGTTACAATGTCAACCTGATCGTTTTATCAGCAACTATAGTTTACTTTATGCCTCCAGATATTCCCTTCTGGTTAATGAAGATACCTAGAAAAGGATATAGAAGATGATTATGGAGGCAGTTCTCCATTTGCACTTGTGTTTCAACAAATGATCACATCTTGTTCCCATATAGTTATGGCTAACCCAATTCAGAAGGTTTCTTTCCTTCTCTTCTTTTTTTTTTTTTTTGGGGGGGGGGGGGGGGTTGAGGCTGCTGCTTTAGTTCCAAAAAATGATCCATAGGCATCTCATTTCTTGATTTAGATATTAACTTAACCTCTTATGGAAATGTTCAATGACTTTGATTTCTTCTACAATTATTTTTCTAAAATTCCTTGATGGGGGAGTAGGAACCTGGAACCATACTTTTGTTTTCTGGCATAGTCCTACTTCAACACTGGTGAGATGGGTGAAGATAGCCTGGAGTTTTCCTCGATAAAATTGAAGCTAACATTTAGTATTTTCATTGAGGCATCAGCAGGCATAAAAAATCTCTTCAACCAGGCAGCCTCTGACTTTTTGAGTTGGGTGTTGTATTTAGATGGTACTGTCTAGTCAATTTGCAGTAACCCAGTCATTTTTCACCTTTGTTTTCCCTTATTTTACCCTTGATAGGAGTAGCAATGTTTTTCTGCTGTGCAAAAGACTCCCATAACCGTAAAACGATACACAAAAAGAAATGGAACTCAACTAACTAAAAACCTTGGATTTGCCACTATTCCAAATGATAGAGCTGAAACTTAATGAGTGGGTAGATACATGAAATATTTCAGAAAGCATGGTGAGCCACTGTCTCCAAATGCTTTTACTTTATTCATTATCACATTCTGTTCTGGTTTAGATCCAGCAGGACAAAGCAATGAATTTTCATCTCTCTTTTTGGTGGTTTTTTTTTTTGGGGGGGGGGGGGGGGGTTTGCTGATTGTGAATCAGTGGTAACACTTCAGTCCCCTCCCTCCTCTCTTGTTCTTCAGGAATTGTGTAGTTAGTTTGGTGTTATGCATCATAGGGAAGAAATAAAATCCAGAGTTCCAACTAGTGGACCGTTAATATGAAAATTCTTGTATTGATGTATGAATCCTTTCGGTTATGCTTTTGCAGCTTGCAGAATCGGCAAGAGCGCAGTTTTATGCTCGGGATTACAGTGACCATCTCGCTCTTGTCCGAGCATATGAGGGCTGGAAAAATGCTGAAAGGGAGCAATCTGGATACGAGTACTGTTGGAAGAATTTCCTTTCAGCACAGACACTAAAAGCTATTGATTCCCTCAGGAGGCAGTTCTTTTCTTTGCTCAAGGACACTGGTCTGGTTGATGAAGACACGGACAGCTGTAATGCATGGAGCCATGATAAGCACCTTGTCCGAGCAATCATCTGTGCGGGTCTGTTTCCTGGGATTTGTTCAGTTGTGGTTAGTCATTCCGCTCCTCTGTTTTACAGTTTATTGGCTTCCATTTTCATTTGTTCTAAAATTTGTCTTTGTTCTCATGGTCAAAATGATTGTGATGCTTCTTACCCTTCTCTTTCTTGAAATCCCTTCCCTCCTTTCTTTTCTTGAACGACCACAATCCCATCACCCATCACTCCTACACTCCCACACACACACACAAAAAAAAAAAAAAAAAAAAAGGAGAAAAAGAAAAAAGAAAAACAGAAGGGCAAAAAACCCCAAACAAAGCAAGGTTTTCCCCAAAGTTTTGTGAGGCTCTTCTCTTTTCTTTTTATCATTCTTCCACTGAAATGGTAGACTTTGTTCTCTAGTGCTAAATGTGGTTTACTATTGAGCACTGATATTGATTGTCTAATCCACTCCAGAACAAGGAAAAGTCGGTATCGTTGAAGACAATGGAGGATGGTCAGGTCCTTCTGTATTCGGTAAAGATTTGCCTTAATTTGGTGATTTGGATGGTGTTTGTTCAGTCCCTCATTCATGCACCAATTGGTGTCATGATTCTTGTTTTTCTAATTCTGTGTTTGTTTCGTATTCATAATTGCCTAGAACACGGCAAATGCCCAGGAATCGAAAATTCCATACCCTTGGCTAGTTTTCAATGAGAAGGTGAAAGTAAACTCAGTATTCCTCCGGGATTCTACAGCTGTATCTGATTCGGTGGTTCTTCTCTTTGGGGGAAACATCTCTAGAGGAGGACTTGTAAGTATTTCATATATCCTGTACACTCACTTGACTGTTAGCATTTTTCCTCACTTTTTCTGGAACCTTTAGTTTTTTACTGCTTGATGGTTTTGGTGGATTTACTCATTCACTGTTGTTCAATCTAGTACTTTAATCTGCTTGCTTTTCTTTTTTCTTTTTTATTTAACAATTTGTTACAGGATGGACATCTGAAAATGTTGGGAGGATACTTGGAGTTCTTCATGAAACCTGCCTTAGCTGATACATATCTAAAGTTGAGGAGAGAGCTTGATGAACTAATTCAAAATAAAGTATGTATAACCCTGTGTAAAGTTTGAGATGCATCATTTGGACACCGTTCATGCAAGATTTTTATAATGTTGCACAGTAGCATAGTCAAACAATTTCTTTTTTGCCGTTATTCCATTGAAGTTATTCACAACACACTTGTTATCTCACTTCGAAAATGTTATCTTGTTGTACAGCTTCTGAGTCCCAAGATGCAGAATCATACCCACAAGGAGCTCCTATCAGCAGTACGGTCACTAATCTCAGAGGACCAATGTGAAGGAAGGTTTGTTTTTGGCCGCCAGGTCTTGGCACCTTCGAAGGTTGATTCAATGTCTCCACCACGGATGTTTCCACAGAATGGCAAGGGGCCTGGAGGTGATAATTCCAAGAGCCAGCTGCAGACATTGTTAACTCGTGCTGGACATCAAGCACCTACTTACAAGACAAAACAACTGAAAGGCAACCAGTTTCGAGCTACTGTGGAGTTCAACGGAATGCAGTTTATGGGGAATCCTTGTCAGAACAAGAAGCTTGCGGAGAAGGATGCTGCAGTTGAGGCTCTGAAATGGTTAACGGGTGGGAACCAACCAGATCGAGAAGACATTGACAATATGTCGATGCTGTTGAAGAAAAGCAAGAAGAAACATCACAGGAGAACTTGATACTGTCATTCTAGTGAGAGATTAGTGGCGGTTCGGGGGTTGGAATTATTGTATCTACCGATTTATTACCATGGGGGCAGGGATGTATATATGACACCTGGTATACTTGGCATTGTTCCTGTGGTCATCACAGATGGAGTGCAACCAGGCTGACAGCAAGCAGGTTATACGATGGTTGATGTTGCCCACATCTTATGGTGGGTAAGCACCTGTCGAGACAGGATTCAGGGGGGGTTGGCTTGCTTGCGATGGAAGAACGGAGAGTGGTGATACAACGGCAATGGAAGAACCAAAAATTACATTACAAAAATTTAAGGCATTGTATGCAAAGGTCAAATTGATATCAATTTGCTTCACAGAAGTAGCCATTAATTCATTATAACCTTTGTATATTAATATTTTTAACTAGTTGTAAGCAACAGTTCGATGCCATTCACGGTACTTATTTTAAGTGATGGCAGCTATTGTTGAAGGAAGCCTCTTCCGAGTCTGAGTTTTTACATAGAAAATGCATTGCAAAAACAGAGCATCCAGTTGATCCATTTCAGGTGCACCTTCATGCGATATGAATCATATGTTGGCTTTCTCTGGAATGCTGGACGGGTTGTGACTCTTTTGTTTTGCGTGTAATACTGTTAGGTTGATAAATTGTACAAACCCTGGTGTGCCAGCATAAATTGGAAGTGCATGAGACAGGCAAGAAAGACGATTCGATTACTGTTGGGCACTAAAACACCTGAATGTAACGTGGATCTGACGAGCCATGGACCACTCTCTTTGAAGTGCTGGTAAGAGTCTATCCTCATCTGCAGCTTCTTTTGTCACTTAGTATGATACTTCGGAAGAGAAAACATGAAATGGGTTGGTAATCTGTTTGGTATAATCATCTAATAACAAGAAAATAGTAGAGATGAGCCATGAGTGTTGTTCGATAAAGGGAATTAAAGTTGGTGTTCCATACAGAATCTATTGAATGACAACCAGGAAAGCAGAAGCAGAGAAGCAGAAGAAGATAAGAAGTGGTAGACCAGGATGATATGTAATTGGTCGGAGAGAGATTTTCTTTGTTGGTGACCCTATGATCTGGGTTGGTAAGGAAGTCTTAATGGGAGTATGAGGATTGAAGGAGGAATAATTGGATTTGGGTATGTTCTTGTGAGGAGATCATCTATTTTGTGTTTAGGTGATTCTTTTACTTGTTCGTTCTGAAAACAGGAAATAATGAGGAGAAACAGTACAGCAAATCTCTCGTGCACCATGTTTTTATGACTCTTCTATATGTGGCAGAGTGGGGACTGGGATGTCCTTGCTCTCTCTCTGTCGGCTTTGTCCATTATTCTGGAACTTAGTTTTAATTTGAATGAATGAACTTTCACACCACCATATCAGTTACAGACAGGAGATTAAGTAATTCCATCCCATTCAAGTTTTGGATGCTCTTGGTTGCCTATGCCAGAGGGGTGAAAATCATTCTGCTTGTAGTGGAATAATTAGTCATTTTGCTCCTTTTCTGTTTAACAGGAACTTGAAACCAAAACAAAATTTGAAACGACAAAACCTTACAGAATTTGTTTATTTGGAAGATAAGTGAAACCCATTGGTAGTGGCCCTAGTGGGATAGAGAAATAAGAAAAGAAAGGGTTTTGATGTCAAGCATGAAACCTTGTTTTCTCTCTCTAAATATAGGAGATGAAGATATTATATATACTATTAGTGAGAGTTAAACCCACAACTTCTTTATTAAGACGTGTTGGTCATTATAAATTGAACAACCTTTTTCTACTATAACTTGTTATATATTTAAATTATATATAAAATTATTTGTTAAAGTTAATATTTAATATGGGCATAAATTGGTCAAGTTGACAAAAAAATAAAAAGGCTGAAAATATATGTCTTGAGTTGAAAGAAAAAGGATCGGAATGAGGGTGGGTGGAGGTAGATCTGGGATTTTGCTTCAATCCTGTACATTTAATGTGCAGGACCGTCAAGCAGAGCATTTTCAGCCTAAGATCGAAATCTTGATCTCGACTATCAAAATTCAATGGTCAAGATTTCAATCTCGAATCGAAATTTTGGATATAACCAGCTGAAATCTCGCTTGAGGGTCATACCCATTAACTGAAGCAAATTCGACAGAGCTGAACTGGTGATCTGCGGTACATAGCATTCTAAGTAGCCTGAAGCTTTTATTTTTACCACTTGACACCTTTCTCTCTTTCTCTTTCTCTCTCGCTTGAAGCTTTTATTTTCCTTCTCTGTGCAGAGTACAGCATCACAGAAGAATTCAATCCTCGTGTCTGATGTCCTTGTCTTCACTTGTCCAAGTGACCTCAAGGGCCCTACGTTTCTTTCATCTGCAGAGAATCCCTAATAATTGCACTAACGGCTAACCATGGTTCTAAGTATGAGAACAATGTCACTCATATCAAGCCGTATATCTGGTTTGTCTAATAAGTTCTGGGGTTCTGTCCCAAATCCCCAATTGGTCAAAGCCTCCTGAAAGCTGAAAAATGATAAAGCTCTTCTTTTTTCTTCTTCTTCTTCTATTATTGAATAAAGACCAGAGGACACGCAGAGCCGTAACTGGTTCCAGGAAGGAAGTGGTCCATGCATGGCTGTATTTTTCTAAAGCTCTCATCTTTCACTTCCCGTGAATCAACAGTAAACTAGCATTTGCAGTAATTGCTTTGACTTGATATCTTTATTATCATCCAGGGAAAGTGATCCCCATCTCAGAAAGATCATCACACTTTCAAAAGGGAAAATTAAAATACCCCAAAGTACACAAACAACATTCTCTTTAAGGAATTTTTTAATAATTTAAAATTTTCATCACATATTTAAGTCTAAGCACTGATTGGATTTTTGACTTGTGATCAATTTGAAACTAAGATTTTTATTTTTTTAATGAAAAATGATTAATGGTATCAAATTTTATTTTATTTTATTTATTTATTAAAAAGAAGATCTTACTTTTTAAGGCTAGGCATTTCTTAAAAATTCAACTTTGTGAGTTAGAATATTTTCTCCCTATGTAAGTAGATGACATTCATATCCTCTCCACCTGGCCAGGCCATCCCCCCATCTACCACCTTCACAATTGGGTTAGCAGATATTTGCCCGTCTTCTATACGCAAGCCAGGTCTGAGGGTGTGGGGATGGAAGGACAAGATGTCTTGGAAAAGAGTATCTAGATTCAAAGTGAAGTGGGCTTGAAAAGAAAAAACAAAACGGGTGGTCGAGATTTGACCACTACTTTACATTTGGACCAGATGTAGTTCAGTGTTATGCAATTAAACACGTAAAAGGTGTGTAATCCTCCACTCTCGCATGCACTGGATCCCAACTTGATGGGAAAGGAAGTATAATCTCATTCATCTTTTTCACTCCCGTATGTCTTTTACCATTTACTTCATCTAATGGAAAGGTTGTCTATGTCAATTGAGGGAATTCAAAGAATACACCATTGGAATATCCAATATTCTTTTTCAAGAGTAATAAGGGATATCCAGATTAATGGAGGATAAGAAAGCTTTGAAAGTGAAATCAAAGACTTTAGGTTGAGGTAGGGACCCTCAATGCAATAATCAAAAAGACAGAGCTGAGATAAGATTTGAACCACACCCATGTCATAATGGGTTTATAATCAATCCCACGGGAACTACTTTCTCTTCATCCTAAGTTTGATTAATGGATGAGTTTGATTGCAAACATCATTGTTTCTCCATTTGGGGAGAAGGAAAAAAGCAAAACCAGAGATGAGGAAGTCAATGGCCTCATCAGAAGAAAGGGATAAAGATAAAATTATCTCATAATCAAAAGGAGTCTTTCTTCTCTTCTGTCTCAGATCAGAACAACTTTATCAAAAAGCCTTATCTTACAGAGATCTTAATCATAATTGTCATTAGATTTCCAATCTCTCTTTCTAATCTCTTTTTAATTAAACTAATGAACAGTTTTTTTTTCCTCCAATGATGATAAATACTCCGCCTCAGAGAGATGTGTGGTTGAAACATGCGCACCATGATGACAAAGTTCTGATAATGACATAATGATAAGTGCTTGTCAAATTATTTTTCATCATCTTTCATAAATGAAAGTCTAAGAACAAGAAAGCAAATGAAGGTTCTTTTAAATGCTACATTGTTCTATATCCTAAATGGGTATCACAACCAGAACTAAGATGCTTTTGGGGGTGGCTTCATTTTAGGAGATGATGAAAGTCATCTATGGGTTAGCTATAGATTTGTGTTACTTTAATGATGTTCTAGTGGACAAAGTGGGTAATCATTCTTTAAACTAGCATTCGTAAGACCAAAGAGTTGGAACATTAAATAAGAAAAAGTCTTCGCTCTGGATTCTCCTGTAGTTGGATTCTCCAGAACTACAAACCCCTTTAGAATGAAATTACAACTCCACATTATTGAGGGGAAAAAAATTATAACTCGGATTGTCTATCATAGGAGGTTTGTTGATCTCTTAGTGAAAAAGTCATGAGTCTTTAGAAATGTTAGGGCAAACCACTTTCTAAATTAGCAATCTTAAGACCAAAAGTTGAGTAGAAAATGAAGGAAAGTAGCTGCTCTTGGTTCTTCTGTAGCTGGACTCTCTAGAACCGTAAAAATATTTAGACTAAGATTATATAACTCAGCATTGGCTATTATAGAAGGTTTGAAAAAGTCACAGGTTCGACTCTTCTTGATGGTATATGTGATAATCCCTTATCCCCAACCTCAGTCTCCTCTCCTCTCTCTCCCCAGTTTATATATAGAAACACTCTTCAAAAAAAAATTATTCATTTTTCTTTTTTTGAAAAAAAAATTCCTTTAGAAATACTAAAGGGTTAAGGGTAATTCTATCGGATTTTACTAGGCTAGTGCCGCTAACGTGGTGGTGCTTGTAAGCCAACATTAGATGGATGATACGTGAATTCTATCATATCCCAATTGCTCAAAATCCTACGTGCACATATGACCAACTTAAGTGAAAAAAATCAAATTTCTTAAAACGAATCAAATCAAATCATGTTTTAAGTGATTAGAATTTTATGAAATCAACATGACGTACATCTAACGCTGGACACCACAGACACCAGCATGTCGGCTCGCACTAGCCTAGCAAAATCCAATTTGGCCTCTAATGATAGAAAAAGCAAAACTGCTTCACGGGGCGTGGTGGAAATTACCACCTGAGCCTCAGGTTTCATCTAACGGTAAGGAGTTAAATAAGTTTTGCGAGGGTTAGTTTCGGGAGCTAAAAGAAATGTAGTTCTGTGACTTCTGTCTTAAAAGCGAATCTAAATAATAAAAAGAGCTTCAAACCTTAGTTTTGACTGTCGTACGCTCTTTCTCTCTCTAAGCACTTTTCAGCTTCATGTTCCTCTGATCTCTATATGCCTTTTCGCTGCTGTTGCAGAGCAGAGTCACAGCTTTCTTGCAGATTTTAATAGAGAGAGAGAGTTTCTTTAGAAAAAAGATAAAGAGATAGCAGATTATAGAGAGAGAGAGCTTTACTCATCACTAGCAGATTTCGATGAATCTCTGTTATCATTAAATCTCACCGTGTGAGTTTTACCTTCTTCAACGGCCGAGATCATCTTGTCTTGTTATCCTACGGTTAGGGCTTGCTTGTAGCCCTCCTCTACGTAAGTGTATAAGCTCTGAGCAAAGATTGAACTTTTTTCCTTCGCTTTTCTTCCTGCTTTCTTCTTCACTCTTATTCTTCTTTCTAATGCATTTTTTATGGTTCATCTTTAATCGTTTCATTTACTATATTAATCAATCTTCACTCCTTCTCTGTCTCTTTCAATAGTTAATAATAATATTTAATGTTCACCTATTTTTGAATTTATTCTTCGCCGTCATCACCGTTTTAATTGATCTGTACAAGTGTCTTTGTATCTATTGCACCTTCCATGTCGCCGTTATGTTTGGTTTCAGTATTTTAAATTTTTCGTTTTTTTTTCTTTCTAGAAACGGTTATGGAACTGGAAGGTATGTGGTTGCATTTTATCTTCATTTGTTTGCACCTGTGATATAGCGAGTTGCATTTCAATCACGATTGAATACACTTTTTTTTCTTTCTTTTCGCTTACGGTTTTGACGTTTTGATTGAGAATGGAGTTTCATTATATCTGAATGAACGTGTAGTTCAGTGTTTGAGGTTTTTGCCTGTGAATTTCTGCACTTAATTAACTTGTTTATTCATGGGGTTGTTTTACCTGGACGCCTAAGACCTGTGTTAGGATTGTTGATTTATTTGCTCAAAGTGAAACTTTTATGGTAATGCTGTGATCTTGCTGGTTTACTAAGCTTAATGTTATTGGCTTTATGGTCCATGCAAATTAATGAGGATACCAGTCCAATGATAATAAGAGACCCTATTAGCTTTCAGCTTTCATATGAAGTTTTACTGCATTCGGTGAATTTTGTTTTTATTTTCCTTACCCTACAATCCTACATATTCTAGGTGTAATTTCAATAGTTAATTTATGCAGACTGAAGGAGCTGTGGATTCTTCAATTTGATATTCAGAACTTCTTAATGTACAAAACTCAACTAGTACTTGAATCTTACATGATGAGAATACCTTTCATGAGATCTGAAATTACCATGAGAAATGTGCGCTGATGTTGCTGGAAGTGTCTGGTGGGGCCCAATTGTCGGGACAGTATTGTCTATATCATTATCTATTCATGGATTATATCTCAATATAATGTTCAGAACATCATTGGAAAATGTTAATGTCTGTGTGTTGAACAGTGGGACAATGGAAAACTATGTGGGAGAGGATGCCATATGTGGTGGACCACCTGGTTGAGTTAAGCTCCAAAATGAACATTTAGTCTATCAAAAGAAACTCCCCACCAATCTAATCGTTAGACTTGCCAAATCCCTTGTCTACATGGCAGAAACAAACTATCCATCTGGTTAAACATCCAAGACACCCCTATAGGATTTAAAAAAAAAATGGTCTACTAAACACATTTACAACTTACAACTGTTTTTGATTTGGTTACATAAAAAAAAAGACTACTGATCACAGTAATTTGTGGCTAAAATTTTTCGTTTACTGCAAACACCTTGACATTTCATAGTTACTGCAAGCAGGTGAACTTGTATTCTGAAACAACAGAATCTGACAGTGTCATTCAAGGAAGGCAATCAATGGAAGTATTGAATTTGCTTTGTGAGACATATTTGTTTATTTTTCTCATAAATTTATTGAGGTACCTATGTTATTGGTTGATTGGTTTAATCTTAATGGATTGTGATGAAACTCTGTTCACTATCTTCATTCTCACAGTTACATTATCTTGTCAAAAAATGTTCTCTGCATATGGGTATTTTTTATACCTTTATTGGTTGCTTTAGTTTTAGTCTACCATATTACAAAAATTCAATGAATATATGGATGTACTTGGCAAATAATTGTCCTTTTCCTCCTCGTTTAGCTATTTGCCCTTTGGGATGTCATTTTTGACTTGTTTCCCTCAAGTCTGCATAAATCTTTAGGCTGTGAATTGTCCTTGACTGAATACTCTGATATTTCTTTGATGAGCATGAATCCTTCATGTGTCTTCAATTTTATACTCTCCTAGTTTATTTTTGTGTATACAGAAATGAATGCTTGTTTCCTGTCAATTCTGGCAGTGATAATTCAAACATGGTTTAGGTTTGTCATGTTTCCACTGTTTTTTATTTTTAATTTCATATCTTGTAATTATTTTTGTCTTATGACCAAGGTTGAAGTTTTAATATTGCTAATAATTTTCCCATTAGGAGCAATAGAAAATTTGTTAATTTGTTTATAAGCTAAGCAATTATAGTATTACTCCCTCCTATGGTGGAAACTCGATATAATTTCTTTATGATGTTAGGTTCTGTATTCAGCAGCATATGCTGCTTCCTTTGTGACTTGAGTGTGCTACATAAGTACCACTGTTGTCACAAGCGTCCTATGGCCATTGATGTTGATGTGGTTGTAAATCTCTGTATTCAAATCCCATTTTCATTCCCTCATGATACCATCTATACCTACGAAGTTTATATACTTTTGAGTACTTGGTATGTATCCTTACATAAAACAGAATTATTTAGACAAAGAGAAATATTATCCAACATAACAAGATTGAAAGCAAGCAAGTTGCTCTGCTAGAATAAATGACTATGGTGGAAAAGGGGACATGTGATGGGCACAGCTTGTAATTAGATTTCCCATAAGATTATTAATATTTCCCTAGAAATTTCCAACCTGTGGAATTTTCACAAAGAAAGAACTGTGGAAGTTCTGGTTTTGAGAACGAAAGTTATGAACGGCCTAATTTAGTAGCACCATCCTTACAAATGGATAACTTTGTGGAAATGCAGGAATTGCTCCCCAATGTTTTCAATTGCGGTTATTATACATATGATATTCAAAAGCCAGCTTGACTGCTGCCTGCAAACTAGTACTCCTGACTGATTATTTTTGTAATATCTCACTTCTCACATAGGAATCTACCTCAACTTTTTAGCTTTAAAGTGCTGTTTAGCTTGTGCATGGATGAGCATTAGTGTTTCATTTTACTTTTGATAAAGGAACAATTTTTTTGAACTTATATGATTTAATTGGCTGTTATCTGGTAGTCTTTTGTAGCCATTTAATGTAATCTTTTGTGATTTTCAGGGCACAAGTTGTATGTCTTGATTGATCAGGGATGGAACCTAATGGCCATAAGAAAACAAGAAGAGATCGCACTGTGCAGGAAAACAGTGTTATGATCTCATCAATTGATGCTGAAGAACTAGATCCATGGACTGCATGGGCATACAAGCCTCGTACTATTACCTTGCTATTAATTGGTGCATGTTTTCTTATGTGAGTGCCAATTTAGAGGTTTGCTTGGCATAATTTACTTATTCATTGTTTTGCTACTATTTTGTCATGAGACCCTTTCTTTCTTAATGTTGGTTGAAGGATTGCTATGTGCTTTTCTCTCCATCAGGTAGTCTGGTTGGCTAAATCTCATTCTTGTATACTCTGCAGGCATATAAGTTCTTGTTCTTATTACCTGATGATATATTTTTCTTTGATATACAATTCCTTGATTCATAATTCATAATTCTCTATCCTCGTATTATGTTGGGCATGTGATTTTTATTCGTTTCAGTGAGCTTCATAGGATAGATATTATCGTTACTGTAATAGATCCAAGCAAATTTTGATGTGAAGTCTACTAGTTCCAGTGACCAAAAGTTTTTCTTCTCTATCCTCTCTGGCTATCGACATGCATATTTGCTCTCTCAGGAGGTAGAAGAAAGTAGCCACTTGGGATATCTAGGGTGACAGAGTTCTTTTACTTTGTAAGTGATTACTATCTATATTAATGAATTAAAAAAAAAAAAAAAGAAGTTCTGTAAGATAAAGAACTAATAGAGGAAGAAAAATCACTATTCGTGTGTAAATTTTATGGAGTCAGGTTTTGGCAAATTTCAGCCGAGATGAATGTATTAACTAAGCAACATATATTTCAGTGAGTTTTACTAAATTGATAAATTTGATATTAAACCATATATTGCTGAGCTTGATTATTTGAATAATGCCATTGCTGGCAGTTCAAAACTGTGGAAACATGCTGGACCTGAGTTGGGCTGATGATAAACTTAAAATTCAATCTGATAAAAAAATTTATACCGTACTTAAATGGGTTAGTCAAAATTTAAAATTTATACATAGTTGACGTGTTATCATAAGTTGCTGTTTGGCTTTCTGTTGATTAACTGTGATCTAAATGTTATATGCTGCAATTTGAACACCACACCTTATATCTGATGTTCAGTCAATAAGGTTAAATCATAATCTTTATCCCATGTAAGAACAATACTGCATTAATTAAAATAAAAATTGCACCACAACCTTGTATTTGGAGGGAATCTTTAGTCCCTTTTAGAACTACGTATTTATTTTGGGTCCAAATGACTATATGATGAGCTGAAAATAAGTGCTCCTATCTCAAGGGAAACTATCTATTTTGTTTTTTTAAAACAAGCTTATAAGGGGAGATAAAAAGTTGAGGATTTCCTTGGTTTCTTGGGCCTTTTAACTACATAAAATTTGGATGGCTGAAGCTATACACTCTGCAGACAGAGTATGATATAAGAAAGCCCTTGTAGGTTACATGTGCTTTAGCCATATATTTTCTTGTGTTTTTCTCATGGTTTCATATGGTATAGTAATATATTATGAATAGAGGACAAAAAACAGAACAAACCCCCCCCCCCCCCAAACCCCCAAGACAGAGGCGGAAAAAGAAGAAGAAGAGTGAGAAAAGAGTGTGTAAGGGAAGACTTATTAGCTTGATATTTCATAGATGTGCTCAAATCTTTGCTGGTCCAACAATTCTTTTTTAAGAAAACCTGCAAGCTCTTTCCTTTACCCCACATTTTTCAGGGTGACACAGACAATATTTGATCCGTTAAAAATTAGCGGTGCATGGATGGACTTTTTTTTACTTGACCCAAACTAAAATGCACTTTGGATGGCCATCATTTTGAGGCAAATTTTGACAGTTTGCTGCATAATTTTTTGTTTCTTTCATTTGGTTTCTGGTCTAAGCCCCCAATCTTTCTTCAGATTTGGTAGTTTAGTCTCTTTTCTTTTGAAGAACTGGTTGAATTGATAAACACTTTTTTTAACAACTGCTTCTTACCAGTTGGGCAAGTGGAGCTCTTGACCCAGAGAACAGTTCATCTTATGACCGTGTTACGTCTGTAAAGAGGTACAATTTTTAACTTCATAGGTGCTCCAGATTTTACTGATGCAAAGGTTCATTGCATGTTATTATGTTAATTTAATGTCAAAGCAAAACCAAAAAGTGGCTCTTAGGTTTCTTTCTTCTTTGTTTTCTGGGACAGAGGTGTGTGGGCAATGATTGCGGTCTTTCTAGCTTACTGCTTGCTTCAAGCGCCCTCAACGTGAGTTGCAGAACCCAATTGCTCGGAACATTCTTAATTTACTATTTGAACTATAACATAACTGCGATGTGATAGAGGTTTACTGCATTTCTAGCTGTTTTTAATCTTTGGAATGCTGATAACAGTTTAAATTTTTCCCAATTCTTTTGTGTTGGCAATGTTTTATCACTTTGTAAAACTTAAATCATTTTTGGAGATTTTTTTTCTTCTTTTCAGTATTCAGAACTATTTCAGCCAAGATTAAAAATTCCTCGTATTTCATTTTCTGGCTCCTTGGCTAAATTTTGATTTTTTGCCACAAAGGACAAACACTAGAAACAAACATTTATATTTTTCATTCTTTTCTGTTGGGCTTTTTCTTTTTCCCTCTGATTTATTTCCTTCTTTGGGTTCAATTAATAAATTTCTGCTGTTTCCTATCCAAAATTAGTAAAGTAAATATCACAATCTGCGACTGGGGGAGCAATCCACTATTTCAGTTGGCAATGCTCAAACATCATGTCTTCCTTTTCTAATTGCTTTATCATTAAAAATTATACCTTGGTGCTGTTTCAGTGTTCTTTACAGCCATGTAACCCTGTAATGCACAGACATTAACCGAATGCTTTATTATCTTAACTGGTTCTCCCCTCCCCCCAAACTCTCTACTTGTTCAGAGTGCTTATTAGGCCACATCCTGCTATTTGGCGCTTGGTTCATGGGATGGCAGTTGTTTACCTTGTGGCACTTACATTTTTGCTCTTTCAGGTTTGTCTTTATTTCACAGCAAATTTATACCAGCCATGCTTGTGTTGGTTAACTCTGTACCATTGTTTTTAATAGTGTATTTGAATGTCACTCAACATGTTGGTCAGAAATCTCCATTCAAGGTCAGGGAAACTGTAGCTTATTTCTTGGCTCTTATTATAACCATGAGTTGTGTTCTCTTTATCACCTTGGTGATGAGAATAACATACTACTTGTAATGATATTATTATTTACAATACCAATCAAATTGCATGTGGATGGTAATTATTTGAGAACTAATAACAGTTAATGTCTTGGGGAGCATCTTTACAATCTTATATAAGGCAAGAAATGGTGTAAGTGTCCCAAGATGGTTGTAACCAGAGAAATCAGCTGCTGATTTTATCAATACAATACAACAAAATCTAGTGAATTCAGCTGACAGGTGCCTTCTCTGTTATGGTTTGTTTGGGTGAAAAATCTAGGTTAAAGCTGAACAGCCTTTTCTTGGTCCCGTGCATGCTCTGGTTTATACCTTGTGTATCTGTCTGGTTTTGAGTATGAAGCATCGGCGCCTGGCCTGACTTGTACTTGGCAGTTTGTTGCCATTTGTGGCCCTGGTCCTGACATAGGGGCTGTTTGAATATATGAACAAGACCTAAATATGTTGTGAGGTGCGTAGCAATTTGCGTAGCAAGTTTTGATACCGTACTACAGATCTAAGAGTTGCTCAACGTAACATAGAGCCAACCCAGCTTTCTTTGGAAAAGATGACTGGGACATTTAATTTCCCATCATCTGCCCGCCTCATCTCCTCCTCTGGTTGATACAAACGAAAGGAGAGAAGAAAAAGTTAGGCCATTGATGTGATGTGGAGATTGTTTCAGTAGATTATTTTAGACTTTGAGCTTTGATATACTGTTGGCTTGTTGGACTGGATTTGATAATATGGCCAAGCTCAGTTCAAATGAAATAGTATTACTCCAATTGCTTGAGATTGGTTACACGAACCTTTGACCTGCGACTCAACTCTATGGGGTCCATTTAAATGGTTTTAATTTGCTTGTTTGGTGTAAAGTGGCCACTTTTAAGACTTGAATCCTCTACTGCGTGCTATCTGCACAAGCTGTTAAATCAGTTGATTTTCTGGGATGGTTCAATTGATGGACAAATAAATTATCTGGATTGTGAAACTGCTTAACTTCAACCTGCAATATTTATATACTTGTGCTTTTACTGATCTGCTTCTCCTTTGTGTTTTCTTTTGGCAGAATCGTGATGATGCTCAGCAGTTCATGAAATTTCTACATCCTGATCTTGGTGTTGGTAATGTGTCCAAGCTCTGCAACTTTTTTTTTTCCTTTCATTTCTTGACACATTTTAGGATAAATAATGGATTTGCGGAATTTCATCACATACATGTTTTCGATATGTCTTCTCAACTTGCAGAACTTCCTGAAAGATCGTATGGATCGGATTGCCGAATTTACATTCCGGACAATCCCACAAACAGGTTTAAGAATGTTTATGTATGACGTCTGCTTTCAAAAATCCATCTACTTCAATTTCTTTCTTCTGTCTCTTGATTATATTTATGCCAATTTCCCACTTTGTCTGGCAGCCCACTGGGCACTGAGCTCATTTTTGCTCTTGTAGGATACTTTGTTTGATGAATTTGTTCTAGCTCATATTTTTGGATGGTGGGGCAAAGCCATCATGATCCGCAATCAGCCCCTTCTGTGGGTGTTGTCAATTGGGTTTGAGTTAATGGAGGTGTGTTTCTTTAACCAAATGCACGGTCTCGGTGATTCATGTAATTTCTTTTTTCAGTTTGTACTTTCAGATGCCTGGTAAAGAAGGGGGGGGGGTTGGAAGTTTTAAGTTTTAACTAATTTTTATTTTTGAATTCCAAAATTTGCAGTTGACATTTCGTCACATGTTACCGAACTTCAATGAATGCTGGTGGGACAGTATCGTGCTGGATGTCTTGATCTGCAATTGGTTTGGTGAGACCCCTTAATCATTTTTTATTGATTCAATAGCATGTGTCTTCAGCAACTTACTCTGCCTAGGATGTTGTAGATTATGTGATTTTGGTTTTAACCCAGATCAAATTCATTGGACCAGCTAAATTCTTGGATTTTTCAATATATTAACTAGACCATGAAACTGCTTAAATATGAGCATCTCTATTGCCTGTTACTGTAGAGACCAGCTGCTTAGTTTTTCTATATAAATGTCAAGAACAGCATCATCAGATCCTAGAATGATGAACAGGGGCCAATACTTATGTGTTCTCAGTTGTGATGATATCAGACCCCACTCAACCAAACCAGGTTGGTTAGCATGTCATGATGTACGTGATCCTATATGACTATTTGGTTGCTCATTTCTACTACATCAATAATCAATTGTCCTGCAGGTGTTTTTCTTTTTGTAGTATTCTTTGAGAACTCTTTGGTACTAATCTGTGTGAAGCTTCGATACATTGAAGATCACCTTCACAAGTGAGATAATTGAACAAAAAGAGACCGAAGGCTAATAATGAACTCAATTGCTTTGTCTTAATCTGCTATTCATAACATATGTCTTTCTAACAGCTGTTTCCTAGGCTTTACCTCTAAGTGTCCCTTTTCTTTATAATTGTAAAGTTTTTTTTAACTGTCTGAGAACATCTTTTCCACAAAGAAAAAAAAAAAAAAAAGAAAGGCTTTACCTACTGCACAAGGCTCCTGCATTAAGTAGGGCCTGGGGAGGGTCAAATGTATGCTGCTTCACCCCTTTTCCCAGAGAGGTTGTTTCCAGGATTTGACCCATGCCTGGGCATCCAGCAAGTGCTTAACATGTGCCATTATGGGAAAAAGAAGTTCTATAGTTTTTTAATCTCTCTTTGCATTTAGTAGAACTCTAATTATGTTAGATATCATCTATGGGAAAGTAATTCGAAGGTCCAGCAGAGTCGGATGAAAAAGTTCAGTGATAATTTAATATCTGAAGAATTGAGAAGTTGATGCTTCAGAGTGCTAATTATATCAATCAATATGCAAAATTCATTCTGTCCATTATATCATCATATTTAAATTAGTTTCTGTTGTCTTATCATTGCTCACCATCTAGGTATCTGGGCTGGAATGCGTACTGTCCGTTACTTTGATGGGAAAACATATGAGTGGGTTGGGATAAGTCGACAGCCAGATATGATTGGCAAGGTATGTTCCACATGTGTGCTGTATGTTTGTAAACCTTGCCATTTTGAAGAGCTTCCCTTGATGGAAAAATCAAATCACCGCACCTCCCCCACCATCAAAAAGAAGAAAAAGCACAATTTTTAATCTATTTATAGTTATGAGGCATAAAAATATCTAATAAACTACTTTTGAATATTTTGGGATGTGAATAGATCCTTCTGTTATTATGATTATGAGATGTGAATTCTGATACTAGTTGAGTTTCTATATACCCTCATGTAGTATCAACTGTGGTATCAAATAATCATATTGATAGCTAGAGGATGGATTCATATTCCAAAATATTAGCTCTCTTCTCAATGAATTCGTTTGTTTATCCAAAAAAGGGGTTCCTAGATATGCTAATATTATGTTGTTTTTGTGTTTCAATATTCTGCTTCATTACATCTTACTATAAACCATACTTTGCTTAGTCGAGTTGTTTGGATTACCTTTTGTAATGTGATATTCCCTTTGTTATTTGAATGCTTACTTTTATTTCAGCAGAGCGCATCATTTTGCCTCAATTTTCTGGAATATGTTCTTACATAAAAAACAACTCCTGTCAAAAATGGTGCCAGTTAGTTCTCTTTGTTTCCAATTGTGGAAACCGATACTTGCACCAATTTTTTACAGACCTTACATCTAGAATGGGTTTCCTCCACACACTGGTGCTGTTTACTCTGTATTACTTTCTTAACAACTTCATTTCTTCCTTTTTAGGTTAAACGAACATTAGAACAGTTCACACCAGCCCACTGGGACAAAGATGAGTGGCATCCTTTGCTAGGTCCATGGCGGTTCATACAAGTTCTCAGCCTTTGCATTGTATTCTTGACAGTAGAACTCAATACCTTCTTCCTCAAGTTTTGCCTTTGGATTCCTCCTCGGAACCCTTTAATTGTGTATAGGTTGGTCTTGTGGTGGCTGATCGCGATACCAACAATTCGTGAGTACAATTCATATCTACAGGATAGGTACTCTCTCTCTCTCTCTCTCTCTCTCTCTCAGCCGTTCTCTTTACCACTTACAGACGCACATGCATATCTCATTTAACTGAAATTACTTTCACTACGATTTGCTGGACCTTTCATGTTGCCTTTTGAATGGTCTCGGCCTACTGTATTTCCTGCTGTATACCAGCATGTACAGTTAAATTTTGCCGTCTGATATTGCATATGTTTGGTTAAACTGTTAAAGATCAAATGGATATCTTTTCTTTGCTTCTCAAATTACAAAAAATGAAACAAATGGGCTGCAATCATCTGTCAACATGATAATTGGTCTTGATAGCCATTTAGTTGGGACCTATAATCCATGCTTTGATAGGTCCTGATCTATGGAACAAGTTATCAGTGACTAGCTAGTTCTCCACCCTAGCAAATCTGCATGTAGGCATTTGAATGTGTAAGCTCAATTGTTATGTCTACAGAAGGCAAAATTCTATGGATTACCTTTTCACTTCTTCATATGCTGATCTCAGAAAACCAATAAAGAAGGTGGGGGCGTTTTGTTGGCTTTCTCTTGCCATTTGCATAGTAGAGCTCTTAATATGCATCAAGTTCGGCCATGGTGAGCTAACCCATTGCTATCATCATTAGTGTGACTCCTTTCAATTGTTAGTTGCACATATCAAATCATATCTGATAATGTTCTTGCCTCATTCAGGTTTATTTCCCAATCCAATGCCCGTGTGGTTAGTGGTCTTCTGGGCATCTGTGGGGGGAGCCCTGATGACATTCTTGATTGTGTGGTCTTGGCAGTTGCATCAAACTTTAATTAGAAAAAGGCAATGAGTTTTCCTTTTGATACATTTTTTAATTCTTATATAATGGATATCAATCATCCAATTTGTACATATATATCTCTTTATGACCTGTAAATTTTAAGCTTTTCAATTTGTTGTAGAGGGAGCTAAATTAGTACATGCTGAGTATGGTTTGAGTTTTCCTGTAAGGTTTTGGAAGATGTATTTTTTTGGAACCGTTAGAAACGACTTTGCTACCATTGCATATAAGAAAATTTCTTGACTGGGTTCCAATCTCCTCTCTCTCTCGATTTTCGTAGCCTCTTATAGATTCAATAGAAAAAGCTGAAGTCTTTGAAAGGTCAAGCAGTGTAGGTCGTGGTCTTGTTCTTGCCCTAAGAGGTTTGAGGCTCTTCTATGATTCTAAATTGCACAAGAAGAAAGCAAATTCATACACCAAATGTATCTTGTTGAAGCAAGAGATGAAATCTCACGCTATAAAATGGGGAATTCTTGGGGAATTGGATGTCTGGAAGAGGGAAACTGTTGCAGTTGCAAAAAGCCTGGGGAACCCGAGGATGATGTCAAGGTGGGTGTAAGCTGGCTTAGGTATAAACTTTAGTCTAAGAGAAAAAAAATTAAAAAAAGAAAATTATGTAATAGTTTCTACCCTTTAATATGATGCTACTTATTCAAAAAAACAAAAGTTAAAATCTTACATATGATTATTATGAAAAGGTTGTTCAATCGGTAATAACAAACACTTCTTACTAAAGAAGTCATGAATTAACCTCAAGGGTTGCTCAGTTGGCAAATGACCAATGCCACTAATTAAGAGGTCAAGAGATAAGATCCCCCTGGGGCCAATGCGAAATCCATTCTTACCTTCAAATTATATGTAATAACTATATATAGTTATTAAAGGTGTAAGTAAGTTAGAACATAAGTTTGTTATCACATTTCTACCGAAAGAAAAAAAAAATTTGTTATTACAAACACTATGAAATAATGAATAGAAAAAAGAAAAAGAAAAAGAAAAAAACACTGAAATACATACAAACTTATTCGTGGTTTACATGTATACTATGTCCATAGGCAAAGAAGAAGAATTTTTCATTCTGTAGAAGAAGAAATTTTACAAGAGTCAAGAACTCTCACTCAAAATCCCAATTGAAAAACTTAAATTACTCAATGATGTGGTAGGCGAATGTAAAATACAGTCGGCAAAAATTAAAATAATAGAGAGTAAGAGATTGAGAATTTGAGATGAAGGTCCCGAGTTCACACGTGCATGCGCCGCGGGTTTGCGTTGCGCCTTGAAATATCAAGTTTATCAACCGTGAGAGGAATTGATTAGTTGCCTATGGGACGCAAGATCTTTTTCTGGTCAGATAATTGGACACAAATCGGGTTGGATATTAGAAGAGCCCCGTGTCATATTGATCACGATAATCAACTAATTCGAAGGGTAGAATCCGAGATGGCGAGCGCGAGTGCTTTACTGTCACATTTGCAGCTCAACTGCAGCAGTCGTAACCGTCAGGATTTCAAAGGGAAACAACGAACTTCTGTGCAAATCTACAGTGGTAGAGTTGGGTTTCGGATTTCTGATAGTCTCCGTCGTAAAAATTTTGGACGTGTGGTTTGTTTTGCTGTTGATGACACCAAAACACAGCAGGAAACACAGTTGGGTGGTGTTGGCTCAGCTCTTCAAGAAAGGCCAGGTAAGATGGAGTGCTCTTTAATTCTTTCCCCTATGTTCCTGCTTGGGTTTTCCACTGTGTGATGGGTTCTGTTACGTTCTTTGAGTATAATTTCCATACTCAATTAATGGCTTTCACGATGTGGGTTGTTCCTTTTTTCGGAAAGCAATCATGAATTGTGGGTTCTTACCGCAAAGAATGCATCTTTTTGCTCAAGCGAATTTTTAATTCCCACTTTCTTACCCCTTCAGACCAAAAAAAAGAAAAAAGGGGATTTTTGTTTTCTACTTCAATCTTTTTCTTATAATATAGTGAACATGTCTTCAATTGATTACGGTGTGTCTCCTTATGTTTGTTATTCATACAAGATGCACAGAAGACTTGAAATGATTATTAGCATGAGACATGAGCTAGCCTTCCTAGTTTCTTTCTCTGTAAACCTACCTCTCTGGAATAGAACGCACTTTAGACAAAGCAAGTTCTGAGATTAAGGCAGGACTAACCTCTGCAAAGGCAAAGATGAAGGGTTTATCCTAAATGGACTAGGTTTTATTGGACACGGGCTTGCAAATGTTCTAATCTTCTTCTGTTCTGCTAAATTACTGCCGGGTATTTTGCTATCTTAAGCTCGGTTAGTTTAGTACGTATTTATCAGGCTTAGGCTTGCTGCTGCTCTGCTTCACTTAGGTATATGATATTGATCTTCTTTACCCATCAATTTTGGAAGCCTATAGATCCACCGATCACAAGCTTGGAAACTGGGCATTGGTTGGAGCAGGAGCATCGAATGGAAAGTTGTAGATTCCCAAGTTTCAGAACTTCTGCTAGCATGGTTCTCATTTGATAATATATCGATGATGAAAATAAATGTCCACATTTCATATTAGAATTTTGAACACTTTATAGTGTAAGTAACTATAAATGCAATATTAACACGCTCATGATTTCTTTCTTTCTTTCTTTTCTTTTGGGTAAAATTAACAGAGTCTCTCTCGTTATCAACATCTCACTTTTATTCGGGTGGGGGGAGAGGAAGGGTGGTAACATGGTCATGATTTGAAACCTTTTCAGGAAAGAACTATCCGGGTCAAAACCTCAGGGTCAGGGGCATAACGTGTAATAAGTAGAATCAATTTAGTTAGTCATATATAAGTGACTAAATCTTTTTGCTACTAATTAAGCCATTCAACAGTTGTTACCAGCCTTCCACTCCCCCAAATGAATGAAAGTGAGTATACTCTTAATTTTACTTTTTTAAAAGCCCAAACCAATATAACATTGGTTGTGACTTTCGCTTTTCAAAGTTCTTGGTGCAG
Organism: Hakea prostrata; assembly: GCF_041222555.1. Classification (NCBI taxonomy): domain Eukaryota; kingdom Viridiplantae; phylum Streptophyta; class Magnoliopsida; order Proteales; family Proteaceae; genus Hakea; species Hakea prostrata. Next base: position 25,467,038 of record NC_142610.1, read on the forward strand.
AGCTAATACTTCATCAGCTTCAAATGCGAGACTGCAGTTTTCACCTTGGAGTGTTGGACTTCATACAGTTCTGGTTACTAGGATCTAGTATTCTAGTGTCTTCCAAGCATTATAGCTAAAATGAGAATACAAAGATAGATTTATGTAAATTAATTGTCAAATTTATTTAGTTATGGCTTTCTCTTATCTATATACTGAAGACTCATACAAATATGTGGTGTTTGACTCAGCACCTGCTATAAAAAATATATAGGTTTATATAGGAAACTCGAGTGTTGATCTTTGAAAAATGCACCAAATGCGCCTGAAATATCAAATTCTAAGAAACAATAGTGTTTTTTCTTTAGTTAGATAAATACAACCATAAGTCTAGAGTGAGTTAGTTTGAGTTCAAGGCAAGTTGAGCTTTGAGTGATCTGAGGTAGCTCAAGCTTTTTGACAGTTATTATACAATCTTGGTTTTAACGCTCTCAAGTTTTGAATTGACCCAACAACAGAGACAGTTGCTTTGCTTTCTGCTTTGAAGACAATCTTGTCTCCAATAAGAGACATTTCATCTAATTCATAATCTTATCCTATATCAAATATTAATTGGATTCTTTTTCTCCTCATTGTAGATCACTTTGTATATAATTGTATTAGTTTTTCTGTATATTTTACATTTAATTTTATGAAAACAAAAATTTCCATTTCACATCCTTGCTCTCATTTTCTTTACAATTTTAAGTTTTTCTCTGTGCAATGCAACTTTTCTGTAAGCTCTTGGTTTCCTGTAAATCCTTTTTTCCCCTTCTTTGGAGTCTAAGCAATTTCAGATTTGACAGATAATTCAACAGAAGAAACTACACAAATTGATGGTCAAGATAAGGGTGATAGTGCTCTTTATAATTTTCTTTATCCTGATAGTGAGCTTCTCCCTGATGATAAGGAGATGACTATATTTGATCATCTAGAGGAGCTACGCCAGAGAATTTTTGTGTCAGTTCTGGCTGTTGGAGCCACTATCTTGGGGTGTTTTGCATTTTCTAAAGAATTGGTGTTGCTTCTTGAAGCTCCTGTTAAATCCCAGGGGGTTCGCTTTCTTCAGCTAGCTCCTGGAGAGTTTTTCTTTACAACTTTGAAGGTAAGAACTTATGAAATGCTTTATATATTCACAGGGTGATTTCTTCTTTCTTTCATTTTTATTTCTCTGAATAGTTTAGCTATTACTCGAAAGCCTTTCTTAAAGTTACTTTCCTTCCATATTCCTTTTAGCAAATTCCACACTATGAATAGAATCTGTTGATCTATGACAGTCAGTTAGGCTGAAGCTGATAGTCGAATTTTCCCATTGATAATGGAAGGGGCATCCTTCTTTTTCTTTCTGGGGGTAAATTTTCTTCACATATGTCATAATGGAAAATCCCCATGTAAACGACTTTGGATTCTTTTATTTCTCTATGACAACTCACGGCTCTAACTTTGTTGGCCATTTTGCAATATATCTGAGTGGTCAGATCTCACCTGGACTGGAATGTCCTAACTAAGCTAGCATGATCAATGGGTTGAATAGATGCAGGATTACTGAGTTCGCCCCCTTCCTCCCCCCCCCCGGGGTGGGGGGACGACCAAAGAAAGGCAGAAGAATTGTATAAATTAGGAATTATGTTTTAGACAGTAGAGACAAAAGGACTGGAAAGAGAACTCAATTATTTACTCTGGACAGCATCCTGGGAAGAAAAATATTCTTAACCATAATCACTTATAAGTATTTCCATTCTATGTTGAAGAAATCTGAGTATTTCTCTTTGTATAATGCACATTTAGAACTCTTCTCTGGAACTCAAATTGTAGGTACTTGTTCGTTTTGGACCTTTATGTATAATTCCAAGAGGATCTCAATAGCATTCTTTGATGATGTGATGCAGGTTTCTGGATACTGTGGTCTTCTTTTAGGAAGTCCAGTCATCCTCTATGAGATCATAGCATTTGTTCTTCCAGGTCTAACAAAGGCAGAGAGAAAGTTCTTGGGGCCTATTGTTCTAGGTTCATCAGTACTTTTCTATGCCGGCGTTATCTTCTCCTACTTGGTTCTCACTCCAGCAGCCTTGAATTTCTTCGTTAGCTATGCCGAAGGGGCAGTGGAGTCACTTTGGTCCATTGATCAGTACTTTGAGTTTGTGCTTGTGCTCATGTTCAGCACAGGTTTGTCTTTCCAGGTGAGGGTGCTCATAGGATTATTATTATTATGGTTATTATTTGTACTGCTCATAAAGGACATTTTATACCTTAGCAATTGTTCAGTTTTGCGATATCTGTTATCAGAGCAGTTCAAAGTGCTGTATATGAAGCAATATTTCAACTTTTCAGCTGTAACATCATCCATAAAATTGGTTTTATGGAGGTAGGGGAAGGGGAATAGCTAACAAGAAACTTTTATTCAAAATAATGGGAAAACAATTATAATAGCTATGAAACAATAACAACAGTGCTAGCCAGGAGGAGACTACCCATGAAGGTAAGTTCATAAGAGGGTTAGGTTCCTGGGTACATATGCAACACATCTCCCTAGTTAACTTGTTTGTGGAAGAGTTGGCCTGGCACATTCTCCAAGAAAAGCCTGAGTTCCCACTCATGCAGAGAGAATACTTGGTTATGACTAAGGAGAAGATACCACCAACTTGCCCCAGCAACTCTACTATATGAGTATCTGTCCTTCCATTAGCAAGACCTAATTCTAAACCCTTGATATGAGCTTTGAATCCTGCTGATAGGTTTGCAGATAGAAAAGCCAACAACCTTACAGCGACGTGTTTATTTACAGCCACTTTATATCAGTTGGTTCTGCATTACTCAAGGAACTGCCATCCACCTTCAGTTTGATAGGATTATCTATAGAGGCATCCAAAGGTCCCAATGCCTTGGAAAATAGTGAATAGGAAAACAACTGATGGAGTTTAATATAGAAGCCCATCTAGCAATTATTAACTTAATCATTTCAATCATTTCAATCATTTCTATCACCTCCAGATGGATCTATTCCATTCTCCAAACATTCTATAGTTTCTCTCTTCCCAAGTGAACCAAAAAAAAGAAGAAAAACCCGTATTAGCTTGCTTTCCTTTCTGAGGGGGAGTGATTGCCAGATTATTTTGTCACAATCACAAATGATGCTTGACTGAGAGTTGGGGCCTAGAGAGGCACAAAGTGGTCCCAAATCATCGATGTTAAGTTTCTCTATGTGAAATGTTTGCAAGTTGATTCTTCAGTCAACAGACAGATGGTGCATACCTAAGGAAGCATAGATATCTTTTGTCCCATCTCTTCAACCAGTCACAGGTATAATCCTTTCATGGGCCTAGCTGGTAGCTTGTACACTTACAAAGTCATGTTGCTGATTGATTTTAGAAGCTGTCATTTTCTGTTTGTCACATGGTTAATAAAAACTTAATGATGGTTTAGGAATTGAGGCTATTATTATGTATGCAAATACACTCTGTTGATGATTTATATGGGCATTTTTATCTGCTGTACTGATAAGGTCTTTAATTTAACTCATCTCCAGTAAGGCTTTTCACTGGTACATAGTTGATCTACTATTTAACTCTATTTAAGGTCATGTTAGTTTTCATGCCTAGTCATTTTAGTTTTTTTTTCTCTTACTTCCCAAGTAACCCTTGATCACCCCTCTCTCTCTCTCTCTCTGGGTCTATGTATCATGCCTTGCTACTGCAGTCCAAGGCCTGCAGCCTTTCACTACAAATGTCCAAACCACATTGCCTCTCAACTAGTCTTCTATTTACTCCAAGATCACTTTAAAAATAAATTTTTATTTTTTTTTTTTTTTATAGTTTTACCAGTTAACCATTTCAACAGCATCATCACATTTTTATTTTTATTTTTAAATCTTTTTGTCTTTTCTGGTTTTACCACTTGTCCATTTCAACTGTATCATTGCAGGTACTCTCATTTTGCTTTTTGTTCCCCAGTATTCAGTTCCATATGACATTGCTCTTACTGCTGTTCTATAGAATTGTCCTTGACCTTCAATGGCACGAGGAACACACTGGAAACACCCCTTCACTTCATCCAGTAAATATCCTCTCCGACCGGGCAGCCCGTCTGGATGGGCAACGTGTGCCCGCCTCTGGTACCAAGCAGCCACGGGCAGGCCATCCAGAGGGGCTGGGGGATGGGCGGATGGACTGCCCGGGCGGAGAGGATCTTGATTCCCACTTCGTCTTCCCTGCTAAGTCTATAAGCTACATATTCTTCACTGTCTAAACTTCATAATTCCTTTCTCATAACAGATGGATGATCAGTTTTTGGTGCAAAAAAATAAGAATTAAAATGTCAGAAAAGAACTTTATCTGCCCGAGTCCCATCTGGATTATTAGGTCATGCTGGACACGTTCTTGTCCTGTTGCTGTTTGTCCTACAAAGCTAATCATTGATTTGCTGTTAATTTCCCGTGTATGCTTTATTTCTCCCTTTGCAGGTTCCTGTTGTACAAATACTGCTAGGCCAAGTGGGTCTAGTTACAGGAGACCAAATGCTGTCCATTTGGAGATATGTTGTGGTTGGGGCTGTTGTAGCTGCTGCAGTGCTTACACCGTCTACCGACCCTTTAACACAAGTGCTTTTGGCTGGGCCTCTGCTGGGTCTCTACTTGGGAGGTGCATGGATGGTAAAGCTTACTGGTCGTTAATTGTTGCATAGCCGTGAGCTCTTTGTGGCCATAGAACACTGTTTTTTTCTGGGAACTACCTGGAAAACTTGGATTTCACATCCAATCAGCCAACAGGATTTATGTTTAGACATCCAGGGAAGAAATTCAGTATCGGCTTCTCTTCATCTATTGCCACGATCCCCCTTTTTCCCTATGCCCTGTTCAAAATTTCTCATTGTAATGCTCTATGCGTAGGTGACCACAAAATTGCATGTACATGGAATGTTCAAGTTGTAACTATATAATTTTATTCAATTGATGATATAAACTAGCCCATCTCGTGGTTGTGATAATAGAATGACTTGCCAATTCGAGCTTACTGTGCGCCCGTGTTTTTCTGGCTGGGAATTCTAATGAGCCCAAAAAGAGATGGATGAACCTTGCCAGCTTCCTTGTGTGTTTTTCTTTTCCTCCATGGGTTTTGTTTGTTCAAGGTTAAAATAATGTAGAAGAGAAACTTTTGGTAAACGTCATGTGGTACTGTAGATTCTCAATCAGGAACCAACCACAGACCAAGATAAACATCAATAACTAATTCGCATAAATTGTCAGGGTCAGAACAATGAGCTGCAAACAGAAATTGTGATCCAACTAATGCTCTTTAAGTAAAACACTGTTCTTTACAAAAAAAAAAAAAAAAAAAAAGGAAGTAAAACACTGTTACAGTACTGCAGCCAAGACCAGATAATTTCATATAACACAAGCAACTTATCAACAACACGAAATGGTACGACCAGATTTCAGTCATGTAAGAAGTTCAATAAAACTGTTCTTTATATGCTGATAGCAACATTTTGCATTTTGGCTTGTAGATCAGTAGTATCCGGGGTTGACAAGCTCAATCTAGATTCAAGCACCCTAAGTGAATTGTCTAAAGCTCCACATGCCTGCAAGAATCCTTCTGAGGACCCTATAAAGCTACTGACTTCCGCCTTCATTTCATTAATTCCAACAGAAATTTTATTTGCTGCTGATTTCAATGCAGGAACCTCCTGTGGGGGGTAAAGACTAGCTCCAAGCTCATCAATCTGAACCCCGATCTCTTGAGAGATTTTTAACAACCTCTCCAAGGAATCAACAGAGTCACTGCTTTTGTTGGAATTTAAATGTTTTAAGCAGACTGCTAATGAAGCGGATAAGTTCCTTGAGAACAGTAAGAGTGTCAGATACCACATCAATGGCCAACTTGGCAACTTTCATCTCATCAGATGACAGATCGTTACCAAGATCACCCTCACTTGAACTTTCATGATTATCTGGTTCACTTTCTGCATCTGCAGCAGCATCATTGTGCAGTTCGTCTGCTGCGTCAGAAGAACCTGGCTTGAGCTCCTTCATTTCTCGCAATACATCCTTAACTGACACTGCAACTTGTGTTACTGCTCGTCCAATGGCAGTGTAGTTTGTGGTTGGAGTCTTCTTAAGAGCATTACAAGCATCCCAGACAGTGCCAGCTAAATGAGGAATTGACAATTTGCCATCTTTATTACGAGACCCTGCACATCCTTTGATGTTAGAAGTTAAACTGAAGTTGTTCTTTTTTCACATTTAATTATTTTGGAGAGAAAATGAACAGAGAATATTGCCTTTATTTTCTGAATTTTGGTTGTAGAGAACTCTGGTTATTCTCAAGAATGTGACATGTAGGGATAAAAATTCAGGACGAATTTGGATGTTAAGAAATTTCACATCTAGGGCCTTACAAGTTGCTTATACATTACTGGTAGGAATATCTCAAGGAAGAAGCAGGACTTCTTTAAAGTTTGTAAGAATGTAAGTATCAAGAGAAAAGCTTAGCACTCCCCAAAAGTTTCCAAAAACAATAGTGATAAATAACAAAAATAAAGGGAAAATTAAATGATTAACTACTTTTAGGTTTCCCTCCACAAAATTGGCCACCCAATGGTTCAGTTAATAAAACTGAATAGAATCAAGTTTGGGTTTACAAAACTAACTAAAATAGTGTCTCTTCCAAATGCAATAGTGATAAATAACAAAAATAAAGGGAAAATTAAATGATTAACTACTTTTAGGTTTCCCCTCACAAAATTAGCCACCCAATGGTTCAGTTAACAAAACTGAATAAAATCAAGTTTGGGTTTACAAAAATAACTAAAACAGTGTCTCTTCCTCCCCTTTGGACAGTTTTACCCCTGAAACTACCCCTACCACCCCTTTAGGCAACCATCAATGCCGGTAATCCTTTGGCACCTCCATAATTGGAGGAGTCAGGGACCACCATTGCCTTCCCTCATCCTCATCTCCTTCATGTGTGAAGGCTAAATAGTAGGAACCATGAAAGATGGTAAAGGTAATTAGGTGGGATCGGATCAACAAGGCCAACATTTGGTAGACAAAGAGGTCGAGACTAAGTGTGATTTCCATCGTATTGGACTCCAATCTAGCTGCAGACAAACTGGTTCTTGTGAAGTCACACCCCAACGCTGATACTTGTAAGGATGGTAACAGACTATTAATAGCAGAGAACTGCAGTGTGGGTTGGAAATACAGGGGATATTGATGAGGTAGAGGACAGAGCAGTGACCAAGATTTCTAAAGATTGTATCCTATATATTTGGCTGAAAGTTTGAAATAGATTCCAACTTGACTGTTTCGGTGTTTGGCTTCTGTTACCCAAGGATTTAAATTTGATGTTACTCCTGCAAAACATAGAAATTTGGTAAAAGGAAGCTAAGGGTGGCCACAGAGTGGTGAACCAAGTGTGCATGGAAGGAAAGCCTAAAAGTAGTTATCATGTAATTTTCAAAAAATAATACGAACACAATAAACCTTCAGTTATGAATACGGAACAATATATGTAATAAAAAAATAGAAAAACTCTCAAGTTTTCAACAGTTTATTCCAAATCTTTCATGAGTATTAAATGCTAGTACTGAAACAAATTTAATTGACATTTGTGCATGACTCTTTAAAAATCCCTCTCCATTGTCAAGCCCACCCAACAAGCTGCCATACCTTGTCCTCCAACAGAATCAAGGTTCTTCCAAACAAGAAAGAGAACTAGCCCTTGTAATGTAATAAGAAATATAAGACTAGATATTTGAAGTCCTTCACTGCATTCTCGGGCACCAATGCATGAAGCATACAAAGTTTATGAACGCTTCCTCATCCTCCAGGCTCATCAGTATCTTTTTCCTCTTTCTCAAAAAAAAGTTAAAACAACCAAGGCCAAACTTTTGCCTTGGGGAACACAAACTTTGATTGAGACAGTGAAGATTTATGTAAAAAAGTTTTTCTCTCCCCACCCCAACCCCAAGAAAAGAAAACTCTCAACCATGCTTGCTTGTGGGGTGTGTGTTTATGTAAAAGGGAGGCAGGGAGGTGTTACCAAGGGAAGAAACAGCCTCTTTCATCAACGAAAAGCTGCAGTTAACAATTTGCTGTGCGGATGCATGGATGCTAGAACTAAGGGTCGGACCAGCACCCACAGTACTGCCATGGGCAAGTAGTAGGAAACCCTGAAGCATGTTGAAATATGCTCCAATGTTCTCCTCCAGCTCTTTCACATCTGGTGCTTCTCCTGTCCATAGTACTCCAGCTGGATAAAACACAAAGAGTATGCAGATATAAGTCCATCCACATTTACAAATGAATACACATAGAATAAACCCAAACTAGATTAACATTTTTATTATTATTATTATTATTATTTTTTTTTTTTTTTGTCAGGGGCCTTAATTCTCTCATCTTCACCTTGTGGTTGACCCCACAATTTAAACAGTAAAACAGTCCTGGAATGTAATAGTCTTTGCTAATGCAAACATTTGTATTTAGACCAACATAATGCCACTACTGTTTAATAAAGGGCACACCCAGTTCATGATGCTTCTGCCACCATGGTGCCTGGAGAGGGTTATAGTGTCACCATAATGCCCACTCCTGAACAAATCAGTCTTCCATCCTCTCATTGTTGCAGTTCTCCATGCAGCCATCATGAAAACCCTCTGCCCAGAAAACATATAGGTCTTAACAAGATTGAGCTCATGTCAGTTTCCAATCGCTAGTATACAGCTTGGTAAATCAAACTTGATCATACTTGTATATCTGTAATTTGATTAACCATGAAGTTTCAGTTTTTATTCTGTCCAACATGTAAGCATTAAGTTTAAAATGTTTTCTTAGGGTTAAGGTCTAAGGGTTTGACTTAATTAAATAACTAACTTGGACATCGTTAAAATGATCTCTAATAATGGGGAAACGAAGGAAAATGGTTTGACACAGAACAAGGGAGAAGTTTCCGCAATGCCTACAAACTCAACCTCTCCCAAAGACTCCAATTTGGGCCTAGCTGAAAGAACCACAGAAGGTTGAAAAATCATGCCAAAACATGCATCAACAGGGGGATACAATTAAAGAAATAGAATAATGGGTTACCTAATATCACAACATACAAACATGAGGAAAATGCTAGAAAAAAGAAAGCTTGTATTATGGCTTCAGTTATCTGAGAAAGAAAGCTTGTATTACGGCTTCAGCTATCTAAGTAAAAATCTCTTATATACACTGTTTCCAGAAAGATCTGCAGAGCATAGCTCAAACGTGCCTCTTCTCTTGTATTAACTCGCAGCATAAACAAACTCGGAACTTCAATTATATGCTCAATGGCCTATAATAAGCAAGTAACACTTCTTCCTCAAAATATTCAACATTCACGCACATAATATAAGGTCGAAAAAAATAATCCAAGAGAGCACCAAACTCACAGGAAAGTAATTAGAAGTAAATAATATTAATATCATATATCATATATGAAAAGAAGAACAGAGTGCTCAAAAACAGAGAAAAATACCTACTGTAGCTTGCTTTGATACTTGTTCCCCCATTTGTATCACCTCATCCCAACTTACCTTCTCCAGAGATGCAGCAGGTGTTTGATAGAGAACCTACAGCGCGAAGAAAAGAATAGAAAGGAAATAAAATTCTATTAAATTAGAGAACATCAATCCGAAAAAAGAAACGCGTGAGTGAGAATAGGTGAGCTCTGAAAAGAGATTTACCTGTATGGTTTCATGAATGTTACTCAGATGAGAACTTAGTACTCTATTCAAGTGCTCCTTTGCCGCTTTTCCCACTTTTCCCATCTCTGCTTGCTGTTTACACGAAGAGAAGTTGCAGGCGAAATTGAGGTTTATTTAGGTAGAGAAAATGGGTTGTAAGGCCAAAATAGCCAGATGGGCATCTGATTTATCAATCAAATACATGTGGGTACCACTCGATTACATTCCAATCTAACGGCTAAAAATTGTCTTCTCCTGATAAAGATCGCACCTTTACGCAACCTGAACGGGAGTGAATGCTATTTGTTCGTTAAGCTTCTCTGGTTTAGTTTAGCTCTCCTGTCACCTTATCGAGATCGATAGTATGTAAGCATCTCAAGCATCTCAAATCTCTCTCTCTCTCTCTCTCTCTCTGTGTATTTGCAAAATATATTCTTTTGGCTTATCCAATTTCAGCCTCTTGTTTGCCAATGTTCTATGTTCTATAAAGAGCTGCAATTCAACCCCATAACCTGTACTTCCAATAGCTTTGTTGGGTTTTCTTTACATTGCATGCTGATGCCTATGAGCGACGGGGTTGATGGGTTTTACTCCATATATCATTTTAAGAAATTTTTTAGATAAAAGACCACTGGGCATTGTTTTCCTGGAGTTCCTTCTGTTCGTTTGCTTTATCTTTAGAAGTATGGAGTTCATTTTTGTTTCTTCCGATTGATGAATTGGCTGTGATTTGGCGTATTAGATTGTGAATGAGTTGAGGAGTCGAGAAGGAAGAATGGAAAGCATTACATCGAGTGAGTTGGCAGGGTTGGGAGTTGGGACTCTGCTGCTGTGTGCGACGATTGCTGCTCCCAAGATTGATGCCCTCATTTCAGCTTCCCAAAGGAGGTAACGAAGCATCCTTCAATCTTACTATCTCAAGAGCCAAATTTCAAATTAATGGCCATTATTGTTTGCCCCTTGCCTATTTTCAATTTCGTGATTTTAAAATTGAAGAGTGATGAAACATTGAGCAACCATAATCATTTTCACTTGATGCTTCATATGTTTCCGTATTAAGAATTTGAAAAGAATTATAGTGAAAGTAATTAACGGGTGGTAGCCAGATACCCAGATACAGTTGCTTCTCATTTAGGGTGCCTCCAACTTAATCTCCTAGCATCTAAGAGCTACATCTCGTCCATAGCCTCACATGGGGATTTTTGGTCTACGTACATTCTTCTTCTAGAAAGGAAAAGATGAAATAAAGGCAAAAGTGATCTTAAAGGCATGTCTTTGATTGTATTTTAGGTTCGATTCTTCAATAATTTGAGGATATAGAGCTTGGCATAAGCTGTTGCTTAAAGTTTATGGATTGCTGCCTGACGGTATTGGTTGATTATATGATAAAGCATCTGCTCTGCGAGTTCTGAGGATTTATTTTTATCCCTCGTTTGCAATGCAGGACTGCAAGTACTTATATGACATTGAAACGTGTGAACTTCAATGTTTTCTGGAGAGAAATCAAATGCTTCGTGTCACACGAATAGGAAATGGGAATTGGGGAATGAGGAGACTAATGGGTCATAAAAAATATTTACCTGTAGATGACACAATGCAAATCACCTACCTATGTATTAACTTCTTTAAGGAAAACTTATATTTGAATTTTGCAGCTCAGAGAACTTGTACTATATTACAGATAGATGAATGATAGAGATCTTCTGCTTGTAGAGTTGTATGTGCTTATAGTAGTGTATCTGCTCAACCAATTGTTTACGATATTATTCTGTACCTTGCTGGCCAATTAGATTGGACTAGTTTTTCTTTATTCACATCTCCAGAGTTCTCAAGAATGTGGCAGATTCGCTGGCTCAGAAGGCCTTATCTGAGTCACGTAGGATAGATTGGACAAAACCTTTTGTAACTTTTGTTTTACATGAGCCTTCAAGTTAAGGATGATTGATTTCTCTTGTCCACCCAGGCCTATATTTATTTTGCATCTAATTCCTTTGCGTTCTTGCAGTGAATGTAATCAATGTATGCATGCTGGAGTTGATTATATTACGCTTGTATGTTCTTTTCTGGTTTGGTTACATTCAGAAACTGGGCTTTTGAATATGCAGTTCGTTGGGTATGTGCAAGAAATGTGGTGATTTGAGGATCATCGCATGCTCAAGATGTAAAGGCGCTGGCTGTCTCAGACAAGTTGGGCCGTTCAGTTTTAGTCCAGTAGATGATATATATCAGTTGGTTGGTGGTAGTGGCACAAAGGTGAGGTCTGTTTCTTGTTCTGATTGTCAAGCCAAAGGACATATATGTTGCCCTATTTGCTCTAAGGTACTGTAAATTTGGTACTAGTTCATATACTGCCATCATCACTGTTGACTCATGCTATCCTACATGAGATGTAGTTAACAAAATTGGTTGTAACACTTTCTTTTGTGAAATCCGCTGTCTTGATGTGCACTTTTCTATAAATGGACTCTGCAATTGACAGTAAGCATTGCCAATAAACTCAACCCTAAATTACAAGATTGAATCTTGCTGAAGGGTAAGAGACTACTTGTTATTACGCTGCCAACTCAGCTCTCATATGTTAGAATTTTTCAAAACATCTTTCACCTGCTTTGTGCTAGCTTTTCCCCTCTCTTTTCTTTTTTTAATTTTATTTGCTCTCAGTTGCTTCAGATATTAATGCTTAGTGGTACAAAAAGAATTCTTAACATGCTATTTTTGCATATTCTCTGATTTTCACTCTTCAGAGGATATTTTTTCTAATATCTGTAGTTGATTAGTTCTGCCAGAACCTCTATCTTAACAAGAATTCTTATTATTTAATGATTTAAGATAAGAAAGGCAGGATACTTTTTATGATAGGGTAAAAGAAAGGCGGGATTACTCATAAAAAATATAACAGGGTCTGAGAGTAGATAGGTTCCAGGAAGAAGAGGTAATACCGTAGAGCTAAAAGAGACAACAAATTAATAAAATTTATCAGAAAAGGATAGGTTGTTTTCCCCCATATAGATGGCCTTTCACCAATGGAAGAGCAAATCTAGCAAGTTATGCAAGCTGTGTGAATAAAGTAATACCGAAAGGTATAACAAACCATTTTCGCTGCTACTTTCCAAAGGTAGAATCTGTATTAAGAATTCAAGACCATTGATATAATTTTATCTATGATCCATGAATAATGATCTTTATGGAGAGAGAACACCGCTTGGTCGCTGCAGTGCACAGCTCCTGTGTACAGGCACTGGGTCGTGCAAAATGATTTCCAAGATTTGATCATTCCAAGGTAACTTGCCATAGAGCCTTCTCAAGAGAAAAGACTTGAAATGACAGATGCGACATTCTAATTGGTTTCAAACACTTCCTAAGCCCAACATTCACTGCTCAAGAAGAGAATATCCCAAGCTGCAGCATGGCAATTGACATTCGAGCTCAACCTGTGCTCCACAGCCAACTAAGGCTTGATCAGCTGATCAAGACAATTTGACCACCCTCATGTGGTTTTCTTTTTTCCCTTTTTTTTTTTTTTTTTTTTTTTTTTGGGGGGGGGGGGGGGGCGGTGTTTCAGACATAGGAGTATTTCCCTCCAAAAACATTCCTCTTCCTCTTCATTGTATATCTCTTCCTCTAAAGAGTTGTTTGTGGGAATGTTGGGGGTGGGATTTCCTTGGTTTTCTATGCTTCTCAGTGCTATGCTTTTGTGTTCCATAAGTTTGAATAAATTTATTTTCTCAAACAGTGCTGTCTTTGTTTTCCCCTTAACCTTGTATTGTTGTTAAGATGTGCTAAAAGACCAAAAGACTGACACAGTAAGCTCTGCATGCCCATTCCTTTAATCAGTTCTCTTGCAAAATATTTCCCTCAAATATCCTCTCCCTTGCTTTGATTGCCTGCAAGATAGAATATTAAAACCCAACTTAACAGCTTATCAGATAAAGAGACAAAGAATCTCTGTGTCTACATTGAAGATCTACAAAACACAGATATTGCCCCAAATCATTACCCAGAGCAGTTTATTGTACCACAAAACTTTAAGATCTTCAGGTGGGAATTCAAGTTCCACACCGATCTAGAGTGATTATGTTTTCCATGCATCACTGAGGTTATGTTTGGACTTAGTTATTGAATGAATCTTTGTCAAACATTCTGAAGATTTTTCCAGGCACAATGTGTGCAGTGTTTGACTAAAGCTAATATCATAGACGGAAAAGAGACTTTCTTTGACTATTATAAGAGAATAGAAACAGACCTGCTTTGGCCAATTTGTGAAGCCTGTGATAAGAGATAGGAGAATTGTCTGCAAAGTATTCCCAGTCATAATTCCAATCCACAAACCCTTTCCTCTTAAATGTAGGTGGAAAGCCAATAAAGCAGCCATAGGAATCCCAACAAGGTAGAAAGCCCCCAGGTTGACATAGACCCCTAGATGCTGCCAACCACCGCCTCTAGCAACACCTACAAAGGTTTGAAGTGAATAATATCTAATTTAGCATACATTAATAGTTAAGTAAGAGACCAACCTGAAAGGACACCTTGCAGGCCATCAATAATAGCCGAGATACTAAGTAGAGGAACCATCTCCCTAATGTACTTTATGACTTCTTTCTCATTGCTGTAAGCATAACCAAGAATGTGTCTGCAGGAAAACATGATCAAACCAACGATGACAGCCTCCATGACTGCAATAGCCATCGCTGCATAGACAGCCACTTGAGCTGCATGTGGGTTTCCAGCTCCTAATTCATTTGAAACTCGTGTGCTACAGAATATAAGATGCATTCTCTTGTCAATAATACTCAAAAATAGTTAATGACAGGGTGAGTATGCATGCATGCATGTTTATGTACTTTATAGAAAATTTCCAACTTGTATTATGCCAGAGAAAAAAAAAAAGGACATAACTGTAACTACAATGTAGATATGTAATTATGTATTTGGGGTATCACATCATATAATTGTGAATGTTCACCTCTGGATCTAGAGCTGTAGAAAGCAGCAACATACATATAAACATGACGAGGTCAAGGAATAATATCTCATGGTATTATCTGCTTTGGGTTGTCAACTGAAGCTAGCTTATTAACTTTTGTTTGCAGTTTTTAAGGACTTTCATGGAGTAAGAACTCTATGGACCATGGTCTTCCTTCACTCACCAATGTGGGACTATCGTAGTTGCCCCCCTAGGCTAGCTTTGACCTACAACACTACTCAGAGACATGATACATATACTGAAGGGTTAGAATGAAGAGGATATGATGAGGGAGAGTTCCAGAGCAAACCTTGCAGCAGCACCAATTCCTGATGCGATTGTATAGAGCATTGTGAGAGTGGTGAGGCTGTTGACAAAGAGTGTTATGGATTGAATGCCTTCAATCTTATAAGCCAAATCCTCAACAATTTAAAACTCAATTCCTATCCCTATTAACTTAATATATTCAAATCAAAGTGTTAGTTCACCAAGAAAATAGGATCCTAGAGAATCATACCAGATAGAAAGTATTGAAGTCTCTAGCTTTGGATTTGGTAAAAGCCCAGATAACAAGACAAGCATCTCAAAAGACCACCACTCAAGACTATAATCATGCATAAACAAAACTCTGTTAAGAAAGAAGAAAAGCAGATGGAAAGAACTCTTTATTTCTTCAGCAATTTAGTAAAGGAAGAGAAATACCATATCATCAAAGCAGATGGGACAGCAAGCCGAAAGAATTTTCCGATATCATGGAGGGCCTCCCTTGAGAAAGGCACACGAGTTTTCTCACAAGAAGGAGAGTACTTCATGTACAATATAAGGAAGATCATGATCAACCAATAGGATATGTCGATTGCTAATGCTGCTCCAATGTTTCTTAATCCTGACTTGAATACTAGAACCCAACATAGGGGGATATGGAAAAGCAGAACTGAACAAGTGCTTAAAAGCAGGGGAATGATCATACTTTGAGTCTGGAAGTATCTGAATATTGGTTGTAGGGTAGCATAAGCTAGTAGAGCAGGGATGAGCAAGATTGCAAATTTGCCAGCTTCAGTTGAGATTGAAGGATCTTGGCCTATTAAAGAAAGTAGCCTTCCCAAGAATACCCATATGAGGGAAAGAGGGAGACAAACTAGGGTAAGAGAGATGATAGCAGTATAAGTATGAATCCCAAGCTTTGTATATTGTTCTGCTCCATAAGCTTGTCCACACAAGGTTTCCAGTGCACTTGCCATTCCGTACTGCTTGCCACATAAGTAACTCCATTAATTTTCTTTCATGTTTGTACAGGGGGAGGAAGAAAAAGAAGGGGGGTGAGTCCACATCCTCTGCCCCCATGTCCTCAAAATTTCCCTCTTACAACCCACCTGACATAGGTGGGCCAAGGGGGGTCTATGTCAGGTGGACTATGAGAGGAAATTTGGGGAGTGGGGGTAGAGGATCCTCGCGTGGGTTGGGTTTTTGTTTTTTCGGGTGGGGGGTGTATTCATCTCCCTTCAGGGGTAATGTATAATGTTGTCCTCATCCCTCCCATCTCACAACCCACCTGACATAGGTGGGCCAAGGTGGTCTATGTTAGGGGGACTATGAGAGGGGGAAAAAAAAATTGGGTGGGGGGATTTGGGGGTTGTTGGGGGAGGGTGGTTCATCTCCTTCAAGTATAATATTGTCTTCATCCCTCCTCGCAAAGCATTTAGGTGGGAAACCAACCTCTTCCTCTTACTGCTGACAACCTAAACCCCTGATTTTATGATAAAGGATCAATTGAGGCAGTGTTTATCCTTGAGGGGAGTTGAACTGGACTTTTTCTTGGGGGTGGTAGGGGGTGCTTTTGGATATCTAATAAACAATCAATAAACTTTCAAATCTAAAAAAAGGTGTCAATATTGTTTGTTCAGAATTCTTGGGGTACACTAATGTAGGGTTGTTTGATTGGCAAGTTCTAACTTCTCTTAGTGAAGAGGTTGTCAGTTTGACTCTTGTTAATGGCATATGTAATATCCCCACCCTTTACATATAAACAACGCCGAACCACATTAATTTGTACAATCCTTAGTGTTCTTCCTCCTCGGGCCTCATTAGTCTCTTTTGGGTTTGGTTCGTTTGGAAACTCCATTCCTCCCCCTCCAAGATTCCCCTGTTCTTGTGACTGATTCAATGATGGAAAAAAATTACAATGAGGAATTAAAAGGATAGGAAAATGATTTTTTCAAAAACTTAAAAAGAAAATACTGATTTGTATCTTTCGTGGACTGGGTCGAGCAGTCATTGTGCTATGCGCAATTCCTCGGTGGTCTCCTCATGATTGGGCATTGAGTTCGTTTCAAATTAGTTTTCAGTCTATCATTGTGTAAGTGAGAGACGATTTAATTTCGTCCTTGATGATTGTTAGTATCAAGATAATGGCAGAAGAGCATTTAGTGAGAGAGAGAGAGAGAGAGAGAGAGAGAAGACGTACGAGTAGACTGAAGCCGGTAACTTGGCAGATGGATAAGGCGATGGCGGTGCTGGAGAGTTCAAGATCACCGAGGTGGCCAACCATTATGACAGTAATGACCTGAAGTAGGTACTGTGAGAGTGTCACCGCCACCATTGGACCTGCTATGTATGCAATTTTCTTCACTTCATCCATTAGGAAAGGTAGAGGAGAATCAAAATCCTGTAAGAATTTGGGTTTTCTTATTAAACCCACCTTATATCTCAGAGGCTCTATATAGCTAAGATCTCTGGCCACCGCTTAGAATCAGAATGGATTTCTTCCAATTTGTTCTGGCAATGTTGCCAATTGGCATCCACACTTATGAAACTCGCAGAGCTTTTGAGGATTGCTTGTCGGTTTGTATGAGCTGAAGGTTTCTATGCAATCGATCAGAACAAGTTCTTCATGACCCATGCAGACAATTTCTGGCAGCTCAGGGGGAGCTGGCTTGTATTCCTATAGCTTTCATGCATGCAATGCCGTGGCACTTATGTTAGAACATTTAATGGGGCTCAATTTGGTATATGAGTGCTAGAATGGACCAAACTAGTATGGGATAAGTAGGACTTGATCCAATTTGTTTTATCAGCTTTGTATCCCATTTGTTTTCTCTGCCATGGCTTCTTACACTTGGCAAGCCTTATATCTTTACCAATTCAGAAAAGCAAAAGGAAAATGAATACAGCCTTCCCTGGACGTCTCGTTTGGGCTTTTGAACCCCATTCGAAACTGCCCCAGAAGTGAACAATGATAGAAGAAAAATCTAAGCAAACATCGATTGGTTTGGAGATGGTACAAATCCTCTCCATCCACAATGATCAGAAAAAAAGTTGAATGATGAGAGGAGAACACAGAGAAAGAATTTACCATGACACTGAAGCCGGTAACTCCAGTAAGAGAAGTGGCAATAGCGGTACTGGAGAGTTCAAGCTCACCGAGATGGCCAACCATCATTGCAGAGATGAGCTTAAGTAGGAACTGCGAGAGTGTGATCGACCGCCACCATTGGACCTGCCATGCATGGATACAATAACGTTCTTCACTTCTTCCAGTGTCACTCTCCATCTCATATCCTCTTCTCCTCGAGCTCTCCTTCGCCAACAACGCTTCCTCCATCCCTAAACCCAAAAGCAACCTCAAATGTTGTGCGATTCGCAGTTGCAGAGATAAAATTTCTATACGTGGAGATAACTGGTAACTGATAAGCTTCTGGAGCTTATTGACAAAACTCAACAAGATGTTATTTATTTATAGGTGGTTTATAGAATATCGGGTTGTCGTTGATGTACGGTTCTGCTCGGTTTGAACTAGTTTCGGCCCGACCCAATTAAAGTCATATTTAGTATCCCTTCTATTTCGTAACAAGGCTCATAATATATTTCTACAAATTTCACATTCCTAAATCAATAATCAGGTATCATTTACTTAAAAATATATATTCACAATGTTTTTCGCTAGAATCTCACTTCTCAATTGGAGTGGTTGTGAATTCAACCATTGATAACGACATATGTAATATTCCTATATATAAAAAGCACATTTGTACCCAAAAAAAATGTAATAAACATAAGAACATTGTTTATTTTTTCTAATAAGAACAATCAATGAATGCTTTCCTTGCTAGGAGCAATAGGAGCAATCAATGGCAGATACTAAAGATATATTTCTATAATTTTTTCCTTGGAGCAATCAATGATCAATATCTATATATTTTTTTACAAATCTCTAATTCCCAATTCAATATTCACGTATGCTTTCACTAAATATCTAAATATATTTACGTTCACAAATCGAATTTTATAGTTTTTCTCATGGTGTGGCATCCAAAAGAGGTTGGACCCAGAAAGTGGAAAGAGGGCCCTTCTTCTCCCTCGCCAAAGAAGCCACGCGTGGCGAAACTAGCTAGAAAACCAGCAGCTCCATTTAAATCCCCAGAAACAAAGGTGAGCCTGCACTCAACAAATTTCTCCATTAGGGTTTTAATATCTTCTATGAATGGGAAGACCCCCTGCTTTTAGTGAGCTTCAAACACCATTAGCCAACAAGACCAGTTGACCCAATACTAGACGGACATGGACCAAATTAAGTTAAATACTGTAGACCACTACCCACTTCCAGATTGTTAAAACCACTGGATCTAGAGTTCTTTTGGTCCTTCTGCTGGAAGAAATAAGCTACCTAAATATATAACAAAGATACCAATTGTCGCACTAAAGACATTCATGCCTTATTTAGTATAGAAGTGTCTGATACAGTACGGAATTGAAAGAGCAAAACACCTCAAACAAAGAAACGTGTTACAAATATTGAAGTTGGTAGGGTTTCTAGTAATCAAGGCTAGCATGCCTCTTAAGAATTGCTTGTGAGAATGTTAAGAGTGAGACCTCCTTTGCTCCCCCATCCTTTCACTACACTGCTCTAGTGTTCCTGAGAGTAACAATTGGATAATCGTTCTCAACATTGCTCCCGTTCGCTTTTTCACCTCTTCACCTTGTAGCAACATTTGGATGTGCTACCAGGCCAAAAATGACATGCTAGCTAATTAGTAATATCATTGCTCATTCACTTTAATCCATTCTCTAGTGAAAATCTTCCCTCAAATATTCTCTCCCTAGCCTTGATTGCCTGCAAGAAAAATATTTGGAAAACCAACTTAATTAACAGCTAATGATATGAATAGCAAAATATCAATTGATTCTACATTGAAGATCAACAACCCATAGACCTGGCATCAGATCAATATCTGCAGCAGTTTAGCTGTACAAATGTACAATATTAATATTTGAAACCTTTTCATATATAATTCAAGTTTTACATCTATCTATCCAGGCAATTTATGATTATTTTCCATGAATCACCAGTGAATATGTGCCGGCTTAGTTATTAAGTACATCTTAGTCTGAATATCCTAAAGATTTTGTCTGTTGAACTTAGTATGATTGACGGTACACAGACCAGCTTTGAGTCTTCACAAAATTAAATAATAAGTATAAAACGGGAGATACAGACCTGCTTTTGCCAATTTGTGCAGCCTGTTATAAGAGCTAGCATAGCTGATTGTAAAGTAGAACCAAACAGAATTCCAATCCACAAGCCCTTTCCTCTGAAATGTAGACGGAATGCCAACAAAGCAGCTATAGGAATTCCAAAAATATAGAAAGCCCCAAGGTTGACATAGGCCCCTAAATGCTGCCAACCACATCCTCTAGCAACTCCTACAAATATATGAAGAGAATAAGGTATAGCTAGTTTAACATGCAAATAAGAAGAGAAACCTGAATCTTGTTCAATGACACAGATGAAATACATAGATAGATAGGTGGGAAACCAACCTGAAAGGACTCCTTGCAGGCTGTCCATGATAACTGAGACACAAATTAGAGGAGCCATCTCCTCAACATACTTTATGACTTCCCTCTCATTACTGTAAGCATAACCAAAAATATGTCGGCAGAAAAACAGGGTTGAACTCACCATTAGAGTCTCTGTAACTGCAATAAGCATCACAACACAGACAGCCCTACGAGCTGCATTTGGGTTCCCAGCTCCTAATTCATTTGAAACTCGCGTGCTACAGTGTAGAAGATGCATTCCCATGTTAGTATTACTAACAAATATAGTATAAATAATTAATGAATGATTATGCAATAGTATGTGGACAAGTAGTAGCATAATTATGAATGTTTATATATGGATGTAGAGTTATTGATCAAACAAATGCAGTATTCTATTTATAAAACCAAGAGGCCCACTTCCTTTAATTGTTTTGTTGTGTATTCTCCATGACTCGGAATATGTTCAAGCCTAATCCTTGTTTTGTCATCAACAAAGAGTCTAGTTTCTTGCAATTCTTAGTCCCACATGGTTGCTGCAGTGAAAACAAATGTCATTATCTAAAATGTTCTGGCACCCTTTGCCTTTTTTGGCACGTTCATTTTGGTCCCATTCCGTAAGTAGGGTTTTTTCACTGCTCATTATAAAGTCTCTCAAATCTTTGAGATGTGATAAAAACCCGATTTCTATGGCAATACTCTTTCTCTTCTTATCTCAGTGTTTTTTGTCACTTTCAGAGCTCTATCGTGTACCTTTGCTAACCACAAAGATTGGGAGAAACCTTTAGCTTTCATTTATAAAGGGATTCTAAAAGGAGAAATGCCCCTCGTTGTGTATGTCCAGAATAAGTTTGGGGATTTTTGAACGCATGCCAAGCCGAGACAATTGGGTCCGGAGATCCCTTCTACCTCTGAAAATTCAATGAAAACTATCACTGCCACTTTCTCCCATTTGATTTTCCCTTCTAATATCATCTCTTTATTTCCTGTCAAGCTGGATTGAGGAAATTATTTGGTATGGGAATTATAATTCACGCCACTGCTTCATGCACATAACCTGTTTGGTTAGGTGGACGGCAGTCATCTTCCTCCTCCAATACCATCTCCATCTTCTAGTTCTACTGCTACCAGATCTTTGACTCCTAACCCAGCTTACCTGCAGCAGTGAAAGCAAGATCAAATAATATTGAGTTGGATGATCTCCTCTCTTACAGAAGTACACTCACTCATATTGTTGGTATGTCCACTTCCAATGAAGCATGCTGCACCTTGGAGCAAATATGCCTCAATCCAAGCTTGTGTGATGCAATTGGAGTACCAACTCTCACAGCCAAAGAAAGGCACCTCTTCTATGCCAGATGATCTTCAAAAGGTAAAATCCATAATTGACAATCTTGCTGCATCAGCAAGTCCTGTTTCTGATTAAGATGTGATCCTGGCAACTTTTCGTGGCTTGGGCCCTGAATAGGACTCTTTGGCAACCTCAACAGCTAGGTTCGACCCACTTGCATTGGAAGATTTCACTGGTATGTTACCCAGCCAGGATATTCTTCACAACCAGTGGGTATCTCATCTTGAGCTGCTTCCATAGAAGCCAAAACACCACCTCCACTCAGTCAAACAATGGAAATGCCGAGAACACTACCAGAACTATTACCGTAGTCATGGCAATTGAAGCAACCATTATTATGGTGGAAGAGTTAAAGGATTTTCCCATAATATTGATCAGCAACATAATCACATGAGAATGCAGGTGCTGCCAAATCTGTCATCGCAGCAACGACGCTGCTGCTACATATTATAATAAATTCTACCCATCATATGATTCATATCATCTTCGAGCAGTTGCTGCTCTACCTCAGACTGAGGCTATCCTTGGCACACCAACTGCCTTCTTCAATTCGGCATGGTACCCAGAGTATGGAGCAATCATACATCTGATATGGGAAAAATGAATCAGAGTTCACCATACACAAGAACCAATCATGTCGCATAGGAAATGGTGCAGGGTTTGAAAAATAAACAACATTGGAACTTCTACTATTCATTCTCCTTTATGTCAATTCCAATTGCATGATATAATACATGTTCTAGATATCACCAAGAATCTATTATCAGTTAGCAAGTTCACTGGTGATAATTACATTGTTTACCAATTTCACCCAACTTCTTGCTATGTGACGGACCCATCTACAAGAAAAATCCTACTCCAAGGAATGATTAGACGACCCATATCGTCTCCCACCTCCATCACCGTCAATGTTGCCCACTGTTCACATTGGCGAAAGGGTTCCCAAGTTGATTTGGCATATGACCGATTAGGGCATCCCTCCATCAAGTGTTTGGATTCCATTCTTCACCAACCTTCCATGCCAGTGGCTCCATCTTCTTTTACATCAGTATGTATTCCTACCAAATGGAAAAGCCTTCAGTTACCTTTGCACTGAATAACTCAGTAGCAAACCCTCCATTTGAATTATTGCCCTCGGATATCTAGGGTCCACCACACGCCTCTTCTATTCAGGGTTTTAGCTAATATATTTTGTTTATAGATGATTTTAGCAGATTTGCATGAAAATTTCCTATTATGTCTCGTTCTGATTCATTCTCTATTTTTAAGCATTTTGATGCAGGACAACCAGCATGGAACCAGGATCAAATGAACCAGCAATGGACCAGGCCAGCTCAAGCCAGCCCATTCAATTCAGATGTCTTTTAGAAGGCTAGAAAGAGGCCAAAACACTATCACATGAACAATGTCACAACCCATTATTTGGAATTCAGAATATTCATAGAGAATTTTCCAGGGCCCAAGATCAAATTTTCTGAAGATTTTATTATTCAAAGATTTAGGACCTTAGTTTAGTTTCTATTTTGGTAGTTTCTAACTTTGACTCTATTTCCATAAGATTCTATTGTCACTAGTTACTAGGATATTAGCTTCTATTTACAATCTATTATGTTTCTGTTTCTTGTAAAGCTTTAGCCAAGCTATAAATGGGCAATAAAAAAGAGGAAAATTTTTTGAGAAAAAGAAAGGAGGCTGAATTGAAGCTTCAGATTTGTGCATTTGCACCCCTTTGTCTCGCTCTCTCCCCTTCTCTTCTTCTTCTCATGAGTGTTCTTCTCCTTCTTCTCCTTCTTCAAGACCAATTCTTCCCCCTACTTTCCTTATCCTTCTTTTTTCTCTATTCCATTCTCATTACAATTTATGCCCATGTTGAGAACATTTTAAGACTAAGTTAAAAGTTTTTCAGTCAGATGGGGCCAAGAAATATCAAATTTTTAATCATTCTTTCAGAGAACATGGGATACACTCACCAATACTCTTGTTGCCCTCATATGTAAGAACACAACGGCCAAGCAAAGTGAAAGCATCGCCATATTGTTGAACAAGGTCTCACTCTAATGTCCCATGCATTGGTTCCATAACATTTTGAACATCTAAATTTGAGAAGGAGTATATTTGCTTAACAGGCTGCCTATACTACTGTTGCAACACAGGTCCCCTCATGAGGTTTTCTTCAAAATAAGTATCCTGATTATACCCACTTACGGACAAGCCTGTAATCCCTTGTTACATCCTTACAATAGTTCAAATTGCAATCACGGTCCACGCAATGCATTATTGTTTGTCATAGCAACCAGCACAAGGGGTACAAGGGCTTTCATCAACCTAGTGACTGCACATACATTTCAATACATGTGAAGTTTGATGAACATTGCTTTCCATATGCATCACATGCACCCTCACACCACTACAACCCAACCCCCCCCCCCCAAAAAAATAAAAATAAATAAATATCCAACCTCGTCATTGTTTTGAATGACAACATTGTAATCCAATCTCAAAGCCCACCCAATAATGACCCACATAGGTCCAATCTAGATTCTCCCATTCCTAACAACTCTAACCTGCAATTAATTTTGGTCGCACCAAATTCAACACTATAGCGACCCATAGTCCAATCATTTTGAGCTCATACCAACCAAACTACACTATCACTTGGCCCACTAGATCCATCACAAAATAGTGCTCCAGCAAGCTCACTAAATCCATGGCATCGGCCCAACCTCAGAACCATATCAGTTTATGTTCAACTACATCAGCTCTTCCACCACTTGACCCATTCCAAATAGAACCTCTAGGTCCACCATCCCATGCAAACCCATCTCAAATCTGGTATAGTGAAACCCATCTCAGAATTCAATGTCATGAGTTCTGACAACTAAATACCCCCTACTCACAGTTAATCTAATTGATACTAACCCTACTGATGTTGAACTCTTAATTTATACCAAAGCAAGCAAAGATCCTAAATGGAGGGAGGCAATGAGTGACGAATTTAATGCATTACTTCACCGTGGAACATGACAATTTATACCTTACACATCAAATATGAACCTAGTTTCCAACAAGTACGTATACAGAATTAAGCAAAATGCAGATGGTTCCATTTCATGATACAAAGCCCTCCTTGTTGCAAAAGGCTTTCATCAAAGTGAGGATACTAACTACATTGGTACATTTAGTACAGCTGTGAGCCCAACCAACATCCGAGTTATTTCTCCATTGAAATCTAAAATGGATGGCAGCTTCGACAACTTGACAAACAGAATGGATTCCTCAATGGCGCCATAGAGGAAGATGTGTATGTCTCAACCAAAGGGAATTGCACATCCAGCTTTCCCTAAGCATGTTTATCATCTCAAGAAGGCTCTCTAGCTGGGCCAGTTTCCAGAGAAAATTGGGTGTCATTCTTTAGCTTCAAATTCAGCCCTCTGTATTCATAAAACCAAGCACCATCGAATATTTCTCCTAGTATATCTCAATGACATCATTGTCGCCAGCACAAATCTAAAGCTGATTTAAGATTATCACAACCACCAACAATGAATTCTCCATGTAGGACTTAGAGGACCTACATTATTTTCTAGGAATCAAGGTAGTGAAAGACTCTAATGGTCTCCATTTGTCACAGACCAAGTATAGCCTAGATTTATTGCATTGAGAAAACACGACAAATGCAAAACCAATGCCCACCTGAACTACGATCTCAACAGCAATCCCAAGCACAACTGCAGATTTCAAGACCCCTCGTATAGAAGCATAGTGGGTGAATTGCAATACTTGAGCTTGACAAGACCAGACATAGCTTTCTCTGTGAACCAAGTTTGCCTACTGTACAAACCCCCTTGGATCAATGGGCTGCTATCAAAAGAATTCTTAGATAAATTAAGAACACCATCCAAGGTCCTCAACTGAGTCTGAGTACAAAACTGTGGCAAATGCAACAGCAGAAGTCATGTGGTAACAACAATTGCTGAAAGATCTTGGCCATCCAATCACTGCCCCAACACTCTTTGATAACATATGGGCAACTTACCTTGTGGCCAATCCTCTATTTCATCCACGTGTAAAACACATAGAGATTGACTACCGCTTCATCAGAGAAAAAGTGGCAGCCAAGAGGCTACATGTGTGATTTCTGTCAACTCAAGGTCAACAGGCTGACATACTAACCAAAAGGTTACCAGAACCACAATTCAAGGCAGTACAGTCAAAGCTAGAACAAGCCGATTCGCTTGCAGGGGAATGTAATGGAACATTCAGAAGTTCAAAATTTGAATGTTGTGTTGAAGGAGTCAACACTGATAGGAGCTGTCAGCTGTTAAGTGCAATTCCAAACCGAATTTATAGGATGACTTTTACTCAAACTCAGCTACTTTGTTGTATTCATATTGTAACTCTTTTAGATATATCTAATAAATATGTGCCTTCCTTCATTGAAGAGGTGGTGAAGGAAAACCACTTCAGCCAATCTCTTATGTTGTGTAATCTTGAGCACGATTGCAACACTTCTACGATTTCCTAAGAGAGTTGACTTATCATGGTAGGTTGAAGTGTAAAGTACCTAGAGTCAACCAAAAAGGGAGATTTACACCCTAACAAAGAGTATTATCTGTGACCTGACACAATCATACAGTGCAGCTGCAATTGTTTTGAAGTTCTTCATTCTAATATACTGATGCAGATGTCTACTGAAGAAAGAGAAATCTTATACTCATTGCTGTTTGTCATAAAAGCCTACAGATAAGAAAATGATTGTTCATGCATGACATATATCTAGAAAAAGAGTACGTTAAAGGAAAATGAAAGAGGATCTAGTGGGAGAAATTTCAGAGCAAACCTTGCAGCAGCACCAACTCCATATGGTATTGCATAGAGCACCGAGATAGTAGTGAGACTGTAGACAAAGTATAGATTAGAAATCTTACCTTCTACAAAGTGAGTGCTAATAACCAAACCTCTGCAATCTAAAGCTTCAATCCCTATTCTCTAACTTTAAATATTCAGCAGCAAGAAAATAAGAATTGAGAAAATCATACCAGATTGAAAGTACTGAAGTCTCAAGCTCTGGATTTGGTAAAAGCCCAGATAACAAGACGAGCAGCTCAAAAGACCACCACTCAAGACTAGAATTATCACAACCACAAAAGTTTGTTAAAAAAAGGAAATGGTTTGGGAAAGAAATACTTTTACTTCTTCAACAAATAAATAAAGGAGGAAATATACCAAACCATCACAGCAGATGGGATAGCGAGTCGGAAAAACTCGCTGATACTTTGAAGTGCCTCCATTGAGAACGGCACACGAGTTTTTTCACAAGAGGGAGAGTACTTCATGTACATTATGAGGAAGATCGTGTTTAACCAATAGGATATGCCGATTGATAATGCAGCTCCAATGTTTCTTAATCCTGACTTAAACACTAGGATCCAACAAAGGGGGATGTGGAAAACCAGAGTCGCGCAGGAGCTTAAAAGCATGGGAAGGATCATACTTTGAGATTGGTAGTATCTGACTAGTGGTTGAAGGGTCGCATAAGCTAGCAGCGCAGGAATAAGCCACATTGCATATTTGCCAGCTTCAGCTGAGATTGAAGGGTCCTGACCTATTAAAGAAAGCAGCTTTCCCAAGAAGATCCATATTAGGGAAAGAGGGAGACAAACCAGGGCGAGAGAGACAATAGCGCTGTATGTATGAATCCCAAGCTTTTTATATTGCTGTGCTCCATAAGCCTGCCCACACATGGTTTCCAATGCACTTGCCATTCCTAACTGCTTATCAAGAAGAGAACTCCATTAGTATACCTTTTTTTTTTTTTTTTTTTTTGGGGTGTTGGGGGGGGGGGGGGGAACATTAATGAATATTAACTACCAGAAAAGTTATATCTAGAAAACAAACAATAATAAGTTTTATACACACACTAAATTCATCAAAGATGGAAAGCCTACCATTCCCTTCTAAAGCACCATAGTTGCTGGAAATTGTAGCAGCATACAAGCAACCCATAAAAGTAACATCACACAATAGAACAGGAATCAAGTACAACTATTTTTACACTCTTATGATTGTAGTACAGGATCTAGGTCCCTGTGAGACAATGGCTCCCATTTTATGACCCCTTGATAACTGTAACAGAACAATCCATTAGGGGCAGAAAATATTTAGGATAAGTTGTCTAATTCAAGATATGTGAACAGTCAGTATGTCAGAGCATCTGACATCACCATTAGTTCAAAGAGGGATTGGAAAATGTTTGAGAAGTCTTGGAAGAAAGCTGAACATCAACAAGTGAAAAGAAGGAAGAACCGAATTTGACAGGTGAATCGTCAAAGATACCCAAATCCATCCAATGTTTAGCCTACTATGTTAATTTAAATGGCTGAAAAGTGGGATGATACAGTGGCTTTTAAGTCATGTGTGTTTGAATACTTTTCCGTTATAATCATTGACAAAAGTATGCTTAAGTAGTACTGCTTAAAATGCATGACTATGGATATTTGATCACTTTATGATTTTTAAGCATCAAAATGTAGGAAATTGTTTCTTTTTTCTTTTTTTGGGTTACAATGTAGGAAGTTGTTTCATGTTACTAATTCATTGCGGGTCTTGAAACAACCTCCTCATAAAAGAAAAGATACTAGTATGTACAATATGACCGTTCTAAAAGAAACCGGACTCACAGCATTGACAGCCTTGTTTACTGAGATGCTCTTTTTAGTTCTCAGAATGTATAATAAACATGTGGGCAATCCCTCAACAGTAATATAACCCTGTGATATAAGCATACCTCACCGATTCGGTTAGTCTCATAAGCTTTACAGCCCAATGATAAACTCAGAGAAACAACTTATATTTATAAGCTACGAATTACCTGGCTCTCTGTGTCTTCTTCGTTTCAAGAAGTGAGCTACCCAGAGTCCTCTCTTTGAAATCAGTACGTCACGGCCCTTTGTCATTTTGCAGGACTGACCTTATGGAGCATCTTTCCATGCTCAAGGTTAAGGGAGTCCATTATGAGGCCATCTATACATAAATAAGAGAGTTGGGACAATAAGAGGTGCAAATAGGTCCCATCGTTTCAATGGTGGATCCCCATCCACCAAGGAATCACACTTGAACCAGGACTGTCTGAAGTTTTTCACTCTGGTTCCTCTGTACATCATGAGAGTTAATCATGAACTCAAATCATGGGAAAATGAGTAATTTCATTTTCGAGACATTTTCTAACATGTCATATACTTCATTAGAGGTAGGCCACCAGTAAGTCTCACATGACCCACACCAAATGCATGGTGAAGCATCAGGGAGCAGACGCAGAGGTGATCCGAACGGTACAGGGTTAGAGGGTTATCATGGGCATTTATTTCTTAGAGTTACAGGATCTTAGATGAACCAAACAGACACCACCACAGCAAACCTTGCAGGTATTAGACAACCCTTGCCTGTGGGCCTGAATCATGAAACCTGATTCATGAAAGAGACTAAATCAAAAAGGGATTAGGGTGAACAAATGGTTTTTTTATACCGAGAAAATAAATAAAAAAAGAGACAAAAGTGGAGAAGCATGAACCTACGCCACTGGGCAAGAAGCCTAAACACGGGTTCTTGACGGTGACATGTGCGCGTTGCCAAGGAAACTTTTTTTTTTTTAAGTGGAACTGTGGAAGTCCACTGTCCGCATACTCATCGACGATTCACTCAACCAAAAACAAATCCCCTTTCTGTGGTTTTTCAGAGACTCGAAAGAAAAAAAAACAGAAAAAAACAGAAGCTACAGTCTCTATCATTTTGGATGAAAAGTCATCAAACTCCACTAGAAAAAGTAGCCGGGATATTCACGTAACTAGTAATCACTGAACGGCGAACTACCAAGTACGTCCAAGTTCTAATGATCATCTTTTTGGACACTGATCTGAGTCCTAATGTAATCAAATACAATGTTTAGAGTCTTCCACTAAAAAATAAAGTTCAGAGAATCGCGCATTCGCATGTGATAAAACGACAAGGAAGCTAAGATTTTGTCGGGCATTAGATCATAGAAAATTTGGATACACCCTTCCCTGGACGTCTCGGTTAGGCTTTTCTAAACTCAGAACCCTATTCGATACTGAAATTGCCCCGGAAATAAAACAAAATTTAAAAATTTATAAAAGAAAAATAAGAACTGCAGTAACGAAAATGGATATACTATTGAAAGATTGAAATCAAAAGAAAAATTATAGAAGATAAATTTAAGGAAAAAAATCGATTGGAGATGCTATTAATCCACCATCCACACTGATCGGGAAAAAAAAGTTGAATGAACGATGAGAGGAAGGAGAAGATTCAGAGAGAACTTACGAGAACACTGAAGCCGGTAACGCTGGTAAGGGAAGTGGCAATAGCGGTGCTGGAGAGTTCAAGCTCACCGAGATGGCCAACCATCATTAAAGAGATGACCTGAAGTAGGTATTGCGACAGTGTGACCGCCACCATTGGACCTGCTAAGAATACAACGTTCTTCACTTCTTCCACTATCACTCTCCATCTCAAATCCTCTTCTCCTCCTCTCTCCTTCGCCAACAATCCTTCCTCCATCCCTAAACCAACTTCAAATGTCGTGCGATTCGCAGCTGCAGAGATAAAATTTCTATAGGCGGTGCTAACTGATAAGCTTCTGTTCGCCGTCAACGGGAAGTGGAAGAACACACAAATGAGATGTTATTTTTAGGTGCTTTTATAGTGTAACGTGACGGTAACAAGCTGTCGTTAACGTACGGGTTCTGTTATCTTACGAAACGGGTTCTGTTATGTTGTGACGTGAATTTTTGCATAAAAGCTTGTATCCTGCGCCATAAATGTACAGGATCATCAAGCCGAAATTCTAATCCTATCGCCCAAAGTGCATGGCGCAGGACCCAAGCAAGGTCCGAATATTTGTACTCAACTTCAAAGATAGACTATTTCCGCATATTTTGTATATTTTGTAGGATCGACTCCTTTACCATCAACGTTTTCTATGTCCACTTGCGAAATCATTGTGACATGTGGGACTTTTGCTTTAGGATTTCGAGCAATAGTTCTTATAACGTTGTTCTACAGATTGGTGAATAAATTTTCATTATGTTATTCTCTTACGTAGTGTAAAGTTATTTCTCTTCGCTCATAAACTAGTAAACTGCATTTCTTTCTCTTCACTCGTAAGCTAGCATACCACGTTTGCGTGATTATCACGTTAAATTTATGCATTATTTATTTTTTTTTCTATTTCAATTCACGATTATTAATGACCGTGCTGAGTTCTAACTGTTTTACTCAAGTTTTAACTGGGTTTAGATTGATAACTTTGGCAACTCGTGAACTAGTATACCACATTAGCATGTGAATCACGTTAAATTTCTGCATTCTTTTGTTCTCTTTGTATTTCAATTCGTGATTTATTAATGATCATTTTAATTATTTTAAACAAGTTTGAACCGGATTCAGATTAATAACTTTGGTTCCAAGGGGAATCCAAGTGAGAAATACCAATACTTTTCTCATTGAAGAGCTCATTTGTTCGAATCTCCTTGTGGTATATCCATATATATATAATAGTCACTCATCTCCTTGTGATATATCCATTTATATAATATTCATCATCTCCTATTAAAATAAGTACCAATTCAAAAAAAAAAAAAATAGAGTAAAAGATAACTCAATAAAAATTGAAATATATATGTTATCTTTCAATAGAAAGAAATATAAAAATATATTCTCATAAGAAAATTGATGAAAACCGGTGAAGTTTTTTTTTTATTCAGAATTTCATTAGAAAACTAGAAGAAAAAAATTCCGACAAAATGTTTTGTCAACAATAAACTGTGGGTCATGATAACCAAAGTCTTGAAAAAAATTGAGTTTTTTTATCTTTTGGGATCTGAGGTTTATTCGATCAGACATATACATACTTCAACTACATCTTTAGGAAAATTTTTATATAACTAATATAGTCAAAGCTTCGCCCTGGTCTCAAGAAAGTTTGAACTCTAACATCCTACATATAAGTGTTGATCATTTGTCTGGTTGTCTAAATTATTTGAAAAAAATATTAAACAAATTCAAATTCAAAATCCCCACTATAATCAACTTTGCTGCTCAATCGCCCATTGATTGAAGTTCTTTTATACTGACAAAGTTTCTATCACATTTTTTTTCATAAATTTATCCAAATATATAATAGGGTTTTGTTTCAAAGAAAAATAATAAAATAAATTGCTCGAACTTGTGACCAGATTATTTAATATGATGTTATGGCCATTTAATTGCATAATAGTTAATACATAAACCTTTTCAAAAAATATAAGTTTATAATAAATAGAAATAAAAAAGAGAGAAAAAAAAGTTATTGTTCATCACTTTGTTTTAATAATAATAAAAGAAAGAGAAAAAACTTACTTTTGAAAAGCAAGATCAAGGCGGCTGCTTTATGACTAATAAAAATATTACAAGTTTAATATAGTAATCACTTTTAAATTAAGGGTCAAGCTGGCTAGTTTTGGTGATTAATCCAAAAATGCTATACAATAAACCAATCAATGGGCTATCTCTTTTTTTTTTTTTGGTTGCCAATCGACTCGGGTTGCACACCTGACTGTGGTGGGTGAGTCTCCCAACGAAAATTTTTTGCATCCACAAGGTTTCAATACCGAAACATTGCTTAAGTGGACCAAGTTGCTTACCACTTGGACCAACCCCCGTTGGTAGATCTGTGATGTTGATGCTTTTACTAACTAGAAGTGGAATCGGACCAGCCTCCCTTTGAACTTACGGTGAAGTCCTTCCAATTTTGATGTGACTTCACCTACTAAGACATTTTATGCCCAAAAGAAAAAACTACTAAAATATCATCATGTGGGATTGATCCAAGACTCTAATTTGAGACTTTGGTAGTCCTGGACAATGAAACCATATCCTCCACAATCTTGTTTCGAACTTCAATGCTGCACATAAATGCGAAGCATATGTTATCGACGGTCTAAATCAAATTTCTACCAAGATTTTGATCTCGACCTTCTATTTCGAAAGTTAAATAGACTGTCAAGATATAAATCTCAATCGATGTTTTATCTCTACTGTCAATAGCACAGTTAATGTGCAAAACTGAGGTTTAACTCCACCATCTTGATCTCGACCATGAGCGACACAGTTAATGTGCAACACTGAATTTCAACCCCACCATCTTGACATCACTTCACCTACTGAGGCATTTCCTATCAAAAAGAAATATAAAAAAAAAAAGCACTAAGATATCGTTGGTGTTGTGAAAAAGTCATTGGGGGTTGGACTGATCTGAGACTCTGACTGGTCCTTGAATATATAATGGAAGTATGGAACCATGTCCCCCACAATCATGAATCATCATGGTTTTTAGACTTCTAGACTTTTAGGCTTTTAGACTTTTTAGTACATGGGATTGAAACACGTATCATCAACATTAAAACGTCAGAGTATCAGATTTTGGATCCCTGGATATTTTTGGTATCAAACAGCTTTATTCTCAACTTATTGGTTTTCTTTTTCATTTTTTCTTAGTCACTTCAACCCAAGGGCCCCAAAAAAGACAAACTACTTTTGGGTGGATGAGTCTAAAACATACGAATAAACCTCAACCACACAGTGTTGCTACTTGCTAGCATGTACAAGACGGAATATCCAAACTAGAGAATCAGCCATGGTGTTCATTAATTTCCTAAGAACAAAAGAAAACTTATAAATTTTAACTTTGTCTCTTATCAATAAATAATTAATTAAAGACAAGATCTGCTCATGTCATGCATGTTGATCCTATTTAAATAAAATTATTGTTAAATTTGTATCTTAATATCATAGCAATCCTTGTTTGATTAACTACCAAATAAAAAAGAAAGAAAACTAACCACCTCACAGATGGTGCAAACCTGAATTTTGATAGAACTTCCATACAAAAAGAAGAATATTGATACAAGTTCCATTTAATCTATTCTCCTTTTAATTCACATATTTTTCAAGATGTTGATAAATTTTTATTCTTCATAAACTATAAAAGTAGGGATTTAGGTCTTCTTCATCCGAGCAAGTTGTTTGTCCATCCCCCATACTCTGGGTGTACCATGGGCAAGCCATTTCAAAGTGCGGGGGAATTGGGTGGGTGGCTTGCCCGAACGGAGAAGATCTGTTTTCGAAAAATAGAACCATGCACTGAAGAAAAAGAAGACTTACAAGGAGACTAAAGCCAGTAATGTGGGTGAGAGAAGTGGCAATGGCAACGCTAGAGAGTTCATAGACACCCTGGTGGCCAGCCATCATCATGGAAATGAGCTGAAGCGAGTCCTCCAACAAGGTGATCACTACCATTGGCCCTCCTAGACGCCCAATGTTCTTCACTTCTTCCACTATCTTGCTCCTTTTGATAAAAAACACTCCTTTCTCTTCTGCTAACAAACCCTCCTCCATCTTCTACCTAGCCTTTGAAACTTATGCTGATTGGTTACTCACATAGACAGATGAAGAGGAGGTGATATAAGGGTTAGCTAGCTAGCTTTTCTTCCCCCTCACAAGAGAGGACCACATACCATTTTCTCATGTTTTATGTACTTGTAGAAAAGGGAAGGAGGGAATGGATGAGTGTTTTTAGATCTAGTGCATCCAGCCTACATGCGTTCAATCCTTCTAACCACTAGATGGAAGACATGCGGACAGATTTAAATGAAACTATCGGATTTGATCACTTGCTTTAAAACTGAACTTAAGTTATGGCCAAAATCTAATGGTTGCATTTAAACCCGTCTACATATTGTCCATCTAGTGGTTGAACAGACTGACTGCATAGAGGGCTAAACACAAAGGATCTAAATTTAGCGTTTTCTCTTCTATATGTGTTCCCCATATGCATGGGTTGTGATGTGATAACTCGTTTTTGTCGTGAGAATAAAAAAATTGAATACAATATAGTTTTGCTAAGACAAGCTCTTAATTATAGACCATTTTTGAAGATCATGCACATTCACCTCTGGGAGGAATTGCTTTTAAACATTTGATTAGTAAGAATGCTTCAAAAAATTTTTTCCCATTTAGATAGACAACTTGTGTTGTTGGATTTGGTTTGACACCTTTAAGGATGGGATGTAAAAGCTCGTGCTTCTTTTATGTTCATATGTACAACACAAAAGCAATTTAAAGTTAACTTGTGGTCCATATGGTACAACACAACTGGTCTAGTAATCCATGCACATATCACATGCGCAATAATGCATATTGCATTTGTAGTAGCTGATTCATTTTTTCCATAAAATTTAAACAGATAAAAATGTCATGGCCCATGGGTCCACTTATCGAAGGTCAAACATAACAACCCTAGTTAGTCCTTCCCGACAACTTTCTTTTCTATTTTGTAGGCTTTTCTTTTCTATTTTGTAGGCTCGACTTCAATTAATGTACAACACTGTGTTGCAAATGACGAAATTTTGATATCGACCTTCTGTTTCTGTATTTTGTGGTTCGACTTCAGTGTTCTGTAATTAATGCATAGTATTGTGCTATGAATGACCTCTCGACTGTCGGTTTTAGAAATGGATGGTCAAAATGGAAATCTCGTTCGATATCTTAATCTCGACCGTTCACTTCAAGTGCTAGAGATTAATTGTAAAGCACCCAAATAATTTTTCTATTTTGTTCCACAGTTTTAAGTTCTATCTAAAATTATTTAAAAGAGATTCAAGTATATTCTAGAAAAAGTGTTTGCATCAACACAATGGTACAAAGGGCCACTATACTATCCTCGTCTCATGAAAGATCAAATCATCGTCCTTGTTGATGCAGCGACCCGTGCTTTTTTTTCAGTCCCCATGCTAGTGTAAGAGTCACGTGCTTCAAATCAGAAAAACCTTCCCCGTATACTTTGTAAAAGTACTCCCACATGGATCATTCGCCACGGAATATTCTATGGATTTGTCCATTTTTTTCGGTTCGACTTCAGTTTTGTGCAATAATTGCTCAAGTGCACTGTGTTGTCGACGATCGAGATTGAAATCCAAGATCTCGACCGTTCGTTTAATGTGCAGCATCCGAGCAATTTCTATTTTTTTCTTCTTTGAGATTCTTTGAAATATCAATATAGGGGAATGTACAATCAAGTGTGACTCCTAGTTAATTAATGGCAGGAAAGAGTTAAGTAGTGTGAAATAATTGCTCAAGTGCACTGTGTTGTCAACGGTTGAGATCGAAATCCGAGATCTCAACCATTCGTTTAATGTGCAGCACCCGAGCAATTTCCACTTTTTTCTTCTTTGGGATTCTTTGAACTAGCAATATAAAAGGGAATGTACAACCAAGTGTGACTCCTAGTTAATTAATGGTAGTAAAGAGAGTGAAAACTGAGGGGCCATAAGATCCAAGTTCGGATCAGCTCCCCATGTGTACTCATGATGGTTTTGAACCACACAAGGTGAGACTGATATAAGGCTTAATGAGATTTTTTATTATTAATTTTTTAATATTTACAAGGGAGACCCACTCCCTATTGTATACTTCAAAATGGAAAACAATAGGGCATCCTTTGTTTGCAAATGTAGAGTTAAAATAAAAAATTAAAAAATAAACATGTGTAACCCATATATAATTGGGGTGGAGATCACAAAAGAAATGAAAAGAATTTTGTAAAAAGTTTCAAAATAGGACCTACTTTATTATTTTCTATATATATTTTTAACAAAATTTCACATATTTTGTGAGGGTATTGAAAAAAGATGGGATAGACCTTAAAGAAAGAAGTTTGTTTACTATTTTTTTTTATTCCAATAAACCAAACAAGTCACATTTGGAAATTTCATGAAAAAAAAATTAATTTTTCATACATTTTTTATTCATTTTTTCCTACCCTAGTTCAGATCTAGTAATTACGTGATCCAAATTCTTAGGTTGTGTTCTCGCCATGCCACAATGACGAGATTTCTTTATTGCAATGTAATAATCGTGAGTTGGAATGAGAGAATAATGTATTTGGTCATCAATGATAAAAGATAAATTATACATTAAAATAACACTTCCATCCACAGGAATGGTACGTAGAAACTTTAGGCATTGGCAAATCCACTTCAACAACCATTTCCTTTATAATTCTTAAATCAAGCTAGAGATCTTTAGAGAGAACAAAGATGCCGAAGCGTGAGAGATTAGGCTGCGAGAGAGATGAAGAGTGAGAGACATTGGAAACACTAACTATGACGTGACTAGTGTGTGTGAAGCCAAATTTTTCGAAAAGTATCATGCCTCTAGAATTTGTAGTGATCTTAAGGTTCTTGATCCCTACAAATGCGAGAGGAAGGAGGAAGAGAGACAAGAAAATGAGTTCATTTATTCTCTGACATTCCATTCAACCCCTAAACTTGACATGGAAAATCAAATCCTAAGAAATAAGGAATTAGAATCGATAGAGTTAGGTTTCTTGTTGAAAATTTGAACACTATTAAGCCCTTAAATATAAGAACAAAAAATTATATTTAAAATATAATCCTTGCTATTTAATTTCAAAACCGTTTGATTCCTTTATGTCACATGGCAAAATCTGGGCCTTCATGTTGCAGGTGGTCGCAAATAAAAAACCCACTTAAGTTGCCAATGATGATGAGTTACTAAAACGGTTAAAGGCCCAACCTCCTAGGGGAGATCTTGGTTTCGCACCCATTCGGTGGCATTAACCTCATATCCAAAAAAAATCTCACTTAAAACAGTTAAATCAGACACTATGTTACTATGTAAAAAAAAACTCGAATGTGCTTATAATATTTAGGTATTATTTCACATTCAAGGATTTTCAATATTTTAAATTTACAATACCATATCCTTTACTAAATCAAATTTACAATATCATATCCTTTACTAAATCTCCGTCAAGCCTAACAAAACGATGAAACCTCCAAACCTAAGAAATGGACCAAACCTCATTGGAACTCCTCAATGTTGGTTGAAATAAGAAGATAACTCCTTACCGGGGGTCACAATCTAGTATTACAACGATCTCAACGACAGCAACGATTCAACTATATTTTTAAAGGATTTTCAAATTGAGTTAATCGAGAACCAAATTCCCATAATTCGTTTCTTCTAGAATTCATTTCCAATTTTAGTTCTACCCAAAAAAACATTCCCAATCTTGTTTGAAGTCTTCTTCTTGCTGATCTTTCCCCGATTTCTGTAGACGACCAATTAGTAATCTAAGGATGTGCCGATTCCGAAACAAATGGTTAGAAAAAAAGAAAAAAAACATGAACAGAAGATTTCCTTAAGAGTACCTTTAACAGAAACCTTAAATAAAAAAAGGAAAAAAAAGAAAAAGAAAAAGAAAAAAAACAGAATGTGTGATCTTATAAAATCTTAAAGAAAAGTTACAAAACAAATAGATGATTTCCTTAATAGTACCTTAACAGAAATCTTAAATCTAAACTATGATTTTGTTTTGCTTTTTTTGCTGGGGATGGGTTTCAATGAGCGACTCTTGGGCTTCCATTTATTTCAGTCAAGGGTTTGATTCTATAAATTTAAAATTTAACAAACCTTTAATTGAAAAGAAAATTATAATCATAAGTAATCTATCAGTGTTCTAATTAGGATCCTTGGAGTGAAATTTATGTGCGTTACTAATTTGATGATCGGTTATGTATAAAGGTATTAAAACACTTGCGGACGGCATGTAATATTCCTCTATATATAAAAAGTTCCTGTTCAAAAAAAATATAAAAGTATTTTAATAATAAAAATTAATTTGTTCTTAAATTGATATTTTTGGATATTACAGGGAGACAGATGCAGAACATATTAGTTTTTTTTGTTGTTAAAAATGATCTGATTCAATCCAATTGATTCAAATATGAGGGACCAAATTGAAAATTATATATTTTTATTATTATTATTTTTACTTGTAAGCCCACCCGATTTTGTGTTTGAACTTTGAAGTGTATAAGGGAAGCACAAAGGTCAGGGAGATGATCCGGATTCAAAAGAAACAAGTTTTGATTTCTACTAGAAAGACTTTTGAGAAAACGTAACAGGTTGAAACAGGGCAAAATCAGCAGGAATCAGACGAATCATTACAAGGAACAGTAAGGGAGTTGTTGTCTTCCTCTTTCTCTTCTTCTTAATCCTGTTTGTTTGTTTGTTCTTGATTTGTTCTCGCTTGTACACTAGCTTGGTAGGGGACACGCAGTTCCTGGAGGCGAAATCAGAGCAGATGATGACGACAGGAACGGATGGAGAAGCAGCAGCTACCCAGTTTCCTCTCTTATTGGGTGAGGTTACCTCAGAAGATCCTGTTTTCACAAAGAGATTTTCTGCAGAGGCAAAGCAACAGCTCTGGCTAGCTGGTCCTCTCATTGGAGTGAGTATATTGCAGTACCTAATACAAGTAATTTCTGTCATGTTCGTTGGTCACCTTGGTGAGCTTCCTCTGTCTGGTGCTTCCATGGCAATCTCGTTTGCTTCAGTAACTGGATTTAGCTTGTTGGTAAGTGGGTTTCTTCCCCTCCCTCTCCCTCTCTCCAAAACTCTTCCTTTTTGTTGTATCCCTTTGGAAAATGAGTTTTTGATCCTTGAGTTGACTTTAGCCGTCTGAATGAGTAAGCATGATGATCTTTCTGTGATGTTCTTTCCCATACAAACTAGATACCTCTCTTTGTTCTCCAAGAAACAGTAGGGAGTTCTTGAAAACTCAAGGGATCCTTGAGTTTTTAACATTCAAAAAGGTGAATTTCAAGTTATAGCTTTTGAAATTTTGTTACTTTATAAATTAGACAAGTACTTAAATTTAATAGAGAGCATAGCCGTCCTTTCCTTAAAGTATTGCCCCAAGCCCCCAAGCCCCCAATCTTACTCTATCTTTCTCTGACTTATGTACTGTCTAAATTAGTCATTAGATGAAGCTTTCTATAAAGCACACAACATTTCTTCAGTCATTCTCTTTGATGTTTGATAGTTAGGAATGGGAAGTGCATTGGAGACATTGTGTGGCCAGGCATACGGAGCAAAACAGCATCATATGCTGGGGATTCATATGCAGAGGGCAATTTTAGTCCTTTCAATAGTTGGTATTCCCCTTGGTTTCATCTGGTTCTATACAAGCCAAATTCTCATAGCCTTTGGGCAAGATGTCGAAATATCAATGGAAGCAGGGAAGTTTACTGCTTGGTTGATCCCAAGTCTTTTTGCTCATGGAATCATTCAATGCATGATTAGATTCCTACAAGCCCAAAACATTGTCTTTCCCATGATGATAACTTCCGGATTTACAGCTTTACTCCACATCCTCTTATGTTGGCTTTTAGTATACAAATCAAGCTTTGGCATAGAAGGTGCAGCTTTGGCAATCTCCATCTCGTATTGGATCAATGTGTTGCTTTTGGCATGTTACATCAAATTATCTCCAACTTGTGGGATGACTTGGACTGGGTTATCAAAGAAGGCATTGCTTGATATTTTCAATTTTCTGAAACTTGCTATTCCTTCAACTATAATGATCTGGTAAGTTCTTTTTCTTTTTCCCCCCCTCCTGGTACTATGCATCTTATTTATAGAATTTGGAATTTGACTATGATTTTATTAAAAATTTCAGCTTTAGATATATATTATTTAAATCTTATAAATGAGTTATATGCAGCTTGGAATATTGGTCATTTGAGATGGTGGTTCTCCTGGCTGGTCGCCTTCCAAATCCAAAGCTGGAGACATCTGTGTTGTCTATAAGGTCATAGTCTAATTAATCTGTTTTCATCAGTTGTGTACTCTATTTGGAACAATTACTAACTCTAAATAAATCATTTATCAAACATTTGTTTTTAATCTTACCATTTTATTTTGAATATGTGTTGTATTTGCAGCCTTAACACTTGTTGGATGGTCTACACAATCTCAGTTGGTGTGGGTGGTGCTGTAAGGCAAGTTACACTAAACAGATGCGCTATATTTATATATATATATTTTTTGCATTTACCTGAAAGGCTTATAAATTGTCATTTGTTAGTACACGAGTCTCAAATGAACTAGGCGCTGGACAAGCACAAAGAGCACGCTTGGCAGTATATGTTGTGACTGTCATTGCTTTGACAGAGGGTGTGACAGTAGCAACCATTACTTTCTTGGTTCGTGGCATTTGGGGTAGATTGTACAGCAATGAAGAAGAAGTGATCAAATATGTGTCAGCCATGATGATATTACTTGTAGTCTCTAACTTCTTGGATGGACTGCAGTGTGTGCTTTCAGGTTTGAATTACTGACAATTCATCTGCTTTTGTAATCATGTTACCATCAATGAGTTCAAGCCAACATCTTTCTTGCTAAACAGTGGATATATCTTATTTTTTCTGGTTGGGTTTCACTTTAGGTGCTGCAAGAGGGTGTGGCTGGCAAAATACTTGCTCAGTCATCAATGTTATTGCTTATTATGTTGTGGGCATTCCTTTAGCTATCCTGTTCGCTTTTGTGTTGCATTTTGGAGGGAAGGTATGTCCATCACTAGAAGTTGCTCATTTCCTTTTTAATGTCATTGAAACTGGCTAGATTTCCATGATTATAGAACCATATTTCCGTTGACTTTTGTAGTAAGAAAGTAACCAGTACCTAATTAAGTTTTTTCTTCACCTTTGTGTAGGGGTGTAAAACCCATCTGAACTGGTTGGACCAAGTGAAACTGAGCAAATAACCAGGCCAAACCAAAACAAAACCTGGTTGGAAATCCTGGACAAAATGAAAACCCACAAGACCAACCATTCAGCCTTACACCAATAGAAGGCCAGGAAAACCAATAAACTTGTCTCATTATTATGTATATCGGAAACAGAATGAAACAGTAGCAACCTGATAATGGCTAATAGCGCTTGATAATTCAATCTTATAAATACCTGAAACAGAACCATTCCAAAACTGAATCCTTCCCTCAAGCATTTCGGCTTCATTGCATGTCAAAAACTAATAACCAACCAAAGCCAGACTAATGAATCTTTTTTGTTTTTTGGCTTAACTACCATTTTTGTCTTAATCAGGGCCTTTGGCTGGGGATTATATGTGCTCTCTTGACACAGTTGTTATGTCTTGTTTTCCTAATTATGCGGACTAATTGGGAGGAAGAGGTAAGTGATCTCCATTGGCTGTTGATTGAAATTTGGTCATTTGAACTTGCATTCCAAGTAGTCTACCTCAAGGCTTCTGATGGGCTTGCTTGGTCCATTAGTAACCCCCACAACAAGCTTGAGGTTGAGTGGGTCACTAGTGAAACCTTTCTTGCAGTCCATACTAAAGGTTTGTTTTCTCCTGCTAGAAGATATATCTGATCCCTTTCCATTCTTGTTCCCTCAATAGGCAAGGAAAGCGAAGGAAAGAGTTGATATTAATGGTGTCCCCATTGACTTGGCATCATAGAGCTGGGCTTTGAAGGTGTTCAAAGGTGGGCCTGAGCTTGATATGTTGGTGCTTTAGGTCTAACCATCAATTAAATGGTGCTTTAGGTCAGGAGGGTATAAATTCTTTTTCTTTGATGAGAGAAAGAAAGATAATTCATATTCATTGATAAGTTAATCGCATGTACAGTGGGGATAAATTAGTTGATCATTTGAAATAGAAACCACATTGATCTGAAATATATTGCATTGAGAAATACAATTTATCAAAATTATTTTAAGAAGTCATATTTTGTTCACAATTTTTTATTATTAATGGGAGATGGATACTTTACCCTTTTATGTTGGCACCATACATACTTTAAGGAGGAGAGGAGTTTTGGTAAATGTAAATTTATATGCAGGATCTTGACTCTATTAAATGATAAGACAATAGAGAGCGAGTGAGGATGGCTACACATTGTTGTCTCCATTTCTTTCAACGACAATAAAATGTCTTCTCCTTGGGGTTCATAATCTTGTGTAGCTAATAGATTGGGAATTCAGTTTCTTTTACTGAATGTGTGTGCTTTTAATTGATATCTTTAAAAGAGATTCAAAATCTGATCCTTCAGAGAAGGGAGAGGGGAATGGCTATCCAAAAAAAGTTCTTGCTACTTAGAAGTGAGTAATTGTATGATCAAATCTTCTTTTTTTTGTTGCCCCAACCCCCCAAAAAAAAAAAAAAAAAGAAAGGAAAAAAAAAGTCTTCTTATTTATTTTTTTCCCCCTTTGTCGAGCAGATAGGAATGGGAAATGCATTAGATACTTTATGTGGTCAGTCTTATGGAGCAAAGCAATATCATATGCTTGGGATACATATACAGAGGACCATGTTTGTGCTAATGCTTGTTGGCATCCCCCTTGCTTTTATCTAGGCAAACACAGGGTCTATTCTTATGGCTGTTGGACAAGTTCCAGGCATTGCAGCAGAAGCTGGAGTTTATGCTCGTTCCATGATCCCATGTCTTTTCACATATGGTCTTCTCCAATGTCATGTCAGATTCTTACCAACACAAAACATTGTCTTTCCAATGATGCCAAGC
The DNA here is from genome assembly GCF_041222555.1 of Hakea prostrata. NCBI lineage: Eukaryota > Viridiplantae > Streptophyta > Magnoliopsida > Proteales > Proteaceae > Hakea > Hakea prostrata. The sequence continues at coordinate 25,510,361 of NC_142610.1, forward strand.
TCTGGAGTTGCTGTTCTGCTACCTTTCCTTTTCTGTTGGATTTTAGTGTTTAAATCTGGCTCAGGTAGCATAGGAGCTGCATGGGCAAATTCCATCTCTTATTGGATCAATGTCCTGGTTATCGGCTTTCTATGTCAAGTTCTCTCCTTCATGCAAGAATACTTGGACTGGTTTCTCAAAGGAAGCATTGCATGGTGTCTTCAACTTTTTGAGGCTTGCAGTCCCCTCAGCTGTTATGGTTTGGTAACTCAAAATCATTATCTTATTTCACAAGTCTATCTACAGATTGGTACCAGATTTAACTTAACCTAATTGTACCATTATTTGCAACAGCTTGGAGATGTGGTCATTTGAGCTGATGGTTCTCCTATCTGGTCTTCTACCAAATCCACATTTGGAAACATTGGTTCTGTCAATCAGGTGGGAACCACAATGCAAAAACCTCCTCCTACAAAATTTTCTTATTATCTGTTTAAAAGTTAAACGCTGCAAAAGCTATCCAAAACATGGTTGATGTTGCTGTGATTGTGTGCTTGATTCCTTTGATAGTGTGTCTATGACTGTTTATTCAATCTGCTTGTGCTCTCCATATAAGCAACTGCAGCCATCATCAGTTTCTTGATGCTGTAGTTAGTTGTTTGTTTCTAATGGGCATTCATTATTTCATTGTTCCAGCCTCAACACAACCGGTTAGGTTTGGATGATTCCATTTTGGACTAAGTGGATCTGTAAGGTGAGTTGAACAAAATAGATCCTCCTTTATTCATCAAATATTCTTTTTATAAATTTTATGTTATCCTTCTCAGTACACAGGTTTCCAGCGAATGTGGTGCCGGCCATATCCTCAGGCCACAAAATTAGCATTAGTGGTTGTGTTAGGCATGACCATTACTTAGGGCATTCTTGTAGGCATGGCATTGATATTATTGCTTAGAGTTTGGGGTTATGCTTCTGGTAATGAGAAGGAAGTAATAAACTATGTGGCTAACATGATGCCGATGCTTGCTCTGTCCAACTTCTTCGATGGAATCCAGTTTGTACTTTCAGTTCTGTTAAATTTCTATTACATTCCTGTTGTCAACATAAACAGATTCACAAACATTCACTAAATTATATGTTCATTAAGTGATCTGTGAGTCTTTCTTCATTAACACTGAGGCACAGCAAGGGGATGTGGTTGGCAGAAGATTGGTGCTTTCATCCATTTAGGAGCTTATTACCTTGTTGGCATTCCTTCTGCAATTGTAAACAATACTGACTAAGAAATGAATAAAGGAATTACGAATCTTATTATACGTATACCCAAAAAAAAATTACGTAGAGGACAAAAAAAATGAGAGTTGCATTATTATTTTACATCCTCAAGAAGAGGAAATTGTATTTCACAAAAATAAAGAAATTTCTATTTTTACTCTGTGTTTTTGGCCTCTATGTTTGCTTACATGTCTGTGTCTCCTTATCCTTCTATGAAATTATATAAACCCTTGGTGTAATAAGAGAAACAACTTCAGAGGGCTTGGTCTCCGTCTCTAGTGCATACCTGATACACCATGGAAGCATAGACCGTGCCTGCTCATATAAAAACACTTTCAGAATCAAATTGACAAATTTGCTGAAGATGAAAGTGGTTTTATCTAATCATATGTAAGAGAACCCTAGATGCCCAGAATATTCTGATTCGCTTACTATTTTCTTCTTGTAAATAAAGCTCATCTCCTGCTCAAATAAAAAGAGACTGATCTGAATCAAGTCAAAACTGATCAGATGAATTTAAATGGGTCAATGCCTTCCAAATCATGGTTTTAAGGTATTGGATCGAGTGCTTGCCATTGCTTCAAAAGTCCGGACCGTTGCTCTACTAATAATTCCTTATATTGTAGCCAGCAAGCACCTTCTAGCTTGGATCTGGGTAACTTAGAGCAACTTTGTGCGAGGTCCCAACACAGGGTTTTAAATCTGAGTTAAGATCTTTTATATATACGTTATGGTTCTTTGGTCTCTTTCACCACGTATTTAAGATTGAATCTATCTTTAATTACTTTTAAACAAAATGAATTAAAAGTGAAACTTTCATGTGGTTGTAAAATAGAGAAGAGCTTATCATCTGGATCTAGGATCTCAACAAAAAATCAGGAAATAAAACAACCCAAGGTGGCTGCTTCTTCATTTTCTGCCTTCCTTCGTAGAAGAAGTGTAAATTTACCCCACTTAGTCAGAATATGAAAAAGGAATATGACTCATGATTAGCCTCGTAACCAGACAAATGGGTAATGGAGAAAAACGGTTTCTGTCTTCTTCTTGTGAAATATTCTACCAAAATACAAAACGACATCATGCATGGCTGGATTTTTTATTTCAACGCTTCATGATTAAATTAAAGCAGTTTGTCACTTTGTCGTGGAGTTCATAGTTAATAATAAAAGCAAAGAAAACAAGGGTAATTACAATCTTACAAATTTTCTATTTTCTTTGTTCTTTCTTGGTAAGAACAATCGCTTACGTCTCTTCAGTTCAGATTCATTGGTTCATTTGTGTTGAGATTGATTGGTACACAATAGTCTACCCCTTAGTCTCCCTGTCTCTCTCTCCCGACCACAAGAGTTGAGAGGGGAGAGGCACTGAAGCTGGAAGAAGAACAAAATGGAGAGAGAAGAGCAAAGATCGAGTCTCAGTTCACCTCTTATTGAGTTTTCTGAAGAGAATGGTTTGAGAAGTGTGGGAAAGATTCCATTCAGCAGATCAAACATCATTGCAGAAGTAAAGAAGCAACTGTGGTTAGCCGGACCTTTAATATCTGTTAGTCTCTTGCAGTATTGTTTACAGGTTATCTCTGTCATGTTTGTGGGTCATCTTGGAGAATTAGCTCTTTCTGGTGCTTCCATGGCCACTTCCTTCGCAACCGTGACTGGGTTTAGCTTAATGGTATGTGGGTTTCCTCTCAGTTTTCTCTATAATTGATTTCTACGTGTTTCACTTACTTACCCTCTTGTCTTAAAAAATGAAAAACATTCTCAGATTGTCCAAACTCTTGAGTTCCTTTGCTCTGTCTCATCAAACAGAACCAGGAAATAAGCTTCTTTACGTTCAGTTGTTGTAAATGAAATCGACTGTAAATGAGTATTCACTATGTTCTTAGTCTTTATCTCTTTGCATTCTATAGGTGAAAAGATTGATTTTTGAAAGTCCATTCAGAGAGTATTTGGTGGCAAATATTGTATCTTTAAGCAGGGCCTTGGAAATCTCTGCTCTTTACTGAAAATTAGAAAAACACTCCAGATTATTTTCAATTTAATTTTCTGATACTACATGCATATACACAATAATTACTCACTTGCCCATTCCTACATGTTCTCCTAGAAACGCACACACACACACACAGAAAAAAAAAAGCCCTTAATTTTAGTTCTCCTTGGTTCATAATTTTATTGGTTGAAAAAAATGGGAATTCAGTGTCTGTAGTTGAATGTGTGTGTGTTAAAAGAGATTCAAAATCTGATCCTTCAGAAAAGGGAGAGGGGAATAGCTATAAGTTCTTGCTACTTAGTAGTGAGTAATTATATGATTGAGTCCTTTTATTTTGATTTTTTTTCCTTTGTCGAACAGATGGGAATGGGAAGTGCATTAGATACATTCTGTGGTCAGTCTTATGGAGCAAAGCAATATCATATGCTTGGGATACATATGCAGAGGGCCATGTTTGTGCTGATGCTTGTGGGCATTCCCCTAGCTTTTATCTGGGCAAACACAGGATCTATTCTTTTGGCTGTCGGACAAGATCCAGACATAGCAGCGGAAGCTGGAGTTTATGCTCGTTTCATGATCCCAAGTCTTTTTGCATATGGCCTTCTCCAATGCCATGTCAGATTCTTACAAACACAAAACATTGTCTTTCCAATGATGCTAAGCTCAGGAGTTACAGTTCTGCTACATTTCTTTTTCTGTTGGATTTTAGTGTTTAAATCTGGCCTGGGTAACATAGGAGCTGCATTGGCAAATTCCATCTCTTATTGGATCAACGTCCTATTGTTGGCTCTCTATGTCAAGTTCTCTCCTTCCTGCAAGAATACCTGGACTGGTTTCTCAAAGGAAGCATTGCATGGTGTCCTCAACTTTTTGAGACTTGCAGTCCCCTCGGCTGTTATGGTTTGGTAACTCAAAATCATAATCTTATTTCACAAGTCTTGAGTAGTATATGTATAGATCAATACCAGATTTAACTTAACCTAATTGTACCATTGTTTGCAACAGCTTGGAGATGTGGTCATTTGAGCTGATGGTTCTCCTATCTGGTCTTTTACCAAATCCAAAGTTAGAAACATCAGTTCTGTCAATCAGGTGAGAACCACAACCCACAAACCTCTTCCTAGGAAATTTTCTTGTATCTGTTTAAAAGTTAACCCGCAAAAGCTATCCAAAACATGGTTGATATTTGTGTGATTGTGTGCTTAATTCCTCTGATAGTGTTTCGACAACTGTTTATTCAATCTACTTGTGTTCTTCATATAAACACTGCAGCCGTCTTCAGTTCTTGATGCTGTGTTTAGTTGTTTGTTTCTAATTGGCATTCATTATTTCATTGATCCAGCCTCAACACAGCCGGATTGGTTTGGATGATTCCTTTTGGATTAAGTGGATCTGTAAGGTGAGTTGAACAAAACAGATCCCTTCTTTATTCTTCGAATTAATTTTTTGACATCTCATATTCTCTTTCTTAGTACACGAGTTTCCAACGAATTAGGTGCTGGGCATCCTCAGGCTGCAAATTTAGCAGTAGCGGTTGTGCTAGGCATGGCCATTACTGAGGGCATTCTTGTAGGCATGGCATTGATATTATTGCGCAGAGTTTGGGGTTATGCTTATAGTAATGAAAAGGAAGTAGCAAACTATGTGGCTAACATGATGCCGGTGCTTGCTCTGTCCAACTTCTTGGATGGAATCCAATGTGTGCTTTCAGGTCTGTTAATGTCTATTACATTCCTGTTGTCAACATAAATAGATTCACAAATATTTACTGGATTATACATCATTAAGTAATCTGTGAGTCTTTCTTCATTAACACTTAGGCACGGCAAGGGGATGTGGTTGGCAGAAGATTGGTGCTTTCATCAATTTAGGAGCTTATTACCTTGTTGGCATTCCTTCTGCAATTGTATTAGCTTTTGTATTCCATATTGGAGGAATGGTGAGAATTTATATACTTTGTTTTCCCTTTTAACTAGCTCAAGTCCTTGTGTTAAACCTTATTGATAAAATGGACTGGCTGCTCATTGTCACATATATTGTCGTCAATTGAAAATATGGCTAACAGGGACTCTGGTTTGGGATCATATGTGCTCTGTGTGTGCAAGTGTTAGCTCTTTTAGTGGTCACCTTGCAATCTAACTGGGAAGGAGAAGTAAGGAATTCTTTCTTCTTCAATTCATTAACAGATAATATTCAATACTTATTTATTTGAACTTACCTTTTGCTTAATTTCAGGCAAAGAAGGCTACTGACAGAGTCTCTAACTCCATGATCCGCAATGAAATGGTCTCATGAAGCCAAATTATGATGCTGGATGTTTAAGAAAGTATACAAATGTTAATTTTAAGGTAGTGTAACAACTTATTTTGATGTCACATGGAATAGGGGAAGAATGTGTGGTACAGGTAGATTTTTTCTCTTTTGAAGTTTTAACAGATTTGTGTAGATAGTGTAAGATGAATAATCTTTTCAAGTGATTCTGTCTATACAAAGAACTTTCAAAACTTGTGGAATTCAGTTGAAGTTAGGAACTCAGAGGAAAAAACCCACATCTTGCATCTCTGTGTAAATATGGAGAGGCATCATGCGGGGGTCTCATTTTCTTTCCCATGATGATTTTTCTTAATACAAATACAATGGCAAGTTATATTGGCTCGAACCCACAATGTTCTGAAGCCCTATGCTATTGCATTCTAGTGGATTTCTTCCTTGCTTGTTCTGCAATTACAAAATAGTTTTCAAAACATACAATGGAATATCAAATGACCCTTCAACCGACCAACCTTATGTCAAGATCAAGAAAAAGGACGACAAAACAAAGCCCTCTGCCCATCTTGCAGGCCTATGTGATCACAGCTTTAAATGATTTAAAACTAAAAGATTTCTGGGTATGTGGAGAAGGATATCGATAAAAACCTGTATCTTGAGCTACTAAGAAGAAGGGGACAGAATTGAGAAGAAACAGGGGATTGGGGAAGAAGGAACACAGAGAATAAAGAGAGAGATGAGTTTGGGGATAAAAAATTTCATTGCTCACCCGTTGCCACTCATTCTTCTTCACTTTAGGAACAGCAGCTTCCATATACCTCCAAGGCCAACTCCATCCGGCGAACTTCCAAGAAGAAATCCATGAAGAATAACATTGTCAAAGAGTCTAGTACTGAACCTTTATCAGTGGCACCTTGGCAGACCAATTCAGTTTCTTTGACCATATCTCTTTTAAGATAGGCACTGACCCTAACATTTGCTAACCTCATATCATTGATTGATCAGCTAGTCTCCCATTCCTCAAAAGTGTTTTGTAGGGCCATCAAAATCGTCCAGTCTATAAAGGAACTGAAGCGTAATGAGATACGTTGCGTTACCGAGAACCCATATCCCCTTAGTTGCTGCACCCATTTCAAACAGGGTTTCTTTGTTAACAATAACAAGAGGAAGAAGAGCCTTAAGGGAGTGAAAAAACTGAGAAACCCAAAGATGAGATGAGAGGAGAAGGTTGAAGGAGAAGATGAGGCAGATTGGGTTTCTACAAAAACACACGTCGAGAAAATCAAAGAGGAAATCGATGAAAAATAAATGCTTTGAGAAATGACCCAACAAAAATCAAGGTTTACATGATATCTGCGGCAGCGACAAACAAAAATCTGATAGCTTTTAGGAAGATGAGCCACAAACCGTCCCATCTCAATTAATGTTGTTTCTTTCTACTGAAAAAGTTGAATATTTATCAGAGTTTCTGGGCAAGCCAGAGTTGCAGGATCGAGTACAGAACCACCTCTGACTCTCCTGTCCATCTGCTTCACCGAGATTCATTTGGGGATCCACGTGCCTTGAGTTCAGAGTGAATGGCTCGTGATAATCTCATCCTTCCTCCCTCCTACTACAAGAGTTGAGACAGCCCAGAAGCACAGAAGCTGGGAGAGAAGAAAAAAAAAATGGATAGAGAAGAACAAAGACCTGGTGAAACTGAAGAAAATGTTTCTGAATTGAGTAGTATGGAAAAAGGTCCATGCAGCATATCAAACATCATTGCAGAAGTGAAGAGGCAGTTGTGGTTAGCAGTGCCACTAGTACTGGCGAATTTCTTACAGTTCTGTTTGCAGACGATATCAGTCATGTTTGTTGGTCATCTTGGAGAGTTAGCTCTCTCTGGTGCTTCCATGGCTACTTCCTTCGCAGCAGTCACTGGGTTTGACTTACTGGTACGTGGGTTCCTCCAAGTTTTCCTTGTATCACATTTCTATAAATTTCTTCTGTGTTCATATATATAATAAACCCTTATATTTCCACACACACGAAAAAAGGCTTGTGTTCATTCTCATTGAAGTTGGATGGTTATTGTGAAAGAGAATTACTGATGAAGTGAAATCTAGTGTGGACATCTCTGCTATTTACTGCAACCCGACGCTTCAGTTGTTTCTTTTCACATCAATTTGCAGAAACTATACAGAAATGCACCGTAAGAACATCTTAGTTGTTGTTCTGCATGTGTTGATAATCATGTGACTAATTAAAATAAAACTGAATTCGTTTCTTTGGATGAATTTGTGTATGTTTCTTAATTGGAACCATTTCAGAGACTGAAAATTGATACTTCAGTAAAGGGAGAGGGAATTTGCTGTCCAAGTCAGTTGCTGCTCTCTAAGAAGTGATTATTTGAATGATCAGATCTGCTTTTCTCTTTTGTGTTGAATAGATAGGAATGGCAAGTGCATTAGATACATTTTGTGGTCAGTCCTATGGAGCGGAACAGTATCATATGCTTGGTATACATACACAGAGAGCCATGTTCGTGCTATTATTTACTAGTACTCTAGTTGCTTTTATCTGGGCAAACACAGGACATGTTCTTTTGGCTTTTGGACAAGATCCAGACATAGCAGCAGAAGCTGGAGTTTATGCTCGTTTCATGATCCCGAGTCTTTTTGCGTATGGTCTTCTCCAATGTCAAGTCAGATTCTTACAAACACAAAACATTGTTTTCCCACTGATGATAAGCTCAGGAATTACAGCACTACTACACATATTTTTCTGTTGGATTTTGGTGTTTAAATTTGGCCTAGGTAACATTGGAGCTGCAATAGCAAATTCCATCTCTTATTGGATCAATGTCGCATTGCTGTCACTGTATGTCAAGTTCTCTCCTTCCTGCAAGAACACTTGGACTGGTTTCTCAAAGGAAGCATTGCACGGTGTCCTCAAATTCTTATGGCTTGCAATCCCTTCTGCTGTTATGGTTTGGTAATGCAAGATCTTTTTTCACCCAATGCAAACCTGTGAATATGTATTAACAATTGACGATCGATCCTTAACCTCATTGTATCATCATTTGAGACAGCTTAGAAATGTGGACATTCGAGTTAATGGTTCTCTTATCTGGCCTTCTTCCAAATCCAAAGCTAGAAACATCAGTACTGTCAATCAGGTGAGAACCGCATTCATGGCAAACATTGCTTTGAAATTTCTGTTTATCTGTTTTAAAAACAACCCCTACACTAGCTTCTTGATTGTCCAAAATATGTATGAAGGTTCATGTCTTTTCTCAATATAAGCAAATGCAGCCACCACCAGTGCTTATTTGATGCTAATATTTAGATCTTTGTTTCTTATCATATTCCCAGCCTCAATACATCTGCCTTGGTTTGGATGATCCCTTCTGGGCTTGCTGGATCTGTAAGGTGAGTTGAGCTAACTGAGTCTGTCTTCAATAATGATCCCTTGTTCCTTGAATATGGTTTTACAAAATTTTCCTTCTCTTTCTCAGTACACGAGTTTCCAATGAATTGGGCGCTGGGCATCCTCAAGCTGCACGTTTAGCAGTACTGGCTGTGTTATCCATGGCCACTACAGAGGGCATTCTTGTGGGCATGACCATGATCTTATTGCGTAAACTTTGGGGTTTCGCTTATAGCAATGAGAAGGAAGTAGCAAAATACGTGGCAAGCATGATGCCAATTCTTGCGCTGTCCAACTTATTGGATGGAATTCAATGTGTGCTTTCAGGTCTGTCAATGTTGTTAACATGAATAGCTTCACAAACACAAAATTTTGAATTATGTAGTTGTGACTATTTCGTCAATTCCACTTAGGCACAGCAAGGGGATGTGGTTGGCAAAAGATTGGTGCTTTCATCAATTTAGGAGCTTATTACCTGGTTGGTGTTCCTTCTGCTATTGTATTGGCTTTTGTCCTCCATATTGGAGGAAAGGTAAGTATTTATATTCTTTTCCAGTTAACTAGTTCAAGTCTTTGTTTCAGAACTGTTGTGGTAAATTGGACTGGTTCTCATATGCTATTGTTCACTGGAAGTGTGGCTAACAGGGACTCTGGTTTGGTATTATATGTGCACTCTGTGTGCAAGTGTTGGCACTTCTAATTGTTACCTTTCAGTCTAATTGGGAAGAGGAAGTAAGGAATTCTTTCATTCTTCTATTCTCTCCCAGTTTATCTTACAATCTTGTTTACCTAACTGCCTTCTCTGTCTGCTTATTTTCAGGCAAAAAAGGCAATTGACAGAGTCTCTGACTCAATGATCCCCAACGATGTGGATTCATGAAGATAAAATTCTTGAAGCTTCATATCTAAATAAATAAAGAAAACACTCATACTAACAGATTGGAACTTCTTGCAAATTTTCTTTAAATCTGTTCTATCAGCAACACACAAGGATGAGAAGAATTGAAAAAGATCAAAGCGACTTTTTTACAAGAAAGAAGATCATTGTTTTTGTTGTTTTTCTTGTTATTTTCTCATCAATTTTTTATTTACTTAGAAATGATATCATTGTACTAGATGTATAAAACTTATGAATCCTACATATTATATCATTGATGTATATTAAGGGAGAAAAAATTGAAAGGTCAGAGATGCGTCATCATCGAATACTCAAAAAAAAAAAAATGTCATTATAGCATATTTCATTAGGTAATTATTGAAGTCTTCTATTGTACCCTAAACTTCAGGGGAGACGCCTCGGCGAGAGTCAAACCCACAACTTCTTCATTAAGAGGCATGGGTCTTACTGCTAGAGCAATTCTATAGTGACAAGTTCCATAAACATTCGGTTACTGAGTTATAAAATCTAGATTTAAAATTTTTTTAAAAATTGTTTGATTAAAAAAATTATTGAAAGTAAAATCAAGTGGTTCAATTAAATCTAGTTTTAAACCCGAAAAGGATTCAGGGTTAAAGTTCGACTTCACTAATGTGCAATTAATGCGCAGCATGTGTTGCGAATAGTCGAAATTGACCTTGCTTTCTCAAAAGTATGAAAATATATTGTTCAGAAATATTTTAAAATTGTAAAAATAAAATTTTCGAAAATGTAAAAATAGACGGTCATGATCGTGCTGTAGTAAACCCAAACAATTTCCTCCTCTAAGGTTGATTGGCTGAGATGTCTCAAAACCCACACTCAAGTGACTCAATGTTATTACCAAAAAAAATATATAAAAAAAAACTCAACGTTGAATCCACCTTTTTAAACCTAGGGTATAAAAGCGGTGGATTTTAGAAAATTGAGGTCTGGGCGTTCTCCTCGCTGGAAACGAAAGGGACTCTTGCTCTTCCTCTTCAAAGACTTCTGCTCTCTTCTCTGACGTGAAGCTTCTCCTGCAACTAGAAGGTTTTTGAATCTCTCTCTCTTTCAATCACTCTCTCATCTAACCGAGGATTTCTCTGAAAGTTGTTCTCTCTGTACCTATTTCGTTGTTGAGGCATGATTATCCCTGTATCCACTTCGTTGTTGAGGCATCTGTATCTAGCAAGTAGTATGAGTGAAGAAAACCTAGTTTCTCGCATCTCTCTGACTCTGTTTTTGAAAATTTCCCCCCCTTTTCGTGTGGTTTCTTTTTTTTCTTCTTTCGATTCTGTGCTGTGGAAATCTGAATGTGCTCGGTTTAGTTTATATTTTCCTTGTTCATTCGGTTAGAAGGATCGATGTTAAATGGAGAAAGGTTTAAGCTAACGTCTCTTGGTCAGAATCTGCTGCAACGGAGGACCTTCCGGAAAGTTGTTTCACTTAACACTGGTCATTACGGGACAGTATGTTGTTGGATGGTGTGGGCAATATACATCTTGCACAGATGAAACCATTAATTGTTGCAGTTCTCATTGAAGGGGAGTGAAGAGTTCTGCTCAAGAGCTCCCCAACATGCTCCTCTTGAATTAGTGTTTTGTATAATGGATGCCTAGTGGTGATTGTTGCTGTGCCTTTACCCTTTAGGATGCAGATGTTATTCTTGGGAGCTTTTCACCCAAAAAAAAAAATTTGTTGGGGAAATGAAACCGAGGGATCCTACAATTGATCTGAATTAATTATACGGTGTATTTTATCGACTGGTAAACTCCTCTTCTCTTTTTTTAATTTTTTTAAAATTTTTTTTTATCAGAGATTGTGAAATCACTGTCATGAAATAATGCTGGAACATATGAATTTCGATTGGATTTGATTTGATTTAAAATAAGAAAAGTTGAGTTCGTATGTTTACTGAACTGCTTAGCTACATGATTAACTAAGTAGTTTTTTGGTTCCGGACTTGTTTGTAACCAAACAATTTTTCAAGTAGATTTAGATCTTAAACTTAGACTAGCCAAACATTTTTTCTATTCCAAACTTGATTTCATGTGAACCAAATTCTGTTGCACCCAGATTGTAAATCAAATCTAGATTCTATAAAATCTAAGTAACCAAATGTTTGCTAAGAGGTGTTTGTCATTACCAATTGAGTCAACATTTGATGGTATCTAACCTAAGGTTTTGGTCCGATGATGTTTGAATGTAAGTTTATCATAGTTGTCAAGGCGTCGCTTGGGTGTCCTGACGGTGTTAGAAAGGCTGAGGCGGGAAGCGCCTTAGGTGGAGTCCATAAGGCGGTCGCCTCGGGTTTTGAGGTGGCGCCTTGGACGCATTGGACCCTTGGACTACCGTCTTTGTGGATTTTAAAAAATCATCATTTTTTTTTATTTTAAATCAAAGGCAAATAATAAATTGAAAATTAGATTCTACTTGGGAATTATGTAATGATGAATGGTTACATAAATGTTATATGGGATACATGGTATCATTTGTAATATTAATTTATTAAAAGATAAAAAATAAAAAATAAAATCGAGAATTTCACTCCACTCAGTCTAGTGAAATCCCGAAATCCCTAATTCCCTAGTCCCGAACGTCTCTCTTCTTCCTCTCTACCTCTCCCTCTGCAACTCTTTTCCTGACGATCGACGACGACCACAAGTGACACCGGCGATAGTCAGAGACATCACCGGCCACAGCCAGCGATGCCGGCGACAGCAGTACAACAGCTTTTTACTTCTGCGACTGCTAGCGACGCCTGCTAGTCTCTTATTTCTGCTTTTTTTTCTTTTCTTTTTCGTCATACAAAAACCACCGTAGTTGCAGCGGCAGAAACGCCAGCAACCTCCAGCGGCTGCACTGTACTTCAGTACTTGTCGCTCACTTTCTTCTTCTTTCTTCTGCTTTTTTTTCCCCTAAAAAGTCTGGCAATTACAAATCCATTTTGTGGTTGCAGCGGCCAAGTTGCAGCGGCCAAGTTGCAGCAGCGGCGGAATCCGACGGATTTTTGAATTGTCTCAGGCAAAGGTTGGGATGCTTCTTTGTTCTTCTGCTTTTCTTTTTATTCTCTGTTAAGTGTTAACTACTTAACTGTTAACAGATTTTGTTAACGGATGATTTTGTTCACCATCTCAGGCGATGGTATGTCGCCGGCGTGCTTTTTTTTCTTTTTCTTTTTTCTTCTTCTGTGTTTTACTGTTTTAACAATGTTATAAGTTGCTACTGCTAGTTTGCTACTCGTTGTTTAATTTCTGTTTGGAGATTATTAACTGATTATTTAATTCTCTGTGACTTATAATGTTAATGATATATGATACTTAGAATTTATTTAGGACCTACTATGTGTGTGTAGTTTGTAGTATGACTTGGATGACTAATATTAGTTTTTTTATTATATAAAATATGATAGGTTTATAATGAATTAGTGTATGAGATGTAGGCTAAAAAGTAAAAATTTTACTTTAAATGCCTCGACCGCCTCAAAAGCGCCTCACTGGGCGCCTAGTCGACTCATCGCCTCAACTAGCTAAAACCGTGTCGCATCGTTTGCTGTGATAACTATGAAGTTTATATGCCTTCTAATTGTTATTTCATTTTTTTGATTTGAGGTTATGAAATTTTGTCTAAATACTTGCATGCAACCAATGTCATAGGAAACCCAAAAGCTGAGTAATCATATGAAAACGATTTGTTGTGTTTGTGCTTAGGATTCTCCTTGTTCTTCAGACAACTCTTTGCTTGCTTTCTATTCCCTGTTGGCTCTCTTTCAATTCGGTCAGAAGATTATTCTTGGTGAAGTTTCCTTTTTTTGGTAAGTAGTAATTTATTCTACAAGCAATAAAAGGCTCTCTGCCCCAAAATCACAGAAGTCCTGGAGCCAAGGAGTTGACATTGGACAAATTGTCAAATACTACAATGACAACACCCTCCTCACTAGAGCATTGGCTAAGGATTTAGTTGCTCTAGGCATACATTGAACCTTACAGGAAAGAAAGAGAGAGAAAAAAGTGTTGAATATCCTCCACAAATAGGCAATAGGCAGATAGGAACATCCTTCTTCCTTCCGGGGTTGAAGTTGACCACCTCAAGGCAATTGGACTCAATGATCACCTTAATTGTTGCCTTCTCCAATCCTATTGGTAGAATAAATCTGATTGTAAATGCCTTCCGTATATGTGATGAAAAACTTGGTCGATTTAATTAGCTATCTTGATTAGGTCTTGAATGGTCCCTGGCTACCCTTCAAGGACTTTCATTATGAGTCTGTTATATATGGGGGCACAGCCATACCCAATGGATGTTAAGAGAATTAATCGTGTGTAGCTCTTTACAAACTATTTAAATATAAGACAGAGCTTTGCCCTTGGCCCCTAGGGGATTCAAATTCTTGAAGAAAAAAAAATCATATTGAAACTGTATGGTAACACCAAAATCATACCGCTTGGAGCAACTCAGTGGCTCAGTTTGCAACACAGCCTCTGTGTACCAACCAACCACCCTGGGTAGCACAGGCAGGGCATTGTGTGACTGGACACAAAGGGTTTGGACTCCTTAGTTTGTACTAAGATTAACACATGGCACTACCTAGAGCGTGACGTTTACATGGAATTCACGTTATTAATCTTGCAGAAATCCTGTTTTGTCGTTTCTCTTGACCCTTGTTTTCTTCTGTGCTTGCTTTTCTTCTCTACAGTTGAACCCACTGCAAGGGCCACCAAGCTAGTGAAGTCGACATGATAAAGAGGCTATTCTATAAGCAGGAACATGACGATAAAGATGATCCTTCTGATTCATCTTCGTCTTCTTCAGACTCGGAAGCTGATTTCGAAGAAGAATATGAGGAGGAAACTGAAGAAGCAGAAGCAGTTGCAGATGCCAAAGAAGAACAAAAAATTGAGTTTCCAGAATCTGGTTAGTTCTCTTTTTTCTGGCTTCTATTATTAAAAATGTTTTTTTCTTTTCTTTTCCTCCCATTCTTTCTGGTTGAATGCACATATTAGTTGGTTTAGGGGTTTGGCAATAGCTCTGTGCTTCTTTGAAATTCATAGACAGTTATTTGATCAGTCTAGATGGTTTAGTGGGTTAAGGGTTCTGAAGCAGAGGACTTATACCATATGTTATTTGGTCAAGTTTAATAAACTTTGAAAATGTTTTGAGTTCTGGATATGCTACTTACTGGACGTCCCTCAGCACTTGTCTAGTAATGTTTGAGGTCATATGCTGATTGACGTGCATTTTTCACATTTTCAAATGGAGATTCTGTTGTTGTGAAAACAGGCTTTTCTTCCACATCTGCTCAATTTTTTGGTAAAGATAACAAAATATGTAATAATGCAGAATTATATATAAAACAAGTTTACAAAAGAATATACCATTGTTTAACATGGAAAATGCTTTGAGACTGAGAAACATGAAGCTTTAGGCCGAGAAAATCTCTACAATAATAAATAATGAGAATTCAAGTCTTTCTAGTAAACAGTAGGGACTTAAGGACTTTAGGGGTTGCTACTGGTTCTCTGGTTAGCAGGTTAACTCGGCTTACGGGTCAGACCCACAAGAGCAACCAGTAATTTATGTAAGTCAAAAAAGTCAACTTATTAAAGATGGCATTGTTTTAATGTTGGAAAACCCTTTAAGCTGAAGGTAAATTGTAAATTTCACCGGAAAAAAGGGTAAGCTCTAAACATACTACTTTAGGCCATATCAACAGTGAGAAGGGTGTTTCTTGTACCCAACACCTTCTATTTTCAAGATTAACAATGTGAGGTGTACTGAGATTCGTTATTTGTTGGTTTGCAATGCGTATGAAGTCCCTTCAGTTATGGTATTGACTATTAAGTATAATTAGATGTAATATTCCTTTGGAATTTTTTTGCAATTCCATTTCTTTCTATTATATAACTTCTGTGTAGGATCATAAATTGTTAAATCTATTTCAATGTTTAAAGACACTGGCAGTTGCTGAATTTCTTCCTCCAGGTTTCTTAACATTCTGATTAGAAAAATAAAAAAAAACGTAAACTTTATCTACTTCTGTTATTTTAATTGTTCAGTTCTAGTAAAATGTTATTGTTTGCTACTCTTACAGGTTCTGGATACGAGAGTGAAGAAAGTTCTGCAAATGAGGTCGATGTTGAGTCATCAGGTGGGTGTGGAATATATGATGTCCATGATTAAGGTTTCTTGATGAACTTTTGTGATGTATGATCCTTTGAGGCTTGTCAAAAATGTTCGTTTCTTCCTTGTTTAACATTAAGAAAAATGGAAATAATTGACTCTGATAAATAGAATTTTTTTATCACTGGTGATAGTGAGTTGGAAAAAGATCAAGATAGACATACTACATACAATTGAGAAACCTGTGGTGAATTTTGTCCTTTGGTCAAAATTAATAATGACTGGTCTTTGTGCGAGCACCAAAAAGAGTGAGATTGGCGTGTTCTTGATATCCTTCTCAAGTTCAAAATTTCCATCTGGAGGCATACCCTGCGTATATGTCCATGCACCCATCATGGTCCCTACACCCTTGGATATCTTTTATGCCCTTTTATAGGAAGTTTTCACACTTTTGCATGAACTATGGTGGTGATATTAATGGAGTGGAGGGACAAGCCTTACCTATGACTAATGTCATTCTTCTTAATAAAATGAATAATGTTTAGTATGACGACCGTTTTTTTCCCCCCTTGGTGGTTCAGGGTGGGGTGGGGGTTAGCGAGGTGCTTCATGTATCCTTGTAGACAATCATGTACCTTGTGAAAGATTGACAGGTTGTCCAGGAGTGTAGCACTCCATTTCTTTCTCCTAAACTGGTGGCTTGAGACACGGTGTTGCTGCACACTTCACCTGGTGATTTCCTTTAAGGTTGCACTACTCTCTTTCAGTTGATGCATGTAGTTTGGTTGATTGCCATCTGTTTTTTCGCTTCGTTTTTGTATTAAATGTAAGATTCCTCACCATGTTGCATCAAATGCAGCATGCAGACTTGTTTCAGTTGATATGCAACAATGTGGCATATAGTGTTTGTGAACTTGACATATGGGCAAATTATGTTGGGCTCGACTTGTCTACTAACTTTTTAAGCCTTACTTGACCTATCACGTGGCAGAACTGGGTGCATGTCTATAGGAACTCCCCTAGACTGCATGTCTAGAAACCCCAGAATCCACGTCTATTTTTGTTCTTATTGGGTTTATATGACAATTAGACCTAGTGCCTGATGTTGTCAACTTCTATTTATTGATCTCCATGGCTTTGGTCAACCAGCCTAGACTGGTAATGGTCCAACTTATATGATGATCAACGTATGAAATTATTTTCCTACCGACATGTAGTATGGAAAACGAATTATTTGTTTCTAATTTGATGTTTATTTTTTTCTTCCTTGTTGTACCCTTTGTTTGCTACATTGTTTTCAACATAACAAGCTGGCTTCTATTTGTGTATGTTTATTTTCAGTATCTGTCTTATTCATGGTTCTGTTGAAACTATAGTGAATATTTCGGTTTTGACAAGTCTCAAAACAAATTGAAGATCAATAGTTACATGTTGATGTTTCTGAAAGTTAAGAATCAATCAAAAGAATTTAGTTTTGGCTGTCGTTTAAATCCAACCTTCAACTTTGATCCTAACTGCTTGAGCTTATTAAAAAGATCATACTCAGTACCAAAGGCTTCTGCTTTTAATAGGGTCTACCCCTCTTTCCAGAAAGGCTATTTTGAAGACTTGAATTCATGACCAAGCATTAAGCAAGTATACAGCTGACCAATGCACCAAGCACGAACTCCAGTGACTTGAACTTAGTACTCTTCATTAACATTATTCTGTGCATTCTCTTTCTCTCTTTTTCAGTTCATGTGAATCCATTTTGTTCAGGATATCCATCAGTGCACAGTTGGAAATTTCACCTTTTTTAAATATGGCTAGGTTTGCTGGTGAATGATGGTGAAGAGGGATCTAGACCTGGCAGACAAAGCCTTCTTGATAGTTGCTCAAGTGCTGAAGGCAATGCTGCGACGGTGGACACCCTATCAAATGGCATGGAAGAAAAGGATTCTGCTGAAGCTGATTTCAACTATTATACTTTGAAATGTAAATCTGTCTTTAAGTGTAGGATCTGCCCCAGAATAGTATGTTTGACTGGAGACACCTTGAAGGCTCATTTCAAGTCCAAGGTATGGAGGGATTTCCTTTCTTTTCAAAACTGCATAGCTGTATGATGGGATATTGTTCTTACATTGACCAGCCATCTGGTCAAGCATTTCATGTGTTACATGATTGTGTCAAAATTTTAGTCAACAAGAAAGCAAAATTTTACACACTTCTTATGATGGATACCTGAAGCTGTTGAAATGGAAGCTTTTTTGAAAATATTTTGACTGCTAAAACAACCCAGGAACACCAATCCCTGCTTCAGTCTAAAATGCAATTCAAACAAGGGCAACAACCTCAACCCCCAGGCAAGCAACAACTTGCCAGGTTATAATGTAATACAACATCCTAGTTCCCCAAACTGCATCCATGATCCAGATTTTTCACCACTAAACATAATCTAGAAAAAACAAAAATCAATAACTTGTGGATACGGGTTACCTCAGCATTCAACATACAAGCTTCTTCTGGTATTATTGAAAATCAATAAAATAAGGTGTGTGCAGGGTTTTTTGGGGTGGGTGGATGGGGAAGAAACATCTAAAAACACTTCAAATCTTAGTTGTGGCTATGACTATCTCGTAACTTTTGAGCAACATTCAACATACTACCTATTGTGTAACTTTTCTCGTTTCATTTCTATGATGTTTCCTTTCTTTCCCTCATGTGTAATACAGACACTCTGGTTAGTCATTTGTATTACTTGGTTAATTGCCTCTTCTTTCTTTTCAGTTGAACCGTCCTTGATGATAGATTCTTCATTTCTTTACTTTTTATTTGATCTAGAGACATGCTCGGTCAGAGAAGTTACTGAAGGATGGGAGACTGAAGTTCATGCTCAACAGCGATGGAGAAATTGAAGAAGATCAAGAAACTCATGCAGAGAGACACGCAAGGACCGTAGCACTTGCAGAGGTTGTGTGACTGGCGAAGGGAATTATATACTAATTTAGTTCAATCCAAGTGTCTAACCAAGCTTGAGAAGTGCATGTTGTTTACATTATCTCAGTCATGTCTTTCTTTCAGGATTTAGCCAACCCAAAGAAGAAAAACAAAGGGCGACAGAGACAGAAACTCAGGCTAAGAAAGAAGGTAAGAGCATCCCTTTTTCAGTAATTAATCATCTTGTGGACATGAAAGGTAATGAGGTTCAACCGTTCATTAAAATGCAGAAAATGGACCATAGTTCCAATAATGTGGAGGGAAAGCAATCAAAGAAAAACCCAGCTAAGAAAAGGCGTATAAACAAGGATTGATGGTGAATAATGAAAGACTGCTAACCATATAACCCTTCAGCAGCTATTCTGTGCTTCTGTGTCAGAGTTTCATTGTGGCTTGCAGGAGAAAGATCACTGTCAATACAGTTTTGAATTCGGTATTTATCAATTTGTGCTTTTTGTCAACTTGGAAAACATATTTTCCCTGTTTGAAGAGTTGTACGTTGGCATCACTCAAGGTTGTCAATAGTGACCAAAGGGTTTTAATGTTAATTTTTTGATATTTGATCTAAATATCAAAAGTTACATAAATGCCTAGCATTTAAGTATGAGACATTTTACAAATGTAATGAAAAGTTCATTCATATAAAATGTAAGATGGTCATTAACTTTAAATATAACAATATAAAAAAAAGTCACAAATTGAACTTCAAAGTTTTAACAAACAAATTATCAAAACAACTAAATAACCTAATTTGAAAGACAAAAAAAACTTAGACACTTGCTGAATAAATAACTTAGGCACTTCTTGTTGATAATTAGGAAAAGTAACATAAAAAAGAACCTAATATCAAAATTGTAGGAAAAAAAAAAAAAACTATTTTAGAACCATAGAGATGTGATATTGGATATTGGGTTTAGTGTAACAAAAAAATGTGATATCTTGGGTCTAAGTATTGTTTCAGAATTTCAAAGAAAAAAATAGAAAAAAATTCTCTTTTCTATTTAAGGAAAGCACCAATAAAGCGGTGGCTGGGCGATTGAGCAATTGCTTTATTGGCTTAAAAAAAAAGTGACAGTCGCTTTGACTGGGCAGGGATCGCCCAGATGATCGCCTTGACACCTATAACATTTGTAATTTTTCTTTCAACTTTTGAAGGGGAGCAATCTAAAGGATCCTTGAGAAAAGATTCTTAGTGAGAACGTAAGCTGTTAGATGATTCCTCCTGATTCCATCAACCTTTTGTGAACAAAATTTTTGAATCTAATAGCATATCATGTGCATGAATCCTGATAAAATAAAATGCCAAAAATGTTCTTATTAAAAATATTATTAAAATGAATGTGCTTCTAACATGGTGGGACAGTTTCTTATGTAGA
Organism: Hakea prostrata; assembly: GCF_041222555.1. Taxonomy (NCBI): domain Eukaryota; kingdom Viridiplantae; phylum Streptophyta; class Magnoliopsida; order Proteales; family Proteaceae; genus Hakea; species Hakea prostrata. The sequence continues at coordinate 25,530,650 of NC_142610.1, forward strand.
GGTCCAAAGAGGTCGTGGTTTGAAGTTTCATCTTTCTACACTCCCCCGCCCATCTTCCTTTTTCACCCTTCCATTCCGAAGATGTTGTCCTAATGATGATAAAAAAAGAAGTATTATTGGTGAACAATTTGCATTTATATGAGTAATGAGTTTTTTGTTTGGATGCCCTAATTTTCTTCGCATGGGTTTGAGAATGAGATTTTCATCAAGTTTTGAGTGACAGCATGACTTTGTAAATTTAAAATTTTAAAACCTTTGATATAAAATAAAAAAAATTAAAATTGTGAATATATTTTACCTTCGGTTTTGAAAAGTTTGTGATCACCATGATGAACTTGGGATCACCTCCTCATGCATCACAAGTTACGTTTGGGCTTTTCATTTGAATTGCTATTCCAAAATCTATCTGCATGTTACTTAGTCCATTGCTATCCAAAACTGAATTCCTGTGGATCAAAAAGATATGAGAGTGAGCTGTCTCTGAGGATGGGAAGCCACCTCCAATGATTAATTCAGATTCTAGTGAACAACACTTGAAAAGATCTGAACGAATGGGAGGTTTCCTGATGGGCACTAAGCATTGAATGCTTAGAATGCACCTTTGAGTATTCAATGCTGAATTTAATGTTCCGAGTCACGTAAAATCTTCTCCAAGAAGTTCCAATGTCACATGGCATTCATTAAAAGACGTTCCTCAAGGCCAACATTACTCCAAAAGTGGTTTTCCGAAAAAGTACTTGAACAACTCTTCAAACTAGGTCTATATAAATGTCCCTAAGTGAGCGGTTCGCACTGGTTTAACGGTCTAAACGACAATATACAAAACATGAATAATAATAAAAAAATTAAAAAATAATACTTCTAGTGGATCCCACATAGGTGAACACTCACTGAGATTCTAACTTTTAATTTTCGATTATCATCACATGTTTCGATCTGGATCAGAGATTGTTAGCGTTAGGGGAGCAGATTGTTATCCCGTGACGGGGAGGTGATCGAGATACGCAGCAAGTGGAAACAGGATACGCGATCGTGTGGCAATGGAGTTGGATCTGCCACCGTAATCGAAGGGACATTAGCTTCCCAATACTGCAATACACCATTGCCGACGACGATGATCGATTCAAGGGTTTGTGATGGCAGCTGTTTCACTGAGGCAGTTGACAGGAAATCCATGCTTAGGGTTTTCAAGAACTTGGAGACCTATGCATTTCGTGAGGACGCTCAGCACCCAGCTCTTCGTCAGCAGTAAATTTCTTCTCAATCAAAGCCCCTACTTTCTTTTTCTTTCTGTAGAATACCCATTTCGTTTTTTCTTTTTTGTTAGGGTTATCATATTACACCACAGATAAAGCTTTGAAAGAACTGTTTCAGCCATTCGGTAAAGTTACAGAAGGTAAGTTCTTTCCTTTTATTCTCTTTAATTGTGGGCCTTTTTCTCCCTCCCCTTCTGCATTAGAAACATGTTCCCGTGATTGCTTTTCAGCTAGATTGGTTAAGGACTCAACTACCCTGAGGCACAAAGGTTTCGGTTTCGTGACTTTTGAATCTGCTGCTGAAGCACACAAGGCATTGCAGGCCATGGATGGAAGGGTATAACTGCTTTTCCCTCAGTTCTTTATCCCTGATTAATGTCTACAGCACTGGATTTTCGTTGAACTTCCTTTTTTTTCGGGTGTGCTTTGTAATTTGTTGATGTGCTTCTCTAGTCTTTAGTCTTTAGTCTGATTGCCCGAGTAAAAGGATTGATAAGTTTTTCGTTATATGTCTATACATTTAAAAATTGATCAGTCTAGTCTCTTACAGCATCGATTATTTTTGTGATATGTCTTGCTTTTTAGATAGAAAGGCATCAAGTTTCAATACAGGATCAGCCCTTGGCTTGTGAAACTGGATCAAAACACAAATTTTCTTTTTATTTGTTCATATCTGTTGTAGGTTGGTAAGTTTCTAGCATAACCTGCAATTTAATGCTAGACAATGCAGATATCAGTTGGGAAAAGTAGAAAAATGGAACAGTTGTCCTCAAAATATGTTGTGAGAAAAATTGGACAAATCATTAGTAGCTTCTTCTACCCAAAATATTTAACTGTTCAGTTTTTGCACTTACATTATTTGGGAGGTTGCTGCTTCCAAAAACTTTATTCCATGAAATAAGTCGCCTCAGTCATTTCCTCGGTGAAGTGTTTTGACCCTAATAGAGTAACCGGCAAGCTTATTGTTACTTCAGTGTAAGTAATGTTATTTTTCTAGTCACCTTTTAGAAGGCCAAGAGTAGCTCTCGAGAAGGGGGAGGGGGGATTTGTTGTGGAGGGTTATATAGTTATGGCCTAACTTGCATCTCATTGTCTTTGCTGATATAATTATCTCTTACTCCTTGTAGGATGGCAATGTGGTGGTTTAATAATTGGGCTGCCATATTTTGACCCAAACGTACCGTTAATTGGATTTATGTTTTGCCTGGTGTACCTGTGGCAGGTCTCGCGGGGTTTGCACCAGAAACAAGCACGAATTTCATAATAAATTTTAGCCTACATTTTGTTTATTTGTTCTAGTGTATAATTTTTTTTATTCGATTCTCCTACCGTCTGTTGCCTCAGCCTGCTCTTCTGTGTTTTGTGGGTTGGCTTGTTTCCACCATCCTGGTCAGCCAGTGCTGCCCTTGTAGAATGCCTAGCTCTAGCCTCTAGGTGTCTCTGATAAATGCTGCTTGATACTATGAAACATGACTATACTTGACTGGCTAGTTGTTGAGGTGAACCAACATGTTATCACTCAAGTTCTCAAAGGAACAACAGCAACAACAAGCCTTGTCACAACTAAATGGGGTTGGCACAGTCCTCTTAAATCAATCTCTAAGTTTAGCTCTAAGAGCTTATCACAAACATGCACGCACACACACCCTCCAGCTGGATGTGTACAAAAAAAATGAGGAACATTGTATGTTCAGAGAGTTGGGTCTTGGGTTTTTAAAACTGAACTTTTTAATATGCCGATGCCTTCATTCTCCAGTGAACTGTCTTACCCTCTTACTTGCCACAGTTGTTAGATATCACAACATTGAAAACTAGGAAATCCTCTGATAAGAGTTACAATTGAGGAATTAAGGATACTTTCACTATCTCGGTTCACATTTCCATGCTCATGACAAAGTTGTTATCCTCCGTTTCTCTAATCTGTTTATCTACCAAGAAAATTATTGGCTTAAGAATTCCATAAGCTCTCTTCACTTCCAAGACCTAACGTTTGCAACCCTTGGAGCAAAGACCAAATGGAAAAGGTGTCTCATCATTTAGATATCACTAATTCTAATGTACTTTTCTTTCCACTTGCAGTATTGTGGCACATTGTGTCTCACATCATGTGGCATGTCATCCCAAATGTATAAACATGATAGCATTTATTGTTTGTTTAAGACTGGCCCTTTTTTACTCTCCCCTTACACTCATTTATTCTATGTAAGCAGATAGTTGATGGAAGACTGATTTTTGTGGAAGTTGCAAAGACCACAGGACGTGAATGAGAGCAAGGTTGTCGTTTGAAATGCTTTCCTTTCTCCAGTGATTGTCAATTTGGTGAAGGCTTTTGTATCAATCGAGTTACTAGTATCTTTATTCTGAGGAAAACATATACATGTTAGGTGGTTGTCCATTTGGTAAAAGCTTTTGTATCCAATTAAGTTACCAGATCGTTGCTTATGGGGAAAACGTGTTTATATTAGCTATACAATCTGGATCTGCAGGATCAAGATGTCTTTTCGTTTTCTTCTCTGGTGTTTTGCTTGAATTACTTCTTGAGACCACACAATCAGATTGCAATTGGTAATTTATTAGAAACATGTAACATTTGCAGAAATTATTATTATTTTTTTTTTTTTTGGGGCAATTGTAGAAATAGATATTTACATGCAATAGAATCAAATGCTGCAACAGAGTGTGTGAAACCTCGTGTATATGTATCAACTGGAAGTACATGGAACCTAAAGGGGAAGTGGTTGCCTTCGAGGAACAACAGACAGAATAGATAATACATGTTAATTAAGACTTTGGAAATTTACACTAAAGGGATCAAGGGACAAGAGGAAAAAAAATTCACTGTAAACAATGACAACGCAAGAAGCATATTAATAAGAAGTTGATTACTATTTGTGTGAGAAATATGAGAAAGTGCAAGAGTTCGGTACTAACAATCAAAAACATATTGACAAGAAAAAAGTCCCTTGCCATTTCTTTTGTTGGGAGGAGAGGAAAGGAGTCTGGGTTCAATTTTCAGTCAGTCTTTAACAAAGCAACAAAAGCAGCCATGAAACTGATTCTCTTCCTGTATTCTTCTGCAGTACCCTCCGATGGGTATGGTTCAATTTTCAGTCAGTCTCTAACAAAGCAACAAAAGCAGCCATGAAACTGATTCTCTTCCTGTACCCTTCTGCAGTACCCTCTGATGGGTATGAATCAGACCGCATGCACTGTTTCCAGATAAAAGGAAAACAACCTTCCTCAAACTAGCATGGACAAGCCACCCTACAAACTCATGGTCACCTTCCTGTTTCTCCAGATCTTTATCTGTTTCCAGATAAAACGAGAAGTCACAAGGAAAATCCTACTTATTGCACTGATTTTTCTCACAAACTTACTCATATATTGCTTTTACCAGGATACAGAGGGAGGGTGGGGTTCTATACAGGAAACAAAAGTCAATCAGATAGACACAAAGGCTAAGAAGCCTAAGATTGAACTGATCCTCTTTCAGGCCAATTGTCAGTTTTCCTAAAGCACCCAGCTAAAGAGAAAGGAAAAGTATGCAACTAGTTTATGGTATGTTAATACCCCCCGTGTGTGTCTCTCTCTCTCTTCCTCCTTTGAGGAGTGAAAAAATCATTTCACAAGGAGGGAGAGAGAAAGACCTGGGGGTGCAAGCATATTCGTTCCCATCTGCTGCTAAACAAAAATTTCACAGATATGTAAATGAAAAACTTCCACTGGTAGACCACGCTAGCATTGAAAGGAAACAAAACAAAATTTTCACAGCTACCTTTTCGGTTCATCTATATTAGCTGAAACTCCAGAATCTGTAATGGAAGAACACAAACAACATCAATTGAGAGAACCACATGTACACAACATATTACTCAAAGTAATTATAAAGGTACGTTCTCCACTATTGATCAATTCTTACTATGTTTGTGAATACAGTCTAACTCATTTAAGCTGCTATGGCTTAATTTGACATATTCTGTTTCGTTTAGAAGGTTCATGGTTTTTGCTCGTCAGAAGAATCATCTGGTAATGGAGGTGGCTGTTTCCCATTTTCCTGGGTTTCAGTAAGCTGATCAGGGGAAGGCTGTTGCTGTCCTCCGTTCTCATTAGTCTCAAGGTGGAAATTGATTGGGAACTTTGTTACCCTGGGCTGGGCAGCGAATATGTTTCTTTGCACCCTATCTATCAAAACCTTTTGAGGAGGTTCTTCCTTCAGCTTTTCATCATCATAATCATTGTTCACATAGTAGCCGACTCTAACAAATTCCTGCTCTAGATAAGAGCAGGTCAACAGCAGCACTGTGACACCAATAATATCCTCCTCAGGGATCTTTGATGGATCTGGAGGGTCAGCCTGGAAAAAAAGCAAAAATTCCCACAAAAAATATAAATCAATTGCCATAGGTAAGAAACTCAGAAAAGGGACAACACAACTATTTTTTGGCTCCTTCCTATTGGTTTGACAAGAGAAAACTTGAAGCGAGTTCAATTTAAGGGTAATTGAAGTTTACCTGGAAAATAAAGCGATAATTGCCAACCTTCACAGGCCCAACAAAAACATTCTCCAAGAGTTGATCAAAACTCTCGTTGTCGGCAGATCCTACATATATGAGTTTCCACTCCAAATCTGTCATGATGACAAGGTAAAATGTTACAATCTGGCAATGATCAAGGACCAACTCAAAGCTTACAAGATCAACTATGGAGCAACTACGTTTGAACCTTGTAATATTTACTAGACAAACAATAACCAGAGCAGATCCAGTAAAAAAAAATTTAGTTCCTATACTTATGCAGCAATGCAACAGAGAAAAAGCCATCAGTATCTCCTTCATGGGAAATGTCCTGAATTTAAACCTGAAAGGATTCTTCAAAGTTAAGCTCTTTGAAAGTCTCAAACATGGATATGTCCTCAGCTCATAAAAAATTAATGTCTTTTTAAATTTTTTTTTTTGTTATTTTGTTACTGCATTATAAGGCAACTTTCAGTTTCAGTGAAACAATTTCCATTCTTATTCACCCAAAAAACTTGGTTCTTTACCGTAGCCAAGAGAATCTTGAGTGCCAATCCAAAGGCCTATAAATTATTCCCATCCCAAAATCTCCAGGCTAATCACCTTAATATCTACATGTAACATCGTCATACAGTTTACCAAAAAAAAAAAAAAACATCGTCATACAGCTTCATGATTGTACTATTTGGTAGGCTATTGAAAATACAATGATATCAACTGCCAATTGAAACAAAAATAGACAATTCTAACAGTTCTCTGTATAATTTATGTCAGGTCAGGTGGTTATTCAATGAAACCTAAAGATCCAACCCCCATACATCATTATTGGAATGTTGTTAATTGACAACCCTAATTAGATGGAGCACGTAAGCTCTAACAACTAAAATAAGAAAATAATCCATATATAACTTCGACAACAAACATGCCTGAAGCAGAAGTAGATATATACTGCAGAAGTCCTACCAAAAAGTTAAAAAGAATTTCATATACAGAAGTGATCTGCTTCAGTCCACCACACCAATATTGATTTATGAACATTAGTCATGCACAAACTGTTGTCTGGGGCAGCTCAAACATCAGTCAACTAGTTAACCAACTAATCATTTACCATCTCATCCTACCCCTACTCCATAGCAATGAAAAAGCTTCCAATAACACAGGAAATTGTCGTTTTCACTGCATTCCTTTACTGTGCAAATACTGTTCCAACCTTGTATGACAGTTATTTGGCACAAGAAGCACCAAAACTACATTTTCCAAATTTCTAAGTCAAGACTTAATGAAATGAATGCAATGGGTCAAAACTTTCGACCTATTTGGTTCAAACGATAGTAATTAGAGAGGGATCAAAGTAATTATACAGATCAGATATGCAAGATCTTAATTAAGTACAAAATCTGAGATTGAATAACTAAAATTCTTCTATTGCTGGATCCTCAAGTAAGCCTATGGATCCTTGGGATTGGTGGATCTTTTACATCCCACAGTTTTGGGTCATGGATCAAGCCAAGGATCACAACCTGGTATTTCTGCTTAAGTTTGAGAGAGACATGAAGCAATTAAAGATACCAAGGATCACAACCTTATTGTCAAAATGTCTGCAGTCTATGGCATTGCATAAGGCTTTGTTTCGAACCATTGCAAAACCAAAATATCTCAGAGTTCCATGAAATTGCAGAAAAAGTATGTACCATGCTTTCATGTCACATATATGGATAGAATTTTACGAATGATAATGAAGAGATCAGGTTTTTCCATATGTGTAATTGTAGCCGATGAAATACATACTTGACTACTTGATTTGGGCAAATAAAAGCATTAAACTTCTATCAATTAAGCATTAAAATACTTAATAATGTACCAGGCTTTCGGTATTTCGGTGAAATTTTAAGAATTTCAAGGGGTTGTAATTGTAAGCTTTAATTTGTAATTTTTAAATTATAATTGAGATTTAAGTACTCAGATTCATCAAAATTCAGTCAACTGACTCCATTTCGTTTTGGACCAGGTTTCGTTTCAGTAAGTTCAAGACGACCGAAATTTTAAATAAAACCAACCTTAATCATCAGAAGGTGAGGTGATAGCTGTAGGGAGACAGCACTTTCAGCTCTATAAGGATTTCAACGAGGGCATGCTTCTCGGATCAACAAAAAGAGAATCTCTTAGTTATACACCCCTCAGTCTCAGAAAAGGAACTAGATATTCTTGTTCTGTCTTGGGAAACATTAAAACAACCCGAAACTATGAAAAAGATACCTGGTTAATGCCAGAGGATCTTCTTCCAGATAGTTGTGTAAAACTTAGTCAGCCAGATCATGTTCAGAAATTTAGTAAAAGGTAGTTGGATCTCCAATACAAAGGTTGAACCCTATCAGTATGTTTGCCTAGATCTATTTTAATCACTTATATCGGGATTCTTTAGCCTAGATTCCTTGCTTTAAAAAAGATGAAGAATGAAAGAGTAGAACCTATTATGCAAAACGAACAATTGCTTGCTAAATGGATCGACATATTTCCTTTGTCTTGCCAATTTCAAAGAGAATCAGAGTAGTGAAAAATGAGCTCAGAGAACTGAGTTGGTCCAAGTAACAATCCTCTCAAACTTTTTATAGCTTGATCCAGTCACTAATGATGCCAAAGAGAGATCGAAACACCATAACAGAGAAAAGACCAAAGAAGAAAAAGGAAATTATCTATGCCACATCCACATGGGTGGCCAATAGTTTAAGGCAACCTCACAAAGTATGGAACTTATCAACAGCATCCCTGATTTAGAAAAAGAAGATTTCACAAATACCCCCTACCGTTAGCCAAAGGCTATCAAGTAATGATATCAGCAGGTTAATCCTTTTATAGACCATTTTTCCCTTCATGCTATATAAGGTATCTATTCCCCGAAATTGTTTGATTTCAACAATTTTACGACAGATCAGCACTGCAACTTATCACAATTATTGATTCTAATTAAAACATGCACCAGTCTTCATTCTAAATTTGGCTGAAGTAATCAAATTTAAAGCCTTAATATTAAGACATAAAACAATCTCTTCCTTTTTATTTTTTTATAATGAACTCTTCCTTATTTTCACTTTGTTAACATGTAACAAATTTTCAAATCTATATCAATATAGTATCATGCGATAAATGATAAATTACAAAATGGATAACAAAGTAGTACGTGATTTCATAAAACTCAATTACATATGAATGCATGTTACATATGAATGCATGATGATATTGCAAAAAAATTATGGTAAACAGCACATTCAGATCTTCACTGTCACTGCTGTTTCATGCAAATTATGTTTCTAAGATCCTAAGAGAACCCTTCACCTGTGCTCCATTACCATAATCTTATTCATACAAGTTAACAGTATCAATTGGGAGTGGGAGTCTGAAAAGCAATATGTTAATGATTTATTTGAAAACCTAAAATTAAAGCTTTCCAGTTACTACCTAACTTTGTAAGACTTCAGTTGCAAAGAAAACAGATCCTAAAATGAAGCAAGAAAGAAATGAAATCAGACCAACAATCAGCCACACACACAAGGATTTATGTGGCTTGGCTAGATTGCCTATCTACACAATGAGATCTGTTTCACTATCCATAGAGAATAGGGCTACAGTTGCTCATCCTCTCACGTCTCTCAGACTGCATTACAGAGGAAGAACCTCTCTACACATTTATGGTGAAACCCTATACAAGAATTTATTGAAATAACACAAACTAACAGAATACAAGACACCCAAGTCCCAGTAATGATTACTTATGCAAGCCTTTGCAGTAATACAAAACAATAGCAGCTCACACAAATAAGATGAGACATCAAGATGTCTTTCAGATACAAGTATAAAAACTAAAACTTGACATATCTGAAACACCTGCCATAACAACAGATTCTTCTCCATCTGGTTCGCTAATGATAATTAGATATACACAAAAGATAACGAGAAACACAAACTCCAAAAAATAATTTAGATATCATTTCGTAAACCCTGTTCGTACAGCCACCAAATACCAATAAAATTACTTATACGCTATGAATAAACGATGAATAGAGTCAAGAAACAATATTCTTTGGAGGAAGGGGAGATAAAATAAACAAAAAATACCTTCTTTAGAGGAAAACACACTCAAAACAATAGCAGCTCACACGAAAAAGTCAGATACAAGTATACAAACTAGAAGTTGGGATATCTGGAAAACCTGCCATAACAACAGATCCTTCTCCATCTACTTCGCTAATGATAATTAGATATACATAAACTCCGGAAACGAATTTAACTGTCATTTCATAAACCCTGTCTGTACAGCTACCAAATACGAATAAAACCACATAAAGAACCACCAATGACTTATACACTATGAATAAACGACGAAGAAAGTCAAGAAAATACCTTCTCTGAGAGGAAACACACACTCATAGGATATAGTGAACTTAAATTGACTGAGAAATGGAGCTGGATTCTTCAAGACCTCAACGTCTCTGATGATCACAGCGCTCATTCTCTTGATTCGGCAGCGACAAGCAGAAAACCCTAGTCTCTGAAAAACTCAAAGAAGCCAAGCATCGTCCATGGATTCATTTTATACATTAATGATGAAACGGCCGAGGAATGTGAATACGAAATGGAAAGGAAACCAGCGACGAAAAGGGAAGTAAAATGTGCCATGTAGCACATCGGTGGTAGCCGGCAAAAGCGAACGAGGTAACGGTTGCAGCTCGGCGGGAGAATTTGAACATCTGTTATACTGTGCGCAGGAACTGCGCTCAGCTCCCAGCTTTACATTAATATGTTCATATAATGTAAAAAGAAAAAGAAAAAAATGGAAGTTTTCAGCGCCAGCACATAATGAGTTATTCTTTAAAATTAATGCCATCCTTGAGTTATTTAATGACATCAATTTCTTTCATATTTTTTCAGATGGTTCATGGGATTCAACAACTTCTCGTAGTGGTCGTGGAGGGCTTATAAAGACTCCTTCTGGGTCTTTCATAGCTGCTCACATGAGAACAGGTTGGGCTTTATTTGCACAGCAAGTGGAGCTGGAAGCTATATATGACATCATTCAAGTGGCTTCTACTTTAGGTCAAACTCTTTTCTGATTGTCAGGCCGTGGTCTCTAGTCTCCATGATCCTTCTTGTGTTATAGATTGGCATTGTTCCAACTTATTAAGAACTCTTCGTTGGGGTTTGACCGGTGTGTTGTCTTACATATTTCTAGAACATAGAATACTGCTGGAGATTTCTTGGCTAAGGGGGCCGTTGTTTAGGCATCTCTAAAGTTTGGTGGATGCACCCACCTAAAGGACTTGATCCTTTGTACTATGTTCCTATTGGGAGGATTTCCCAAGACTGGTTTCTTTAAATGCATTTCATTTTATGTGTTTGGTCAAAAAAAAAAAAAGGACCTTTATAAGGTGAAAATATATCAAATACACATCCCACTGTTAGGATGACTCTAGGTCACTTCTCTTTAGGGGAGAATAATGTGTTCCCGTATGTATTTTTAACCACATAATAGTGGTGGGCCCATCTATGAATATTAAAAAAAGTAATGAGAAGTAGAAATCCCAAGTAGATCTCATGAGGGACTCACCACCTATTACGTGGTTGAGAAACCGTCAAGGGAGTACATTTTTCTCTCCTGTGCGAGGTGATCTAGACTCTTGTTAGAAATCATATTTTAGTATTGATATAAGCAAGTTAAACTTTTTCAAAAAGACAATAATACCCTTGAACAAAAAGCCCTACACTCAATTCGTTTATTCATCTTCCTTTACCGTTTACGACTCCTTCCTCCCAATCATAAATCCCAGTGTTTTCAATTGTAGATTGGATTGTTAAGACATAATAGAGCTAGCTTGTTGTACCTCGAACCAACCCAAACCTAGCTTAATGTGTTGACTTAAAGGTTTGGGCTAGTCTGGTCGACCCCTTTGTGGCTCATTATAAACTTATAAAAGAAAAAATAGATAAACAAAAACTTTTATTCCTATGTATGCCATAGGATTTATGTACTCAAGCTTGTTATCCATTATCATATTTATTAATTAAAATAATTAAAAAGATAAAATCCAATTAAAAGAAATGGATAGCAAAACATGATTGCCCAGCTTTATCCCTGCAAAACATATTTGTTCCTAGTGTTTTTACATGGTTATTCAGCAATCTAAAGCTAATAACAAGTAGAAACACTTCCTGCACCAATAAACTAACTTTTAACTAAGGGAGATATGCTATTACAACTTATATGTAGGACGGACTAGCATGTATTATCCACTTTTATTAATGCTAATTTTTATTCTCATAAATAAAAATTTTTATTTGAACCTTAGGTATGATTCCATATTAATATGAATTTTAATTCGAAATGAGCCGTAACCTTTTGATAATGGTCTCAAAATTATCCCAACCCGAATCCCACATATGAATAATAATAAAAAATAATTAGGGTGACCCAGGTGGATCCAACATGGGACCACCGCAATTTATGGTGAAAAAGCGTAGAACAACAGTGGGGAAATGATCCTAACTCTCAATGATAGCCTAATAGGGGAGCTGAGTGATGAATTGGGTAATTCAGGGGTGACTTTAATATTAGGAGTAAGTCAGGGAGTCGGATGAAAATCTGAAACCATGTTATCGTTAATTCGACACGTGGAACACTCAGAACCAATCGATCTTTACGTCACACAAGAAAGTGCGCATGCCGGCGCATTTTATCAGCTTGTGGTTCTTTACCTATCGGCACCCACCTTAGCGGCGGCGCAACACCGACCAGCAATCGGCTCAAAACATCTAATTCGAGAAAACAAGAGCAATGTCTTCTCTCACTCTAATCCCTGTTTCTCCTCACCAACATCGCAGCCCCCATGCCCACCTCCATCGCCACCGCCACTCTTTCATGGCTATCATACGCCACCTAAACTTGCCCCACCTGAATCTCCGCCACCACCGGCGTCGCTACCTCGCAGTCGCTGCCGCTGTCCGTCAAGATACCGCCGTCTGGACTCAAGCACCTCTCTCTGAGGTCCAGCCTGCCGCCGAAGAGCTGTTCCACGTCAGCGTTGACGTCTCCGATTCACCGGATCTCGTTTCCTCCCATATACGCCCTGGTCAATACTTGCAGCTCCGGTTGCCGGATGCTGAGAAGCCTGCGTTCCTTGCCCTCGCCTCTCCGCCGTCTGTCTCTGCTTCAAAAGGCGAATTTGAGTTCCTCGTCAAGAGTGTCGCGGGCTCTACGGCTGAGCTTCTCTGTAAGCTACGGAGAGGCGATGTGGTTGAGCTGAGCCAAGTCATGGGCAGAGGTTTCGATATCGATCTGATCTCGCCGCCCGAGGAATATCCTACTGTTCTAATGTTTGCCACTGGTTCGGGAATTAGGTTAGTATTAATTCATCAAAATCTATTCTTTTTCTCTTTGGTCCGCTCCTGAATTGCCAAAGAATTTGTTATCGAATTGCAGATTAAATTGTATTCTAGAATTAAATTCTCCTGGTAACGAAAGCCAAAAGCCAAATTTTGTTGACTTCTCATTTTCCTTCTGTCTTCTTTGTTTTTCTTGATTTACTTATCAGATAGATCTTGTCTCAATAGAACTAATTTTCTCCTGTTCTTTCAAGTTCCTAACTTGTAAATGAGGATTCTTTAGGTTAAGTTTTCAACTTGTAGATGAAAATCAAGCTCAATACCTGATCGCTAGTAAATTACCATTTTTATTTCTTAGTATTGACCTCAATCCACACTTTATTCTCTTCATTGGTTCTGAAAGATCTCTTATATGGTTTATGCTATAAGAGCTAACTTCATTACAACATTATAAGCTGCTTGAGTAAAGTTCAAGATCAATATTTTGGCGACCTAAGTTCAAAAATTGGTGTGCCTAGTGTGAGGTTCTCGCCACTTCTGGCTTGGGAGGTTCACGTGTATCCGCCTTACCACTGTTTTGCAGAGGCTGTTTTCTGACTCAAACCATCAACCACCAGTCTCTAAGAATGAAAAATAGCGACTTTGAAAACTTTTTACAAATTGACATAGATCCTGACAAACTTGTTATGTTTACATAGATTTGGGCAAATGTTCTTCCTAACCAATAATCATTTCTTTCCACTTGCTATTGACTGCTGAAAATCCCTTCTGCATGTAGATATCCCGTTAATAGTGTGTATTGTGCTCACCCCTCATCTCCTAGTTAGGGGACCAACCCTATGAAAAAAGAAAATGAAGTCCAATTATGGCCTATCTCGATTGTCAGGAAAGTCAAAACTATCCCGTTTGACAGAGTACCCATCATCAACGTGGGCTTGTGGTGCACACCCTGGCAATTCAAAGTCTCAGAAGTGTTTCCAATCGTTAATCTCCCAACCTTCTTGAACCAAGTCCTACTGAACAAAACCAGGAAGAGCAGTTACTCAGCATTGCAGAAATGGATCTTGAAGGAGATGAGCAACCTGGTGATTCAGATGCTCTTATAGATCAGTTGCAAGCCTAGGTGGTTGAGCTGAAACAGACCAGTGAACCAACTCCTCCAGCTTTGCCCAAGCAGAGGCCAGAAATGCTTGGGCACTCCTACAGCAAATCCCAATGAGCTGGAGCCATCAACACCATGGTTACCCTTATTCACATCTTAGGCCTAGATTTGTGCCACCAATAATGGATGATGATGTAGTAGACATTTCTCAGGAACCTCTGGAGCCCAAAAGGGTTAAGGAGATGAGGGAGAAGCAGCAGTCCCCCCCCCCCCCCCCCCCCCCCCCCCAAAAAAAAAAAAAAATAAATAAATAAATAAATAAAAAGAAGAAGAAAGGGCAGACTTTTGACAAGGTTACCATGGTGTTTGGGTCAGAATCTTGATGCTACAGAAACCAGGTTTACTTACCATCTGAAAAGAAAGAATAATAAAGTATTTTGTTTTTTAATTCTTCAGGATGCTAGTGAAGAACTGGATATCTTTTGCTTCAGTGATCTTATCATATTGTACTGTTATCTTATTGTCTAGATTTTGCACAATATGATTCTCTTCTCATTTGAAATTATACATGGTACTGAAATTCTAGTTGTTACATCATTTTATTCCCTTTTTGTACCAAACATGGCAGATCATCATATGTGCATCTCAACATGTGAATCAGAAGTTCTATGATAATTGATTGTTATTTATAATTTAGTTTCTGAGTATTTCTTCTTCACTTTCTTCTATGCAGTCCAGTTCGATCTGTCATTGAGTCAGGCTTCGGTGCCAGAAAGAGATCAGATGTGAGGCTTTATTATGGAGCTAGAAATCTTCAAAGAATGGCATATCAGGTGTGAAGCTTGTGTACTCAGTGTCAGGGTTGGGGGGGGGGGGGGAAGAGTCAGAGATAGTGAAGTACTTTTGATGTTTCCTTTTGCACAATTTTTTGGGTTTGTCCCCTTGGACTTCTAGAGTATGCACACACACACTTCACTGGACTTAAACAAAAAAAAGGAATAAGTACTTGATACTCATTGCTATCAATGTATACTATACTATAATACATGTGTTTCTTAATGTGTTACACCTCTACTTTATGGGCTCCCCAGACATGTAGTATTATTGTTTATGGTTTCTGTTCTTCCTACAGGAAAGGTTTAAGGATTGGGAATCGTCAGGTGTTAAGGTTGTGCCTGTATTATCACGATCAGATGATAAATGGGAAGGTGAACGTGGCTATGTACAGGTTGACTTGATTATGGCCTACTTTCTCGAATTGTGTATTTTGTTTTCTTACATTAGAGGCTTAAACTGTATTCATATTTCTACAGGCTGCTTTTGCTAGAGCCAAACAAACATACGATCCTTTATCCACTGGTGTACTTCTCTGCGGGCAAAAACAAATGGCTGAGGTTTGTTTGTCATTCAAGACCAATCAGTTAATTTCTGTAGGGATAAGTCTAGTTGTAGATCTGTCATTGGAACTTTTAGATTTTTCATTCATCATTTAAGTTTTTCTTTGTCCTTTATCCACGTTCAATGGAGGCCTATAAATGCCCTGTTTGGAGAAGTGATATAATCCAAATTGAAGGAATTAGAAGAGCTAGAGGCAGACCTAAGATAATCTTAAGAGAAGTGGTGAGAAAGGATATGCATAGCTTAGGCCTTGTATCTAACATACAGAGTTAATTGGAAGGCAAGAATCCATGTAGCTGACCCCATTTAGTTGGGACAAGGCTTGTTTTTGTTTTTGTATTTCTGTTCTTTGTGATCTTCTTTTATACTATGACGGGGGGTTTGAATAGAAAAAGAAGCTCGGGAAAAAAGAGAGGAACGAATGTATTATTTAGTGATTCACAGGAATCCTGGGGGATAGAAGGTTTCTAAAACATAAGAAACTTCCACTATAGGATGACTTTTAGAGAGAAGTGGTGAGAAAGGATATGTATAACTTAGACCTTGTATCTAACATGGCCTCAGACAGAGGTGATTGGAAGGCAAGAATCCATGTAGCCAACCTCATTTAGTTGGGACAGGGCTTGTTGTTGTTTTTGTATTTCTCTTCTTTGTGGTCTTCTTTTATACTGTGATGGGGGCTTTGAATAGAAAAGTAGCTCAGGAAAAAGAGAGGAACAAATGTATTATTTAGTGATTCACAGGAATCCTGTGGGAAGAAGGTTTCTGAAACATGAAAAACTACCACTGTAGGATGTCTTTTAGAGAATTTCGGTGCTCGCTTATCTGTAGTATTCTATCATTGATAGGTGAAAACTGCTGGGAATTTTCCTTTTATTTTTAAAGCCCATCCCTGCTGCCAATCAGAATGTGATGCACGTATCTGATCTGTTATATACCAGCTTTCTTTCACACTGGCCTTCCCAACATTGAATGCTTTATGCCTGAACTAAGGATATGTTTAATTAAGAGAAACCTGTCACAGTAAAACCTAAGTAAAGTGTATGATTTTGGGGAAAAGCTCTCCGGAATTAAGCTAGGACAGATACTTTATGAAATGGTTGTAGTATCAGAAGTTGTAGCCAGAGAAGCTATTTCAGTAGCAGCTTCTGAAATGCCCATACAAACCAAACTCATTATTGGAAAACAGAGAAATCAAACAATTTGATGAAAATGGGTGCAGGTGAATGGGAAGAAGCAGGTCAGATCATTGGTTAGTAGCCAGTTGATAGGGCACCAATATTGAGGGGCGCAAACCGAGGGATAGAATATAAGGAGTTCTAGGGTATCAATTTCAATAACAAGAAGCAGTTTGTTAGGATTTTGGGGCGTATATTAAGGGGAAGAGAAGCAATGTGAAGGGGGAAGAATTAGTGTTCTGTTTGGGGGCAAACTTGCTTGTGGAAAGGGGAAGACCCTTGGGGCATTTAGCAGAGTGTATTCAGGTATGGGGAGTCTTGTAATGGAGTTCAGTTATTGATTTTAATGCATTGGCCATTTACAATTCGTCTTTGGATCTTGTTTATACGATATAAACGCCGTGTCTGTGTGTATTTGAGTGAATCCAGTTAGGGCTTTATTCAAGGGTCCTAACAGCAGTTCAAAGGGAAGCAATTATGTGAATCATGCTCAATTGCAGGATCTATTGGAAAAGTTTGAAGATTGACAGGCCGCCTAAAATTCTCATGAGGCCTAACCATTCTAGGGGTTGCATCAAGAATGATCTAAAGAAACTCTCTCAGGGAGAGTGGGTTGTCGCATCTGTATTTGTTAGTGTGTAGATCGACAAAAAGGAGTTGTCAATAAAGAAATAAAGGTTGAGCAGAGAAACAAGCTATCAGTAAATAATCATATCCCAGCTATATATATGTATATATATTATCCAACTGAATGAGGTCGACTACATGGATCCTTATTTCTTTCCTCGCCACTTCTCTTAGGCCTTCCCCGCGCTCTTTTTAACTCCTAAAATCTGAAATCAATTGGCCCCTTTTGACTAGTCCTTTGAAAGGCCTTTGTCGCATGTGTCCACGTGTCCATGCAATCTTATCATGTACCAGTGCCATTGTTCATGGTTTCCAAAATATTTCGGTTCCGACAGTTGGTGAACAATATGTCATGCAATGGAAGAAAATTTACAGAATGGGATCAAATTTTCAGTAAAATTCAATTCTCCCAAATATCAGTTAAATGTTACCCATTTGAATTTATGTTTTGGAACAAATAGTCCACCCGGATACCATTGTTGGTCATGACCAGCACCAAGATTGGGGAGACAGAACTGGTCATCTTTGATGAAGAGTGCATCAAAATTCTTCCGCTGAGGCCAAGCCTGAAGAACAGTTTCATGCAGCGTAAGGTGTCAGGATTGGAGCTGCAGAAGTGGTTGGAGTTGAGGTGAAATACGGTGATTTCTGGTGGAGGTTTGTTCAGTTGGGAGGTAATCAGTATGGTTGTGATCTGGCCACTGCTCACATGGAAAAGTACAAGCTGGATAAGAAGCAGTAGACATCAAAGGAGGAACAATGACC
This sequence comes from Hakea prostrata, assembly GCF_041222555.1. NCBI lineage: Eukaryota > Viridiplantae > Streptophyta > Magnoliopsida > Proteales > Proteaceae > Hakea > Hakea prostrata. Next base: position 25,548,864 of record NC_142610.1, read on the forward strand.
CAATTTCCCCGAAATTGGAGGGTTGGAGATCATCAAGACCTTCTATGTCTTGAGTGCAATGTAGGCAACATATGAAGCTTCTAGCTGTCGAAGCTGAAGGAAGGTTGTGGGGGTTCACATCTAATGCATTGCCTTCACCAGTAGCAACAGCTGATGACGTTTGGATGAGTAACAGAAACCAATAAGTTGTTCAAGGAAGGTGGTTGGTTCACATTGAATGCTTTGCCTTTACGAGTGGCAATGGATGATGAGGATTGAATGAGAAGAGGGAAAATGCAGCAGAAGAATCAAGAAGTGACAAAGAGGAAGGTGACACACCTGGAGGAGCAGGCATGACTGCCTGGGTTTCAATGCCTTATCGGATTGAGATGGCAAATGGCGCAACTACTGTATTTCACATGCTGCATTAAAAATTAGATTACTATAAGGGTACCCAAGTTGAAGCACGAACTTCTGTAAGAATCTCTCTGCCACTGCTGCTAGTGGCTGGCCAAGCCGAGTTTTACATTTTATTTGAATGGGGTTGCAGGCCAGGGTAGGTATTGGTAAGTGACAACAGGGCTTTGGAAGGAGCAAGGCAGTGGGGTGGAGTTGCCCGTTTATGTTGGCAGAAGAAGAAATTTGATTCATTGATGCAGAATAACATATTAGGATTGAGGAGAGATGATGGGAATTGGTTAACAGGGTAAATCTGGGTCTAAAGTACCAGGGGGGGGGGGGGGGGAATCATATTTGAAAGTGTCAGAGTGTAGGGGAGTCTAAACATAGGGTAAGTTATTTGGCTTTGAATAATGTGCAGCAGAAGGTTTAAAGATTCTATTTGGAGAGTGTTGGAAAGTATATTACCTGATAAAAGAGGGGGTGGGGGTTGGATAGAGAGGGAGGTGCTTGGAGCGAAGGGGGAAGGGGGAAGGGGGAAGGGTTGAGATCATAGAGCTGAAATCCAAGGTTCCTCATCGAACCAGGATACGTAAAATTGGCTCTATTTGGTTGCGAAGGAGATTGAAGATGAGACGTGAAGTTGAATTTCCAAACCTCTGAAGGAAATTTTTAGCTATCACCCAGTATGATTTTTTCACCGACTTCAAGTCATTCCATAATTGGTCTTAAATATCACTTTCTTTTGCATCCAAATCCCCTAAAAAGTAAAATTAGAATTGTATCTAGACAGTATCATTATTAAGTAGTCTAAGAAATTTGTGTAGTTTGTACGATTATGTCAAGTAATGAGTTAATCTTTAGGGTTTGAAAATTCATTTCCCGTACTTCAACCATATGGAGCCTGAGTTTTCTTTCAATCTATAGTTATCATGGATATGGTTATTTTCTTTTGTTTAATCTTATCATAAATAATAACTAATGTACAGCCATATGTACCTGTTTGCTCATTCTCTTCACCATAACAGTCTTCATATTATACTGTTTCCGTGTAAATCTTCAATTAGTGATTCCACGTAACGCCGTTACCTGGGAATTGAGTATTGAAATTGCTTTAACTGCGTGTTTGCAGGAAGTTACTTCTCTTCTTGTGGCTAGTGGAGTTTCAGCAGAGAAAATACTGAAGAACTTCTGAGATACGTTTCAAGACACCCATGTTGTATCATAGTAGAAGATACATTCTTTGATTAAAGTGCTGAGCTTATTTATATTGCGGGAATACACAATGCTAACACATTTACAACTTCAACAGTTGGCTGCAACAACTCCAGCAGCCCCAGATATTTTATCAAATAACAGATGTTATAATCTTCCATGAGGTTACTTGCAATTTTGAAGGGTCAAGGATATCCTGCACTTCCCTGAAAGACCTAATGCCATTGAATGGCAGAGGCAGTGTTGCCCTTGTTCATTACACTCAAGGTAAAACATATTGGCAAAATATTTCTGAAACTTGGTGATATTTTGCCATTTGGGAGGATGGCAATATGAAAAACCCTTCCAAAACGAACTTTGTGCAATGTCCCTGAAAATCACTTTTATCGCCGATAATTTGGCGAAAATTTGAAAATGCAGGTACTTGACTATCTCCTGCCTACATCTTTCATGGCCGCTGCAAGTGCTACTTTTGACTCTCACTCCCACCTGTGTCTTTCTCGAGCTGGTCAAAAAAGATCTCGGAAAATGAGAAGAAAGAAACACAAATAGAAACAACTGAAAAATCATATCTTTAAGACCCTAGCTGAAACGTGAGTTAAATCCCTAACCCAAAAATAAGAACAAGAAAATAAATACAGCGGATAAGCCCTAGATCCTTTTAGAAGATAGGATTTTGATGGAGGACCTTGAGAGATGAAATGAGAGGAGCACCAGCTGTGAGGTGGAGAAGCAATTGATCTAAGGATGAGATTAAAGATGAACCACCACCGTCAATGTTTGTTCCTTCAGAGTTAAAACTCATCATTTTTTTTTACCCAAATGCCCCTAAAATGTCAGCAAAATACTGTCAATATTTTGGGGTTTCACCAGCCAACAAAACCCCCAAATTCAACGATATTTCGCACCTGATTACACCGATGCTTTGTCATCAGTATCCAAAATCAAAGGGGAAGCCATGAAAACCTACTTTTGAATTCACGAGGGGTCGCTCCTAAGATATGACTTCTATAATTCGATTATCAGTATCCAAATAAGAAAGTACTTATCATGAGGGGGTGCCTAGCATCTTAAACTCACTCCCATACAATTTGATGGTCACCATGTCCTAGGTTTGAATCCTTTTTAATCCTTTATTCTCTTGCATTAGGCAAGTGTATGCTCTTTGACTTAGGCATGGGATCACTACCAACTTTTGTGACCACTCACACAAGGCCTCTAGTGCTACTATGCTAATGGGATCCGTACTTGGGCTGATAACTTATAGGACTAATACTTGCATAAATTGAACTCGAAAGTTCGAATATTACGTAGCTAAAGGCACAAAGTCACCACTACTACATCCCATCTTGAGATCAACTCTCTATGTGGAGACAAATCTGACATTAAAAATTTTCTCTTCTCATCCTCCACACACGGTAAAACCGTAAAAGTTACTAAACGGGAAAAGTTACAGGATTGGTAAGTTCTTGAGTTCCCCTCTCCAAAATTGTTCATTATATGTTTTAGTAAGCAAAACTAAAAACATGTAGTCTAACAAATTACACTTCACCACACAAGGTAGCACAGTACCTTACTCTTCCTTCACTTGAGTATTTCACAGTTTCTAGAATCGAATTATGAGTTGGAACCGTCCTCTATTTGTTCTAAATTTTGAATGGAGGCCTAAAATATTTCTCAAGGACTAATACTACCACAAGTATTTTTGAATTGGAAGCCACATACCTATCGCAATGGAGCTAAGCTGTAACCACAGATCACATTTGGATGATGAAGAAATACTACAGGGAGAAGGGAAACCCAAAATTCTCATGGTATGTCTAGCAATAATTGTTATCCACCTCAGTTAGCCAGGAGAATTATCCCGCCAAAGAAATAGAGGGAAAAAAACAAAAGAGAAATAACCGAACCAACGCTTAATTCTTGACCATCTTTTGTTGGCTGATGCATCTCAAATAATCTTTCAACTCAGTTACTGCTATTGCCATTCCTGAGGTTCCCATTCACCTTGTCTGCATTCTGTGGCAGATGCGGTTCAAATAATCTTTCAACTCAGTTACTGCAATTGCCATTACTGGCGTTCGCATTCACCTTTTCGGCATGCTGATCATCATTCACCAACTTCCCATTCTGTTCTAGCAAATGCTGTGGGTGATGATCACTTCCATTTATACGTTGAGGCCGATGGTCGTGCCTACGGTGGTGATGATGTCGGTGATGGTGGGGATTATATCTCTTATGCTTCTTTGGTTCGTCGTGGTTATCATCTGATGAATTCCCCAAGGATCTACTCCTTCCTCGCTTGTGATCCAATTCAGCAGAGCTAGAACCATCTGCACTAGCTCGACGATGGTGTCTGCGGTGCTTTGAATGATGCTTATCATCATCAGAATCCAATGAGGAATCGTCATCACTGGATCCACGATGGTGCTTGTGGGGCCTAGCATGATTTCTCCCAGATTCTGCAGAACTTGAATCATCCACACTAGCTCGATGATGGCGTTTACGGTGCTTTGCATGCAAATTCTTATTATCATCGGAATCAGATGATGAAGAATCGTCATGACGACGTTTGTGGTGCCTAGCATGATTTTTCCCAGAATGCTCATCCTCACTCTCATCTCTCAACTCTGAATCATATTTTGAGCTAGACTCCCTATGCCTCCTCTTGTGAACTCGCTTCTTCCTGCGATCTTCCTCGGACAAACTCTCGGAGTCATCACTCTGTCTTGTGGAGTGCTTGCTTGGCCTACGCATGGATTTCCTGCGCTTCTTGTGTGCTCTTTTTGCTGCCTTCTTCCCTGCATCATTGCTATCACTATCACTGCTATCATCAGATGATGATGCAGATCTTCTCTTATGCTTTGCAGCTTTCAGCTTCTTCTCTTTTGCCTCAGCAGCAGCTTCAAGCTTCTGTTCCCACTTCAAGGGGGCTTCTTTCTTCTCCAGAATTCTCTTCTTTTTCTCCTCAACCAACTGGATGAACTTCTTGCTATCCATTTGGGTTCCAAAAACAGATCAATATCTGCATTTTGGTAAGATGATGACCAGAAGTACATCTCACAGAAGAGAAAAATCAATGTTAGTTCTTCCATCAAATTCTGTCGCAAAATAATAGTAATAATAGGTAAAATAAAAAAAAAAAATACAATACAAATTCTAATGCTGGATGAATAAAAAACCCTGCCATTAGAGTAGTCAATATTTTTAGGTCGGAAAGTCTCATACACAATCTGAAATATTGTAATTATCTACAAACAAAATAGAAGCAAGTAATAAATTATAATTCAGACAGTTGATCGCCTAGAGGAAGGACCAATTCTGTAAATATCAAAATGGTTTAATTCTAGCTTTCAAATTTTGGAACGACGCCATCCAACTATAATACAGAGACCAAGAAAGAGATAAAAATTGAAGGATTGAATACACAGGTAGAAACAAAAACGTATCAAATTTATCTCCAAGTAACCCATGATTTCTTCATCTCATCTCATCCCCAGTTTTATAACCTCAGCAAACAAATAAACCTAAACACCGGAACCCATGATTTCTTCATCTCATCTCATCCCCAGTTTTATAATCTCAGCAAACAAACAAACCTAAACACAACCAGAAGACCTAAACACCGGAATAAGGCATGGAAATCGCCAGGCCAGCTGAGAAACATAACAAGAATTTAACAATTTGACAATTAATTTATTTACCGGTAACATTTTTTTCAGGCAGATGGATATTTAAACAAACAAAAAGGGGGGAAATAGATATTATAAAGAAAACCTATTTCGGGGTATCTGGGGTTTTCTTCAAATGTGCACTTCAGACTATTAGCCTCACTCAGTTCAGATCAAAACAACTTTGGGCAAATAGAACTCCATCACTTCACATCACTGACACAAAAGAAGATACTATATCCCAAACTGCTTTAAGAGGTATATGGAATCCAGACTCAAATGCTTTCACCAGCAGCAATGGCCTAACTCTCCAGACAAACCACATGAAGTCCCAAAAAACCACAAATGCCCTAAAACCAATTGTACCAAATGCACCTCACAGCAGTCAGAAGATCCTTAAATCTTCAAGAAGAAATCTAGAACAGCCTTACACTCTAACTAGGAGCTTTAACATACCCAAACTCAATCAGATCTTTTGCAATAATGTAGTGGGTTAAAGCATTGCAGCAATCCCCCCCCCTGGTATTCTCGATTGGGGGCAAATCAACAAACCTAGAACCTCAAACAGATCACAGCAATCCTCTTTAAATTCTCCATGTGGGATAATTCAAGAGACTTATAATCTCAGAGAAGGTTTCATATATATTATCCCCCCCCCCCCAACCTCCTACTTGTTCCAATGCATGCCACAAGCATAACTTTCTTGCTCAGCAAAAATCTATGCATGTTTTTTAAACCATAGTTAACACTGGTTTATGATTATGGCATCTGCCTACATGTTCGTGCGCACTCAACTACACCAAGACAAGGAAAAATCCCTCTATTCAGTAACATATTGTTCATATCTCTTGTCATGTCCCCTGAGACAATTACAATTTAACACGAGAGTAGAAACTTCAAAAAGTTGAGAAGGGATGTCAGTTAAGTATATTGTGTTATGACATATAGAGGCAGCCTACAACATGAATTGCAAATCCTCAAAGAACACAGAACAGCAAAAATAAAAAACACACGAAGCTGCATCCAGCTTTCTTACCTTATGCAAAAACCTTAGATGCACTAAGCAAAAACTTTCTTGAAGTCAACAAAGAAAAAGGCTGCTTCCTCCTTTCTCCCAAGCAAAGAGCTTGACCTAAAATCCACAAAGTAAAATTAACGCAGATCAATCAATACGACGACAATATCGACAGTTAGGGAAAACAAAAGCACGCCAAACAGTTAAATAAACGCTTATTTAAAATATTAAGCACCATTTGAAACTTAATCGTTTGGATGTGATGCTAAATCTCTGAAACCCCAACTAAGCAAACCCCGAAGCCAAACAACGAAGCAAATATATGCACTAGACTAATCTTCAACCCTGGATCAAGCATGCCCCTGACACTAACGCACTAAAACCCAACACTACGAGACAAGTGACCATATGAGACGGAACCTCAGCAAAGGTAGAAACGTTGACCAGAGAAATCCGTACCAGTACAAATACTACAGCTAAAATCCCATTAGATGAAACATCGACCATAGAGAAAGAAATAGAGGTGTTAAATATCAACAAAACATATGCATGAAAAACTAAACCCTATAAGAACGCCCAAACACGAAACCCTAAATCCGACAACCAAAAAAGTGTAAACGGGAAAAGCTTACGATTCAGGAGTAAACACCCTAAATTTATACCCGTTAAAATTTATACCTGTTAAGGAAGAAACATAGCAGAAGACAGAAGCTCGAATTGCAGGTCGAAGTAACGGATGAAATCGCCTCCGCTGCACTGAGACCCTTTCAATCAAGTCTCTGACGGGCTTCGATCCTCGCTCTAGCTCTCCCACTCTCTCAAATATTCGAATGTCTCGTAAATCGGACGTCAGATCTTATATAGCAAGTAACGGATGCGTAATGCGCACTCGACCTCTTTAGTAAGGCGATGCACAGTGACGGATCTACTGGCAGACTTGGCCCAATTCCAGCCCAGGCCCATCCAAACCCACTCCGGGTCCAAGAGGATGCCCATTTAGCGTCCACCAGGTCTGCCTCAAACCGTTTATACATAAAATTATGAGTAAATTATATATGGACCCCTTGGTTTACAATCAACTATATTTACTCCCCCTTCCAAAAATTCGATTGTAATTGCACTCCTACTATTAAGTATTAATGATCGAAGTTAATGATGTTATGACTAAAAACTATTTGAACTACCAATTTTACTCTTCTTTATTAAAATATTTTTTTCAATACGGAAGATTTTTTCCATTCATGTATTTTTTTTTGTATCTTCTTCCTCAAGAAGATAAAATTAGCTTTTTAACCCAAAAATACTTTTTGGATATTCTCTTTATTTATTCTCAGGTCGATATTGTTTCTAGTTTGTATTATTTGTCCTCTACATAGTTTCACAAGTATTATTCATCAGTGTTTGCTATGCAACTTTGTAGTTATATTAATGGAAACCTAAAATTTCAATGCAATTCTTCTACAAATCCATGCAATGAAATTTTATAATTAAATAGCATATCCTTGTAAATACAGATTAATATCTCTTATTTTTTAATAATACTTTGATTCTAATGTAAGTATGAAATTACATTTTATTTCCATTTGTCAAATTTTAAAAAAAATTCAATATGATATTTAAAAAAATATTTTACTCAAATAGATTATGTTTTTGAAAATAATTATTAAATCTTAAATTATGTGATTTATATTTTTTTGTCCAACTAAGTCTAGCATGAAGTATCCAAATTATCCTTGATATTTCATTAGTTCATGGTAGAATATTTGTTGGTAGGAGTTCACGGTAAAATATTAGTTGAGCAGAAAAATTATCACAATATTTGAGAGTTGACAATTATTTTCAAAATTTTCTTTATAATTTTTACTCTCTAAGGCTAAGAATAGTAGACATAATTTGATACAAATTCAGGGGTGTATATGTAATATCCTTTAAAATTACGGGAAGAATTGGTTTCCCATAAGATGATTCCTGTATTCGACGAAATCTGTTTCAATTTTGTTTTCTTATTGACAAAGCTATCCGTCTCACTGTTCTAATCTTAACTCTTCTGTTCGTTTCGAGACTCCAACAATGGCCGCTCCGGCGTCTTCGTCAGCGGCGCCGAGCCTGATGCTGGCGATCCACGAGAAGAAAACCAACTCTGTTGAGATCTATCGTCCTCTACGCCAATTCATTGCTATCAACTACTCCGAACGCGAAGCTCAGAACCTCGAAGATGATCTCCAAACTGTCAAGCATATGAGGTCTGATCTCGAACGCACCGCCGATTCACTCGACGTTCGCCGTGATCTTCTTCAGAAATACTACAAGGCTTTATGTGTTATGGAGTCTCGTTTCCCAATTTCTCCTGATAAAGAACACATAAATACCATAAATTTCACCTGGTTTGACGCTTTCAAGAATAAAAACAAGGCATCGCAGCAGAACATCCATTTGGAGAAGGCAGCTGTACTCTTCAATCTTGGCGCTGTTCACAGTCAAATCGCTCTTGCTGCTGATCGATCTACTGCAAGTGGTCGAATTCAGGCTTCTCACTCCTTTATGGCATCGGCTGGGGCGTTTGCATTTCTTAGGGATAACGCGTCAATGAAAGCTTCAATTGGTCAGTCAACGCTAGATATCTCTGCTGAGTGCGCTGGAATGCTTGAAAGGCTTATGCTTGCTCAAGCGCAGGAGTGCGTCTTTGAAAAAGTTACCTTGGAAGGCAAATCACCTGGTCTTTGCGCCAAGATTTCTAGGCAGGTGAGTCAGGACTCAAAATTTGGGCATAATTGCAATTCAACTAGGAAAAAGAAAAATGAATATGAACTGTTGAATCGGATCGAAATAGAGATCCTCAAGATTAGTGATTCAATTAAATAATCCAAAAAGAGCTCACCTTTGAAAGTTCCATGTAATTCTTATTCTTAGTCTCTATCTTTTCCTTGATATGTGTTGGCTGTATGAGGAGTGAATGCAGGTTGGGATATTCTACGAGGAAGCTTTTGCAGCTTTAAATGTTGCTCCTTTGAACCAGCATTTCGACCGTACTTGGCTATCACATGTGCAGCTGAAGGTTGCCCACTTCTATGCTGAAGCTTGCTATCGTTATGCTTTGGAATTGCATGAGAAAGAAGAGATTGGTGAGGAAATTGCACGGTTGAAGAGTGGAATTAGTGCACTAGCTGATGCAAAGAAATCTACGAAAGGAGTTGCAGCTCAACTTATAGAAGCAGTTAATCGTTTAGAAGCTGATATTAATCGCAATCTTGAGAGGGCTGTGAAGGAAAATGATCGAGTTTATCTAATGAGGGTTCCTGGAGCCAATACTTTATCGCCTCTTCCGGTTGTTTCACTGGTCAAGTCCACACCAATGGCTGATGTCTTGGACGCAAGCAAAGAAAAGTTGTTTGCAAGTCTAGTTCCTGACAGCAGTGCGAAGGCACTATCAAGATACACTGAAATGGTTGATGACATCATTCGGACTCAAGCTGAGAAATTGCAACAAGGGAGTGAGATAGCTCGAGTGAGGCTGAAGGAAATGGACCTACCTGAATCTATTCTTGCGTTGGAAGGAAATAGTACTCTACCAGTGGATCTTAAAGAAGATGTTGAGGCTGTTCAGATCAGTGGGGGACCAGCTGGTTTGGAAGCCGAGTTGCAACAACTTAGGGATTTGAGAAGGGTTAACCATGAATTGCTGGTGCAGACTGAAGAGATGTTGCAGAAGGAAGCAGCGGAAGATGCTCAATTCCGTAGTCAGTTCGGGACACGATGGACCCGACCTCAATCCAGCACACTGACAAAGAACTTGCAGGACCGCCTGAACAGATTTGCTGCAAACCTTAAGCAAGCTGCAGAAAGTGATTCACGGATTGAACGTGCTGTGAGGGATCATTCAGCCCTGATGTCAATCCTTGACCGACGGCCGGTATGTTTTGTTGACTTAATACTGAATGTTTTGATCCTTATTCTGAGCATTGCAGTGATGTCTTTTCATGTGGTTTTTCAAATTTCCAACACCATAATACTGTTAATGCATATACCTTTTCCTTAAAGTAGAATGATTGTCATTCATTTCCTAGAATGTTATCTTGGGTGAATGGAATTTTTTAGATGACAGGCAGATGATAGCAGACAATTTCATTTAAATTTTGTTATGGAATCTATTCTAGCAGAAGAACCTATCTTATGCCTAGCACATGACTATGAGGGTCATGCTCATGAGTCTTGCTTATCCAGTTTGAAGTCCATAATTTGATTAACTATTTAATTAACATTACATGTATACCCTCCTTCTGTGTCCTAATTTGTAATTCTAGTTTGGATCAGTGAGAGTGGTTTTTGCATGTCAAAACCATGTGAAAAGGATAATATAGACGTTGAATTAAATCGATCAATTTTGAGCTCTAAAGCCCTGGTAAGATAATGAATTTGGCTAAACTGAACTTGACTGGACCTTCTAGCAGTACCCAACCATAGTTCGAGCTTTTGCTGAGATCTTGGTATTTTCTCAGTTTTTCAAGCCACCGAAATGAAAATGGATGCAAAGCCTATGGTATACCTTGCTTTGTAAAATTCATATGAAGTTCGGTGATAAGTGTGGGAAGAGATCCAAGGTAGTGAATTCCCAACTACAGCTGGGTTACATTAAGGATCAGCCTTAAGCCTTTATCTTTGCACTTATCTTGAATGATTTAACCGTAGGTAATCATGATGAGGTTCCTTGGTTTATGTTTCATTTTTTTCTTCTTTTAATATGATATTGTTTTGGTGGATGAGGCAAGCAAGGATTAAGGTCAAGTTGGAGTTATGGAGACCAACTTGGGATCATAAGTTTTTGAGCTAAGTAGAAAGAAGATGGGAGCATATGGTGTGCAACTTTGGTTACACTAGGATGGGTAACGAGGTGGCACAACTTGATGAGAGGAAGACTCTTCAAAGTGACTGGGACAAACCACCAACCCAACTTGACTTGGACTTTTATTAATTAAGACTTGGACTCTAGGTGGGGTTCCTTTATAGATTAGGTTCCCACCTCATTACAAGGACTCTTTAAATGAGACTCTATTAATAAAGGCAACTCTTAATCAAAACAAACTCCTAAAAGATAATGAATCTTATCTTATCCACAACTAACTAACTTATAATGGACTTGGACTCTTCATAACTTAAAATCTACTAACCTAAATAAAAATAAATAAAATTAGATCCATAACCCTTGGATTGAGGGGGTTCAATCTAGGCCCATATTGAGCCCTCAAAGGGCTGAAAAATGACCAAAATAACCTTGAGGGGGATTAGGCCAGCTTTGGATTGGCTTCGTTGGGTCTGAATTTTGAGCTCAAATATTGGGGCCCAACCCTAGTTACATTTAGAGGATCTAGTACCTTTCTCATTCGTCAAATTTCATGAAAAATGAGTGTGTTGTATAAGTCATAATTTGTCCAAAGTAGTGAAAAGTTGGACTCTGCCACTAACACTTTTTAGTGCATATTATTACCTATTAGAGGTGATGATATGCTTGTAGTTTTGAACCATTCTGCCCCTGCTGCATATTTGTATTGGGTTTAAACTTCATTAGCAAGATGAATGTCGAGGCCTATTCACATGAGTCTTCATGTCGATCAAAGTCTCCCAAATGGTAAGATTTTTGAGCCTTCTGTCAAGGGGCATATATATGAAGCATTGATCCCACTTTTTGTTAAGAAGTTGTTTCCTTGTTCGAACTGTGACCCTCAAGTTGCAATAGAGCAACTGAGCAACCTTACTGTTGTGTAAGGGCCTGTCCTCCAATGGCAATTGACTAATGGTTTGTCATAATTATATTTTCCCCATTATGTCATTTCCTATGATGGTTCAGTACTAAACAGGTGAAGTGAAGAAAAGAAACAGAAAAGAAAAAGAAAGAAAGCTACAAAGGCTTCACTTTCTTTGATCTAACAAACCCATAATTGGAGTGCTTCTATTATTTCATTTTTGATTATTCATAATTGAAATTTTCAAAAAAAACTAGACAGGCTTTATGGCTATACCTGATCTTGTTGATCTAGCTTTAAGAATAAACCATGCTGTAAATTCAGATTCATTTTGGTGAAATATATATCTTTGGAATTTTGGGAATTCCTAACCCATCTTATTTGGACTTCTTTACTGCATCAGATAGAATCTGCCCTTCCAACTTTGGCAAGGCCAATAATGTCTTTGGATGCCACTGAAGACGCCATTGTGGGATCCCTGAAGCAGAGCTTGGTAATTTGATCTTTAAGACTGTACAACTTGAATTGTTATATAATTCTTGCTCATAGTGAGAGGTCTGTTTTAAGATTTTACCTCCTTTATTTTTTAACCTTATATTTTATATTGTTGATTATTCTGGATCATATTATGCACCCACTTTACATCGAGATTCAAATTAATTGTTTTAACGGCCTCTTTTGAGTATTTGACATGTTTTGTTGCCTTCCATTCTTTGAACTAACTATGGTTCTTCCAGTACTTCACTTCACAGAATGAATATGTTGATGAATGAAGACTATAATATGTCTAGCACGAAAAGTCAACCTTGAGTGGGAAAAGTCCAGTGGGAGAGTGGTTGCAACCAGTATCAGATTAATAGTGAATACAGATTAAATGACAAATTTCCATTAACGTAAGAGGATAAGCAGGAGAAGAAAGAGGGTGGGGGGATTGGATATTTGAACCCTGGGTCTCTCACCTACAGCTATCTCCAAAGTCTCCGTTTCTCTTGCAATATAAATGACCCACTTATAGCTTGGCTAAAGCTTTATGAGAAATAAAGGTATAAAAACAAATAGAAACTACTTATCAAAAGCTAAGGAAACTAAACAGAAACTCCCTATAAAATTAAAATAGAAGCTCCTAAAATAGTAACGAAACTGAAATTTGAAACTGCCTCAGATTCTATTGCAATGAAATAAAATATTACTTCCAAAAATGAAAAATAGGATCTAAACTATAGCTGCATCAGGATAGAATTATTCTCGAGTTGATGGATTCACAAAATAAAGCATCCCTAAACAAGGCAAATATTGCCTGTGATGCTGTCCATTGTGAACAGTTCTTTTGGTAAATTCTTCTTCATTTTTGCATCTATCTGGAGTTTGGCTGCCGTATCTGATTCTCCATTGAACCAGCATAAATTTGTCTAGTGCCTTTCACAGCAGCCGCTCGCACAACCTTACTGGGCTGGTTTTGAGGCATGTTCTTATGGGTACCTATGGACTTTTCATCAACCTCAATTTCCTAACCTGCCTCTCCCCTCCTCCACACACACACCCACCCACGAAAAGAAGATTCTAATATGGTTTTGTTGGATTTGAGGAAATTGGTTTCTGTCTTTTATTTGTTTGTTTAAGATGCCAGCGTGCTTGTTCATAGATTTGTTGTGAACTGGCATGCATGTTGATGTCCTCGATAATCAACTCGCAAGGTGGTAAGCTATTCATAAACTCAAGAGTATTTACGTCTTTTGTTTAGCATTTATGTCAACATAACTCTGTTAAGGTATTTCTTGGGATGTAACTCCTCCCTGCTAGCTGTTGCATCTTCCTGCTTTTTGGTCTATACATAAGGTTATATTTGTCTTTGTTGAAATTGTCTTGTGAACACGTCAATGCAGACGTGTATTTATGGTCTATGTGATTCAGGAAACAAGATCGAGGTAGGAAGTAGTGATAGTTAACAGCCTGGAAGAGTAAAAGACCACAGATGCATTACATTGTGTTCATTTCAATTGTACCGAACCCAAATAATACTTATCCAGCAAGACCTAAAAGGCTAGAAGTGTGTTGTTTTATATGCTCTTCCTGTTCATAGTGAAAAACCCATCTTTCACCTTGTCTTATCCCTTCTTCTTTTCCCTCTTTATGCTTTTTATTTTTCAGTTTTTCTTTCTGCAGAAGAAACATCTATGCAAAGCCAGAAAATGATCAGAGATCTACTGATATAATTTTTGTGGACCTTTTCTATTGGAGTCAGCTTAATTGCACTCACAGCTTGAACTACTTTTGGGTTTTCTGCTGATCTGTTTATTCTCTGCAGAGGCAATTGGAGACCCTGGGTGCACAAAGGGCTGGTCTTGAAGACATGCTTAAAGAGATGAAAAGGAAGGTGGGTTTGAATTGTGATTGATATTATGTTATATTTTCCATCTTCTGGATGGCCATTTTTACTTGAAAATACACGTGCCACTTTTTGAGTACATATTGTTTTGTTACCATCTGGAAACTCTAACCACAACACCTATCTTGTATGTTTGCTCATGTTCAATCATTTGTTTGTAGTCTAATGTGTAAAGATGCAGTTCTAACCATTTTGGTTATATTGTAACTATTGCTTAGAAAGACTAGTCTGAGCTCAGTTAGCTCCTTGTAAGCTATCCTGGTTCATTTTAGCTCTGGAATTGAGAATGAGCATGGGTTAAATATACACAAGAGAAATTGTTGGTGAGAGACTGGGTTGAGCTGGATATCAAACCTAAGTAAACTGGTTAGCATTTGGAATCAGGGGAGTTGTTCGCTTTACTTCTCTGTCAGTCAACCAGTGTTTCAATGCTTTGTTTTGCTGAGAGTTGCAGTTAAACCTCATCAGACTTGCATGGTGGGGAAGCCATATTTAATATGCTGTGCTCTTTCTGAATCTTCTGCATCATCATCCGGCCACTGATCCCCTGAACTTTCTAAACATTAGTATCTGAGCTGTCCTTATTTCCTGCCATCACTTTGACTAAGAAATGTTTGTTTGAGATTGATTTGATATTTTTAGTGACAAATTCTCATTCGCTTGGAACAAAAAAGCTGGATAAAGTATAACTTTTACTGTGAAGTAGTGGTGGACAAATCAATATTATCATCCTTGTATTTGAATACATTAAATTAATCTCATCCGGAAGATAAGTCCATGGTGATACTAGCTCACTGAAAAAAATATGGACTTACCTATTTGCTGGCACCTGGATCTGAGTCTCTCTCTCTCTTTTTAATTTTTATTTCCAAGGTTTCAAAGTAGTTTAAAACTTTATGCTTTTTAGTTTATGCCAGTTTCCCCTTTGTGAAATACCACTGTGGTTGGTAACCTGGTATCCTGTGGCATGGTGGAGACATAGTCCATGGGTCATTTTCTATGCAGTGAAACCTTTCTGTCTTTCTTTGAGCTGAAGAATGGAGGACCATATCCATAACTTCTTACTGAAAATTAGCTCAAAATCTTTCTTTGAAGCAAAGCTGATTTGGAGAGTTGCTATTCATTATGTAAACATTGGACAAGTTTATTCATTCTCTGGGTTTGTGGTTTGCTGGTTTTATGCTTCTCCTCTTCTTAAAAGGAAAATGGGGCTTATTAGCTTCTTGTTCTATTGATTACGTCCCTGGTGACTACTCTATTATCTGTCGTTATTTTTTTTTTTTTGTTGCATTTCATTGCAGGATGAGATCCTGCCCAAATTGATGACATCTACTGGCTCATATGAGGACCTATTCAGGAAGGAGATTGCAAAATATGATCATATTTGTGTGGAAATTGCTCAGAATATTGAGGCCCAAGAACAGTTATTGATGCAGATCCAGGTCAAGTTATTTCCTGATCTTGGTATTTAAAAATTTCTGCTCTCTTGTAAGTGGTTGAGTTTGTATTTGCACCATTTTGTTAATTAGTTAGAACTTTTCTGTAGTGATTATATTGGGAGAAATGTATGAGATATCAGGTGAATCTTATGTTCATTATGGAAAATATTTCATCTTGAGTTCAGCCATCAACTTTCTGGTGGTAGTTCATGTTTTTTTTAGTTCTTCTTCCTTTGTTTTTGGTAGATCATGTTAATGCGTAGATCTTAGATTCTTTTTAATTTGGCCATTGCGAGTATTGAGTAATGTTTTTCAGTACTGTTAATGATGAAGTGTGCTACTTTATTTTTCAATTGCATAACTTAATCTTTCTACCCCTCAAGAGTTCTTTGAACCAATATTTATGGTTAAAATTTCTGATTGATCTAAAATTACCAATATGGTTTTGTTATCTTCATTTCCAGGCTCAAAGTGATGATTTTGCTGCCGTTTTTAATCTTGAAGACTACAAAGGTAACATTTACTGTTAGAAAAATCTCATGGAAATAATTATTTTTCCAAAAACAATTTTTAGTAGAGAAGCAAAAAATTTCTCATTATTGAATGTTCATTTTATGTATGTTTGTATATACAGAACATACTTCCCTTTTCCCTGTGCCTTTTTTATTATTTTATTATATATATTTTTTAATTTATTTCAAATAGATTTTTTTCCCCTTTTCTAGGGGACACTGATGATGGCTTGTTTCTATAGACTTGAATGTTAGACGAATGCTCTAAGACGGGGAATATTTGTTCCGTCTAAGGGACCAGAAGTTCTTTTCTTCTGAGGGGTTTGGAGAAAAAAAGAGAGGGGGGGGGGTTGTTGGAAGTTGAGAGGGCTGCCAAAAGGGGTCAATCTGTTATTCCTTCTCATCCAGTCTTCGCACTGGGGTTGTTGGTTGTTGGAAGTTGAGATGGCTGCCGAAAGGTTTGCATATGTTGTTTCTTCTCATCCAGTCTTCACAGTTTTGAGCCAATAACCTTTGCCACATTGCAAATATAGGATGTCTTGAATGTGCTCTAAATGAAGTAATCTCTTTTATTCTTCTTCATATTTTTTTTTCCTTCAAAATTCTCTGTAAATCAAAAGTGTGTGAGAGAGAGAGATTCTCTGACTCAGTGAAATAGGTGGGGCTGAAGAAGTAGTATCATTTTGGATGGACATCTATGCCCATGACTACACTTTTCCCCTTTTGTACACAAAGCAAATAGATGGACTCTTCTTTTTTGGCAAGAAAATAAATGGACTTTTCAGTGAGCCCTTTTACTAACTAGCCTCTTGTTAAACACAAAGTACAGATATAACTGAGATAAGGAAACCCATTCACCATGCCCTGCATTTAGTATTAATATAAATAAATGTGGTCATGGTTCAAGGAACCGGTATCAGGTCGGCCGACATGGTCCAGTTCCTGACTGATACGATTCTGATCCTGGGGTGATATTGTAAATAAAACTGGCAATAAGAATCCTTCCCCCATGTTCTATGCCAAGTATAACAGTAAAGCTAAAATTTTTCATTTTTAGCCTTTCTCATGTTTATAGGAAAGGGTGTGGCTTTGCTTCCTGTTTGTCAATTACCCAGGGTTTTTCTAGGTTTTGTTAGGAGTAGTTTCCAGGTGTACTGAGCCCAGCTTATCTCGTTTGTATCAATGCTTTTTCCTCTTAAAGAACAATTTGGTTGTCAATGAAAAAGTTCTTCATTTCATGGAGTTCAAGTTTTTGGTTTTCCTGTGACCTCACTTGATATTTTGATTCAAATCTAGAAGTTTGTCTTCTACATATAACTAATTTCTGTAGAATCTCTGTTTCAGCATCTCGTGAGAAGTGCTATAAACAGATATCAGCTGCCATAGCAAAGTACCGAGAAATCAAGGAGAACATTAATGAGGGATTGAAGTTCTATGTCACTCTCCAGGTAAGAAATTGTTGTCTGTATCTTGCTTTGTTCCTTGCTATATTTAGTTCTTGGATATCCATTACCTTACCTGTAACAGGAAGGTTACTGTCACTCCGGAAGAGAGGTCTGGTTATTAGTCAATGACCTTTTTTGTGTGTGTGTGTGTGTGTGTGTGTGTGTGTGTGTGTGTGGTTGTCTCTGTGTGTGAGTGGTAGAAAATTTGACTAATTTGACTAATTCCTGTAACATGATTTTTAAAGGTACCTGTTGATAAATTTTCATGATATAATTATTTCTTTTATCAGAGGTGATAATTTGCTAGGATGTCCCTGTGTTTTATTCTAATTGAAAGGATATGGATGGCTTTGTTTTCTGCAAAATACCACTGCTTGGAGTGTCCAACTTTTTGCATTTTGATTTTGCAAATTTGATTATGGAGGTTTAAGTTGTCTGATTTTGATGTGCCTCTGTGGATTTTCTTGCATTTCCTTGCCTTGAAATTTCTATGAATCAAAGTCTGAAATTTGACATGCTGAAATTTTTGCGAGGAAACTGGTGGCTTTGTGAATGGTGGATCCAAGCTTTAATGCATTGGAACTAATTTTCTTAACTTCTGGCATGGTGAATTCATTAATTCCCTTGACTTTAAGCAAGTAATGAGTTCTGTTACTGATTATTTGCTTAATAGATGGGAATTGTTTGAGTCGCTGATGCTTTGGCGTGGAGGGTGTTGATGATGTATTTGAGACAGTAGCGAGAGTTAATATTTTTTTGTTTTGCGAGCTTGAAACTTGACAATTTGGTCATTTGGTAAACCATGGTGAATTGATGGTGCTCTTTTTGTTTACTGATCAGGATGCCATCACCAATGTAAAGCAGCAGTGTAGTGATTTCATAATGACAAGAAACATCCAATGCCGAGAAATGAGTGAAGATGTCCAGAGGCAAATGGCAGGTCTCAACTTCCGGGACAGGGGTGCCAGTGGGTATAGCAGTAACTACCGTTCAGCACCCCAGCAGCCGGATCCTCAGAGCTCCCCACATCCTTCCCATCCCCAGACCCCTTACTACCGTTCAGAAGAGCAGCCTCCAGCAGCTGGATATGGTCAGCCGCATCTGCCCTATTCCTCTCCGCAGCAGCAAATGCCACCAGGCCCTCCACCACCTTACCATCTTCCAGCTGCTGGTGGTCCTTACCCTCCCCAGCCTCAGCAGCAACCTGCTGATTACGGGCAACCTGCTTATCCTGGTTGGCGAGGACCATACTACAATGCCCAATCGCAGCATCCCGGGACACATCCTCCAGCTCCTTACACCGTTCCACCTACTTATCCTCCCCATCAAAGTGGATACTACAAGCGCCAATAATGTAGAATTTGGCATTTGATTCGATTGTTTTCTGTGTTATTATATTCTCCATTCCTTGTTTTGCCAATCTCCATAGCTGTTATGGCCACCTACCTGAACTCTCAAGCTCATATGTACATGCTGTGCTGCCACATCGTTAATAATGCTGTGTATAGATGTTTTAGACATGTTTTGTACCTTCTGAATGACATTAATGTAGGTGTGTGCTCGAAGTTTTATTTGTTGAAGGGGAAAAACAATCGTATAGCTGTTTTTGCTCGCAGTTGGATTTTTATATAGTTTAATTTTATGTATTGTAAGCTTACAAAGATTCTTTCATTCTCTGAAGATGCATAGAAAAAGATACATAATTTTCAGGGCTGTGTCTGGTTTGGAGTTAAGGCAAGGGAAACTTAGGATGTTGTGGTCAAACTCCTTAAAATTTCGTAGTGTTCAAATCATAAACAACCATCACGACAGGCTCTTTTTGGAGTCAACCCAAGAAACTACCATGTTACTAGTGTTTCACTAAGTATGTTAAAATGCAAGGACTGAGCTGAAACGAAATCAATCATGAAACAGAAGAAAACCTGAAGGGGGATCTTGAATGCCCATCATTCATTATTTGTGTATCGGTTGCAACTTACAATTTACATGGGAATGTTAGTGTGGCACTAGTGTAAGAGACGTTGGAAGCACATCTTACAAATTTGAATAGTGAGGAAAGATGAAAGATGGAGCAGGTTAGAAGTCTTGAATCACCATATTATGGATGAAATCATTTTCCATCGTCAACCATTGTATCTCTGAGCCTTCTGCTTGGTCAATCTTTTCGCTTTAGAAGGATGAACAATTCACCAATTGCCTTGCCGTCTAGGTCTGAAGGAATGCAAGATTCAGCAACTCTTCTATCATATTGATTGAACAATGGGGCTATGATTTGACTTCCAAAGTGTCGTTTGATGAGTTCCTCCCAAAAACGTCGCAGCTCCAAGGTGATATATCTTTCTACTTCGATTAAGTGATTTGTTGAACGTTCCAATAATTCCATTTTCTCAATGCTGAAAGACCCATTCTCCTCAATCAATCTCTCTAACTCTTCTTTAGATGGATGGTAGATAGGCACATTGAAGGAATCCACTTGAACTTCACTGCACAACCCCTTCAGTAAGAGGAGAAAATCACATTCAGTTAATGCAGAAAACCTGTTGCAGGTATTAGAATGAATCAAAACCATACCAAATGACAAATGTATGTAAAGCTCTTTGGCACCAATCAGGATATGCACATTGATCATGTTTAGGTTATTAGGTACCTAGAGAACTTCCTTGGCTAAGGATAGATTGCTTACCATCTCGATCATTTCCTTGAGGCTAGACTCCAAGAGTTCAGAGAGAGTGATAAGCCTTGATTGGTAAGCGCAGCTCTCATCTGGAAGACTTTGAATAAGAAGGGCCATCAAGCCTCCAGGCATAATCTCTTGGTCCCTAGCCTCCAAGAATGACTTCATGTCCTCTGCATATTGATCTGAATAAGCCTTTTTCGCTTCTGTTTGGGAATGTGTATGTTGTATCCTTCCCTTACTCAATGCAAAACCTGTCTCATCTGCAAGCTCTTTTGGAACTCTAGACAGAAAATTTAGGGCATACGAAGAATGCACAAAATAAAGAGAGGCCTTGGGAAGTAAGCGGCCATAAACTGAACCAGGCATGCCTGCTGCAAAAAATCGCTTGTTGGCAGGGAAGGATTTGAAGAGAAGGTTGCAATCATTGGTGAAGTAAAGACCGAAGTAGAATAGAAATTCGGGCATCAAAGAACCAAGTTTAGCATTTAGGAGTTTGAGTTCTACAGCTTCCATTGTGTGTTTCACCACCTGAAACCTATTGGGTCCAATAGAATAACTCAAATCAGCACCGGCGAAAGGCTTAGAAGAACTGAAGAGTCTGACATCGAGCATATCTGCGATGACATCGTCAATTATAGCTCTGGGAAGATGCAATCCCACTCTCTACAAAACAGAATATACAACTTGTTAATCTAGAGAATATCAAGCCAGGATTAATGCCTTTGAAAACTTACAAACTTAATATTTGTCCTTCATGAGGAAGCCTTGACAAGAATAGTTCTTTGAATATTTGGGTGGTGGGAATCACTTAGTGGGACTGCCATGAAATTTCTTTTGAAATTGAAGAGCAACAATGGCTGTGCAAGTGTAAATAGAGTTTGATAGTCATATATATTAGGAGTTCGAATCTGGGTTTCATTGGTTTTGTTCATTTCAAGAAAGCTAGAGAACTGTGGATTTATCTCCTTGAGCTTTTCCAAGTTTCTCTCTGGCACAAGATGAAAAATATTGAGGGAAGAAGAAGATAGCTCCTGCTAGGCCATCTGGTATGTGACAGAGTTTGCAGATAGTCATACATATTAGGAGTTCGAATCTGGGTTTCATTGGTTTTGTTCATTTCAAGAAGCTAGAGAGCTATGGATTTATCTCCTTGAGCTTTTCCGAGTTTCTCTCTGGCACTAGATAAAAAATATTGAGTGAAGAAGAAGATAGCTGCTGCTAGGCCATCTGATATGTGACTGAGTAATGCAAACAAATCTGTATGGTTTTCCCCTTTCAAGTATACATGCATAGAAGATTATAAATGGGTTCAGGTGTTCTTTTATTTCTAAAGAATCAAGAATTTTTCTCTCTTCCTGTGTCTATTAAAACCATAAACAAAAAGAAGAATTTACCAGTAAAATACATATCATCAAGAATTTTTCTCTGGCTGTTAAAACCATAAACAGAAAGAAGAATTTAGCAGTAAATACATAACAATTAAGAGTCTCCTAAGTAGCTCAGAAATATACCTCGTCAAGACAAAGATGACCAGATTCCCTAGAAGAATTGCTTCTGCTCTCCATGGGAAAAAAAACTGCGACGTGGGAGAATGGGGGCTACCCACCGTTCCAAATTCGAGAAAGAACTGAAATGAAATGGCAGAACTTCAGGCGTCCACCAGATCACTCCAAACTCGAGAAAGAACTTGATAAATTAAATGAGAGAAAATCCTCCTTCAACCGTTTCAAGAAAATGCTTCTTGATATGTTCCTATCTATCTTCCCATGAAATTCTCTCATTTGGATTTCCCATGAAGTCTTTTTATAAGCACCTTGATGGGAAACAAACAAGAGGTAGAGAGGGTGATCTAAGCTAAGAGTCAGAGAATATAAAAGAGAACTATCTATGCCTAATAACAATAATTTCCATATTCCTTAAGATTTCTACAAGACAAAAGAGAGAGCTTGGAGGTTACATCCTAGTAGCAGATATGACTTCATCAATATGAACCAGGGATCTTTGGGTTTGGAGTCTATCTGCGAAGGTTACGCTCTATTCAAATGTGTGAGATGCAAGCACCAAGAAATTTTTTTTCTATAGTGTCAGTAGTCGTAGATCCCTTAAAAGTGGAGGCACACCGTTGGTTGTTGGCGACAAAGATTCGAGGACGTATTAGGCCAGATGGAGGCAAGAACAAGAAGCTAGGTGGGTCTAGAAAATCGTAGACAAAGAAGAGGTGGAGGATAGTTCGGCTTAATTTGGTGCAAAAAATGTAAAACATGTTGACTTGGATGTTGCGGGGATAAGCATGAATTTATTGTGGCTTACTATTTTTATCTTAATGTATTGAAATCATCTCACTAAAAAAAATGAAATACTTTTAAAACGCCTCATGTGTTTAATATTTTAATAAATATAAAAGATTTAAATATTTCTTTGTGTTTACTTTATTTTATTTTTATTTTTATTTATTTACTACTTCATATCATAGTTCAAAATGTTATTTACCTTTATGATATATCCAACAATCTTATAACTAATGGTTATGAGCATGATTTGAGATAAATTATCTGGTTGAAATTTGGCCTAACTTAATTTTGACAAATTTTACCAGATGATGGAACTCTATGAATTATATAGACAAAATATTTGGTAATTCTGTATGTAGACTTGAAAATTAATTAATTACCAAGGTATATATGTATGAGATATATTACTCACCTCCTCTCATTTTTTATTTTTATTTTTTAGATTAAATTCTCATATTTTTTTTACACCCTCTACATATGCATGTGCACATGGAATTTCGTAGTTTTCAAAAAATACTATATATTTCACAACAAGAAAAAGTGTCGTAAGGTTTCAAAACTAACCTTCTGTGTTATTTGATATTACCCAGACTCTAGCTTTGGAGAGTCTAGACTCTAGACCACTTCCCCATCAGGGAGAACATTGATCTCCCTTGAAACTTTTATACCACGAAGTAGTATGGCGTCCACTTGAGATCAAGCGGGGGTCATAGGAGCATACAAAATAGCAGTCCAAGGAAATGTAGTATGGGTGTAAACGGATCAGATTCGGATTGGATAGTGGTCATACCATATCCACATCCTATTATATTCGAACAAATTTGGATAACATCTCATCAATTTTCAAACAGATTCAGTCGAATTCGGGTAATAATAGGATAATTATCTTATTAAATATATTATTTTAAATGGATAACTAATGCAAATTTAATACAAGTTTTGGATTACTTGTTGACATTTTCACCATTTTATTAGTGGGAGTTAAATTTGAAATGTAAGAATTAAAGAATTTTGGTATTTATATCAATAGAAAATTTAGAAAAATATTCACAAATATCAAGGTATGTGACATAATTGGATAATATTATTAGTACCAAAGGTCTTACCATATCGGCATCCTACTATTAACCGGATGGTTTCGAATACCTCTAAAGGGATACACATACGAATTCGGAAGCAAATTTCTATTATCCATTACACCCCTAGTGCGTAGTGGAGGCAGAGGACATCGTTCTTCCCTGACAAGGAGGTGATTCGGATTGGTTTTGGATTGTTTAAGCTTTTCTAAACCGAGTTGGCAGTATGAGTATGGCCGGAATCGGCTAGGGTCGAACCGGATTCCGGTTCCAGGTTTTCAAACCACGGGTCGTTTGGAACCAGAGACTTCAGAGGGTAACCACACAGGGAGACGATGAGACCGTGAAATTGTGAAGCTGTTCTGAAAATTAAAGAATCAAACAATCTTTGACTGTTTAGTGCTGTGAAGATCGAATTCCTTAGTGAAATGAGCAAGCAGAGAGAAAGCGTAGATCAAGATTTAATGGTCAAAGCGGCGAAGCTTGTTGAAGATCTCTATAATCTTCGTGACACCTACTTCCCCGCCGATCCTGAAGAGAAAATCTCAAAGTTGCAGACAGAAGCAGATCTTGCTCTCGAACTTCTCGACATGATTCCCTTTGGTAATCTACAATTGGAAGCACATCATATTTCTCTCAATATTTATCTGCTACGGACTGGATTCTAGTAATTTTAGCTTAGGACTTGGAACCAGTAGCTTTACTTCAACTACAGATTCACTGTTTGTTCATTTTGCTAGTAATTTCGGTCTACCTCGGTTGTAGGAGAATAAGAAATTGCTTAGGATTTACTTTCTGGAATGAGTCATACGAACTGATAACAGAAAGTCCTAATGATATATGTATATACATTGTACTGCTTTGCCTTATGTATTGATGCTTGGAAATTCTCTCTTAGTATGGTCTCCTTGTCCTGCTTCAAACTTGTATGATCAAAACTCTGATGCTCTCAAATTTGACCATTGCAACACATTGACATGGAGGTCATTCAACGTTTGAAATTCATTAACAACATAACAAAATCTCTGCGTTACCCAGTATAATGGTTTGGCTAATTGGATCCTTGCCCTCCAATTCGCTTTGTATGAGGTTATACTTGATATAAAGCTTGACCTATGCATATCTTTTCAACACTTCTCCTAAAGTCAATTTAGGTCTTCTAGGTTCTTTTAGTACCTTCGATTTGAATCAAACCACTCGTTTACATTGAAGCATCAACAGGCCACCAATGAATGTTGAAATGCCATTCCCCAAATCAGCTCTAATGTGATCATTTCCTACTTTATGCTTCTTAGTTTGTTTGTTCATTTCTGCTATACTGAATTTATCTATATGATGTTCGTTACTGCTCAACATATTACACGATACATACATACCGGTGGGATAGCTCTCTTATGTAATTTACCTTTTGAGTTTTGAAAGACTGCATCAAGCACACAACATTCCAAGTGAACCTCTCCACTTCATCTATCATTCTTTAATTCTCTGTGAAACATCATCCTCAATATTACCTTCTCTATTTATGGTTGAATGCTTAAAATAAACTTTTTGTAGAATCTTCCCTCATCAATTTTCACCAATGCTTAAGCCACAACAATATCTGAAACTGAGATCCCCTGCTCATTCATCTCTCCAAAACCATATCCTCCATGTACACCTTTGTTGCTTCATAGTTTCTATTCAACTAACCATCTCTAATAATCTTATCTCTTTGACTAAAACTAGCGCTATTCCATCCGTATGTTCTCAAAATTGTACTTACTACATTCATCCATTCCTACTTGAAGTGCTTCAGAACTTATTATTTTTAGAACCTCTTTCTCCAACAGAAGCTTGATGGATATGACCACCACATATCTGCTTTATCCACTGCATTTCTAACACTTCTACCCCTTGTATAAAAGTTTGAAGTTGTCCAACTGCTTAGGGTTTTTGTCCTTCCATCTAGTCTTTTGAATATAGAATATTTAAATTATTATATTTTCTTTAATGTGCTTCACTACAGCTGTTTATCTTGCATTACTAGCTATATAAATCATTCTGTTACTTTTTAGGGTTTTCTAAAGACTTTGTTACTTTTTTTGGTGAATATAACTTGGAAGCCAATATTATTGTTGACTGTTTCATATTTACACCTATCAATTTGCTTATTTATTTACCTATCTGTAACAACTATGTTCTTGTGCAGAAGAAAGGAAATCACCCACACAGCGTGCAACTTATGAGTTTTTAAGAGGAAAGATATTGGATGTATTTCCTGATTATAGGAAAGAAGCAGAAGACCATCTGTCAAAAGCTGTAAGTAGTATAAAGCTTTTTCCTCCTAGGTTACCACTAAGGGAATTTTTTGTTCGCAAAGTAACAATTTCGTATTCTAGGTTAAGTTGAAACCATCACTTTCAGATGCTTTGGTGTGCTTAAGCAACTGCATTTGGAAGAAGGGGGATCTTCTTTCTGCAAAGAACTGCTTATCTCTGGCACTGAACAAGGTAATTTTGATTTTTTGAATCTCTTCGTCCAAGTATATTGTTTTCAGTTAGTACTGGAGAATATATAAATTAACTTTATAGCCAATTCCTTGTAAATCCTTACTTTCTGTGTTTTTGCAGGCTCCAAACAAGAAAGTACTTTGTCAATTATCAATGCTTGAGCGAAGATTGGCCCAAGGCAAGAAACCTTTTTGTGAATATTTCTCTTAATGCTTTTCCTGCATATTGAACTGAGTTGACAGGCCTCAAGTTTGTTAGCAGCATAGTTTGTGTTCTTAAAACTGCCGTCGTATCCATTATCCAATTTGAATTCCATTTGATATAGAAATGATCATTTGGAGTACAATATGTTATTCTTAGAATCCATTTTTGTGTATTGTGCTTGTGCTTTAGTAGAACACTTAATTATATGTGTTAAATAAACTAACCCCTTCCCTTACTTATTCTGGTGCCTAACCTTGTTCCAGAAGAAGGAATCTGCTTCCACATTCTCTTTATTTTTTACAGTGGTACGTAAGTTATGCCCATTTCTTCTTTCTTGGGGCTGAACTCTTTGTTTTTTTCTCCTGCTTTTCAGGCGCTGACAATCCAGCTCAAATTGTTGAAAAAAGCATTCAACATGCAAAGGAAGCTATTTCTTTGGATGTCAAGGATGGGTATTCTTGGTGTAAGGATCTGTAGCCCACGAATTCTGATGGTGCTATCTTGTTTTTGTTGGTTCAAATTAAAAACTGAATTCTTTCTCTCTGAAACTTTACCTGGGTTTAAAAGCCTGTCTTCTCTTCAGATCTTTGAACACCGCACCTGGGGGTTGTGTGTGTTTGGAATGGGGGTTGGGGAGGAGAAGGCGGCAGAATAAGTGTCCAGGACACAATTTAAGCATTCTTATAGTTTCAGGTTCTTAGCTGCAAATTTCTCTCCTTGTATCCTTTCCTTCCCATTGTTATACCTACCGTTGACCTACAAAATTTATCGTATAAATGATTCATTCATAAATTTTGGGATTGTTGTGTTTATCTAAAAACTCCTACTCTATGTTTTTCATCATTTTGTAACAGAATAATATTTTCCTGCATCTATATAATATGTTATCAGGGGTTATCTCCTCTTTTTTTGCGGAAGACTTACTCTTCATGGTCCTCCTTTTTTCCTCCAAAGATTGCAGCATACTTGTTACCTCAACTATGTGACCATATTGTTTATGTGCACCTCTAGTAATCATAGTTGCCAAGGTGGCTAGGCAATCCAAGGCATGCAAGTGGAGGCTTAGACGACAAGACCCCCTAGAGGCATGTATTGATGACTATATGTAATATTATAAATGTTATATAACTATGTTTATATGCATCATATGCACCATATCGCCCTTAGGTCTTAATAATGCATTCATTGTCCTTCCATGAACATGTGCAAACCACTTAAACAACTCTTTCTGAACTTATCTCCTATTGAAGCCAGTTTTTGATACTTGTCTTTTCAATTTTCCCTTCTTAGTGTTATTTCTTTTTTATTTCTTTGTTACCCAACATTTCAGCTGCATAACATTTGCACGGTTGAGAATAAAAGGAGGAAAGTTCAATAGATGGTTGGATATACAGTTCATAGCCAATCAATGAAGCAACATGCTTGTCGAAAGGTTAAAATTGCTGAATCAGCCCTCTGCATTGAAGTTGGCCCACTCTAGTTCTTTGCCCCCTCCCACCATGCTTTTGTTGTAATGCTTATGTGAATAATGTTAGAACAGTAGTTTAATTTTAAAACAAAATATACATAGGTAGCTGGAGGAAGGGCAAAATTGATCTACATTCTGATTTGCTCGCTTGGTCATCAATATCTCCTCTTAACAATTGCTAGTCTGATAATAATACATATCTTCCGCAGCATATTTCCATTATTCATCTCGTTTAATCCGATTTACTGTATGTACTGATTGATAACTTCCATCTTCCAATTCTTTTGGAACTTTCATGCAATGAGTTTTTGTTTAAGTTATCTTGACATCTTGCTTCCTAGGATTTTATCATTTCTTTGTCTAGATTTGTATATTTATTGTCTTTATTGTCAAATAAAGTAGGTGAAATACTTCACTTCGCTTAGTTTATTTTATATTCTTGGACATAATATAGGAGTCCCCACTACTGTAAATCTTCCCCCCCCCCCCCCTTTTTCTTCCTCCATGTCTCTACTTTTTCACTTGACTATTGTCATTTTTTCCTTTCAACAGATAATCTTGGAAATGCATGCCTCACAAGTTTTTTTGTCACGGGAGCATGGGATTATGACAAACTTTTGCAATCCCTGAAAGCATATCAGAATGCTGTAAGTTTGCAACTGATTCATCTTCAGTCAACTTCCAATTAATTTGCATGGCTCAGTCAGCCAGTCAGCTATTTTTTATCTACTGATGTAATTTCAGCAACAGACAGAAGGCTTAAGCCGGTTTGCAAGTTTGCAAAATATACTAATTCTTTATGATATGTATTAGGAAAAAGATGAAACCATGCAGTCTAATCCAGACCTTTATTTCAACTGTGCCATGGTAAGTCTTGGACTTTTCATCTCACTCTTTTTTGTAGTGGATCTTCTTGATCAATTACTTGAATTTCATAGGTTCATGGCTGTTGCATACAGAAAGTTTTAGTGTAGATTCTTTTAATTATGTTAATACGTCACTTGGTTGATTGGCTGTAATTTCTCTCGAATTTGTCAATCTTGGTATTAGATTGTCCTTATGCTCTGGGGGTCAGTATAAACTGCTAATGATATAAAAGAAAATTCTTGGGCTAGCCTATGCAATGGATGGACTTCAAAGGTTGTGTAGGTGCGCCTAGCCATTGACATAGACAACTGGGCTTTTTTGGAACCTGTCTGTCTTATATAACCAAATTCTTCACAGTTCAAATTAAGAGGAAAGGTAGTTTGCAACCCATAAATCAGGCCATAGATCATAATAGTGTGGTCAGTTTCATGAATATCTCTTATTCTCTCGTATAGATAGATTTGCTAATCATTTCTTGACTTTATTTTAGAATCTATTTAGAATATGCAACCAATTCAAAACTGTAACCACTTGACAGTGCTGCAAATTGATGAATTTGTATTTCTTTTTCTTTTTTTTGGGGTTGAGTTATTGATGAAATTGTTAATTACAGGTAAACAGATATCTTGAATACTATGAGAGGTCCCTTCGTGGATTTGAAGCTGCTGCTTCAAAGGATCCTGGGCTAAATGCTACTGATGAGGTTCGAAAAATGGTCAATCTTCTTGACAAGTTGGAAACTTCCTTGAAGGTTGTGCATCTGTCTCTGCTTTTCCAATGATTCTGTTATTTGTTTTGATCAGCTTCTTAGAATATTTGAACACCTTCGCGTGCAATTGACTATACCATATCCATCTGTTGGTCTAGGTTGACCTCTTCTGATGCCTATGGGGAAGGAGAGGAAAACATATATGGATCATAGATTATAATTATGGATTTGAATCTCTAAGTGGAAAGTATGATACAGTTTTTGACAAAAGGAATCAGTGACTAGACCTCAAGAAGGGTGCACAGAATTAACATTATGAGATCATAATGGATTTAAATGTTGGTATCAATTGCTTATCTGCTTAGAGTATTAGGAGAGAGAAAGTGAGAGAGAGAGAGAGGTGGAGAAAGAAGCTACATGCTCTAGGGAGATTTAACTGTGTTTGATGGTGAGTGAAATGGAATTTATATTGCGCACTCAATGAAAGAATCAGGTTTTGACAAAAGGAATCTGTGACGAGAAGAAAAGAAGTGCAGAGAAAATTAACAATCTGACATTATAATAGTTTTAAATGTTGGTCTCAATTGCTTATCTGCTAAGAATATTAGGAGGAGAAAGTGAGAGAAAAAGTTGGATAAAACAGCTGATTGCTCTAAGGAGATTTGAGTATATGTTTAATGGTGTGAAGTGGATTTTATATTGCACGCTCAATTGAGTTAGATTTTAATGTAATTCAATGGCCCTGGTTTGCACAAGTAAAATGGATATAGCACATGCATCCAGATGGATGTGCCTTTAAATGCCAATAGATTCTTTATCAAATATGAAGCTGTTTCTGATGATAATGCATTGCTCAGGTACACTCCAGGGCAAAACGTGTTGCATCAGTTGCATCGTCATTGGTTGATGTGGATTGTAAGCTTCTCAGCACATCTGTAGTTCTGTGCATACTTCATACATGGTTGAGCCCAGTAACCACTGTTACATGATATTTCGTTTCCCTCCTAATAAATCTCCAGTTGCTTTGTTTGTATTTTCCATGTTCAAGTGAATTCTTCATACGCAAAAGCAGCAATAAGTCTTCTGGAGAAGGGGCACAACAAAGCAGTAGCGGTTGTGGGGAAAGTCGTCCTCTTCATTCAGCATGAGACCTTGGCACCCTTGTACGTGTCCCCTCAAAGACTACTCCTCGTATGACCATGCACATATGATTCTCTGTTATTTGATTCCAAGAGCCCTTGCATTATACATTGCCACTATTTACTGTGATTTGGTGAGGTTATATTTTTGTGTGGAAAGAAACCCCATTGAGCATCACAGTGCTCTAAACCTTTGAAACATTGGACAGTATGATATGTCCCAAGCTACCATTTTCCACAAAAATTTATTGGCTTTCTACTTTGTTACTTAAATTGTTGTGCTCTGTTTTGCAGATATTATCTTGTATGTGATTCAGAACAAACTTGTTTTATTCTTTCAGTGTATGGGTTACGTGTTGATGCGGTAAGGATTACGTGCTAGCCTAACGAATTATGTAATTTGCTGGTAGGCGGAAATAGCAGTCCAATTCTCTAACAAATGACAAACAGACATGCATTTACTGTCATTTTCATCCTTTCATGTGCATCCACAAAAAAATGACTGCTTCTCTTTCCCTCATAGATTAAAGAGGCAGATCAGTTGACAATAATGGAACCTTGGTATACTGCTGTTGACTTCTCGTGGAAGGGCAAGGTATGGTTTTTCGTTTTATTTTGCAAGATAGGATTAAGGTGCTATTATTTGTTGCTAAATAATTCAAGGTGCTATTGGACTCTGGTGTCCTGAATAGGTTAATTTACCACATCTATTTTCAGATATAGAGTGGCAAAACCTACATGTCTCATGCTGATTTATGAACTATACCTTTCTCTTCTTTCCTCCCACTCACCCCCCCCCCCCCCCCCCCCCTCTTTTTCCCCCATAGCAGCACTACGAATTCAAATCTATTCGAGTTGAATTCTGGCAACGAATTCTCGTGAATGGAAAAGCTCTGGCTCCTCATCAGGCAGTTCAAACATCCATTTTTGCACAACATAAATCGTGAATGGGCTTCACTATTTGAAGAGAATATTTGATCATTTTGTACCATGGAGTGAGGTCTCAGTTTATTATTTTGTTGTACTGTATTATATGTAGATGAAAAGTGAAAAATGAAAATTTGTCTGTAGGTTAAGATCTTGTGTTTGTCTAGTTATAAGTGTCATAGGACATCGAAGAAAGAGTTCTAGATCCATTACCTTAGTGATGTTAGCAATGGATCTAGACACTAGAGGTTGCCTCTTTACGTTTATTTTCTCTTCTATTTGACTTGTGTTCTCACGAACCATAGTGATGGAGGTTTGGAAAAATTGGAGAGCATAGGAGAATATTCTTTTTTCGGTACTCTGTTTGGTATTCCATCCCTCTACTTATAATATTTTCCTTTAACCCTAATTCTTTGTTTAGGGTTTTACTTATACTCATCAAAAATAGATAAACCAATATTAGAGTCCTGCTTAGACTCAACTAAATAGAGGAATAGTCATTTTGGACTACGTAACCGTTTTGCTGCCACTTATAGCGTAAGTTGTAGTGGGACCCACCCACTACGATTAACCGTTCATATTGGTTGCTTATTGGCATCACACTTAAATTTTATATTTGATTTTGAAATCATTTATTTCAGGATTATCTTTCACTAAGCATGCATTGCCAATGAACATAAGCTTCAATCGATGGGTGGAAGAAAACCATCTTTTGAATATTTTTTTTATGTTGGATGTCCTTCAAATTGATGTCTTATCAAGAAACTTTACAGTAGAAAGTAGGGCAATTTCCCCAAGCATTAGTTTCTCTGGCAATTGCCTTTACCACACAAGAAGCAATCATATGCAATAGTATTAAATCGGAGACATCAAGTATTTTTTCACCATTTATAATTCTGAACACTCATAAATGGTACTCTTAAGTCTTATCAAACTAAATGGCTCTTAAGTCTTATCAAACTAAATGGTTGGAGCTATATTTTGGTGTTGTGCAATGGAGAGCAATTTATGGTTTGAGACAAAATTTCAACCATTTGTTACATAAAATAAAGTTAAATAAGTAATAAAAATTTTGTTTCGACCACAAGTTTTGATCTAAATTATAGATTAAATTATACTAGGCATTATAAATGAAGTAAGACTTGAAGTGGTTGAAAAAACCCTAAACCCAAAAAAGATATGGTAGTTGCTACTACCTGGTGGGAGGATATTCTAGCGTATCTGAAAGGAAGACAAATGTGGGACCCTTTCTTCAGGTTCCTCGTTAGGAAAACCTAAAAATTATGGGGTTGGGTGACCCAGGAATCCTAAAATCTGAATCATTTATTGTAGAAAATCTTGGTTTCCATGTCTCATCATTTGGTTGGTTGTGTCCTTAAGTGAGCTCTACCACATTGCCTCTCTCTCTCTTCCATGCCTCTCCATGTGCTTTCCTATTAAAATAGTACATAACCCACACTGAATGGAACCTCTCTCTCTCATAAATGCATTCACCACCTTCTACACTCTCATCAAACTTTGTATAAATCTCAAGTTTCATCTGGGTTCCAGACCAAAACCCATTTCACATCTTCCCCATCTCCAACTGAGAAATGGGGAATAACACATCTTGTGCTCCAGCTATCATCACAGGTGGAGCAGTGAAGGTTTTGTTGAGTGATGGAAGACTAGAGCTGTACACAAGACCAATTAAAGCAGCAGAGCTGATGCTAGAAAATCCAAGGCAATTCGTATGTCATTCTAGTGATCTTAAGGTGGGTCACCGGATTCTTGGCCTCGGAGCAGATGAAGAACTCGGACGCCGGCAGCTATACTTCATTCTTCCAATGGATTTACTGTACTCAGTGCTTACAAACGAAGAGATGTTATCTCTGTCATACAAAGCATCAAGAGCAATGAAACATGGAAGCTCCAAAAACCTTGTAAGGATATTTCCTGTGTTAGGTGATTTTTGTATGTTTCCTTCAGAAGTGAAGACACTAGAGGTCTCACCAGAAAGGAAGCCACAAGTCATAGAAAGATTCTCCAGACAGAGATCATGGAAGCCTGCTTTGGATACCATCCTTGAAACCCCATCTTGGCTTTGACTGCCCATGCTTAATTATTTTTTTCCTCTCTGTAATTTTTTGAGAATTTCGCTGTAGTTTTTGTGATTACCCACATTCAGGTTGACCACTACTTGACCTCGGTTGTCTAATAATGAGTTCATCTTCCATACATGAGGAAGATGGCTTCTTTGTCTTCCGAGTCATTTTCCATTAATTGCATGACTAATTAATATGTTGAATGCCAATGCCAACATGCCTCAAAGGTCAGATCTTTCTCACTTGCAGAGTTGCAGTCTTTTAGCCTTCTTTACCTGAAGTCGATACAGAGATGAAATGGAAGGAAATTGCTTCAGTCATGGACATTATGCTCGATCAAAATTTTGGTCCGTTTGGATCCAAAATTTTGTCTCAGCTGTTGAATTTTGATAGTTGAGACCAAAAACTTGACCGAGATTTTAATCCAACGGACAGAAGTGTAGAGCATGACGGTTCGGCGCATGACTGAAGCAAGATCCAAGATGAAAGGAGAAGAAGGGAGCGACACTTGTTTCATGTGGAAACTTAGAAAGTGTGCTCAATGCAAGGTTGACTTGTGCACTGTTAGACATGCCTACCAAGTCAATCTAGTTTATGACAAAAATGATTGTTTTTAGAGCTCTAGAACATGATCAAAAATGCATTTCATAATTACGTACCAAACATAACCTAAACGTCCAAATAAAAGATGAAAGAGGAATAAAAATGAGGGAATTCTTTATTGGAAGAAATAGGAGATTGTGGAGACATGGATTCATGGTTGTTATTCCTAATAAAATTTCATGGACAACATATCTAGATTAGCTCACTGTGGTGGTCCAAATATTTGTCACATGACATGGTAAGAAAAGCTCAAATTTATAAACAAGTATTCTAGGATCCCCAAATCAAATGTAGTGGTCCAAATATCTCAAGTTTGTAAAGAAATGGATCCCAATATCTTCCTAATCAGATGAAGTATACCAATCAAAATAGAATTTGGGCAGAAAAAATGTTAGAAAACTAAGATATGTTAATGGTCAATTTAACGCAATATATATATATATATATATATATATATATATATATATATATATATATATATATATATTTATTTATTTATTTGATTAAACTAGATTCTAAAATCTACTATGTGACTAATCCCAAAACAATGAAATTTTTTCAGCCTAATGGTTTGAACCTGTCCTAAAACTGAATATGAAGTGGGCTCAAAATTTTATTCCTAAAGGTAAATAAGAGTGGTTCTAGATCGGGCTCAAGCTAAATCAGAGTTGAATGTTTTACTAAGGCCTATTTTGTCTTTTAGCCTTTGGTTCTGTAAGAACATGGAATGACATATCGTCGAATTTTGGGGATATCGGTCCTTACCGAACCGAAAACAGGATTATTGTAATGTCATAGGAAAATCAACGATTTTCCCACGAATCAAATGAAAATCGCCGGATCGTTGAAGGAAGAGAAGAAGAAGAAGAAGAAAGAAAGAGAGAAAGAGAAAGAAACATAAGAGAAGTAGTAGAGCGGAGATGCTATTTTCGCCGATCGTTGAAGGAGAAGAAGAAGAAGAAAGAAGAGAGAGAGAGAGAGAGAAATAAACAAAAGAAAAGTAGTAGTAGCGGCAATGTTATTTTCGCAAAGAGAAGTAGTAGTAGCGGCGATGTTATTTTCGCTGGATCGTTGAAGGAGAAGGAGAAGGAGAAGAAAAAGAAGAAGAAAAAGAAAAAGAAAGAAATAGCGAAAGAGAAAGAAACAGAAGACAAGTAGTAGCAGCAACGGTGTCGGAGAAATCTCGCGAGATTTCTTTCTTGCAGGTTCCGTAGGAATTGAGTCAAAAATATTGAGAAGGGGAACCATCTAATTCTATTCATTCTCAATAGTCGTGACTCATGAGACGACCATGACAAATGCTCCTGTTATACTTAGTGTTTGAACTTTATCATTGATAAATTCTTTGCTCTTAAACCTACTTCACCTTGACTATTATTGGAATACAAAGATCACAATAACATTTTGATAAAAATTATATCTTGGTTCAAGTTGTTCTAATATTTTTCGGAGTCAAAATTAAGTGTCAACCCGGCCTAACTTGCCTGGCCTAACCAAGAAGAAGTGATTCACAATGAAAGTCAACATTGGAAAAAGCCCAACCGACGTTTGACCACATTTCATAATTAAAAAGATAATTATTGGCATGATTAAATTAAACGAGCCTAATGTAGGGTGATTAAAAAAAGGATTAATAAGAAAGTGGAAAACCAAAGCTGGAGCCTGTAAGGCTCTAATTAATGTGTGGCGTGGAAAGTGGAACGAAATTTGAATAAGAAACGGTGTGGTCGTGTTGTCATGCAGAAATCGTTTATCCGTCGTTTCCAGTGGCGGCGGTGGGGCCTACTCTTTATGGGCACCATCTTTCTGTCTTCCCTCCGTCGCCACACACACCACACACACCGACTCACACACGCCAAGTCGCCAATCGACACTGCAATTATGCCGCCAAAGAGGCGTTGACTTTTCTGGTTGCTTCTTTCCTTCTTCATAAATGGTGGTTGCACAACCGTGTGAATTGCTGTTTTGATTGAATATTTTTAGAAGTGTTACCATTAAATTTTGTAAAATTAAATCTAAATCATCCCTACGAATTTTAGTAAAATTTTTCAAATTTTCTCAAACAATGAGGATTTGTAACAAGAGATTTGAAAAAGCATCGATTCATGCACCTTTGAGAAATGATTATCATAAGAGGAAGTGTAAGGTTTATTAGACAAAGAGGAAGAGAAAGAGAGGAAAATGGAAGCCTTATATGCAACAATTGCGAGATCAAACGGACAACTCGCGAAGCAAATGACCATTCTCTGTCTATCAACGATGACTTCCACTCAGGGCACACATTAACATTTATTAGCACCAATTTCATCGCTTTTTCTTTCTATTTGCTATTGGGTTTATTCCATTCCCACTAATCATTTCGATTCATCATTTAACAAAATTTCCGGATTCAGTTCATCTTTGGCTTTGCATTGGAATTTGAGTAAGAAGAATCAAAACCTCTAGTTGACTCGAAGAAAATCCATCGCGAGAACGACTTTGAAGTTTAGGGTTTCGTTTCATCGAAGTTTAGGATTTCCTTTTATCGGAGAATTTGAGGTTGAGTTTTGTAAACTTGAGAAATATGAGGGATGACAAATTGTAATTATGTAAGATTTTTTAAATATAAAATTCCATTCAATAAAACTCAACCGTTTCTCAAATTTGAAGAAACTTGTCGCACTTGCGTGCCTGTGCGGACGGATACCCGCACAGGCGCGAATAAAAATCCACCTAACTAACTACCTATAGAGCATGGACCTTTGAGCCATCCAACTAAGTCAAAGTGATTACTTGTACATCAGTTGGTGGAGTTCTACTGGTTTTATACACATCTGGATGTACGGTAGGTGAAGAATTAGACTACTCAATATGTGTGTTAGGTAAAATGATTAGTCTACTCAATTATAGTGGCAAAATACCTTCCATTAAGGTTTAATTTAGAGGTTCCGTCTTAGAAGATTTAATTTTGTAAACTTCTTGCAATTGCTCACTGTCTTATCTTCATTGTTTTTTAATGTCAAATGCAGAATGAAAATTTTAAATAATATAATTTAAATTTTATATTTAGCGGGGGAAAACACTGTCGAGTTACATACGTAGCATGCATTTGCACTTCTTTGTCTTTGTATCTCTCCTCTCTTAGGTGAACCAAGATATTTAGTATTCACATATGAATAATTTTCAAATAAGTAGTTTACTAAAATTTGAAAAATAATATGTTATCATAATAGAACAAACTGATATTACAAATTTTTAAAGCCATATACAAATAAGAAAAATCTTTATTTATTTTAGTAGAAGGAAAATCTTTACATACTAGTTACTAACCACTTCTTCAAGAACATAACTATATATATAGGCTTTTATATAAAGATGATAGTGCCACTATAACTACTTGTCTTTTATAGTAACAACATTAAGGGCAGGTAGTGTAACTATTATAAAAAATATATAAAATTCAATAGCAACTATATTGATACATAGTATAATTAAATTCATTAATCCTATGTTGTTACAAAAATAATTGAATTGTTTAAATAATGGTTTTATTCAGAAAATTTGCGTTTTCAAGGATTCTTTAGCAGTTACTAAGTCATTTGGAAAAATTATAAATGATAGAAAAGTCAAAAGAAATGAATTTTCTTAACTAAAACATTTTCTTTTTTATTTTTTTAGTATTATATAATTATTTTATGTTTATCCACTATAGTATATTTAGTAATTATAATTACAAACATCATGCTTTACAATATATGGAGAGAGTTTTTTCGTCTACTAGTATAGTCATTACACGTAGAGATCAACAAGTACACATAAAATTTTCAATAAGAACCGGAAACAGTAATTTTCATTTATTATACACAGTGGTATCATTTATAGAAAACTTATGCTTTAACATAGAAGTCACACTCCCCTATGTTTAGCTCCTCTAGTAGAGGATATTAGGGAGTTAAGCTCATCTTTCCTCTCATGTTCATTTTGTTTTATTCCAAGAGCGATAAACGCAAGTGCGGATGCTCTCGCAAGAGGAGCCCTGTTGATCCCGTGTATGACGGTTTGGCCTATTTCCATTCCTTGGCTTCAGGAGTTATGTTCTCCAGTTGCCTAGGCTGTTTCGCGGATTGTTTTTTCTTTCTTTCGGTTAATGAGAATTTCTTTAAAATATAAAATAAAAAATAAAAAAAAACATAAAAGTCACACTCGGAAAGAGAGGCTCCTTATGTAAATTAATTATGTTAATGGGTTGGTATGTTTGGTATTAACTCAAACCGAAAACAAACTTTGACTCTATGGATTCATGAATTTTGTGTTCAGGATTTCCTGAGAAATAAAAAATATAAAGAAAAAGAAAAGAAGGACAAAAGAACTCTGGTGTTTTTTTTGGTGTTTTTCATTTCCGCGTGGACCCCACACGTAAATCGCAGTGCAATATCTCCTAATATATCCAAAACGTTAAACCTCACATTTATAATATTTAATTTATTTTCCCTGTTCTATGGAATTTCATGTATCTTTCCTCCTAGCATTTTCCGAATTTTCAAATCTTCTTTAACGCGGATTCCACCGAAACAAATGAACTCTGTCAAACCAACCAACTGTCTAAAGAATAATCCGAATCTTCTAATCCTTCTTCATGGTCCACACATCTCTTGTGGACCCCACACTCTCCTTCCCGTACTTATAAGCCTTCCAAGCTCTCCGTTTTCCGCAACATTTCATAGACGCAAGCTTTCGAATCCTCCTTCCCTCTTAGACATAAACGCAAACACCTACTCTGCATTTTCCCTTCTTCTCGTGTTCCTCTGAAATTCTGCGAGCCTTGAATATGGGAAACTATGTTTCCTGCGCTCTATCTTCAAACTCAGGCAATAAGAACTCCACCAGAGCTTCCAAGGTAATATTACCTGGCGGCGAAATCAAGCAATTCGATGGACCCATCAACGCCGCAGAGCTCATGTTCGAGAATCCAAATTACTTCGTGGTGAATTCTCAATCTCTGAATATTGGTCGTCGATTCTCTGCTCTCAACGCCGATGAGGAATTAGAGATGGGTAATGTCTACATCATGTTTCCCATGAACAGATTAAGCTCTGTTATCACTGCGGTGGACATGGGAGGGCTTTTCATGACTGCCAATTCAGCAGCTAAACGAGCTTCTGGGAGAAAACTCGGC
The DNA here is from genome assembly GCF_041222555.1 of Hakea prostrata. NCBI lineage: Eukaryota > Viridiplantae > Streptophyta > Magnoliopsida > Proteales > Proteaceae > Hakea > Hakea prostrata. The sequence continues at coordinate 25,588,352 of NC_142610.1, forward strand.
ATATTGTCCGAGTCCGGTGGCTGCGCTGCGCGAGTTACGCCGGTCTCAGCTGGTGTTGACACTTCAAAGGGAAGTGAAGAAGGGTTTCCGAAACTGAAATTGGATGACATTGAAGACTTCTCTGTGCTTGAGTTCAAGCAGAGATTATCATTTTGCAGATCGAGAAAGCCTTTGTTGGAAACGATTGCCGAAGAACCCTTATGCTTTAGGTGAACGACTTGAAGAAAAACCCAAACGGTAAACTTCATATATGTCTGTGTGGTCTGTGCTCTCCTGTTTTAGAAGATGAGAGAATTAATTCTTTGTAATTGTTGGAAACAAAAAATGGAAATTCTTTTGTGTAGTTCAATCAATGATCACTAACTTTGAATAGAAAGATCTGTTCTAATTCTAATTTCATATAAATCTGTTCTTAATGAAATGCTTAATTCATGGATCAAAGGCGCAGAAGTTAGTCGTTTCAGACCATCTCCCTTCCATTTCTGCCGCCTTTATTCACCAATTACAACTTTACGCGGTTTCTGCATGAATTTATCCCCGAAACTGATACGTATCGGTCTCATTTCAAAATAACAATTACAATCTCTTTTTTTGTTTCCTTTATTTTTATTTCTTTTTGGTTTTTGTAGGGGTTCATATCTTCTATAATTTTCATGTGCCACAATTCTAGATGGGAATTACAGAGAATTGCAGGGGTTGAGAATTGTAGAGGATATGAACCCAATGGCCACTGAATTTTTAAAAATTTTGGTTAGAATGGACTCCTACCAAGAAACCAGTTTTAATATTTAGCTCTCGCATATTGTGATAAAAGCCACACTAACAAAATTGTTGACCCAAGTCACGAGTATGCTCAATCAGATCATTGAGGGATGTGGTAACAACCCGAAATCATAGCAATTGCGGCAAGTGAATCCAAGCGTATTTGTACCATGGGTCAAACTCAAATCTACTAGAGTATGCTTCTTGGGTTTGTATTTTTGCCTGTTAATTTGAGACTAATGTGATGGTAATCATGATATGCTCTCTAAACGTGAAGAGCTAAAGGAAGATTTCCACCCTTGCAATTTCCTATAATATATATCAAGATTGCGTGGCAGTTAATTATCCAAGGGTTAGAATTAGAACATAATTAAAGAACTTAATCTAATAAATTCCTAAAATTAGGCCTTAACAAAAGTGGAGAGACGAAATTGGGAGAAATTATATGGAGGAATTTTTTTATTTTGGAGGAATTTTTTTATTTTCCTTTTTGTCTTGTTATTGTTGATGGGTGCGTCTGTGGGCAGGGGTGGTGTAGCTTGTATTATACCAAGGAAAAATTAATTAAATTTGTAGTAGACCTTATCTCTCAGCGTCTTCCCTTATAATGCCAGAAAGAGCATCAAGAAGATCCATGGATTTATTTCCTGTAAGTCAAAATTAGAATTCATAGGAACTGAATCTAATAAATGCCTAAAATTAGGGCTCAAAAAAAGAAGAGAGACAAAATTGTGAGAAATTTTAGGAATTTATTAGATTCAGTTCTTAATTGAATTCTAACTTTGACTCTCCTTATAATTAACTGTCGCGTATCAAAATTTTAGATCGAAATTACAGGGATTGCAAGGGTTGGGAATATAAGATCTTTTTTTGGCCAAATGGGAATATAAGATTCATTGGATTATAAAAAATTTTGGTTTCTACATTCTACAGAAGCATATTTCATAGAAGCCTACCATGATCAAGGCACTGGCACTGGCACTGCACTTGCTTTGCGTATCCTTAACCCATTTAAAGAAAAACAGAAAGAAAGAAAGAAAAAAAAAGCATAGTTACGAAAATGTATTAAAATCTGGATCAGTTTTTATTGTAATTTCGGATAACACTGGGGGCAATTAGTAATCACGTACAAAGGAAACGAGAATCTCGGGCCATGGCCATCCGAAATCCGCGAACTGCGAAAAACTGGTTAACCTCCATCGCTGTAGACCCTTTTGCTGACATGCTATCGCGTCTCTGTAGTCTAAAAACATCTAAAGCTCTTCCATGATTTTCCATTTCTAGAGAATCTGCTCTACTGCTTCTCTTCTCTCCTGATTTAGGGTTTTCCTACATTCACTTTCTGTAATATGGCTGGAATTCGATGGCCCCCGGAAGATGCCGAAGTTTCCCATGCTCGAGCTCTGAGCACAGCCGATCTCTTTTCTGATGATGACCGCTCTGTTGCTGCCGATTCTTGGTCCATAAAGAGCGATTACGGAAGCAATTTGGAAGATGAGCAGCGACACGTTGATGCGTCTGATTCACTTTCCACAAGAGATTACAGGTACCCAATTTTATAGCATGATGCATTGTCTTTACATTATAGTTCTTATACATTGTATTCTTGGAGCAGTTCGGACAAGGAAGAAACATATGCTGAAGTGGAACCATCATCGTTGGGTCTGCAGAGCTATTGGGATGCCACTTATGCAGATGAATTGGCGAATTTTCATGAACATGGTCATGCTGGTGAAATCTGGTGAGTTCCACTCGTGACCATTTCAAAAGATGTCTGGATAATTTGCTTAAATATTTGAAGATTTTTGTATGTCAACTCATTTTTTAAGAGTACATACAAGTTAAAGAAAAGGGCGTGGGGTTGTTGTGGGAATAAAAACAATGTCAATGAAGTGTTAATTTTTTTCCCCTTCTCTCTATCATGTACTCAATTTCTACTGAAAAAGTCTCTATTAAGTCTTACACGATGGAGGAAGTCTTCTTGTTTACCATAGAAGAGTGAATATTGAATACGTGTGCATTTTTTTCCCTTCTTTGTCTAACGCAGAGACTTACACCAGTTGATTAGAAAATTTTCTAGTGCAATCGATTTCTATGTTTAACGTCTGGTATGATATGCACTATGTTTTAAAGTTGGAAGAATTAAAAAATGACTTGCAATTATGGTTTTGGCATAGAAATTAAAATTTGTTGATTTGTTGTTCCATATGGCATCAAATTGAGGTGATTAATATGAATGAAGATAATAAACTGATGTCTGTATGAGATTGAAAGTGAAATTGATCATAATTGTGATTCTTGATTAGTGAAAAACTGCTATGATATTCTTGCAAAGGAACTTTGCAAACTTTATTTTGCTGAATATTTTTTTTTCATTCATGAACGAAATTGGAGACACAACAGTTAGGAAGAAGAAAGAAGGGAAACCTGAGAAAAAACAGAGTTACAGGGGAATGATTAGAAGAAATCCCATAAAAAGCAGTGGGGGGGGGGGGTTGCACACTGCACACATAAAAAATTTAATTTAATTCATTTCACTGCTTAATAATCAATGATTACATGAGTATTTAAAGATAAATCAAGAGACTCCTGACCCAATTAACCCTAATTAAAACTAGATGGTATTCTAAATATATATTATAAGATAAGTTCAACTAATAAAGTTAAATATAATTAAATATCCTATTAAGGCCAAGATTTAATTGGAATTGGTTCATGCCATCTATATACAGTTTGGGTTGGTCCAACGCTATGCTCCATCTGGTAGATCACAAGGCTCCTACCTACATGTCAAGCTCCCACACAATGGACTTTGCCCAAGTGCCAAAACAAGTTATGTACTACAGTGGGTACGTGGACATGCCCACATGCGGACAAGACATATGGATGTATGGACATATAAGAGAGGGTATCTGATTTTGATGCTGAAAACTGACATGCAGCTACTAAACTTTTGCATGTCTATCCTACAGTTAGAACTGTCCATATCATCTTGCCACATGGCTCACTGTGGTGGACCATTACAATGAGCCTATCAGAAAAGGCCATGAAATTGAAATAAGCCTTAACATAGCTAACAAAAAGGTCTGTGTCTCTGCATTTGGTGTGGAAATTGAATCCATCTGAAATACTCTCAAAACCTTAGTCACTGACTCTGTAGGCCTGCGACAGAATACCAGGATCAGGTGTAACAACTGATTGCATACTCCCAGCTAAGTCCTTTGAAAATCTGCAACCTCATAAAAAAAATCTAGATTGTCTGTGATTATTTTTGCCTCAAACCCGAAACACATCCCCAAGGTGAGCAAAGCATCCTCTAGCAGCTCATCCACAGAAACAAAAAATCCTTTTTGAGTAATTTATGTAAAAGAAAGGTTTCTCCTTAGAAATTGGGATTTTAAAAGAAAGTTGAATTCCATTCACAATAGAGAAAGAGATCAGTACACTTAAAATGTATGATAATTGAACCTGCATAGTTGAACTTTTATTATTAGGGCCAAAAGGCAATTCAGGCAACAGTTTCAACCCAAACCTGACCTATTTCTTCTGCATAATTGTCATGTTTGACGAAAAACCCACACCAAATGGTTACCCACCTAAACACAAAATTTGTGGATCATATTTGTGTTAGGTTAGTATCTCATGTTGGCATTGCACCTTTTAGGAGGTAAATGGGGTGCTGAGCCTCTCGGGCAGCAATCATAGGCACAGATGTACAGCAACATTACAGTGAGGCAAGGGCAGAGAAGGGTGGTTCTGCCAAGAACTGCTCTGTTGAGTGAGGGTATCACATAGTTTTTGTGCTTTGATTGCATAACTTTGAAGTTTTAGAATTGATTTTGAGTTGTGGAGATGGATGTCAAATTGACCTTTAGGTGCCTGCTGTTTTTGAAGATGTTTGGTTTCCGTGTATTTTATGTGTTTCTCTGCCTCTTTGGAGTGGTCTGGGTTTGTAGTTTGGTATCCAGGCTTGATTCGTCTTGATATTTCCACTACATTTTACTTTGGGTTTTCTCTTGTAGATGTAGTCTCGTCAATTGTAAATATCTAATATGTCTGTAGGTATTAACAAAATCTATGTTGGAAAAAAAAAAGCAAAGGAAAACAATGGTTTGTGTTTCCTGCTAATTTTATGAATAGTGTGTCATCTTGTCATATATGTATAGGTGGTGGGTAAAAGAGAGAAGGCTATGATTTTCTTGGAATTGATTTACCTGCCTTGCTGTTTCTTTAGGTTTGGAGCTGAAGTCATGGACATCATTGCATCTTGGACCAAAAACTTGTGTATAGACATTGCTCAAGGTCATGTGCACAATCCTGTTGATGAGGTTGGATCCGAGGCAGCTGAACAGAGTGGCACAGATTTGTCTGGCTGGAGTGTACTTGATGTTGGAACTGGGAATGGTTTGCTTCTTCAAGAACTATCAAAGCAAGGGTACTGTCCTAAAATTTGATGACAATTCTATACTATTTTATGTGAATGTGTTTAGTCCAGAATAATGCTTTCTGCAACTGCAAGTAGTAAACAATTCAGTTCATTTGATCATTTATATCTTCCTTTCACTGAATTTCTGAAACATTTGTGTTGTCTGTATGCACAGTTTCCCATAGAATTATTTCTCCGTATTTTTAATTCTATTAGCTCCATGGGTTCCATAATGGTGGGGATGGGAATGGGTGGGAGTAGCATAACCCAATAACCCTACCTGTGTAGGATTTATGGGTCCCCTTCAATTTTATTCATGACGAACATAGTTGCTTCTTCTATTACTCGGGTTTTATGAATGTTTACCTTGTAACTCTGTCTTCTGTTGTAAGTCTGCAAGTAAAGATCCGAGTCTCCAGTCACATAGGATCTCCTCCGAATTTAGGACTGTCCATGAGCTGTAAATGATTCAGCATGCAAATTTTGGATGAAAGCTTCTCGAGTTGTGAGTTCAACTGTAAAATTAAGCTCTGATCTTTAGTCTTCCATTTACAAGTTGACTATTAGAACAAGGAAATGAGTATGGCTGTGTTCCTTCTCTATGATTTTCGGGGTTGGTCTGTGGATCTATTGATAATATTAGATGCTTATTTGATACAGATGCATACTTGCTTATGCGTAGGTGACTTGCAAGTGGGTATGGGGATATCGGAAGTGTTCCATGTTAGATTGTTATGGAACAGCATATAAGTTGCCATACAATGATGTATACAGTAACAACTCTGCCTGAGTCGAACTAGATGGAACCTTGCCCCCCAATCATCTCTATTGAAGGTTATACACTTAAACTTGATACGAGACCTAAGCTATGCATGTCTTCACTTCTTGTTATGTCATTTTTAGGTCTGTCCCTGGCTCTTCGGATTCCTTTAGTCTCAGATTCTCAATCACCAAGCTTCTGAATGAAGCATCCTAGATCTCCATTCAACAAGGCCATGCCAGCGAAAACAACATACTCAATAGTTTAATATGTATGGGAGCTACTCCCAGATAAGTTCTGACATGATCATTCCTTACTTCCTGGTTTGCAACTTATCCATCTTACAATCCTCTTCTCTTCAACCCTAAGTTTATCTATATGATGCTTCTTTCCTGCGTAACCTTTTACATCATACATCATCGCCAATCTTGTGATTGTCCTATTAAAATTTCCTTGATAAGTCTTGAGAGAATATGTCAGTCACAACACTCTTGACTCACCTCTGCCACTCATTCCCTGTGAAACTTCATCCTCTATATCACCTCTATTCATGAGTGAGCCTAGATACCTAGAATCATCAGTTTGCAGAATCTCCCTCTTTCTACCATAAATAAAAAATAAAATTAATGCTCCCTCTCATCAATTATCACCACTTCATTATCTGTCTTAGTGTAACATAGTTACATTCCGTACATAATCTTTGTTTGACTTATTTTTAAAACCTTTTTATTTCTAGGTTGATCTCCGTAATTCTAACTTGGTTTTAATCCTTGCTTTTGTTTCATTTGCCAAGATATCCTTATTAAAAAGCATGCACTGAGGAACTTTATCTTGAATGTCTCTAGTTAAGCAATTTATGTAAGTGCAAACAAACAAAGGCTCAAGGACTGCACCAAAAGAATCATCCATAATGTAACTCATTTGTAATTGGAATTCATTACTTTCGCTTCCCACAGTTATTACACTTATTTCAGTACTGCCATTTACGTATTTAATTATGTCCATGCATACATGATGGAATATATGTATATGGTTGAGCTTTGTTGCATTCTAGGCTGTTTTTTGTTGTTATTACTGAAAGCCATTATGAGCAATATTTTAAAATGCTGTGCATCCAGGTTCTATGATCTTACTGGAATTGATTATAGTGAGGGAGCAACTGAACTTGCTCGAAGCCTTGCTGCTCGGGGTGGATTCACAAATATATACTTTTTGGTATGTCTTGACTTTGTTATTGCATTCTATCCTTTATTATTTTCTGTTTGTTGTTTTGGCACTCCAGCAAAAGCTACATGCAGTTGCTGCAAAGTCTGGACCAGTTTGATGTCAACTCTTTTGCAGCTCTAGAATGCCATGAGTCGTCTATGTCGAGGATCTATGGTTGATGCTAGTCTTGGGTCTTTAGTGAATTCATCTTCAGTCTTCCAATCACTTTCATTTACCGAGTTACTTGTATTTATCAAAACCTTCTATTAATCCTCACTTGTGAAGTTAAAAGGATTTACCTTCTATTAATCCTTATAAGAAAGAAAAAAAATCCTTGTGAAATTAAAAGATTTGTCTGTCATCTTTTATGGAAACCAGTCTTAGATGCCAAAATGTTTGACCAATTTTGAAGCCAGAGCTGACATTTTTCTTCTTTAACCTAAACAATCTGACACAAAACTACCTATAGTATGTTCCAGGATATTTCTCAATTGGTTTGACAATAACCCATTTGTCACTTTGACCTACAGAGATGTAGATGAAACTAAATAATTGGACTCAAATTCTATTTAATGATGTCTAATTTAAAAGGTCAGGTTCTCAAGGTCAAAGTTCCATGAGGTGATGTACTAGCTACCATTCAAAGTTCTTGGGTATGCCAAGTTGTTTGTTGTACTATCTTCTAGGGAGGATGCTGACTGTGTTATAAAAACACTTGGTTTACTTAATTTAGATACATGTTTGACACTTTCCGATATTGATGGTAGCCTTGCTGTTTTTAATGTTTTAGCTGATTCCTTCAATCTTTTGATTGTCTTGTTCTTTACTTGATGCTTTTGTCCTAGACTGATGATCTCCTTGAGACGAAATTGGAGAGGCAGTTCCAACTTGTTATGGATAAGGGGACATTAGATGCTATTGGCTTGCATCCTGATGGCCCTGTTAAAAGGTAACTGAAATTTTTTAGTGTTTACCTCCTTCTGGATGCCACATACTTTCCTTGATATAGTAGTTCAGTTTTAGTTCCCTGCTAGAAATGCTGATTCCTCTTTCATTTAATTTACCATTAATTGAAGGTATTATGTAGGCTGTTGCTTTGAATGCTTTCAATTCCTTCATCTTCTCTTACTGAAAGTATGGTTTAACATTTTTATCGGAAGCAATTGATGCTTGCCTTGTGCTACTAATAAAGCCTAACCTTATGAGTAATGATTGCCAGTGCTGTAAGAGGTGGATATGACCTTGATTTTCTGGCTTGCTTTTCAGGATCATGTATTGGGATTCAGTCTCAAGATTGGTTGCACCTGGTGGAATATTGGTTAGTATGTTCATTTCCTTTGATGCTTATTGTTGAACTCTGATTTTGGAATCGCAATTCCTGAACTAACCTGCCATTTCCACTTGAACTATTAAGTCAAGGTTCCTTGAGGTGGACCAACACTGTTTTATTGGATGAATGGTTTTTCTATATCCAGATATTGGGTATGGTGTGACCCACTGCTTCATTTGTTTCTTCTTCAGTATCCTTGGATCCAAAACTTACAGAGAGCATGTGTTGTAGTTGGTTTTCTTTGTTTTTTTCCTAATCAGAAGAGGCCTAATTATTCGTTTTTTTTCCTTCTTTCTTTTAACTGATTACTTCAACCCTTAGGTGATTACATCCTGTAACAGTACAAAAGATGAGTTGGTGCAAGAGGTGGAGAACTTAAATTTGAGAAGGTTAGCATCGTTCCAGAACCCTGAGATCGCCAAGGACCAAGAAATGCAGAGGGATCTTACTTTACAATATGTCAATCATGTTGAGTCATATTCAACGTTCACGTTTGGAGGATCAGAAGGGTCACATGTTGCTACTGTTGCATTTCTACTTAGTTGAAAAACAAACTTCTATGGAGGAGCTGGATGCTGGCTCTGATTGAGGTGTGTTGCCTAGTTAAATTGGCTGTGGATCTGTTTGCTGGGGAAGGGTTGTTGCTTGTTGAGATGAGTTACCAGTCACAATATTCATAATTGTGTGGCTGCGATGACAAAATAAGATGGAAATTACTGAGCTTTAGGATAGTTAATTCGTTTTTTGCAAGCTTCTAGTTTTTTAGAAAATACAGTTCCTCATTGTGCATTGTAATGGTGCTGCAATGCATATGCTGCCGCGCTACTGTGCACACAGTGCTGCAATATAGTGTGTACTATTGCTTACTTGGTGCTGCTGCACTTTTGTCAGCAACCATTGAGAATTTTTTAGCTTACAGTAAAGTAATAGTAATTTTGATGTGTATAAGGAATTTTATGTGTCGGGCAGGAGTGTCACACAATAGCAAACTTCTAACACGGTAGTACCAGCCTATTATATATTTATATAGAGATAGTAAGATTGAAGAGGTCATGGATTTGAATCTCGGACTTTCCACATCTCACAACACCCCCGCCCCAAAAACAATATAAAAAAAATCCAACCATTTCCCTTGTTTTATGGGTCCTAGTCTTTTTGATTGGGTAAACTATTTTAGGGTCTGTTTGATCACATGAGTCTGAAGATTTCAAAAAGAATATATTAAACTCATTTTAAAATAATAAGTTTGATTATTGGGGGGTTTTATAGCTTATATTTGAGATGGTCCATCAAATTTTTATTAAAAAAAGTTAAAATAATTAATTGGAGTTAGAATTATATGATTTATGAGTGAAATGGTCTAAATTCTTATTGAATATTATAATAATTTTTTTGGTAATCAAATTATATATTAGGTTTTTTGGATTAGTAGAGCGGTTAAAAGTCCAACTTCCCATGGGGAGGTCCTGGGTTCGTATCCATCCGACGGCACCTATATTAGTAATATTCTCCCACCATATATATAAACTCTTCGGATTCAAAAAAAAAAAATTATATATTAGTCTCACGACCCACATCTTCCCCCTCCTACGGAGATTCAACAGCTAATCGAGGAGATTATGTTCCTTGCAAAGGACTTTACAAACTTAACGTTTGTACACATCAATAGGGATGCTAATAGAGTAGCACATTCCCAGCCCACACCCCCCCCCCCCCAGTATGGCAATTATCTGAATCATGGCTTCTTGATGTTTGTAATCAAGATGCTCTGTGTAATCCCTGTTCAGTTATCCAATAAAGTACTGAATTACCAAAAAAAAAAAAGAAATTCCGCTGCTCACTTTAAAGTCTCAGTTGTCCATCAATAAAATCCTTAAATCCTTTCTGTTTGGGCACCTTCTGCCCATCCCCCTTTGGATGAGTGACATGTGGCTTGCCAATTTGGATTCACGGTCCATAGAACATTTGACAATTTTCCTAGAATTTAATTGATCCCTCACTAGATTTACATTTACCAAAACAGGAAAAAAAAAATTTCACTACAACATACTGACTGCTAAACAGAGTCAAATGCAGTTTCAATTTCATACTTAAAAACGAATTTTAAATTTCGCCTATTTCAGAAGTTTGTAAGACAAGCTAGTTTCTCAAATTTTTTTAATTTCGCCTATTCCAGAAGTTTGCAAGACAAGCTATTTGCTCAGAATTTTTTTAATTTCGCCTATTTCAGAATCAGAAGTTTGTAAGACAAGCTATTTACTCAGAAATAGTATATAATCTTATCTCAGAAGCGAAAGAAAGCAGAACCTCCTTGGTTTCTGGCCATGGCGGAGGACGGGAAGAAGTTTGACGAAGGGGAATCAATGGCCACCAAGAAACTTCCGGAGGAACTTATCGTGGACATACTGTCACGGCTTCCAGTCAAGAGTCTTCTACGGTTCAGGTGCGTTTGCAAACGCTGGTGTGCTCTTATAAACGATCCTAATTTTGTCAAACTGCAACTCAGTCAATCACTTGCAAGCAATATCAATGTCAATCTCATTGTCAGAGAATCCTATCGTACGTACTCTGTTGAATTAGATGCTTGTGAACAACAGGCGCCAGTGGAACTTGTTCATCCGGTGAGGTGTTCAGACTCTTCACAGTATGGATCCGGAATTGTGGGTTCTTGCAATGGCTTACTCTGTATGTTCAACACTGCAGAAAACATATTCCTTTGGAATCCTTTTACTAGAAGGTATCAAATAGTACCCACTGTGCCAGGAGAAGATATCCTTAATGCGTCCATTTCCTGTGGATTCGGTTACGACCCCATCACTGATGATTACAAGCTGGTAATGGTTGTTACGAGAATGGTTTTTACCAGTGAAGAGGATGATTGGTCCTGGCTTTCGGAGGTGCTGGTCTACACGCTTAGCACCAACTCATGGAGAAATCTGGGGTATATCCCCTTCCCCAGCAACATCCTATCCCAGGTTGGGGCTCTTGCAAATTCTGTTCTACATTGGGTAACAAGGAGAAGTATTTTAGAAGTTGGAGGATCATACGCCTTGGACTATGGTATCGTTTCCTTTGACCTTAAGGACGAGGAGTATCGAAAGGTGCCATTGCCTGACTTTGTGGACCAGAACTTTCACATGACCGTTGGAGTTCTTGGAGGACAACTCTGTGTTCTCTGTAACTTCTACCGTGGTGTTCAAGTTGAATTGTGGGTGATGAAGGATTATGGTGTGAAAGACTCTTGGGTGCAACAGTTCTCAATTAAAAAATCTCTCATAGGGCCTTTTACGCACATCGTTCCTGTATGCTATTCAAAGAATGGAGGAGTGATACTACATAAGGATCCAAGATCAGGACCAGGAGAATGGGTCTTATTTCAGATTGATTCCCATAGAAGAAGGGGTAAGAATCTAAGGATTCCTGGATTTTCTTGTATTTGGGAAGCAACAACCTGTGTCGGGAGTCTCGTTCATCTCAATTCCAGTGTCAGACCAACAATAGGAAAAAGAAGTTCAAGAAGAAGAAAGAGGGCTTAAATGTAAGGTGAAAGGTTAGTGATGAACTAATAAGGAAATTGGATGACAAGGCATGAGATTACAAATTATATATCCTATACTTTAATATTTTTATCATGGGTTCCTTTATGTCATGTTACAACTCACTTATCACTTTTTGTCTTTTGTTTAATGTAGGGACTTCTCTCTGTTTATTCTCATTTTCATCTCACAACTGCTATTCATTGACATTAGTCTTGTTCAAACACCCTTGAGAATGTCAAAATAACAACAGGGGAGCTAACTTTTTTTATGTCTATCTAATCTTATTCATTTTATCTGCCTTCATTAGCTCAGGCAAGTTTGATTGGGAGTTTAGTATCTCATTTGTGAAACCTCGTTCTCTGTAGGTTGACATTGAAAGTGAAAGGTTATTAGATGAATTAGTTGAGAAATTTGCTGACAAGGCATGGGATTTCAAATTATATCCTATCTATCTCTTCCATCTGACTATACTTGGGTACTGTTATGAATGGGTTCCTCAGTGTTTTGTATGACTTGGAACAAATTACAACTCAGTGATCACCTCATTCCTTTTTTCAAAACTCCATGGAATGTTGATAAAACAATAGGAGACCTGTCTTTTTAATGACCATCTATTCTCATTATATGCATTTCTACCCTTTCTTTTCTTTTTAATATGCTACATGCATCATACTGATTAATTCTTAAGACTCTTTGAGTATTCATACTATCAAAGATGAGATACCAACACTGAAAGTAGCCAATGTTGTAATATTATTTGATTGTGTGATATTTATGCATGTTAGTTTTCTTTCACACATTTTGATGCCTAATCACTAGTTCTGATTCCTTCTTAATGGTAAATGAATGCTTTTATGCTTCAACTTTCATTTTCCACTGCTAGGATTTGTGCTGTTTTCATATGTCAATCACTTTGAAAATGTATATGTCTGATTCTATCTTCTTGAAAATTTATGTGTTTGATTATGTTTTTCTCATGACAGGGCAATGATAGAATAAGAATATGAGCAGGTGATAGTAACCTGTTGTTGATTGGAAGTCAAAGGGGCAGTTGTGTGTGATTCAACTTGTTTTCTTTGTTTATCTGAAATGGTGGTTTGGGAAGATTGGACGTATGGGTGGTTGGGAAGTGGAGTGTAACATTTACTCATTCAATCACCTGCCATGAATGATCTTCTGTTGGAATTTTTAAATTATAATTTCAAAACATGATATCTGAATAAAGTATCTTTGGGAGATTCCCTTGATTGTGTTTCCTCCACTTGATAATAAAGAAAGGAGATCTTGCGAATATGTATTACATTTTGAAAGCAACCCAAATATTATTTCTCTGATGATTCACTTCACATTCACATTGAGTAGAACAACTTATATGACCAAGAGGTTTTCATTGTAGGTATAAGCAATCTTGATTGCACAAATTGAGACACCTTGAAGAGATAGTATTTTTATTGGTTGTCACAATGCCAAATGTGTATAGTGACATAAGATCCTGTAGTCTTTGAACTAATTGAAAATTCCAAAACAAACACTTCTCAAATTGATACCCAAACAATAGGTAGCAACCAAAAAAAAAAAATATATATATATATATCCCTAGTAAAGGGTTGATTATATTAAGAAAAAAATGAAGTAATTTACATGTCAAATATAGTCATCTTCACTTTCAATTGCAATAGATACCTAATTTTCAAACCTAAATCTAAGTAGATACGTAACATCTCTCTCTTTCCTAAATTACCGGTGTAGGCCACCAATGAAGAAACTTTTGAATTGTTTCTACAAATTTTGGAAATTTTTACATCTGTTGAAGGAGAAATTATCGCTTTTAGAGCAGGACTATAGGAGGTGTTTGCATGTGGATATGAGTCAATCATTGTTGAATCAAATTGTAAACAGATAATTAGGCATCTTAAAAGTGAGATTCAACCCCAATGATAGTGGAGCTCTTGATCCAAGATATTTATTATTTGATGGATAACTTTGTGCACTGTATCCCTGCCTATATCCATTCCTAGGAATTCTAGTGTAATTGCAGATCTCTTAGCTAAAAATTCCCTTTCGGTTTCGGGGCCCGAAAGAATGACCGATTTTCACTAAGTGGTTGGTGGAATTATGGAATTATGAGCCTGCTTTGAATAAGATTGTTGTTTACTAAAAAAAATATCCACTTTTATAAGTAGATTCTACATGTATGCAGCAAACATGTTTTGGACAATGTTCATGAATTAAAACAATGTTTTGAATCTTGCATTTACAGCTATATTCCAGCCATTTCCAACGTCACGCTGAATTCCTTGATTCGGATGTCAATGTCGTTGACATGTATGATTTGATGGCCTGTTTCCACTCAATGGTTATAAGATCAATTAGATGTTCCTCTTTTAGAGTTTACATATTTTCTCTAAATAAATGATTTTATATGTAATCTAAAAAAACTAAAAGAAGGATATATGTACATCTTTTTGCCAAAAAAAAAAAAAAGAGATTTATTTATTTTTGTAAATGAACTAGAGAGATTATCTCTTTTCTTTTTCTTTGAAGGGTATTGAGGCACCTTTCCGCTAAAGACTGAAAAGGTTGTTGGAACAAATCTAACGGAACCCATCATTTTTTGGGTGTATTTGTAAATAAAATATTCCAGGTTATTTATATATTTATATATAATTTTCCCCCTTTGGGGTGGAAAATCAATAAATCAGTTTCAAACGCGAAGCGAAGCTAATAGCTATTAGTCCATTACAGGGCACACAAAAGCAACAGATCTACCGGCACACAACACGACTTCTGAAATCTTAACTTCGAAGGGTTAAATTTTAAGAACGATTCTTATTTCTTTGTCTCCTTCAAACGTTGATTTTTCCCGGCAAATGGACTTCCTTACAACCCTAATTTAGTTCCCTGTCTAGAACAAGGACTCTTGTAGTTGTTCTGTTACAATCGCTTCAAATCTCTCATGTCTTCGATTCTTCCTCTCTTCCTTTTGCTTCTCCTGAGCTTTCAGGTGTCATCCGTTTCCGTTGGATCGCGTCGGATCCTTCGGACACTCACCAGTCCTGATATTCCAGATGCAGCTGTTGATTTGAACGACACCAATTTTGATGAAGTTCTTAGGAACTCTCCTGCTACCTTCTCCATCGTCGAATTCTTTGCTAATTGGTTAGTATACTGCGCAGATCAGAAGAAATTTTGTTCATGAGTTTTCTTTTTTCGCTCTAACATGTTTCCTTTAGTTATACGTCTATTTGTGTTCTGCTTCTATCTTTGATATAGGGATGGAACTGGTTCCGGATTTGTTGCGAGATTTAGACCTTTGGATTGCCTATAGATTTTAAATGGTTTTAAAATCTTTTTATCATCCGAAGATAGTTTCTTTAGTGCTGGACAAGATACACGTATTGGTCCGACTCTGAGTTTATCATGAATTTTCGGAAGTGCGAAATGTGGTTCTTATGATTTTCTATCTTCATTTTTGTATGAGATTCGTATTTTTCACGACTTCGGGTTTAATTTTAGAGATATACTAGTTGGTTCTTTCTAGTTTCGATGAGTTTTGCTTGTTTATGTACTGCAGGAAGTTAGTGGAGCTTAACTAGTATGAAAAATGAATCCAAGGATACAAAAATCTGATCTTTCTGGGGGTAGGGGTAGTTGGGAACAGCTCAAAGCTACTTTGGTTTGAGCTTGCCCAGGGAACCGCTTTCTCTTGTCACAATCTGTGTCTTGGGCATAGGTAAAATTCATAGTGAATTAATGTTATTGAGAGCAGAAGTGAGCAATAAAAGTGGAGTAGCGATTAAGCATTGGGAAAGTGTTGAAGAAGGACTTTTTATGATTTCATTAAGTTGGGGTGAACATCAGGAGTTAGGATAAGGGGAGTGCTAATTACTAAATTGTAAGTTTAATATAGGAGTAAAAGCATGGGTTCAGTGTCACTGATAAATTCTTCTCTTTTTAAATGGCTTTCCATTGTGTAACTGTTTCGATGTTGGTTGAGCCATTTGGTTGCAATAAGGCTGAGTTACTGTTGCTGTTTGGAGTTTTAATCCTGTGCAAATGTTGTTCTTGTAGGTGTCCTGCTTGCAGAAATTACAAGGTACAGATGCTACTTTTGGTGTACCCCCTCCCTCTCTCTCTCTCTTACTCCATAGATTGATTCCCCCAACTTGTGCCATTATGCAGCCTCATTATGAAAAGCTCTCTCTCTAACTCCATTTATTTATTCCTCCCCCTTCCCCCCTCGCTTCCCTCCCTCAACTTGGGCCATTATGCAGCCTCATTATGAAAAGGTTGCAAGGCTTTTCAATGGACCTGATGCAGCACATCCTGGAGTCGTATTCATGGCAAGGGTTGACTGTGCATTGAAGGTATCGTGGCCATGGTTTCTTCAAGTGTTTTGTAGGGGAAAAAAAAGAATTTTAACAGTGCCTAGATGTTTTCAGTTTCAAAGGATAGTTGGTGATTAGTCCCTCTCTTTTTGAATGTGTGGCAGCACAGATAAATACAAAGCTATGTGATAAATTTTCAGTTGGCCACTATCCTATGCTCCTTTGGGGTCCTCCATCTAAATTTGCATCTGGTGGGTGGCAACCTAAGCAAGAAAAGAGTGAGATACGTCTCATTGATGATGGACGAACATCTGATCGCCTTCTTAATTGGATTAATAAGCAAATGGGAAGGTATGTACACCTAAGCATGCTATTTGTATTCTTAGTTGGGTGCTGTACTAGAAGGGGAATGCGACAGCTGCAACCAAAGTAACTTATTTGTTGATATTTGAACTGTTGTTGTTGGCGCTTTTTTTTTTTGGGGGTGGGGTGGGGTGGGGGGTTGGTGTTTAGAGTTGCTCTTAAGTGGTGTATGTGGAAAAATATTGAATTGGACATGTTGAAAGTTATACCAAAGGTTCTTGCTTCATGTGGAACAAATATCTGGAATATTTGTTGTTTCTTTCTTGAGTCTTTTCTATTTGAATCGATCATGCTTCCTTAAAGGCATTTTCTGTTGTGAGAGCTGCTGATCTGGATGAAGAGACTGCTTTAGAAATTCAAAACTTTGTAGTTTTAGTAGTTCCATCAAAATTAACTAGGTAGATACTGCTGATATTGCATCAGGACTTTCAGGAGTCCAGGAAACTAAGATTTGACCATTCTTTTAATTCTAATTTGTTTTGGGTATTTGGAATATCAGAAATTATTTTGTGCTTGAACTGGAATGTTCAAGTCTGATACTTTTATTTTATTCTTTTGTGTTCTATAATTCCATGTGGGAGAGATGTAGGAGGTCCACAATTATGGACCAGGGCTCAAACGGCTTGTTCATCAATCTATTTGGATTTTTTTTAATGTTTGTACTCCACACCACTCTTTTCCAATGTCCTTAGTAGTGTTTGACTTCTAAGCTTGATACGATGATAGTAATCTGCATCTGAGACCATATCCTTTACTTTTGCAGATAGCCACAAATAGACTTTTCCTCCATCCATCATGTTTTATTCAGTTGATTGTTATTCTCTCTGAATATTGTGAGGTCTGTCATTCCACTAATGAGTATTCTTCTTCTGTGTTATACTTTAATGCTGTTTGACCCACCTTTTTAGTTCCATTCTTTAATCCCTTGATATCAAATCTCCTATTCCTTTCTCTTCCATGTCTTATGGAAGTCATCTAAAATTATCTGTTTATTGACTCCAAAGTTTGATACCATGATAGTGATCTGCATTCTGCAACTTTGAGTATTACCCTTGTTATTACAGTTAGTCATCACAATACCCTCATCAATTCATTAAGTTTTTTAGTTGATTGTTGTTCTCCTAGATTCTAGAAGAACCTTTGATACTCTTTTAAGGCATCTAGATTGTCTGTGTGTTGAGTTATTGACTCCTAAGTTTGATACTATGATGGTAATGGGCAACTATGATTATCACCATTGTGTTGCAGGTAGTCACCACAATGCGCCTATATTCTGTAAGAACTTCGATAATGTTTTAAACTAGCCACTTCACGTGTATTCTTTTTCTTGAGTTAGATTTTCTTTTGATTATTGGGATAACGGATTGTCCATGAGTGTGGCCCCTGTACCTGGACACAAGGCGGGGGGAAATTACCATCTTATCCTATGGAAGGCTGAAATCCTGCCCCTCTTTCATACTTTTGCATCCCTTCATTGGTCTGCACTCTGGTGCAGGAGCCATTCTCCCAGACAAAATGTTTTTCCTTTAGTTATTTATAGCATGCTGTTAAGATTTAGTCCATTCGTCTAATCCTCTAGTATCAAATCTCTATTTTCTTTCCCTTCCATGTCTCATTGAACCATATAAAATTTATCCATTTTACTTGTTGGGTTTCTTTGGGGGATA
The DNA here is from genome assembly GCF_041222555.1 of Hakea prostrata. Taxonomy (NCBI): domain Eukaryota; kingdom Viridiplantae; phylum Streptophyta; class Magnoliopsida; order Proteales; family Proteaceae; genus Hakea; species Hakea prostrata. The sequence continues at coordinate 25,606,733 of NC_142610.1, forward strand.
ATTTAATAGTCCTTAGAAGTTGAAACTCTTATCCTTCCTAGTGGTGAAAAAGTTATGCTGTCAGACTCCTCTTTGGTCCATTTCTAGACAACTTCAAATGTCCTCACTTATGAATTATGTGTTGATATAATATCAAAAGGCATTTCAATTCTTATAAAGTTAATTCATATTTACTGTCGAATTCTCGTCTCTTCTATTGTCTTCACCCACCTGTCTGTTCATGTCCCTTCTATTAGTGTCTTCTCCTACTGATGCATGTCAAGGGTTAATGCATCAATTTCTCCTGGAATTGTTTTTGGTGTTTTCACTATAAGTCTGAATTAACATTATAGTTTTGCTATTGATGTATAGGGCACTGAGTGGTTGTCCTTGTTACATTTCCTAGGCTGTTGCTGTTACTTCAGGATATCTGTGATAAATTCTCTGTTATTTCAAACTTCTTTGTATTTTATGTTCCATTTGTTGCTTAGGTTATCTTTTCATTGTAAACTTATGTATGGGGTTGGCTTCATAAGGTAATTTTGATCGACACAGATTTTTCACTTCTTTGACTTTGCAGCTCATACAACTTGGATGACGAAAAGTATGAGAATGAGCATCTTCCACAAAATGCATCAGACCCTGAACAGGTTTTTATCCAAATAGAATGCATTATTTGTGCAACTACTGAAATATGCCGGTTTTATTTCAATAATATTGTTTTTAACTTTTGTGATCTATGAGTGTTGAAAGATTGTTCGTGCTATATATGATGTTGAGGAGGCAACATCTAATGCTTTTGAGATTATACTTGACCATAAGGTACCACTTATTTACTCCATATATGGCTGTCCTTTGTATGAAAAAGTTCATGATTTTTAGGGACATGATATTTTGTTAACAATTCAGCAGATGATCAAGTCAGAAACTCGGGGTTCACTTATTAGGTTTTTTCAACTCTTGGCGGCACATCACCCTTCCAGGAGGTTGAATGCAAATTTCTCCTTCTTTATCTTGCTCTTATGGATCTTTTTCCACAATAATTATAGCCTTTTTCCTCCCCTCTTTATTGGGTATCAGGTGTCGAAAGGGAAGTGCTGAAATACTTGCTAATTTTGATGATTTGTGGCCTTCAAATCTGTGGTCTGTCACCAAGCAAGAAGCTGTCATTTCTCATGGAAAGGATGCTCTAAAAAGTTTCCGGATTTGTGGGAAAGATGTTCCTCGCGGATATTGGGTGTGTGAACATATACTGTCTCCTCTTCTGTAGTTCATTTTTCTCCATGTGTGCTGCATCATGCTCACTCTCCATTTCTCACGCTAAACAACTTTAAGAGAATAATTTCTTATTCACGTAGTGCAGTGTTCACTGGTCTCCTGTGATTATATCATGTCTGTATCTCTTTAGCTGCTTGCCTAACCATGTTCTATATGTGTTCCATCTTATGAAAATGTGCAATCAACTAAAGAAACATTTATAGTAGCAACATTGCCATGTAGCTTTGTCTATATACGGGGATTGCATTTTTGTCTTATAATTATGCATTTGCTCTCTATGGTTAATTCTTCAATTTTATGTCATTTTATGTAACGTTGTCTAGGTGCCTAGGTGACAGCAGGATTTTTTTTTTTGGGGGTGGTGTGGTGTGGGGGGAGGCACACCTAAGTGCTTAGGTGACAAGGTGCCCTATTATTATTATTTGTTCATTTAATGTATCCATTATATCTGTTAAAGCTGCACATACATGGATTTTTAAGCAATTATGAATAAATTGATAGCCAATCAAAGCAGCAACATAGCAAGTTCTACAGAGAATGGACATAAAAGAGCATCCTCAGTGCATGAGGTTTCCAGTACTGGAGGGTCTAGGAATGGAAAATGTATGGTACAACCCACGAGACATTGTAGCACTAGAGAAACATGAGTGAAGCGTGCACATTCTCCCATCAGTAGCATTAACAAAGGTAAGGAAAAGGTAATATGAATAAAGAATGCAAAAGCTTATAGTTGTAAATGTAATGCAAGGGTGCCGAACTAAATGTAACTGATTAACTGGGCATTAGTTAAAAATTAGCATAGTCCAGTGATACTTAACTGGATCCATATGAAAGAATGAAGATGCAATTCATGACTCAGACAAAGATTAACTCATTTAGGATAAAACCCGACAAAATGGAGTCCAATATTTTATACGACGACTCATTTAAGTGGATGCGATTCTGAGATCGCCTATTTAGCCAATCTCACCTACAAATCAACATATAGTGTAAGAAGGTGATTCTAGGTAATTCAATTACAAGTTTTTTCAGAATAAAATGGTTTTAAAAACTCAGAATCATGGTTGTACAGATGCCCATTTTGTGGAATTGTGCAACCGAACACTTCCTTAATCACCAGGGACCATTTTTTTTGCATCCTTCAGTTCTATTTTAGATGTTGATTTGTTAATTGTTTTGTCCATCTTGAGTTCAACTTTCTCTTAATCATCAGTTTACTGTCACTTTTTTTGTTAATATAATTTTTAACCTTTCCCTTCTTCAATAAGCGCAACCCCTGATTGTTTCCAGATGCACTCTGGATGCTTTTTTGCAGATATTTTGTCGGGGCAGCAAACCAGACATGAGGGGCTACAGGTAAGGGTGCAATTGTTTCTTTGTCTATATCCTATCACTTTTCAGTCCCATCTGAATCCATCTAAACAAAATGATGTATAGTAATATGGCCATTCGATAATGGGTCTTCATTTAAAAAAATATGTTTTACTGGTTTTTGCTGGCCCTAATCCTTGTTATCAGATTCTGTAATTATGTCTTGGTTGCTGTAGGCAGCATGAGTTAATCCAATAGCCTGTTAACTTTCCTGTTTGCAACTTCAAGATCTTTGGTACAACCTAAAAGGCCATTTGAATTGGTAATTGTCAAGTGCATAGGTGATCCTAGATCTTGGAGGGGGAAAAACATCAAGGCTGACACCACTGTACAACCAAGGCACCCTCAGTGAAGGGCAGTCAGATGCCTAGTTGGCTCCTTGCCAACCATATTTCCAATTACAGTTCCATTTTAGCAATAAAGCATCTGATGGTTTCACTTGTGCTTCTTTTTTACTTTTCCTGATGTATTGTTTCTTCTTCACCCACTGATTGTAACTTCTCTATGCTTATTGCTTCCAAACTATTAATTATTAAATGAGTGCCACTAGATTAGGTGTAGCTTTAATTACATGCCACTTGTCTTAGATATGCCTTTCTATCCTTATTTGTCTCCCCAAATTATCTCTTGTACTCCTCCATGCGACTCTCAGACAAGCAACTAATGATTTTTTTAGGATCTTCCCTCTGAAGAAGCTTGTGGTCATTATTGGTAGTGGTTGTGTGGCTGCTCCAGTTCAAGAATAATGGAGTATTGAAGTGTCTGTTTCATGGTATTAGGTTCAGAGAAGAGAGAGAATCCACTATCAATGAAGTAGGACAAAGACATAAGATGGAGTTTGATTTATGAAGGGAGAACTTCAAACCATGGTTGACCAGCAGTGAAATTGAAACACCAGAAAATCTTAAATTGGTGCCTTCTCTTCACCTTGTTCTCCATTCCATTGTTGAGTCGGTTAAAATGTGAAGCTTAATGGGTTTTCAACATTTTTTGGGTCTTAGAGGAGCTCAGAAGAGGGACGTGAACGGAGGAGAGGTTCCTCCCAATTAATAGCTCAAATTGAATCTGAAACCTGGTTTATATTCCTTTCCAGTCTTTGCTTCAATCTTCTGTTCCCTTTTGCATTAACTAGCATGAAATGTGGAGCTTCTCAGTTTGCCAGGTCTTCTGTTTGGGTCTTAAACTAACCAATTCGCCTAGACTTTTCTTCTCCAGGATCCTTGAATTACAATGTGCATTCTAACTAATGACCTGTTAAGGAGCAGGATTGACTTAGGATGTGATTAATAGTTTAGATAAATTGAGCGTGTCATAGGTTTCATGCCATATTACTTTGTTGGGATATACTTCTAATCATGATATATGACAAATATTGTCTAGGTAGATCTCATGAACCTTTTAAGCATGTTCTCATTCCAAATTGCACCTCTGTGGATCTTGAATTGTTTGACTCTATAAAATGACTGTTAAGAAACTATATTCATAGTTAGTCTGTCCTCTTTACAGACTTCCTCCAAATACCATTAAAAAAATCTGTTAAACCACATTTTAGTGCTCCACATGTCCAAAGATCTATAGCCATGACTATGAAATGCCTTCACATGTTCAACTTATGTGGCTTCCATTGCACTGCAGCTGTGGCTTGTGGATTTTGCTGCATTCACTCTCTGTTAGGATAGAAGATGGAGAGAGCCACTCAGCCTTTACAGCTATTTGCAGTTTCATTCATGACTTCTTCATCTGTGAGGACTGCCGCCAACATTTCTATGAGATGTGTTCAAGGTAAAGGGAACCGAGTGCTTCTAAGCCGTACTTGTCACATCCAAGTTCCCTTATGATATTCTCATTTGTGAAATGTACACTTGTAGTGTTGCTAGTCCTTTCAACAAGACACGCGACCTGGCTCTGTGGCTGTGGAGTTCACATAACAAGGTCAATGAAAGGCTACAGGTAGAAGAAGCCTCTATGAAAACTGGTGACCCAGAATTCCCAAAGATCATATGGCCTCCAAAGAAGCTTTGCCCATCTTGTTACCTATCCATGAGCAGGAGTAGCAACGGCACAGTTCTAGTTGATTGGAACAAAGATGAGGTGTTCAAGTTCTTGGTTGGCTATTATGGGAAGATGCTTGAGTCATCAATCAAAGACAAGGCTCTTATAGGAGATGGTGGAAGCTCTGGGTCTCTAGTGGATGATGGGATTACCTCAGCAAATGCAGTTGCTGTGCCTATGGGTGCTGCATTGGCCATTGCTGTAGCCAGCTGTGCGTTTGGAGCAGTTGCTTGTTATTGGCGCTCACAGCAGAAGAATCGGAAGTATTTTCATCACCCTTTAAAGAACATCTGATTATTAGAAGGAAGTAGTCATCGTGTTTATGGGCCCTTTTTCAAACATTAACAAACTGGAAAGGAAAAGGATGTTAGTGAGGGATCCAGGACTTCCTAACTTCTTTTTCATTTTGGGAGGTTGATATTCTTGTTTCCCTTTTTCACTCCCTGTTATTTCCAAAAATTTCAGGCCAAGGAGGATCTGGAGCTCAGATTATTCAAGAGCAAAACCGGGCATTGCCATTACTCAAAGCGCATAACATGGTAAAGCTTGTCGGAAATACATATCCAATCCACCACAGCTGGCATAGAGACTTTCCTGCCCGAGGTGTTCTATGTGTTATTTTCCCCCTCTTCCCTGTTATACTAGGCTTTAAATATGGAATGTACAGATTGATTCTTATCTAAATTTTGGAAGTGCCAAGATAGTTCTATTCCCATGTTGCATCTGCTTCTTTAGCCAACATTTACCTTTTGTTTTTAATGCCTTACTGAGCTTTTGCTTCTGCTAAAGGTGTTCTCAGTATAAACAAGATTTATGAAGTGCTGCTCGGCAACTGATACGGGGCTGGGACTTGAAAGTTTCTGGTCTCTTCCGTCCCTTTTCTGTTTCTCATTGTTGACTTTCATGGTAAAGTGAATTCAACTCAACTTTGGTCAGCCTTAAATGAAATTGGTTACTTGGATCAGCACGATAATGTTTTCAGCTGTTGGAAGAGAATAAAAAACTGAATCGGATGCCCGGTTGTGTCCATCCAATGGTGAAACTATGTATGAAAACGTCTCCCAGATTCAATTTAGGAAAAAATAAGTGGCTTTTCCTGCTAATGACTACACACAGTTTAAGAATGAGTGGAGAATGGGTCTTACAAAATCTGGAGCAGCTAAAGGTTTCCCTCTTTTTTTTCTTTCTTGGGTCTAAATTTCCCTTTTTTCTTGCCTAATACATTAATCTAAAACGATCAAAGAGCTCTATTTAGAGGATCTGTTTCACCAGCATGACTAAAGATCACATCAAAGGAGAAAGCGCAAGTGATTCTTATATGGTAGTTAGTGGTGCCAATTTACCTATGTTTCTCCCTGAAATCTCTGCAGCGATATCATGTGACCTGTGAATGCTCTGTTCCTCTTTCAAAACAGTTTTCCAATCGAATGACTTGTAATTGTACAATCTTTCCAATTATTTACGGTATCAAATGTCGCAGTACTTATTATCAATAAAATTATACACTATGTAAGGATTTTGTTTCACATGTTGAAATAGAACAGTAATGTTTGATCTTTCCAATACTTAACAGATTTTGTGTATGGTGCATCTTGCTTAGTTGATTTGGAACTTCATTATTATCATACACTAAGTCTCTCTCTCTCTCTCTCTCTCTCTCTCTCTCTCTCTCTAAATTCTCCAGTCAGCTACTTGATGCTTAAAATCTTACTTCAAATTATCCACCTTCAATTACGATGATTCAGTATTTATTTTTGAATCACCTTCATCCAACTTTGCTCTGATGAGATGAAAAGAGGTAGAGCCAATGGCTATGATTACAAAAAATAGGAAGATAACAACCGTTAGATCTTCCTAGAGCTGCACAGCAGCCAAAAGAATAACAGTTATATACACATTTACAATCGAAAACAGACTCACACCCAAGATATATATTATCTCTGAAACCCTTGATGTGTAGCTTCGCCACATCAGGTTTCACTAGCTATGGGGGTCTAATCTGGAAATGGAGAAAAATTAATGGTGCAACATTTATGGGATCTCAGCAAGGGTTGCACCAGTCGGTGATGCCTTATTATTATTGTCTCCGTTGCCTGTGTTGCCCCTGATGATCTTACCTCTGCATGCCAGAGCATAAAAGGGCAGGAAAAACCTCACAAACACTTCCTCCCTTTGGAGGCGGTTTGCACAGAGGATCCACAGGAGAAGGCAGAGCATGACTCCCACTGCAACAAGTGCTAAACCTGCATTCATAATAAATAGGTAACGCTCCACAGGAAGACAGTAGGTCGAAGTGATGTGTCTGAACGTGTCCCGGACAATATTGCAATCCTGGAAGTTGACCAATGGTGGTGCATAGCGATCAAGTGCATAGCTTACATTCACAGCCATTGTCAACTGTGTATACAGGTTAGGGGTGATCCTCCCAACGCTTGTGCAGATTCCAGACGCTGACACATTGCATATGTACTTATGCCACTCCTAGAAAATTGAAAGATATGGACAAATAGAATTAGTTAAAACAGTGTTTCAGAAGCTCACATACATGCGTGTTTAAGTATTAACTACAACTCTCTCAGAACTCAGAAGCTCACATCCACATCTGTGTGTGGGCGTGTGCATGTATGTGTACTTCTGCCACTCCCGAAAGATTAGCAGACATGGACAAGTAGAATAATTCCAAACTCTGTTTCAGAAGCTAACAGATAAAAATATTGGATGAGCAGTGTGTGTGTACGTGTGTATCAAATGGGTGAAAAGAAATTCATGGGGCCCCCCTGTAGTATTTTTAAGACTCGACAATTCAGAACACCACTAATCCTGACCTGTATGTTAAAATACGAAGAATCATTTAGATGGTTACTCCAGATCAAGGTTTCTCTTTTTAATGGTTAAGAGAAACTTTAATAACTAACTAATTCTATAAACTTACCAAAGAAGCATTTACGATGGACACTTCTATGGATCCACAAGGGCGATCATGCAACTCAGAGTCAAAAGGGGAACAAAGAGGTGGCATCATAGGTCCTGACTGATTTAAGTAATTAAAAGTGTCTTGAGGAGGAGGGTCTGTGTTGGCAAAGGTGTATATTGCCGTATTCGCTACATTCACGAGTTGGCGAATAACTTCTTTACTTTGGAACAGAGTGTTGTTTGCGGTTTCTTGATCAACGCAAGGAAGGATGCTGCTCAGAGCAGTCTCTGCTTGGGGATTTTCCACCCACTCTCCCATAGCCACACAAGTATCTGATATTGCACTGAGAAATACAAAAGGGGTCTCAAGTTAGAAACACGAGGCACTGAATGCCGAAAAACATGATCAAACATAAATCAGAAAAAAGATGCAACAGTTTTCCAACAGACAGCCATGTGGACAACTCCCCAAACTTCAGATGAAAATATGAAGCTGAAGTATTTGAGATTAAGATAGCAACAAGTTTCTTGAAAGGGACACTGATAGCACAAATTAGTACAATAATTTGTATCCAGAGAGAATATACAGAAGACAGAAATGTCAGCAGCTTTTCACAGTATTTAGGCAAATGATAAAGCTACTAGAAAAAAAGTTTGCCTTCTGAATACCAATAGTCATAGAGAAACAAGAATCATGAAACAGGAGCAGATCTGAACTCTAACATCTTACTTGTTGAGGATCACAAAAACTCCGCAAAGAATGAAAGTAATAGCCACAAGAAACCATCCACTCAAGATGAATCTGTAACAATAATATAGAAGCAATCAGCAGCAGCATCCTGCAATAGTCCAGCAGTTTACATGGTAGAGTAAAACGGACAAATTAAAAACCAGGAATAAATGAACTCACATATAAATAGCATGTTGGTGACCAAGTACAGAAAGTACTGCAGGAGATTTCAATAATATTTTAGTTAGTTTAGAATGAAGCAGAAAAACCAAAATTAATTTTCAGTACAATTCACACAAATGAAGTTGCACAAAACTTAAGGCTACATACAAAGGCCAAGAAGAGCAAGAACAAGCATGACTGCTGCAACAGTGATCAATGATGATCGCCTGCAACATAGAATAAAAAAAAGGAATGCAATTAGTACTTCAGTGATAATTGAAGCCCGGAACTAAACATATTTCACCAAAGCTATGAACTCACACTGCATTGAAGACTTTTCTTATTTTTCCAGAATTTTCACTTGTTTTCTCTGTCAGAGTATTTGCAGCAGTTTTTAGATCCACATTCAACTTGTCTATTTCATCCGTGACATCTGATGTAAGGAAAACTTGGTCGACATTTATAATCTTGGCGACAGACAGAAAGTCAGTGATATTTTTGAGAGTTTCCACCGTGTAGTCAGATTGATTTACAACATATTTCAGTGTATCAAACACTTCATTATGAAATTCATCCTGCCCAACAGAAAGAAGAATACATCCAACCCTGGCAGCAGCAAAAGTACAGATACTATAAGCACAAAAATAAAGAAAATAAATACCTAACGCCAACCCAAAATCCTTAAGGTGATGCGGGAAAATCCATAACAACACTGCCAAGTAATAGCTGTAGTTCATCAAGTAATATATAATAACTTATAACATTCATAAAAACTAGATACCACTAATGAGCATGCCAAGCAAATACTATTCTATAATGCTAGAGGGCCATGTAATGACTTTCAGGTTCAATTACTTCACTTCTGATACCCCAAATCCTTTTCCAAAACTAGTAGTTTATCTATGACAAAGTTATGAGACAGGATGGATCAGACAGGGTTTTCTTCCTCATCATTGTCATCCACAAGAGTAACCAAAAACCTTGAAGTCCCTGTAAAACAAATGAGTTGCTTCCTTTTGACTGTATTATTCAAACACCATCCCCTCCCCCCACCCCCAACAAAAAAAAAAAAAAAACACCCAAAAAACTTAGTGATGTATGAGTGAACTTTGTTTTCTCTCAGCATCAATAAATCATCATTGCATCCAACATGGACCAATTAATTGAAAAAAAAAAAAAAGATAAAAAGTTTTAATTCTTTAAATCTTAAGAAGAGACGGGAAACATGAAGGAAAAAAAAAATAGTCAGACATATTAAAGTGAAGGAGAGTTAGACACGTGCAATTACATGTTCTGGTGGTAGTCTTGTACTCTTATATACTTGTATTGAGAGGTTACATAACTAACGAAAATACATTTCATTTGGTTTTCCACAAGAAAATGAAGCAATACAAGATATTCAGGCCAAGCAATATCAACAGCCAAAATTAAGAAGAGGCATAGGGTTAGATCAGTACGCTGCAGCACATGTAAAGCCAAGCAGCAGTATAAGACAGATCTTATGCGAAAGACGAGTTTCTTTCTCTTTGACGCTTATCTTCCATCTAGAACAATGTTGTACCACAAGAACCAAGCCAAAGGTGACAAACCATAGGAAAGCAAGAATAAATCCTGGAAAACCTGTAAATCCAACAGACTGCAAAAAAGCAATCGTCAGAAACTGAAGAAAGGTATCCAAGCTAACTCAAATGGATTTGTAAACCTATTACCTGTTTACGCATGACAACAGAAAAAGAGAATGAGCAACAAACGGAAAGCCAGACTTGTTATTATCAAATACAAGATGCAAGAAACACTTCAAAGTACAAAACAAAATGGAATTCAGAGTGGCACCACAAGAGTAACCACTTCTCCCCAGTCCCCAGATCTATTTCAGACATATGGTATAATCAGGGCATTCCGGACTTTTGAGTTAATTAGCGAATTTAAAGCTATCTTTTATCTGATGTCCCATCAGAAATTTTACTTTTGTCTTTTTCTCTCTTTTTCAAAGGAGAGTTGCTTAATGGTCTTCACCAGAAAAAAAAAAAGGAGGAGGGTTGGAAGAGAGCCACTTAAATTCAGAAAGCAGGAAATGTTTCCCTTGGTGGAGGACAAAATCAAGTCTTTCTTTATTTTCTTCTTCCCGGAAGTAATTTAGTGCTTTAAAGTTTCCACATAATTAAAAAGCTGGCTTCCACAACTCCACAAAAAGCAACCATCGAGAATTGGACAACAATGTCGTTCAATTAGAAATTCAGCAGGGATGCATTTACCGTTCTTCCATGTTTAAGGTTATCCATTGTTTAGAACTGTCTGAGATTCAAGCATCGCACTAGTAGAGGAACAAAAATTACAAAACGATCTCTGCCATTGCACACAGCAGGGGTGGAAGGAACAGAGAAGAAGCCAAGCTATATTTAGACTTAGTTACGAGATGGACAAGCATGGATAGACCTTAATCTGAAGAAGAGAAGTATCTCTACTACAATCACGCTTGAGACAAATCAATCGCATTAACAGGAAAATGGAAGAACTTAAAATATATATCTAGAACTTACAGCCCAGTAATGCTTATTCATAATGTCCCAGCCACCTCTGTAATGCTTGAATCCATTAAGAACATCCGGTCTATTAGTCCTCTCCGCAGCCAAAACAAACGTGCTAGCAGACCTTCCATTAGTAGGTCCTGGAGCTTCCGCAACAGGTAAAAAGCCTCTGGTCCATGGTCCTAAATTCTCCTCTCCTGCGGCAAGAAGCCAAAAAGAAAACAACAACAACAAACACAAGAAAACAGAGAATTCCTTAGCCATGAAGAAAAAGCAAACTAGTGAACATCCAAGCGACACCAAATCTTTTAGGATCGATCTTTATAACGAAACCGAAACTAAGATAGAATTGGAAAATGTGGAAGAGTAATGACTAGTCGAATGAAGAATGCCAAACGAACCTAAGATTAGCTTTCCAAAACCATCGTTATTTCCCTGAAATCTAGAAGAAACAGCTGGAACTGCATTGGAAGAAGTTAAAACGACAAGAACTAAAGCGATCTGAGCAACGAACTGCTTCATTTCCAGCACATTGGCGGTTAAAGCTCAGCAAGACTCAGAGCACACACAACGAACGAGGTAAAAACCATAAACAGTTCTCCAATTCTCTCTCATCTCTCTCTCTCTCTCTCTCTCTCTCTCTCTCTCTCTGACAGGAAATTTGCAGAGAGATGAGAGATTTCTCTGCAAGTTCACTTACATTCTGGAAGGTTAGGGTTGTTATATATAGATCAAGAGAAAAAGAACGCGCGAAGAAGAGAAGCAGAGAAAGTTCACATGGAAGAAGTGATGGGCACCTCTGGTTGAGGCAACGGAAAAAAAGGCGGGGGTAGAAAAGGGTAAAAGAATAAAGAAGTCGTTCTCAATTATACGGAAAACAAACTGTAGCAGATCTTTTGTCTTTTCCACTTTTTTCTACTTTAATAACTAATGTTCCACTTTTGTTTCCTCGCTCTTTTTTGCTTTTACGAAAATAACCTTCGTTTTTGTTTAATCTGACATCTTTATCCTATTATCTTCGGTGAGTTGACGTAAATACCCTTACATTGATGCAGTCCGTCCATTTTCTAACCGATTCGGTTGGGAAGATCGATTTTTTTTTTTTTGGTAATATCGATTTGTTTCTTAATTCAACAAAATTATACCCTTATTAGTTTGGTTTTGATTTAGATTTCGTATGAACACTAATAAATAGAGTCCGGATCACTTTCCTGCGATGGGCAAGGAGAAATATATGCTCCTCTGACTTTTTTTTCACCACAATATAGGGGGTCTCACATGAGGTATTTCACCATTGATTTATATTCTCTATATTCTAAGGTGGACTGCATCTTATTGTGTAGAAGAAAAACTTCAGGGGGAAAAAAACGGGATTGCCCCAAAACCCAGCAATCATCCAATGGTTTCTCTGAATGGCTTAACAATTCATTTAGAAATATAAGCTTACAAAAGCTAGCAGCAGAAATCATGTGGCAGTCATCCAAAGGGGAGGCCCAGGAATTCAGGGCCGGAAGAACAGAAAAACATAATGGGTACATAGCCCACATTCAGAAGGGAGGAGATTCAGAGGAACTACATTAAGATCTTGTCTCTAGAAATATCCAGAAATATCTAGACCCACAGAATATCTAACCATTAGATTCAGACACGACAAATCACAACATTCATGATCCTACCTCACCTATAAATAGGGGAGGGACCAGACAAAGCATCAAACAAGGAGAATACAAGTTCTCTCAAGGTTCTCTTTGAGCTCTAAGCTTTCTTCTACCTCCACTAGGGGTTTAGGCTGACTTAGTGCAAGAAAGTGCAGGGCCGGGGCAGCAATAACTAAGGCCGGACAGGGACGAGCGGGGGGGCAAGCGGGGGAAACACGAGACGGCGAGCCGAGCGCAAGGGCACAAGAGGGCAAACCGTGGGAGGGAGACCCACACCACCAAGGGGCGCAGGGCAGGAGAAGCTGGAAGGGGCACAGGAGCCACGCACACGAGAGAGGGCGAGGCGGGGCGGAACGCCCGCGGGGGAGCAAAGGACCGAGGAGCCGATGGCGGGATGGACGAGCCAAGGAGTTCCTATGGGGCCCAACACCAGGAGCACAAACAACAACAAAGCGATGCTCTTCAAACCCAAGGGGGAAGGCGCGCGGGGAGCGGGCACGAGTGAGGAGAAGAGCAACGGCAAGAGAACCACGATTGGAGGGAATGTGGGCGGAGGCACCAAGGGGGAAGTGCCAAAGCCTAAGGCACGAGGGAATAAGAGATGCCGGGAGGGACAACTCCAGGCACATGGAGCGGATTCGAGACTACGTGAAAGAGTTCTCAACACTCATGTTGGAGGTCCGAGATGACCGAAGAGGAACTCTCTCGACTTCATGGATGGGCCCAAAATTGGGCCTCGCAAGAGCTACAACGCGAGGTGTACAAGATCTTGCACGGCCAGCGGCGGGGAGTCCTAATAGAGTTTAGAAGGGACGAGTCAGGCCAAGAAGAGCAATAATGGCAAAGGTGGGGGAGAGAAGGGGTCAAAGACCGACCACACAAGGGAAGGCACAAACAAGTTCTCTTCGAACAAGGAGGGTGGCAAGCAAGAAAAGAAGAAGAAATTCAGCCCAAAGACAAGTGCTTCCTTTGTGATGGACCACATTGGGCTAGGGATTGCCCAAAACGGAAGGCCCAAGGCACACCGAAGATAATGGTGAAGAGGAGGCGCACGTGGGATCGTGCAGCAGCTTGGGCCATTAAGGCCAAGGAGGACAAAGCTCCACATCGCCAAAGGGGGATGACGGGAGGCGCGACAACGGCAAGGTGGTAAGGGCCATGGTTGATACGGGAGCAACACACAACTTTGCTCGACGGAGGAGGCAAAGCGTTGGGGCTCAAAACGAGCAAGGAAAGAGGGAGCCTTAAGCGGCAACTCGAAGGCACGCCCTATTGAGGGAGTTGCCAAGGGAGTCGAGATGACAATTGGGGCTGGAAAGGCACCGTGGACTTGTCGGTCGTGACAATGGACGACCGACTTGGTGCTTGGCATGGAATTCTTGACACGGGTCAAGGTCGTACCTATGCCATTCTTAAACAAGGTGTGCATTATGGAGGAAGGAGCACCTTGTATGGTCCCAACGATACAAGGGACTAAGGAGGGGCCAAACTTCTTTCGGCCATGCAGCTGGAGAAGGGAGTCAAAAGGGGCAGGTCACATATTTGGCGGCACTCTTGGAAGACAAGGAGGATGTCTCCAAGACGGCATTACCGAAGGAGATCGAGAGAACTCTAAAGGAGTTCAAGGACGTGATGCCCCGGAGCTACCCAAAAGACTACCACCAATGAGGGAGGTGGATCATGCAATTGAGTTGGAGCCGGGTGCCAAACCACCAGCAATGGCACCATATAGGATGTCCCCGCCGGAGTTGGAGGAACTAAGGAAGCAACTCAAGGAGCTATTGGATGCGAGGCACATCCGACCGTCGAAGGCACCATATGGCGCACCGGTGTTGTTCCAACGAAAGCATGACGGGTCGTAAGGCTATGCATCGACTACGGGGCACTCAACAAGGTAACTATCAAAAACAAATATCCCATTCCTTTGATTGATGATCTCTTTGATAGGCTTGGCGGTGCAAGATACTTCACCAAGCTAGACTTGCGGTCCGGATATTACCAAGTCGCATCGCGGAGGGTGACGAACCGAAGACTACTTGCGTGACGCGATATGGGGCATACGAGTTCTTAGTAATGCCCTTTGGCCTCACCAATGCACCAGCCACATTTTGCACTCTCATGAACAAGATATTTCACCCTACCTTGACAAGTTCGTGGTCGTGTACTTGGATGACATCGTCATCTATAGTAACACATTGGAGGAACATGCACAACATCTAAGGTTGGTTCTTCAAACCCTAAAGGAGAACCAACTATATGTGAAGAAAGAGAAGTGCGAGTCGCACAAGAAGAGGTGATGTTCCTAGGTCATAAAGTAGGGGCGGAATGTTGAGAATGGACGGGAGCAAGGTGAAAGCAATTCGGGAATGGGAGGCACCTACTAAGGTTGGTGAGTTGAGGTCTTTTCTAGGCCTTATAAACTACTACCGAAGGTTCATTGCAGGATACTCCAAGAGGGCAGCTCCACTCACAGATCTACTAAAGAAGAACAAGGCGTGGGAGTGGTCCGACGCTTGTCAAGACGCCTTTGATGATTTAAAGAAGGCGGTAATGGAAGAACCGGTGCTTGCATTGCCGGACTATGGCAAACCGTTCGAGGTACATACGGATGCGTCCGACTTTGCAATTGGAGGGGTGTTAATGCAAGAAAGACACCCTATTGCATATGAGAGTCGCAAGCTCAACGAGACTGAGCGGCGCTATACGGTGCACGAGAAGGAGATGACCGCTGTGGTGCATTGTCTAAGGACATGGCGACACTATTTGTTGGGATCGAGGTTCGTGGTAAAGACGGATAATGTGGCTACGAGTTACTTCCAAACCCAAAAGAAGTTGAGTCCGAAGCAAGCTAGGTGGCAAGATTTCCTAGCGGAATTTGACTTCACCTTTGAGTATAAACCGGGAAAGCAAACGAGGTGGCCGACGCACTAAGTCGAAAGGCGGAGTTGGCATCTCTTAGCCAACCGGAAGGAGAATTGTTGAGCCTTATCAAGGGAGGATACGAGCATGACCCAATGGCTAAGGGCTTGCTCACTCTAGCCAAGGAAGGCAAAACAAGGCGGTTTTGGGAAGAGGATGGTGTTCTCTATGCCAAGAAGAAGAGGATCTTTGTTCCTAAGTGGAACAACCTGAGGAAGAACCTTATTCGTGAATGCCACGACACCAAGTGGGCTGGTCATCCAGGGCAAAGACGCACTCGTGCATTGTTGGAAGCAGCTTACTATTGGCCTCAGATGAGGGATGATGTTGAGGCTTATGTAAGGACTTGTCTTGTGTGCCAACAAGACAAGGTGGAACAACATCCACCACGGGGTTTGTTGGAACCATTGCCTACACCAAGTCGTGCTTGGGAGAGTGTCTCTATGGACTTCATCAGCGCTCTTCCTAAGTCCGAAGGATGTGGGTCAATCATGGTGGTGGTAGATCGGCTATCCAAATATGGCACATTTGTGGCAGCACCGAGGATTGCACAAGCGGAAGAAGCAGACTAGGCTATTCCTAAAGAATGTGGTCAAGTATTGGGGGTGCCACAATCAATCATCAGCGATCGTGACCCTCGCTCACGGGGAGGTTTTGGGCCGAATTGTTCAAGTTGTTGGGCACATCATTGCGGTACTCGACAAGTTTCCATCCCCAAACGGATGGACAGACCGAACGTGTCAACAACACCGGAGCTATACTTGAGGCACTTTGTGAGTGCCAACCAGCGAGATTGGGCCAAGTTGCTTGATGTGGCTCGGTTCCATACAATCTCCAAAGAAGCGAGGCCACCAACCAAAGCCCATTTGAGATTGCCACGGGGCAACAACCGTTAACACCACACACTATAGTGACGGGTTATACGGGAAAGAGCCCCTCGGCACAAGTTCGCCAAGGAGTGGCGAGAAAGGTTGGATGTGGCTAAGTCCTACTTAGACAAAGCCACGAAGAAGATGAAGAAGTGGGCCGACATAGATAGACGACCCGCAAACTTCGCAATAGGGGACATGGTCATGGTGAAGTTACTACCCCAACAATTCAAGTCCTTGCGAAAGGTGCACAAAGGACTGGTCCGTCGGCATGAAGGGCCGTTCAAAATCGTGAAGAAAGTGGGTAAGGTTTCCTACCAACTAGACCTCCCACCAAAGCTCAAGATCCATCCTGTCTTCCATGCAAGTATGTTGAAGCCTTACCAAGGAGATGCGGAGGATCCTAGTCGTGGGACTTCTACAAGGGCACCTACAAGCATAACAACATCCTATGACAAGGAGGCGGAACATATAATGGCGGATCGAGTAATGCGCAAACGTGGGGTGCCTCCAAGTCGAGAGTATTTGGTGAAGTGGAAGGGATTGCCTGAGAGCGAAGCAAGTTGGGAACCGAAAACGCATTGTGGCAGTTCCAAGAATATATAAGGAGATTCCACGATGAAAACACGACGAGGACGTCGACGGAATAGGTGGGGGAGAATGACACAGCCCAATTTATCATAGGCCCAATGGTATAATATTCATGGGCCACACATGGACTAGCCCAACTTAGAAATAACACTAATGGGCTACACTTAGCCCACATTCTAGAAGGGAGGGAGATTCTAGAGGAATCTACATCTATAAAGTATCTTGTCTCTAGAAATATCCCTAGAAATATCTAGACCCACTAGAATATTCCTAACCATTAGATTCTAGACACTTGTACAAATCACAACCATTCATTGTATCCTACCTCACCTATAAATAGGGGAGGGACTCATTTGTACAAAGCATCAAACAAGTGAGCAATACAAGTTCTCTCAAGGTTCTCTTTGAGCTCTAAGCTTTCTTCTACTCTCTCTAGCTGGGTTTTAGGCTGACTTAGTGCAAGAAAGTGCTAAGTGCCGGCACGGTTGGCTTAGTCAATAACTAAGGCCGTGACATGTTGCTGGTCGTAGAGGGAAATTCAATAAAAACATCAGGAGAGTACATACCTACCTCTTCTCTAATGAGAATGTGCTCCAGACTCTTAAGAAATAAACACAAATTAAACCAAATCGATTGCTCACAACTAATAACCTAATCTAACAGAGAATAACGAGTCACCTAATCTAACAGAGAATAACGAGTCCAAATTCTCTATGTTGACAAGTAGAAGTTTGTTTTCCTCACACTTTAATGTTTGACTCTGTAGTCTAGAATCCCCGTCAGGATCGCAGATCCGGACTCTGTAGTCTATACCCTTATCAGAGGAGGGAAGAGAGAGATTCAAGAGCATTAATTATTAATACCAAAACTGGTTTGATTTGGTTTGGATTGTTGCAAACACAGAGCTGGTTTACCAACTGAACCAATCAATTGATACCTGTAATTCAAGTTGCATTTTTGAGGGACTATTTTGTCATTTTATCTATAGTGCACGCATCGAAGTTGTCGAAGTGGGGCTAAGAATCCAGGTGAATGGGGACAGAAACAGAAAAATGAAGGATGGATCTCTGGTAAAAGGAATGAACACGGATTCTTCAACTGGGATTTAATATTTTCTTTTCTGATCTCTTTTTGGTCTTTTCATCTCCTCGATCACACCTTTTTTTTTTTTTGGGGTTAAATGTCCATCACACTTTATAACCCCTTGGATACTCAATCAAATGCAATCAAGTGCATGGATTCACAAAATCTGTAAACACTTTTACCAAGAAAAATAAAATAAAATTGCAGGATTGTTTCGTCTAATTAGATCAACACATCTTAGTGAAGAAGTCATGACTTCGATATACTTTAAGAATAAATTTAGATATTGTCGGGCTTTACTCCTGAACTCTAGAAAATTCAAACATTTGATTTTATATTATGAGGCATCGATCTTTATCAACTAAAGCAATCAATTGTGATTTGGATTACGTTCTTATCTAGTTCGGGCAACGATTTTTGTTTTCTTTATTTATTACAAATAAAACTTAGACCATAGCAATGGAGATTTAACTATTAAGATACAACTAATTCGCATTTAAACCACCTCATTTCATTACAACTACTCCCACCACCTGATGGGGTTAGGACTATGAAAGCTGGTTTGACCTAAACCAACTCAAAATAAACTGAAGCATATGGTAAGGTATTAATCAATGGACATTGTTGATTTAACTAACCATATCATAAAATCATGTTGATAATAATGTGGACATATACCCTTTTTTTTCATAATAAATTGACATATCTAAAATACAGATGAGGATTTAGGGCCAACTAAACAGGAGAGTGAAAGGGTTCTTCTCCTAACCATTCACCAAACTCACTTGTTATAACTTTGGTTTATCACTATATTAATGAATTGGTTTAAGGTTCATATCAGGTGAGCTTTTTTAATGACCACAAGTAATCTTCTCATCTTTAGTTTATGATAAAGGAAAGGAGAGGGAACGAGTAGACAAAAGCAATGTGAATTAGGAAAAGTTAATGCTTGATTATAAGCCATGTTTGGAACCTACCTCCATGGTCACTCATTCTTGGTTCATTCTTGTAAAGGAGAAGTTAGGATATAAAGCAAAAGCTCCTCCTTTTTAGTCCTTAAGCCTTAATTCTAAGTCTTAAGCGTTAAGGTATCTCTCTAGTAACAAATAGTATAAAGAGGGAACCTTTACTTGATCATGGGAAAAGCTAGTAGTCTTTTCTTGTTCAGAGAGTAAGCCAGAGGAGGGATATGCATGTTTGCACGTAAGGGTTGATCTGGGTTCTGGTCCAAGTATATATGCCATGGTTCATTTCTTGTTTGCTACTTAAAGTGTAATTTGTGAAAGTTCTTTTTTAAAAAATATGGCCTAGAAGATACAATGTTAGTGGTGTAATAGTCCACTCCTTAAGCCTGTTGGATTTTGACTAATTCTTAAGTATTATTATATAATTAATATGATCTCAAATTAATCAAACTTAATATACAAGGGAGAGGGTTCCTCATGCAGTTTGTGTAGGGTAGAAGGGACCAATTTGTTAAACAAGAGATAGAGAATCATACAGGACCTCACATGAGATACGAGAGACTTCCACATTTAATTTAGGCTCAAGAGTGTCAAGAGTAGGGTAGTCTCATTGTAGACAGTCTCAAGAAGCCCTAGAGAGGTTGAAGTTGATCTTAAGGCCAATGCCGGATCAATGAGATCGGATCAAGATTAGGCTTAAGGTATTTCGAGTCAAGATCAAGGTTTGGAAAACTTAGACCCAAGACAACCTTGTTGCAGCCATTACTATTGAGAATCATAACACCATTGACTAGTAAGGTAGAAAAGTTGCCTAGTGTTCAAAGAGTCCGGATCCTCTCCGCCCAAATAGGTCTTTCCACCCATCCAACCACCCCTATGGATGGACGACATCCAGAGGGCCCAGAGGAGACTGGAGGGTGTGAAAGCCCTAACCAAGCAGAGAGGATCTCAACTCAATTCAAGGCAATCGAATGATGGGCTTGGGGCAGTCAAAGCCGACCAGTCTTAAAAGGGAATACATCATGTGGACTGTAAATCAAGGTTTGAAGTGTCCCACGATACCATATGATACTAATTGATACGTATCCATATTTGACCAAATCGATACAATACATCCCGACACATCTCTCCATTGAATTACACTAAAATACATAAACCAGAGCGATACAATACTCAATACAGAACGATATGTCTCTGAAAATCACGTGACCAATACGATACTTAATATCAATACTTTAAGCTTTGCTGTAAATGGAACCTAAACCTGATATAGTGTGAATTATAGAAATTTCCACCACCGTGGGAAGACTGCAGGGCTCCATATTCTATTTTAACCCACTGATCTGAAAATAATAGAAATTAAAGTGCCTGAAAATAAGGGAGGTTAGTCAATAATCTTTAGTTGGCCATCAATTATCATTCATCGCCGAAAGAAAATATGCTTTCCCAAGAAAAGAAGAGAAAGAAAAAGTATTTAGGGTTACTTTTCGACTTGAAATTAAGCAGAGGTTCTCATCATTTCTATTGAGTATGGAACTATGAAATACGAAATTATTTTCCATGCTTGACTAAGGCACCTTTGTTTTCAGCGCAGCCCAAACCCAAAAGTGGGCTTTTCTGGGCCTTGGGCTCACCCGTGTAGTCTTTGGGTTTCATACTTCTTGACCTCTAATGCCCACTCCAGGCCTAGGATCCCCAAGATTCTTTCGGGTCTGGATCCTCTGCCCATATGGAGAAAAAATTTCAATCCACATAGTTGGATGCTCGACAAGTGTCTAATCTAAAAACAAAATTCTATTTTTAAGGAAAATTTCAAAAATTTATGAATCCAAGTATTCACTTCCCTTTTCTAGAAATGAGGATTTGTTTTTGGATCATATACTTGTAAGCATTTAATCATATAGATTGAAACTTTTCTTCCCCATGTGGGTAGAGGATCCAGCCTCACCTCAGTTCTTCCATATGATCCAATCAGGCGCTTGTATAGATTGTAGTCTCTTTTTCCTGTTTAGTAGAGAAATTGTCAGAAACAATGAGACAAATGATATAATAAAATAGTAATTCATTCGAGCAGAGGAAAGTAATGTTCTTCATAGCTTTCTATGTATATAGATAGACAGTAATTCAGATGTGGTTTAATTGTGATTTTGTTTTGATTTCACTTTTCAACATTTTCAACAAACTCTCCTGCTTCAAAAAAAACATGCATATAGAATTGTAGTCTTTGTATTGGAAGATATACCTTACCATATTGAGGTCCACAGCAACAAATCTGCTAAACTTTTGGTATCCACTGTCTAAAAGTTGAATCAGTTCATCAGTATTCCTGAGGACATGTTCAGGTTGCGAATATAAACTTCATAGGTGAATCAGAGTTGTATTTGCCTTAATTTACCAGTTTCAATATAAATCCCAACTCAAATGCATTTTACAGAAATCTAGCTCAAGAAATCTGAGCAGAAACCATCTACAATACCAAATGCAAACTAGATATCTCTTCCTTGTAGTGCTTGGAGGATTCCTTTGAACTCTGCTGCAAGGACCATCTTCTTGGTTTCTCAATGGTTGAGTTATCGTGTGTCCAACTTGAAGACCAAGGTTCAAAGCTGGTCCTGAAAACAAGTGAACTCTGCTGCTAAGAGGAGATATATTCCTATTTCTCCATTTCAACAGACTTAAGCTGAAGTATGGACAGCAAATTCCTTGACATATAATTCACTCCCTGATTTTTGATAGATAAAAGTAAACCAAGAGCACACACCCAGAGATTTCTTCCTCGAGATCATATGATAAAAGAGAGTCCACATATATACTGAAAGTTGTCTCAGAAATCCTGGGGAACTGGCCATGAACCCACCACATGTGATGGTTCCTCTAAGATGTACAGCTTAAAAACTAGATCAAAGTTGGGAGGAACAATGTCCCACCACCCCTATACCTCCTAGCTCTGCTCCTGAGCAGAGATAAGCAAACAAACACCAGTTAAAGATGGCTCTGACAGTTCAGGTTGAGTATAATAGAATCTTAACAGTATCAACATTCTTTAAGGAGAGAAAATAATGTTATTATTAAGATGTAAAAGATAAAATGTCCTACCGGCAAAAGAAAAAGCAGATAATGTGTACACAAAGCATTATAACTGGAAAAAAAATATCAAACATTGTTTGGACTGGGAAACATGCAAATTTCCTCTGGTGGGATGGAGCAAGTTGATAAGTAAAAAAACAAAGAAACAAACTTCAAACTCATACCAACAATGACAATATAACTACCTTCAAGACTTGCACATATTATTAAAGTTGAGTTATGCTAAGGTCATGAAGAATGACATAGTTAATGACTTCAACACCAGGAATCAGCACTCTGATCAAACATAGGTGGGGAAGTGAAACTTGTTCCTCTAACCGCTTAATGGCACTGTGACAAATTGGATTCAGTAAATTTGAGAGGTTTGGGTTTCTGATTGAAGTTTTCAACTGGACTCTTAGGTTATGGTAGAAATAAATATGGAAAAGGGCAAATTTTAGTCCTCTTCTAACCAAACCCATCAAGAAGTATAACTATGTTCTTCCATTCTCTCTACTACATGATAATGCCCTAACAATTCTCAATTGACACACTTAACACTCTCAAGGCACGTGTTCTTAAATTTCAACTTGAAAGTGCATGTTTATATGATCTAAAAGGAAGTCAGTACAACGACTAATTACATGAAATGGTGCCCATAGCAGTTGAAGAATTTACAGCATGGATGAATTAATTAATTGTCTTTAATGCAGGGAACATATATTTAATCAAAAAACTTGGATTATCTTCTGAGTTTGTATCGTACAAAACAATGAAATGTCTGCACCACTTATGGAATGAGTGGAAAAGAACTCTCTTCATCAACATGCATAAATATGGTGATCACTAAAGTACTTTTGCATGAATAACCAACCATATATGACTGCTTTTACCAATCCAGTTTTGATTGCCAGAAGAACAGGTTTCAGATGACTTCACTGCAGAACAGAGGATTTTTTTTATATATATTAGTTGATATTCTGGGATGAAGTTACTAAAGGTGTAATTGTACTTATCTATTCTTAATTCAGTTCAAATGGGTACACCCAGAGCAACCAAATGTTACATGAACAGGCTTCAGGTAGGAGCAGTGGGTTCCCCTCTGGAGGTGCTAGATTTGGAGGTCATGTGGAGTTGGCACCAAAATTTAAATGCTTTACAGAGACTCAAAACTTTCTTGTGGACTGATAGGTGGTGTTCTAAAATCTCCACGAAAGCCAACTATTCTGCACCCTATGGTGTACCTGCTAAAAGCACAGTCATGAAACAACTATAGAGAAAATGTTGGCCTCATGTTTTAAAGGGTTGTTAACCACAACCCTCCTCAATTAACTTTCAGAATCTTCATCTGGGAAAGAATTCTGAAGACTACAGTAGATGACCCAGCATAACTTATATTACAGGGCAATCCATAATGGAATTCCTTTACAGGGGTACAAAGGTTAAATGTTATTGTCAAATATTCCATTTCCTTTTGAACAGGAATTCTAGACAAATGTTGACCATGAGTCACTGACCACCTGATAAGGAGAGGCTATTCCATGCTCAGTTCTTGTATACTTCAGGAATGGAGTATCAAGTCATCGCCTCCGCATTAGAAATTTAACACTTATGTTAAATAAAAATTTTCTTTCTTCCATTTCTTTTTACTTTAGTAAGTGTGACACTTCTTTTAAATTTTGAAAGCTGGAGTGGTACAATGGACCTCCAAAGTCCAGGAACTACTGGTTGCTTCACCCATCAGTCATTCCTTAGTCTATCTGAGAACGAAGAAATGCTAAAACCAGCTTACAGCATGGTATACAAGGCTAAAGTTTTTGGTATTCTTTACTGTGAAGAATTCAAAAATATAAATGTTTACCTGATATCAACAGAGAACGCCAAAGTTTTTCTACTTGAAACTTCTTTAACAGGAATAGCAAAGCCCTTTTTGAATTAAAATCCAGAAAGCAAAATCAAAGCCCTGAAATTAGTTGGGAGGTACATATGATCATGAACCACCTTAATCTTCCATTCATGTTTTAGAATCACTTGGATATCATTATATATTCCTATTGGGCTTCCAAGTTCACTTTTTATTATGATTTGTAAATTTACAGTAATACCATCAAATGCACTTCTTATTTATTATGTACCTTAGCTTCTTCTGTACAAAAAGAGCAGTTCAAAATAGGGCTACAACACTTGAATCACTTAATACAGAGGTGTACCACAACATGCAAGTTTTATAAGGCAGCATCTGCAACAGTTGCTTGAGCCACATAAATGGTATCCTGGCCTTGAAAATGTTCAAGAAAGAATTTTACTAATTGCAAAACTTCAAGAAGAGTTGTGGGACAACATTTGAAACAGGTTCTTGTTCATCAAATATATATATATATATACACACACACACTGATCTAAACAATTGAAGTGCTTAAATTCCATATTTTCTTTATTTTTTTTTCTTTTTCTTATTATTATTGTTATTTTTTTAAAGATCAGTGACTTCAACGGAACAAAACAGTACAGCAGAAGAAATCCAATAGGGTACACCCATGGTCAAAGCAGAAACTCAATCCAAGAAGAGAGAAAATATCAAGAAACTAAAAGGAATAAGATACACCTTTTTGGAAGTGATTTCAATACTGACCTGACTTGTCCACCCCTGAAATGCATGATCTTAGCTGACATTTTCATAGAGTGCAGTGGTACACTAGGATGCTTGATTAAGCAACTCAGTCTCCAAAGACTGAATTTTCAGCATTCATCTTCTTTCCCTCTCAAGTTTTTGAATTCATTGTAGCATGTTATCTCCTCCAGCTTACCAGCCCTAGCTAACGGCCCTGGGAAGAAGGTGACAAGGAAACACATATTGTAGACAGGAAGGTATCACTTTCTTTTCAACCCTTAAAAGAAGAATGTATCAAATCAGATTGTTTCTCCCATTAGTGAAACATTTATAACAATAATCTGCTGAAACCTGTGTGATGTAACTTAACATTAAGGAGACACAGTTCATGTTAATGATATAGTCTAATCAATCGACCCACTCACTTGGGGTTGGATACCATGTCAGTTGACATGAATTTAATTGCTTATGCAACACCATATTATATTATTTGATCGACATGAATGGAGATGTATGCCAAGATGAGTTTCAGAATAATATTGCCTTGAAGGGATCAATCTTCAGACTGATAATAACAATAAAAGGATTCAGCTTGAAAACTCCCAAAAGCATTATAGTACAAAGTAACAGCAGTTGAAGAATTACTCCTAGTGACTGAAAGATACCTAGAAGAAACTAAAACAATAGAAAAGGCAACATTAGGACTTTCAAGGTCAAATAATAGAACACTATGACTTCCATGGTCGAATAATACAGAGCAGACCTGATGAATAAAACAGTGAGACAAAACCCAATATATCAGTCACTAACATCCTGATACTGAACTCCAAGCATATGATGTTGGTATTAAGCGGATCCCACTCCCTTTCCCCTCCTATCCCGAAAGAATAGTCTCTAACCAAGCTGTGGTTGATCTATACAACCGTTTTCACTGGATACTTATCAATGCAATCATCCCAAGGACTCTTGGGAGAAGCCTTGACGGTTCGGAGGGCTTTCCAAACTGCACTGTTACACTTGAAACCACTTCCAAAAGCAATCTGCCACACACGGTGACCCTTCCGCATCCTCCCCTTGGCTTCAATATAGGCCAACTCATACCATATAGAGCTGGATGATGTGTTCCCGAAACGATGGAGAGCCATCCTAGAAGCCTCCACATGTAAGGGCAGCAACTGCAAGTTCTTCTCTAATTCATCAATCACAGCCCTCCCCCCAGCATGTATGCAGAAGTGATCGAAAGCAAGCTTGAAATCAGGAATATAGGGCTTGAGTTTGGCATTAAAAAGTTTCTTAGCCATCAGAGTGGCAAAGAAGAGAAGCTGCTCGCTGATTGGGAGGACGATAGGGCCCAGTGTGGTGATGTTGGTCTTAAGGGCTCCTCCAGCAATGGCCATGAGATCCTTAGACAGCGAGACCCCTGTTTTACCTGCATCATCTTGTTCCTGGTAAACACATTGGAAAGCCTTGTCATCGGCACCTTTGTGGGTTCTGACGACATGAACAAGTTTGTACTTGGCCCGTTTCCGATCGACAGACTTGTTCGAGAGCAGAAGAGCAGCGCCACCAACGCGGAACAGGCAATTGGGTATTAACATAGACTTCTTGTTCCCAAAGTACCAGTTCTGAGTAATGTTCTCTGTGCTCACAACGACAGCGTAGGTGTTTCGATGCACCTGCAGCAAATCTTTTGCCAGGTCAACAGCGATAACTCCAGCACTGCAACCCATTCCGCCCAAATTAAAGCTCCGGATGTTGCCCCTCAACTTGTATCTGTTCACAATCATGGCAGAAAGCGAAGGCGTCGGATTGAAGAGGCTGCAATTCACAACAAGAATCCCAATATCCTTGGGCTTAATAGAGGTATTGAGGAACAGATTTTCGAGCGCGCCAAACATGACCTGTTCGGCCTCTTCACGAGCAGCGGCCATGGAAGGTCGAGGAGGGAGGTAATGCATGGCCTCAGGGACATAAGTCTCCTCGCCGAGACCAGAACGCTCAAGGATTCTGCGTTGAAATTCAAGTGACGATTCATCGAAATCACCTGTAAGCCTGGAATGCTCCATGAATTGATCGTACCGGACTTGGAAATGTGACGGAGGACGGTAGCAGGAATAGTCCACGAGGTAGACAGGTCGAGGCCTGTTCATGATGTAAACGGTGGATCCAAAGACGAGAAAAGCAGAGCAAATGATAATGCTGACCAGATTAAACTGGAGATGAAGCCAGAGCTGGCGAACATCTTCTGGATTCATCCGAGCAGCTTCGATCACGATCACCACCATGAGAGGGATAAGACATAGGGTTAGGAGATGTGTAATCAAATAGTGGTAACCTAGTTTCACATATTTCAGATTCACACTCTGCAAGAAATCCGGCAATCTCCGACTTGGGTGGATCTGAACGCCAGTGCAAGCGGCGCCACCACTACCAGAAGCAGCAGAAGAACTGTGATGATCGGATTCACTCGCTCCGCCTCCTCCTCCCATTGTCTCCCAAGTCTGTCACGATTCTTGGCCAAAAAAAGAACGCAGAGACTGATCGGTCTGAAATTTGCGGGGAAAAAAAAGAAAGAGAAATTGATAGTGCAAAAGAAGGATCAGAGAGAATACTGAACTGCAATGCCGTTGCGTAACACGAATGATCTCATCGAGGCTCCAACAGACAGAGAGAGCACGAGAAAATCGACTGGTTTTACACATTAACGGTTTCATTAACCGTTTCTTCGCTGTTGTGCATGGTGAAGCTTTTAGAGACTTCTTCTTGCCCCCCTCATTTTCTGTTGACAATTGAGTCATCATGAATGTATTACACTTGGAATTCGGAGTTGCCAACGAGATCTGACAACACAAAATTCACAATTTTTGCTTGAGCTTTTTTAACTTGTGGGTGGCCTTAGTAGATCATAAACTAATGTTAGGTCCCTTCAATACAATATATTATGTGTAAGTCCCAAATAGACACCGTCAGCCGGCCAGCGATAGTTAAGTATATTCAAATTTCAAATGTAAAAAGACCAAAATACCTTACAAATTATTTAATACATTGTTTTAGTTTTAATATATGGTTTCAAAAAAAAAAGATAATTGATAATCAAGGATTAATTGTGTGGTTAAAAATATATAATCTAACAAAAAAAATTATAATAACACAATATATTAAATAACTTGAAGGGCACCTTGGTCCTTCAACGTTCGAAATTTGAATATACTTAATGACGACTAACGGGTGTTGATTTGGTTAGGACCCACATGTAATATATTGCACTAAAGAGAAAAATCACGACTTTTAAGGTAACAAATTTATGTTGAAAAAATTTTTCAAGGCGACCCCTGATTAATCCTAAAATTAACTTTATTCCTTGAGTTATTCAAATAATCAGTAATTTTTCTTATTTAGTGCAAAAAGTTCCTTAAATGATGATGTAAATAGTCTATATATTGTAGAATAACTTAAATGCCCTTTATCATCCAAACAAAACTAAGCTGTAGGAATCTATTTTCAGCTATTTCACTTTTACGTAAAAAAAGGAAATGTTCTTCAAAAAAAATGGAAGAAAGTGGTTGCAACACTTGGTTGCAGTTCATCTTGGGCATCTAAAAGTGGAGAGAGGCACACAGAATTGGGGCTAACTGTAATGGGGAGAGATGATATAGGGGACGAGGGGATGTGGAAAAGCCAAGTTCATGACCTCCTTTTTGCTTGGACATTGTTCTTGCCAACTGAGCTATCTTTGAACTAGTGGTATGTAATTTCTTGAAAATGCCTCTTGGATGGTGAAGCTCTTGCAGTTAAATGAGTTTTTCTTTGTAACCCAACGGTGGAGACAACAAAAGATTTTCATGCATCATGAAAAATGATTGCGATCCAACCAGTTGTGTGTTGCATCCCTAGTGGACACCCTGACCTAGAAGGCATTGTTAGTTGACTGAAATCCATTCATGGCTTAAGAACCTATGACTTTATGATGATTTTGCATTAGCACAAGATTCATCTCGATAAAACTTTGATTTTGCAAAAACAAGAAAAAACAAAACCTGTTTGGTTAAAAGTGAAATCAAATTAATACAAAGATAAAGTTATTATGATCATCACCTAATCTCACATGATGTTATGATGAAGTCAAAAACTAAAAATTTGATTATTAAGTTACATTTTGCTTTGATGAAATATTTTTTGACTTAAAAAGTGAAACTTTATGTTTAAGAAAAAAATATTGTGATTAAAAATAGCAAGAGTTTTAGATAAACTAAACAATATTATTACAACTTTGTAAAAATGATTCCACTTTTGTTTTCTTACAATTATATTTGGATTACACAATTCGACTCGGTTCGACCATCATTCCGGTTGTAGCAATAAAACTATGAATATAGGAACACTCAAAATAACCTAAGGAGAGATGAAGTGAGAGCTAGATCAGAAAGTCAAAATGAAAACAGTAATGCCAGTAACAACAATTTCTCTGAATCAATAGCAAAACATGGTCAATCCTAATATATGAGTTAGAAACCATTCAGCAAAAATACATTCAAAGAATAAGCATTTTCCAAGCCTATTTGCTCTTCAGTGTGACCCCAAAGCTCTCCAACAATGATTATAGTGCAACTTCTGTGTTACACAGCTACAGCCTTCAAACAACAGTTTGTGAAACTGTCTATGAACCACTTAGGTGGTTCACTATATAATGGTTTAAACCCATTCAACCCAATTTCATCCATAGCACTCGCAGCAATTTGGCAAGCAACTTGAGTAGACATTCCCCTATCATGGAATATTTGAGCCCAAAAAAATTCAGAAAGAAGATCAGTGATCTTTGTAAGAATCTGCTCCAGTCTTTGGTTAGAAGATTCTGCTGACCTTTCTTTCTTCACCAATTTATATTGATCGTGTCAACCATCTCCTTTGCTCTAGAAACCAAAGCAATTCTTTGAATAACTTGTCCACAAGCTAATTGAAACCCAGAATAGCCTTTGCTTCAGCTTCAATGCTGTCTCTTGCATCTAAGTAATTTCCCTTCAATTATTTGTCGAGTATCCACCATAAGCACTTATGTCTGAATTAGCAAAAAGTGCAAAAACACGAACCACATGTGCTCTTGGCGGATGAGCAACTCCTATTCCAACTATTTGATGAAGCTTAAAACTTTTCTGTACCAAAATTTATGATAAAACCATTAGTAAGTAGCTTGAACCTAGAGTTTCTTACTGCACAAATGATAAAAACAGGGGATATGCAAGTACCTGTAGTACATGTCTGAGTGAGTGCAAGCTCTCTGTGTACAGAAAGCAAATCGTTGGTAATAATACAATTTCCAAGAATCACCATAAAGCTTAGTAATAATTTGATTTTGAAGATGGTAATAATAGAACCATCTTTCCTTTATCTGCAGAAGTACCTTGATATTCTCTTCATCCCCCTCATCCTGCATTATATCGATACAACAAAGAGTACGAGTAGCATTCCTTAAATAAGTCGGAATAGCATTAATCAAGGGAGTGAGATCAATATTATACTCTTTTACCCACTTGGTAGTAGTAAGTAGAGTCCTTGAGGAACATCCATATCTCCATTTTGCTACCTGCAACACATGAAACACTTGAAAGACAAGAGTAATCCTCTCAGCTCCACCATTGCTGACCTCTCAGGAGAAAATTGGCTTTAAGATATGCAAACCCACAAGGACATGGTATAAGTCCGAATTCTTCCTTCTCTAAGTCGAATGACAAACCAATTATAGTCTTACGAACTTCAGGATGGAGTTCCTGATTAATAAGCCAGTGTAGAGATGCGTCCACAAAAGCTGGATACCGGTCATCCCGAAGACAGTAGGTATGACGAATTTCCGACTAGTTTCCAATCCCAAGTAGAAGCATAAGAAGAAGGAGAATCCTTTGTCATTCCCAAGGTGAAAACACCCTGCATTCTGGATCTCCTCTGAACGGAGCCATGAACACGGAAGGAGGTTGAGGAACATCCAGATGTACTACTTTATACTCAGAAGTAGATTCAACATATCCAAAACCAAAGAAACCAGCATCTTGAGTGTCATTGTCTAGTGTTAGGACTGTTATGAGTTCACGTGTAGTTGGATTGCAAACATGAACTCCTAAATCAGAACTGAAACAAACCAGATCAAAGCGGGTAGTAACACCCAGAAGCAATATTTTGTCAAACGAAAAACGAAATTGCTTAGCACCTCTCCTTCCATGTCAAGGGAAGAGAACCGGCTATAACTACAACGTGGAGGATGAGATAGGCAAAGGCGACGAATAGGTGAATGTGATTGGCACCGATGAATGAACAAGTATATATATAGGAACATCCCATGATAACATAAGCAAAATTTGAGGTGGCAAAAAGAAACAACAAATGAGGTGTCAAGAGACTCACGACTCAAAACCACATCAAAATTTTTAACACAATTGCTTCAGCTTATATAAATAATGGGGAAGGACATCTTCGTGTATAACAGTGTAGGCAATAAAAACAATTTCCTAGGACCAACAGTAAGCAAAAATTATAAATTTGCCAACAATATATATATGTTAGCCGCTATCTAAAGCATGATCAGTAAAACTACACTGAGAAATAATCATCTTCTAAGCCTACTTGTTCTTCACTGTAACTCCAAGCTCACCAGCAACAATGAGAGTGGTGGCCATGTTGAGAAACATCCCATGCTCAACAACTCCTGGAAATCGCAAAATCGAATCGCTAGCAGCATCTAGATCCCCAATATTCTTCTCAAAATATAAGTCCACAACATAATTCGCATTATCGGTCACGAATGGCTCATTATTATCTTTGCATCTTCTGAGCTTTGCAACACAACCAGAGTCTTCAAACAACTTGTGCAACTGGTCGGCCGTGAACTTCCAACAGAACGGGACAATCTCCACCGGCACGGCAAGGCGACTACCACCCAAATAAGGCACCAGCTTGGATTCGTCAACAATAACCACGAACTTCTTGCACGCCCCTTCGATCATTTTCTCCCTGAGAAGAGACCCACCTCGGCCCTTAACAAGATTTAAGTCAGGATCAACCTCATCGGCACCATCAATCGCAAGATCAACAACTGGGTGTTCATCAAGATCCGAAAGAGGAATCCCTAAAGACAATGCCTGTTCATGGGTCATCTTCGAAGTGGGTATTCCAATGATGTTCTTGAGCTTCCCCTGTTGCAGAAGCTCCCCTATTCGCTGCACAGCATACTTGGCCGTCGAGCCTGTACCAAGCCCCACCACCATCCCTGACTCAACAAACTCAACAGCTTTATAAGCAGCAATCTGCTTCAACTCTTCCTGGGTCAGAAACACGGGTGGAGGAGGTGGAGAAGGAACCAAAGACGGAGATTTAGCCGACGAAGATGGAGTCATGATACCTTCCTCAAAGGTAGATTTCTCGAAGCAAACAAAAAGCGGATAAGCAATCGCCATGGCTAAATAGGGAAACGCTGGTTAAAAAATAATCAGTTAGTAATGGGGTTACTTAGATATAAGATAGACGTTTGAGATTCAGACTTGGGCCAAGATAAGGTTTGGCATCCTTCTGGTTTGGGAATAAAATCAAACAGGTAACGCACAGAAATGGAAATAGGTATCACAGAGGCTTTAAAGACCAGGACAGAGAAGATCCGGACCACTTCTTCACTCAATTTCCAAACAACTTCCGAAAAAAGAATTTTTCGAAAGAAAGAAATTCGTTGTCCCATTTTTCAAAGAGGATTCATCTGTTAGGGCCCTTGATTCATTGAATTAGGGTTCTTGTTCAACTTTCTGCATCCTTATCTCGTAAAGATTTCAAAGTTCAAATGCAATTGATGAAGGAGCTTTCTGAGTAATTTCTTCTCTGCAACTTGCGAATTTCCTGATATTGTGATTCTGCCATTAATAAAAAAAAGGATAATTTCTCGGAAACGATTACGAGCCTCGGACGTGTTACATAATATATTGTCGTTTTCTCTTTGGGTTGTTCTACGTGGAAAGTTCTTGGACCATCATTTCCTTCTAGATGTGTGACAAATGTCTTAACATCACATCAAATGGTAGAAATTATTTATAGGTCACATCAATCAGTTGATTGATGTGACCTGTAAATAGATTTTCACCATTTGATGTGATGTTGAGACATTTGTCACACATCTGCAAGAAAATAATTAATTCAATTCTGGCAAATAAATGGACCTAATAAATTTCCGAAAGTTCTTATGAATGATACAGTTCGTGCAGGTCGGGTCAAATTAGAGCCGGATACTTACCCAAGATCCACGTTTTTGCTTGAAATCATAAATATACTAGAATAGAAGAAGATTAGTAATTGCAATTAAGAGGAAGACGAAGACAAGTGAAGCATAGGTCTTTTTGATCAAGGGTATTCTTGTCTATTTGAAAGTTTAACTTGTTTACATCACCGCCACTCCCAAAAGCAACTATGTAATGTGTTCGAGGCTTGTAACCATTCAAGGACATTCTTCTCTTTTTAAAAAGTTTAACTTGTTTTCGTCTCCTTCTCCATTGGTTGGCGCACGGGAATGTGTGATCGAACCCCCGAGCACCACTCTTGATGACGAAAACTTTGACACCTCTCTCTTCCAAGCGCTTGCACACGTCCAAAAGGCTCAAGGGAAAGTCAATTAGCTCAAAAATCCCAAACTCATTGTAGACAAAGGATATGTTGACCTCACGCCATAGCCACCTCAAGCGGCTCACCGGTCAAATTGTCAGTTATGCATAGCGAGGCCCGTCATGTCAAGCCGAAACTAACACTTGTAGCATTCGACGTGTCAAGCTGAGGGGAGATCCGTGCCAATTAGACCATCCAATGGCTGCCAATAGTCAGGTTACACCATAACCACCCGTTACCTACCTCATTTGATGGTGATGCTCGAGGTGCTGGTGTTTCCTAATCTAACTTGCTCATTGGAGGTGGCTTCTTAACCTCCCGGGTCAGCCCACACACAACATTTGTCTTGTGAACAAGTTTTAGGCTAACCAAGGCTTTCACTTGATGTTCAGATTTGGATGCAAAAGGTAACCACAAAGAGACTTGTGACTCCAATTAAAGTTGTTATAAGATTCATACTAGACCATCATCAACTGCTCCTATCTCTTTTTACTTGTTTCATTTTCCAAATCAGCTCAGTTCTTTTTTTGTGTTCCCCTCTGCTTTGGTAGAAAGATCAGCCCAGTTCTTAGTTTCATTGACACCATCCAAGAAACAACTTCCATCGATTCCAACTTGGTTTTCTTTCAAACTTAGAGCCATACGACATTATTAACCACTAGGGTGGGTGAATGCATCCAAAAAGAAGAGTTGGTGCCAATC
Organism: Hakea prostrata; assembly: GCF_041222555.1. Taxonomy (NCBI): domain Eukaryota; kingdom Viridiplantae; phylum Streptophyta; class Magnoliopsida; order Proteales; family Proteaceae; genus Hakea; species Hakea prostrata. The sequence continues at coordinate 25,640,838 of NC_142610.1, forward strand.
TTCAACCCTGCCTGCATGGTCCTGCATGGCTGTTCCAGTACCTGACCTATATGAACCTGCCCTGCCTATAATGAATTGCAAAAAAGTTGAGGCTACAAGATGGGATTGCAAAGGATGACATATTTGAAAGCCAACCCATCCATTACCCTATCAGCAATGAAGTTTAATGCAACCTAAAACCAAACATTGTAGTTTAACTGAAGCACTGAACTGGTAAATTGACTGGAAACAGCTATATTTCCTTTTGGCCATATAAACCAAAATTTTCAGGCTTTTGTATTCAAATGGAATGAAATTTACAACTATTCTTGTAAGAAAGTCATTCCACACATAATTACATATAATTAGATCAGAGCAGTTCCTTCAGAGTAAAAGATGCCCATTACAATTGTGGAATTTAGGGGCCTACCCCACCCCCAAATGTTTTAAGAGAGGGAAGAACCCGCCCCCCCGCGCTCAAAAAAAACGCCGCGCCTCAAAAAAACTCACCAAAAAAACCCCCCCACAAAAAAAAAAAAAAAAAACCCCCCCCGCGGGGGGCCGCCCCCATCCTTTATTATTATTAGTGATTGAACCGAACCGGTTTCTTTTGGTTCATGTGGTTCAAGCCTTATTATATTAAGGCTGGGGTTTTGGTTCGCACGAGTTATGCAACTCGTTTTTCTGATTTTGTTTTGCTCTCTGCTACGGGTTCTTGAAGCTTCTTGAGTTTTTTCGTTCATGGCGTTCGTCTTCGATCTTCGTACCTATGGTTCTAGGTGGTTGTTGATCATGGAAAGATAGGGCTTCGATCGTATGAGCAAGGCGATCGTCGATGGTCTTATGAGAACCGAGACATTGTATTACGAGGTTATATGTTCCTTCTTTGTTCTTCTTCTTTAGTTTGTAATCACCCAAACCTATAGTGGATTGGATTCACACTCGAGTCCCGGAGACGTAGGCTCAAGAGCCGAACTCCGTCATCAAACACCTGTGTCTTCTTCTTCTTCTTGCTTCCAATTTCTTGTTAAATCACGATCGGTTGGCTTGACTAGGTTAGGGTTTATAGGTTGATTAATTCAGTTGATTCAATAGATAATTGATATGAGGTAATCACCTAATGATAACGCGATTTGAGACCTGGGTACATCAGATTGGTATCAGAGCTGAGGTTACCCTGCTAGCCTGAGATAGCCGGTGTTTCGGTTCATTTTTCGTGTGATTGATAATTAGATGGATTAGGGCTTTTGTTTAGTTCCTATATCTAATTCGATTCTATGATCTCATATTGCAATAGGTTAAATTATTGAATCATTTTTCCCGATTATATAATCTGATATGCTTCTACTTCGCTGATTATAATTCGGATGATTCTACTGCTGGTTATATAATCTGTTTTTATATAATTTCAGCAAGTGTTAACCTGTTAAATTGATAACCTAATTTTAAAAAAAAATATAGATTGATTGATTGCTTCTGTTGCTTACCATTCGGTCATTGATAATTTTTGGTTCATTTCCAATGTTAATCTATATGAGGATTGGTGATTCGATTAGATTAATTTGCTGAATTAATCTCATATGAATATAGGTTGATTCTTGTCATATGTTGGTCATATATACTACTGCTGCTCCGTATGTTACCGGTAGGTATTCGGTTCTAATTTTTATGACCTGTTTTGACTTTGTAATTGTGATAATCTATGTATGAGATTTATTCTGCTTTTATTAACCGTTAATTGATCACTGGTTATATAATTTCGCTAGAATTTTATACAAGACTGCAGTAGTGATCTCAATTGATAACTTAGGCACTTTATTTGGTTTATATTGGCCTATTGAGTTAATAAATGTTTGATTAAATACTGCCGACACATGTATATGAGTAGATAATAAAATTGTGATTGATTAATTGTGTTTATTATATTTTTCAGAATTGTTTATGTTAGTATTGTGATTTAATTCCAATATATACTGATTGTGTGTGATTTATCTGCTTCAAAGTGGAGTTAAGTAAGGGATTTGGTCTACCAGGGGAGGGCACTCCTCCCAGTGTGGTTAGTGTAGTTACCACAGGCTCTACTAGAGCAGTAGGTCTAGGGTTGAGTCCTAGTTACCTAAGTTTGGATACTCCTATGGGGGGTTCCAGGGTAGACATTGAGAAGTTTGATGGGACAGGGGACTTTGGGATTTGGAAGAGGAAGGTTCGAGCTTTAATGGCTCAACAGAAGCTCCTAAGATCAATTGATGACCCAGATGCTTTCTTTGAAAGTATTGATCCGGTCTTGAGGATGAAGTGATGGAGAATGCAATTGGTTGCATGCCGAACATCACGAGATGGGGTCATCGGGTGTCTTGATGATGAAGACAACACCCCTATAAAAGTCCGGAACAAGCAGCAGATATACCAGAAGAAGAATCTAGGTAACAAAATTTATTTGAAGGAGAGGTTGTATGGGTTTAAGATGGACCCTACAACTACCCTTGACAAGAACCTAGATATATTTAAGAAGCTTATTCAAGACTTAGCCAATACAGGTGAAAAGACTAAATTGGAAAATCAGGACTTGTCTATTATCCTATTGAATTCACTTCATAATGATTATCTTGTTGTTAAGAACTCAATCAAATATGCTTGTCAAAACATTCCCTAGAACAACCGATTGATGCCTTAAAGAATAGGGAGTCGAACTATTGGCCGGAATGACTAAGGGCGAGGGGGAGAATCGTTGTTAAGGGTAAAGGCTCACAAACAAAGGAGACCCAAAGGGAAGGGAAAAGTATTTGAAAGTCATGAGAATAACAATAAGAATAATAATGGGAAAACAAGTCGATGCAAACCTCAAGAGATGCTCTTTGTAAGAAAGTAGGACATTTAAGAAAGATTGTTTTGCAAATAAAGAGAAAACCAAGAAAATGAGACAACTAATAATAATGTGCCTAATTCGGTGAAATAAACATGTTTGAGGTCCTTGATGACCTAGGTGCACGTGTTAGCATAAACCTTGTTTTAAGACCGGTTGTTTGGTTTTCCATTGGGTGACACTTTGGTTTATCCTATTTGTTCCTTGTTAAAAGGAGGTGGTCTATTATTTTAAGGTGATATGCTGTGTAAGGAAGTTGTTTATTTTCATAAATCGAGACAACATGTTTATGCGTTCTATTGGTTAAGATATACCTTGTTGTGTGAGAATCTTAACCAATTATGATAGTGATGGCATGTTATGTATTTGTTGTTGTTTTGTACTCTCATGGATGCTTTTATTGGCATTGGTATACTTGTCGACTGTTTTTGTAATGCTAGAGTGGTAATAGGTGGTGTTGAGACTGTTATAAGTGGTTACACATGAGGATTCCTATTTCACTGGTATAGCATTAGATATATCCGGAGAGGTATAGTCTCCATGTGTAGCATGAGTGCTAGTTTTGACACATTGTTGCAAGTGTTTGGAGAGGTTGGTCTCCGGGGGAGAGGTTTGTTCTCCGAGTCGGCATGGGGTCTTGACATAGGTGTTGTCAAGAGGGTGTGTCCTACAGGGTTGGGGTTCACATGAGATCGGGGATATGGTTTGTGCTGATGATTTTGATTTGGGAGTAGTTATTGCGGATTATTGAGTTGTCGGAAGATGACTTGCACAGTTTATTGATTAAGTTATGTCTTGTTTGCAGTATATTTTATGTGGTCATTGAGTCGGTCTTGTTGGTCGAGTTGTCAAGTCTTATTGAGTTTACTTTATCTCGGTTTGGTTCACTCTAGATGACCTAGATGTGTCTAGTTGTGACTTGTACTGCATATGTAGTGAGTGGGTGAAGAGGTCTTGGTTTGGAGTAGTGGTAGTAAGCCGGTGATGGATTGAGGAGTGTTATTCCTATTTGGGTTTGTTTAGAATATTTTCATCTTGTTGGTTAAATGTAAGGCTATTAGAATGTTTGCTATCCGAGTTACTCTCTTCATTATGTTAATGGGTAATTGGATACTTGTTGTCTTTCTTTACTTTAGTGTGGAAGAAAGAAAGATTTGCAACTCTTTAGGCATTTTAACAACTAAGTTTGGAAATATGACTTGTTAATGAATCGTGATTTATTTGAATACCCTTGGCATTGATATATAAGACTTGATGGTTGAGTTTTGCATTGTATTTGCATAGGTTGAAGTTGCTCTAGTTTCTCATTTCATTCTATGTCTATACGCATCTATGTGATTTACATATTGATTGCATGATTGTATTCCTTTGGGAAGGTTTTTAAAATCAGAATTTGAAATGAAAATACATGGATTTGTTAGGAATTTCTAAGTTTTGGAATCTACTGATTGAGGGGAGAGATTTATGCTTACTTGTTATGTTTTATATATTTGAATTGTTTAAATCTCTTTCTCTAGTTGGTTAAGTTCTCTTATGTATCATATGATATGTTTTAGACTTGACTTGGCTTATATTGTAAGCATTTGTAGATTTATGGGCGTATTGACATTGACAATTATGTCGGGATCCATGTTGTTCATCGTGATGTTGTGAGGTTCGTTAATCTAGGTTGGTTTTGGATATCACCATGGATTTCTTGAAATTTATACAAGTCTCTTGTTTAAAGTCTTACTTGTTTTAATTCATATATTTATTATGCTTGTGTTGGCATGAGTAAGTCTATGTGGTGGGTTATTATCTTTTGTGGAGATTGTATACTTGTTTTTCATTTATCTATGGTGTGGTGATGTCGGTATGTTTGTGTTTGTTTATTAGGTTTGCATATGTTGCGGTTTTAGGGGAGATCTTTGCCAAATTTTATAACTCTTATTCGTTATCTCGTTTGGGATATATGCCGGTGTGTGCATGTTTGCTCTTCATTGTTGTATGAGTGAGTTATGAGTTATGAGTTATGTTTAGGGTTTTCTCTACAGTGCGACGTGCATGGTATATCGCATGGAGCATTAGTGTTGCATGGTTAGTGTGTCTAGGTATTTTGCATATTCTTTATTTGTTTGTACTATGTTCTTTTGTCTGTGTGTGGGGTATACGTGGACGATGACGGTCGCATCAATCACTATAGTTAGTTTTTGGGGATCAGATAAGGGGGAGAATGTTGGGGTAATCGGAATCTTGTATTATTAGTGATTGAACCGAACCGGTCTTTTGGTTCATGTGGTTCAAGCCTTATATAAAGGCGGGTTTTGGTCGCACGAGTTATGCAACTCGCCGATTTTTTGCTCCGCACGGGTTCTTGAAGCTTCTTGAGGTTTTCGTCATGGCCGTCTTGATCTTCCGACCTATGGTTCTAGGTGGTTGTTGATCATGGAAAGATAGGGCTCGATCGTATGAGCAAGGCGATCGTCGATGGTCTTATGAGAACCAGAGACATTATTAGAGTTATATATTCCCGTCTTCTCTTTAGTTTGTAATCACCCAAACCATAGTGGATTGGATTACACTCGAGTCCCGAGCGAGGCTCAAGAGCCGAACTCCGTCATCAAACACGGCTTCTCTTCTCTTGCTTCCAATTTCTTGTTAAATCACGATCAGTTGGCTTGACTAGGTTAGGGTTTATAGGTTGATTAATTCAGTTGATTCAATAGATAATTGATATGAGGTAATCACCTAATGATAACGCGATTTGAGACCTGGGTACATACACCACTTCAAGGAGGGGGTTGGGGGGGGGGGAAAAAAAGGTCAAAAAAGAGGAAAAGGAAAAAAAAAAAATGAGTGAAGAATTTCCAGTTTACTCACCATTTTCCTCAATGAAATGCATATTTTCTGTGGAATCTATCCAATTCCGTAACTTTGAGAACAGTACCTATTTAAGTCCTTTACATGCATTTTATCGTACCTCACAATTAGGATGAAATTTCTTTAAGTTTTCACAAGGCAAATGGTCTCAAGCTCTGTCTCAGAAAGCCTTTAATAGAACTTATTGTTACATTCATCACCACCGATATGAACCAAGGAAAAATGTTAAACCACTTGACACAGGAAATATAATCAGTCATTTTATTTGGCTCAACAACTGTAGTTCAGCGGCTTCCAGTTCCACCAATATATAGAACTCTAAACCATCCAGAATATCCAGATTAACTCTTGGCTACAGAATCACCAGTAAGACTCCCTCCTTGTTTGCTTTCCATCTTGGGGAACCCAAAGACAGTAGGCCTGGCGTAGCATAAGAATAATAACCCGTAAACATATTTTGTCTTGGGACCTTCCAGTCAACAGCCATTGTCTAGAATCCACCAAGAACAGAACATAACAGACACCTATGCCTTCAAATTCATCCAAATGACTGATTAGCTCTTGTTCTCGTCCATCTAGCCTTCTACCCCTACTTCACACGCAGTCCTTCCCTCTTCCAGGGGCTGTCATCACTAAACTAACCTACTATCATGACAAGACTTCTACTTTCTAAGCTCTACTACACTTGTTACAGTCAGCTATTGTCTCCATGAAAGAATCTAGAATGAGAATGAGAAAGTTTTCAGACACCAAAAGCAACCTTCTGTTATAGTCTCTATGAACCACAGAATATAACCCCTTCCTGATGTTGCTTGAACAACATCACATTAACATAGAAGGCCAATAAGAATCTCAAATCTCTTCAGAAACATCAGGCATTCAGGACATACAGAACAAAGCGATTGCAGAGCAACCTCATTCAACAGTCTTTCGGTAGTGACTGGGGTCGGCAAAACCGTAATGAGTAGTGCACATCAACAGAGAAGACATCCACAATTCTCACTTCCATATTATCATTTACTTAGAGCAAAGAGTAGTCTTTATATTTGCATCTTCTATGGAACTCCTTGTTTCATTGGGTAAAATCTTCTTAATCATTAGGAGTTGGTATTATAATAATTGAGAAACTAGTCTAGACAACTACTTGATTCAAGGCTGCCACCGTGTTCATTAGGATCAACCGCTAAGATCTTTTAATGCTCTATCACCTACCAATCTGTGCAAAACAATTTTTCCAACATCAAACAAACTGAAGGGTGAAGCAGCAGAGATTTTCTTCAACTTCTGAATCAAATCCTTAATGGTGTGCATACCTTGTTCATGAGAATCTATGCTAAGAACTTTTAAAGCTCTATCACATACCAACCTTAGCAGAACAATCATTCCAACATCATAAAAGCAAACTAAAGGATGAAATCTTATGTGTTTTTTTGTCAAAACCTTAAAAAGTGGGATAAGTGCCATACACAACAATACATCTTGTTTTTCCAATACTGAGAAATTTTAAGGTTCAAGCATTTATATATTGAAATTTGAAAGTCACCCCAAAAATAGATTGCCTCAAATTTAGAGAATCATACATATACCAACAATTTGAAGTATATGAAAATATAAATAGAAAGAGAGAACACAGCAAAAACATGCTGCCAGAAGAGAAGCGCCGAAGCCTCATGGACTGCATAACCCCTCAAGCGGGCAATTGCTCCCAATAGGATTGCGCTTGGCATTGTGTATTGCAATAAAAGCACGAACCTGTACATTTGATCATCATGCACTAGAAGATGCAGTTTGTCTGCCAAAGCAATAACTCCAATTCCAAGCAAAGGAAGTATCAACAACCTTGCCACAATAATACCAACTGTTGTTCTAATTCCAAGTTTAGAGTCATGTGGCCCTTCTGCCATCATTCCCCCAAGAATAAGCATCACAGAAGGCACCATTGCCCCTGCCAGGATCTGCAAGCTGTCTGTGAAGAAAGAAAGAGGAGCATCAGCTCCATAGACAAAGCCCTTGAGTTGGGGTACCATTCCAATAATAATTGCTAATAGAGAAGCGATTGTTGGGGGTTGCATTATGTGTCGTATTGGAGTTTGTTCAGCAACAATTCGAATCTTTCGGACAACCCTGGGCTCTGCTAAACATCTAATGGACTTAGGACTGCTGCAACCACCACCACCACCACCTTCTTCTTCTGTGATATCAATATCAGGAATTGTAGTTTGGGATAAACTTGTGGTGCTATTGAAACTTGAGATGCTATTGAAAACCCTGGCAATAAATGGTGTCTTAGAATGTATAGTCTCTTTATCCTCGATTCCTGGCCATTCAGCTTCGACAAGGATAGGTCGACTCAAATCATTGACTGGCAGTATTTCCTCCATCTTATTACCCTCTTCAACAACCTCATAATACTCCATGGGGGGCTCCATCATGTGGTAAACTAAAGTGTATACAAGGATTACAGCAACCCATTGTGCAAAAGACACATAAGCAACACCGAACCTGTGGCAATCATCTCCAAATGGATGATCTGAGCTATGGCAGACAGAGCTCACTATAGCTAGAGGAAGATTACCAGTATTCCCAAAAGCTGTCATTATAATAGTGAAACGAGTGAATTCAGGAGGGGTGCGACATATGATTGCCACCAAAACCCCCAAAATGAAACCAATAATTGTACTAATCAACACATTAACAGGGATGAACCACCAAAGTGTAAAATTTTTCAGAGTAATGGATTCACCAAGATGAGTGAAGATCAGACACGGTAAGAACAAAGCAAACACAAGTTTGCTTAGGAGCTTGTAAGTTGCTCTTGAGACAATTTGGGTTTTTGGGTGTCCAAGAACCAAACCGATAACAGTAAGGCTGAGGAGTTTCATCAAAGGTAAAACAGCACTTAACAGATCTGCTGCAATAGTCCTCATGTTCCCTCCCTTGTTATCTAACAGCAAAGATGTTCCTTTGGAGACAATAGAAGTTCTTAAAAACCGATTCTACAGATACCCAATAACCATGAAAAACAACTTACAAGAAATACCACAGAACAAGCTGGAATTAAAACGAAACAGCTAAAGAATAGTGAAGAAAACCAGGCAGGAACTTACAAAACAAAGAACTCGAAACCCGGATAGGCCAAGGATGTCATGATATTCATGGGTAGAGTTCCTTTGAAGCATTAATGGCGAAGAACTCACGATATTCTTGAGTACAGCTCGTCTGTGGCTTTATCGTCTTAAGTGAGGAGAGAGAGAGAGAGATCAACATAAATTAATGGCGGCACCATTTTTGGCATTAAATTATTTAAACTTTGTTTGTCCATCAATAATTAGCTTTAATTGACAACAATGCAACCGAAGTATATTGATTCAGTGTAAACGCGAGCAGCTTATATCTGCTTTAACAACCGTTAGATTGAGATTACGACAAGTATCTATATTGTACACAGGATCGAATACTTTTGATTAAGAATCTGATGGTTCATATCCTTCACGTCATGATATAAAAACGCACATAGGAATCGCGGTTCTCCTAGATTATTCCTCAATTTTTCCCATAGATTTGAATACGTGTTTTTTTTTTTTTTTTTGTAAACGAATACGTGTCTTAGTAGCGTGTGATTTTAAATTTTTTAGGAGAGATTCCATCACAAGATTGGGACATTTTCTTGTACCACAAAAAAATTTTGAAAATTTAATTTTTTTTCAAAATTTTAAAAAACAATAGGGAAATCATAGCATCTGCCAAAATTTGAAAATATTTATATTAATTCAAATTCATCTGGCATCAAATGGTTGAGCGACAACAAATTAGATAAATATTATTTTTTATCAATGATATTGTGTCATGTATAATATATATATCTAGAAACTCTAAATTAACTAAACAACTCAAAACCAATGGTGGAGATATCTTTGAGTCATTGTTTAATGATAGATTGTAATCAAGGATTTGAATTCTCTGCAGTGCCTCAAGTAATGTTTATCCATGGACCACGTACAAATTAGGGCCATGTGTCCTTTGAAAATTTATAATTGTAGGGTTATTCACGTTTGGTTTGATACATTGATGAATCAATCTTGATAGATCAATTGAAAAATATCGTAATCTAATGGCTAGAAATTTTGAAGAGACATGTGGCACTCACTCTTAGTTGGCCGATTAATGGTCATTACTTTGGGAGATGTAAATGATTTCGTTCTTAGAATCCAAGTTCTTCTGCAACAGACTTCACAAGAACGCCTCTATGCCAATGACGGATGGTAAATCAGATCTTCTCCGCAATATTGATGCGATGATCTCAACGCGACAACCACAATTTTGCCCTTGTGGCATGTTTTTGTGTTCGCCCTTGTGGCGTATTTTGTGTCCGCCCTTGTGAAGTGTAAATCTCCACATTTGTTGTGTGTTTCTCCCTATGTGGGTGTTGGTGCATAACTGTTGCTGTATTTGTTATAGTTTTTGTTTTAAGAGTTTCTTGGGCTTGACCCATCTCTTAGCCTGGATGACCCTGTTTATTGCATGTACGACAATTTGGTCAATTTCCGCTCCTTAAATTTGGACTGAACCTTATGTTTCATGCATCTATCTATTGTATTTTTCCTTTCTTTGGTGTATCTATACTTTTCTTTGTTCTTGAATGAAGTGTTATTTAAAAAAAAATAATAATAATAATAATAATTTAAATCCATCCATATGTGATTAGGTAACATGATCAATCTATCTTTTTCATTGAAAAGGTCATTCATTTATTGTATTAGTTGATATGAATTTAGCAATGGATCAACAGTGATATCTGAAAACGGATATTCGAAAATTGTTATTTTAGATAAGTAATGTGATAAATGGGACCACAAATGGTAGGCCACTATAGGGACGAATTGGCCTATTTCGTCTCCCCTTAATCATAGATTTATGTAGCCTTTTCTTCTGTTTTTGGGAATGAAAGTTAATTGGCCAAAAGGAAGAAAAAAAAAAGGCATGGGTGGAGCTTCCCTAGGACCCAGCCGGCCATGGCCCCACTAGAACTTTTATTTTTAAATCTTTTATAGAAGCCCATTTTAGGCTTTTTTCTTTTTCTCTTTTTTTTTTTAATCATATGTCCCTCCCCTAATGAAGAAGTATAATTACATTATATCTATGGAAGACTAATCTATTGCTATTTTATTTTTTTGTTTACACTTCATTTTCACTTCTAAAAACAGCTATAAAGTAGAAAATGCCAATGAAAAACATAAAAAAAATAAAAAACTAGTTAAAAGGAGTTTTCAATGCTAATGGCATGCATCTTACAAAGAAAGGCAAAATGGTAACCATGGTAAAAAATTCAAGGGAAACTCAAGTTTCGATCGGGTGAAAATAAAAACTTAGGTGGAAACTTGAAAAATTTAGAGGAAACTAAGGACTTTTCCGTACAAGTTTCTACAGATTTTAGAGAGTATTTTGGGGTGAAATCCTATATTTAAGCTAATTAGAGTATAAAGAATACATTTGTTATATTTTGCTAAAAAAATCAATGTAAATATGCCATTCAATGTACATAAATAACATCAATGTAGAGTTGTCCAAAAAGTATATTATAAACTTAACTACTTAAGCATATAATATTCAATATATAATTTCTAACTTCAAAATAGTTGATAATAAAAGGAAAATACAATTTAGTGTTAAGATGAGTGCCAAGAGTGGATTCATCATGTGAGCTGAGTAGTACTATACATGTAACATCCTATCATCTAACCAACGAACATAGACATCCCATGACATTTTATGCCTATGGTTGTCAAGTTAATCGACAACTGTAATTTTATGAGTCTGGTCATCAATATGCTTAAGATAACCAACCTGTGTAAATATGCACTTTGGATAGGTAAGTCTTGATGGAGGGGGTATTTGTCGTGGGTATTTGAGGAAATATAAAATAAACAAAAAAATTGAAAATTTGGGAAAGCTACAAAATTTACAGGAAAAAGTCTCAAGTTTCTACAAATTTTTTTGGGTTTCTACACAAATTTTCAAGTTTCCACAAAATTTTCGAGGTTTCCACCAAATTTCCCAAGTTTGTCTTCATGAGTTTCATTTCGCATTTTCCAAAATGGAAAATTTCGATGAAAATTTCACAAGTTTCGATGGAATTTTGTTCTATGATGGTAGCTAGTCAAAATGAGATTGAGGAACTCATCTATCAAGTTAGAGCAATTAATTGAGATCAAAACGCTCTTTTGGTTTTGTTCAATATTAGAATTCGATCCTGAGATCCTTCTTTGGCTCCTTGATTTGCGACCTACTGGGTAAACTTGTCTTTGCCATTACTGTTCACCATCTTTGGTAGGAGTATAAGAAGATGGACTTCCAAATCCCGATCTCGAATCTTGATTTGGAATGTCATCTATTTTGATGTCTCTTCTAGACATTTTTTTTCTTCTTCACCCCCTGTTTATGACTCTCCGAGGAATAGGTTGACTGTTAGTTCCTGGAGTCTAAACTCTCTCTCTATTCGCATTCTTGACTGGCTGCCCCCCCCCTCTTTATTTCATTTTGTATTTCTTTCGTGTTTTCAATCTAATTATTTATTCATCCAAAAAAAAATTGAGATTGTTGTTTCATATCTCAAAATGATGCCTAAATTCTTATTTTGTTAATCGCTTAAATTTTCATATAGGATAAGGTTAAGATTCATGTCTCTTTGTTTTTTAGGTCAATAAGTTCATATCACTGGTTTTGAAAAGTTGGTTCGGATTGAAAGCTCCCCTTTTACCTTATGAGAGCTACATCTACCATTTGGGGGGAAGCTAAGATTCGTAAAAGATTTTATAACTTGGAAAATAGTAATCATTTCATAGATGTTTTTGGAAACTATGTATAAAATATGATTACAATTCCATTTCAAAAATTTTTGAAGACATTTACAACTCCATGATGGAGCTTAAATGCGGATTTTAATTAGAATATTCTATTACTTATTGTATCAATGATATTATTATAATTTCAAATCCTTTTCACCGGAGCAGCCGTCCTTTCATCTATTCACATTCACACATCACTTCTCTAGTGGTACATGAGTAAGTCTATGTTAGCCAATTGTAAGGATGGGAGGACAAATCCGGATCAGCGACCCCGACGGGGAGCACAAAGATCAGTGGGGCTCACGGTGAAAAACACCTTTTGAAAAAAATAAAATTTTATTTTTCCACCAATGGGATCCACTGATTTTTGTGGTCAGAAAGCCATCGGGGAGCACTCTGTGCAAAGAGGTTAAAGAGGTTAGATCCAATTATATTTAGTGATATATGTAATAGCCTTATCCAAAATATATAAAAGAGCAAATTGCACCAGAACCTTAAAATGGAAGTTTTATAGTACTAAAATCTTTAAGATCTGTATTTGTTTATAAACTCTCCCGGAGGATGGGTAATACCCTGAATAGTTATTTATGTGTTTGAAAAAGCATAGATACTGAAAATCGTTAAATCACTGTTTATTTTTCTTCAATTTCAAGAATATTATTGTTAAAATATGAAGGAAAAAATAGAATTTAATAGTTTTTAATGAAAATTTTAATTACTTTAAAATAAAAATTCAATTTGGAGGTGTCAGTGTTTTTAAAATTTAAAGTGAGTATTATTATTGTAAATATTCATTTGGGAGTGCTAGTGCAATTTGCTCTATATAATAAAAAAAAAAAAAGCCTTCGCGGTATTCCCATCTGATGTTGAAAAGTACAATAGAGGAATTCTCATCTTGTTGACCCAAAAGAAAAAGGAATTTTCATTTTAAATTTAATTATAAAAATTTTCAAATTATGATTTTGTTTATGGGCAAAGCATTTAACATTTTTAGCATTTTTGTTCGTAAAAGGAAATCCAAGGTGGGATCTGCGAATCTGAAATATGAATTAGTACACCAATCAGGAACACTTAGTGCGCACGTTACCGTAGGGCTTGCAAAATAGGGATTCCATGCGCTGACCCCGCTTTTGTGTCTTGTCTTGTCTTATCAAAGTCGCTTTCGTCAAATTCAAAATCCCTCTCATCTTTCTCTTGGCCCAGGCCCAGGCCCAGATAGGGTTTAAAGGTCATGTTTGGCTGGCAGGAAATGTATAAGAAGACAAGAAAATGTTTCAACGACTGCGTTATTTTACAAATTATAATTTCTTTCTCATCAAACATGGCCCGAAGAAGAAGAAGAACACAACCCACCCAGTGCCAGATTTTCCATGGAAACATTCTTTGATGGTTCTAAGGATTGCTTTCAACCAAACAAAGCTAAAGTCTTGACTTCAGGTATGTTGGTTCTGGATACTCTAGGTCGTCATCTCTTCTGATATCCCTAACAGTTTTTAGATACAGACAGCTATGTATTTTAGACATATATGGTAGCTTATCTGTATTGTATTTTGTACTGTAATCCTCTATATATCACAATAATTTGCCCAAAATAGAGAGAGAGATTTGAAACATGAGGGTGAGAGCGCAAGGCATGTGATATAGGTCATGAGAAACCCTCCATTTCTCATCCCGGAGTCATCTTCCCCTTCACTTCACATTATAAAGCAGGCCCATCTGCTAAAAGTTAGTGAACGAAAAGATCTGTGAGAGATCCGGTGATGGTGCTTCCTGTTTTGTGTAAGGTTGCCTTGGGGTTTGTAATATCAGTTCAATGGTGCTTTTATTTTCTGGGTTTTTCTTTTCTTTTGTTTCTGTTTCTGACTTTTGCTTGATGACATGGGGTGATACAGATTCTGGGCAACTGCTGTTCTGTGGGTCATCAAAGGTTTTCATGGAGATGATGAATCTGGAATTTTGGATGGTTGGAAGTGGTATTAGGGTTTTGGAGTAGAGCTCCTTGAAGTCCAATAGAGGTTCTTACTGGTTAGATCTAGCTGCTAAACTATGGATTCCACAACTCTATTCTCTATGTCTGGGGTTTTTTGGATAGGTTTGTGGATTGCATATTTCAGGAGCTGTATTTTTCCATGTTAGATCCTTTTTTGGATTGAAGGGAGCTCTACACTATCTTCTCCTATTTTATCTCTTGATCTTTTTGTTAACTCACTCTTTTTTTCTTTTTTTTTTCTATGTTAAGAGCATTGTTTTTCCTTCTAACTTCTTATACGTCTACTCTTCATGCTTATAGAAGAACCCATCTTCTTCACCTTTGAACTGCAGGAGATACTGTGGAACTTGCTTTGAATCTGGAAGCATATTTAGGTACGAGAATGGTGGAAGAAGTCATTTACAGATTCCATTCTTTCAACCATGTTCAGGGTCAGATGCTGCTTTGTTTTGGCATTCTGACGTATCTAATGGGAAGATCACAAGTGCACCCCCATCTTTTGATGGCCTGATTAAAGCTTGTACAGGAAAATCCTTTTGGTTTTAACTAGTTTTCATTTCCCTGTGCAAAAGATTGGAACTCTCAAAAGTTGTATCTTTCGTTATAAATTTGTAAAAGGTTGGAAGCCGTTGCAAGTGAAATGCTGACTTGACCAATGTTTGTAATATTTTTTCTGCCCTAGTTGCAGATGATGCTGATAAAGCGTATTTATTGTCTTTGGATCCAATCCGTCAGTAAAGATAACTTAATTACCTTTCACAGTGAAGTGTCTTTTTCCATAAATAAATGAGGAAACCTACCCATTTGGCGCTGGTCATGGGCACATTGCTTTTCTTGTGCTTTGTTCTGCGTGCCATAATGAGTTGCAGGTGCACTAATAAATTCTGCAGAGATGTGAACCTGAATAGAAAATTATATCGGGAAAAGAAATGTCTTGTGAGAGATATGGGTGAAGTCATGACAAGTGTTTCTATACCATTTTCCAAATTAATGGAATCTTTGCTACATGTGGAGCCTGGACTCTACTGTAGATTGTACGGACATCAAGCTTTCTAAGTTGGTTTTGTTTAGCAAATTTTTTTTTCACTCGGGCAGTTGAGTTGGGAGAATGAATGAACTGATAAAAGGACTGAATTGGGTTTGAATTCTTCTCTGGTTTTCTCAAGTTTGCTTGCTTTGTTTGGACGATCTTGGTGCCATTGTAGCTGTAGAAATTCTTCAATCTTCTTGCCTATGCTAGTTTGAGTTCTTAATGGGTTGTATTTGACTAGCATGAGAGGTTTGTATTGCCTCTTTTTTGTGTGTGTGGATCTAATTCTTGGGGAACGTTTGGATGAAGTTACGAAGAAGTTTTTTGTGATCAGTAAGAATTAAACAATATTTTCCAGTTCTTTACGCCATGTTTTTGGGAGAAGAGAACCCAACCATTCATGGACTCAAAGTAAACGCAGAGTTCAACTAGTGTTTGAAATGCATCCCAGGTTAACAGTCCTTGAAACTAGTTCTAGATAAGAGAGGGGGTGTTCTTAATGTTTATTACCAGAATTTGATTGTATTTATTAGAGATATCAGAGAGGGAAAAGATGCAAATGACAAACTCACTCTGGATATAGCTTTGCCATTTGGGGATAATTTTTAGATTTCCTTGTTCATATAGGAAGATCACATGGATCAATGATAACTCTGTTTCTCCTTTCATTTCCCTAAAATTTCTTTTAATTACTTTTTTACAACTGGTAAAATTGCGTTATTTTCTTGAACTGTCCATTTGCAAAGGCGGTATGGTTTGCTTCTTCTATTTCTCCTCCTTCAATGCAAATGATTAATTTTTCCTTGAAAGAATAGTTTGCTAGTTGGGATCCATTGTTTAAGGAAAATAAAAGATAGAGATTCTCTATGGCCACTTTCTTATTTTGGTGGAAGGCTAGAAATGAGCTCATTTTTAATGGGAATGACAGCTCACCGTTAGATGTGTTGAATGCTGCCAATAGGGCTTTCTTTGAATTCATTGCAGCTAGGATTAAAGGTAACTCCTTTTGTTTTGAATGGCAGGCAAGTATCAATGTCTAATTTAAATGTTGGCAAATGTTCTCCTCCACCTCAACATGTTTTTAAGATTAATTGTGATGGAGCATGGTCCAAAGATTCAAAGAAAGGAGCAGTGAGATGTATCATCCATGATTTTAGAGGTAAATTTATCACAGCCTTTTTTGAAGGAATCAATTGTGAGTCAGCACTAGTTGCAGAAGCAGTTGCTGATCAAGCGGGTCTCCTCCAAGCCATTAGATGTGGAGTCAAAGAGATTATAATTGAATCTGATTGTTTGGACGTGATTAAGCAAATTAATGATTCCTTTCCAGATTGTGAAATCCTTCAGATCTATCTTGATATACATAAGTTTCAAACAGAGTTTGTATCTTGTGTTTTTGTTTTCATTCCAAGGTCTTGCAACTTAATTGCAGATTCTTTGGCTAAGGTGGCCCTCTCGGTTGTGCTACCGACTGTTTGGCATAACACCAATCCTTGGCTTCTTCAGATGCGCAATGAAGAAGTCAATGTTTGTACTAGCTCCAATATTCAATAAATGTCTTCTTTACCAAAAAAAAAATAAAAAAATTGCTGATATTGTTTATTTCTGCTATTAATTGCTAATCTGAAAGTAGTGAGAGTGAATATTGAACACTTCTGCAGCTTCACTTTTAAGTTCTTCAATTTCATTTTCAATCTTAGCACATGAGGCTTCTATAGCTATGTTCTTCCCACAGAGCTCCTTTCATTGCACAGACAAGGTATTGACTTCAACTGTAGTGCTTTGCTGTTCATAACAAGAAATATGGACTCATAATATGCACACCAGGCAACTGGTCCTTCTCGGGAGAGGAGGAAAGTGTCAAAGATGATAAGCACAAGCATCACCTGATGATATTTCCTTTCACGGTTAACAACTTCAGTCCTTCCATTATACTTCAATGCAATTACTTGCATTCTGTGAAAGGGCATAAAACTTTTAGATAATATGATTCCATGAAAAAGAGTGATTCATGAGGTTCATAATGAACCTGAACAAGAACTTCTCCAGCTCCTGTTTTTGAACTTTCCAAACATCAGCACCATGCTTTGATATCAAGCCCAGATTTTTTTTTAAAATTTCAACACTTGTTAATGGGTTAACAGAAAACAGAGCATCTTTTATTTTTGCAACAGTAATGAGTAAGCTAACATAATAAAAGTTTCTTAGAGATCTGGAGAAAACGAGATGATTTACAGGGGAGATGAGAACAGGGGTCTATACATGTTGACTGAGGTTCCCATCTCCATTAAAATCCAGTATCCTACTTTAAAATACCCTTTTTGATATGAGACTATAACATAAAGAAAAGCAACCCATGCTTGCATACAAAATGAGTTTCTTGGAATAAATTTTGCTCAGAGTAAGCCCAATACTTAGATAATCTAAGTAGACAAGACAGAGAATACATTTAATTCATTCCTTACTTTACCTTTCTTAGTTTTATTATTTGTCCAACAACTTCGTTCAGCTACAGTAAGCTTGTCTACATGTTTTTTATTGCCCAATATCCTCATTCTTATATTTTGTTCTCATTGTCTAACATTCAGCCCCAAATGTCATTGTTGATCATATAGTTGTTCTATAAAAATGCTTCTTTAAGTTCTAGTATAAGGTCAATCACATAACTTTGGATGATACATCCCGGCACTTCATCCACCATATTCCAATTTTCTATGCAAAACCTCATCAATCACGCAATAATCTAATACTCACTAACTTCCCTACATTTCTTTCTCTACTTCTTTGCGAATTTAGCTGTTTGCCAACTATTAGCCCACCCTAAAAAAAAAACAATTGAAAATAATTTTTAAAGGTAAAGATAGCAGGTATAAATGCCATTTTTAATAATTATCCAACACTTACTATTAAACCCTTATATTTAAAGAAGAAAAAGTTAAATTCTAATTAAAAACTAACTCATTATTTTTAAAATTTCTCCCTATTTATTTTCTTCTCTTCCCTCTACTTTACTTTTATATTTTTTTTCTCACCTCTTTTCTCACTGTTCACACATGGCTCAAGAAAAATTTGGAAAAGTTAACAGATGTTGGAGTTTATTCATAAATCTCTCTACAATCAGGTATTATCTCTCTCAATTTATTTATTCTTCTCTTTCTTTTGTTCCTCGATTTCTCTCTTTCTCTTTCAATTTTTTTTGTTATTCTTGTAAAAATTATGAACAAGTTGAATGTTTTTCAATTTAATAATTGGACTAATTATTTTTTTCTAACATTGTATTGAACTAATTACTAAATTAATTGAACCCAACTAAACAAATCACAAGTATCTTACTCTGACTCTATTTAGAAAATCACGAATTAAAACAATTAAAAAATAATTCTTAAACCATTTTCTTAAAACAATTAGTTCAAAATTGTCTATTCTAATATCTAGTGATTTGTTTAGTTAAGTTTAACTTTATATCAGAAACTATCTATTAATTAAACAATTTTATAGACATTGAAATGCAAAGTTTGAGTTCAATTTTTGCTAATTTTTAATCAATACTAGTGATTTGGAGGAAATTTTTAGAAAATGGTTTTAAGTTTTTTTAAACAATTTATTCTTAAAATTGAAAATTTATTTTGAGTTTTTAATTATTTATTATTATACAAATTTTTTTAATATATGGATTTTACATTTAAATATAATAAAATAATTCAGAGGTGAGACTCCCAATGGGTCTCACATGGGGCCCACATAATATATGTGATAAAAAGCATTAGCGTTTGTCTAATGGGGAGTTGATCCAGATTCTTAGTATTTGTCCCTCATGTTGAGTCTTGGCTTTGCCTCTGCCTCTAATTATCAAACATTTAATTCATTAGGTTCCACCATACTCTCTTTCTCAACCCCTATAGAGCTAGGGTTATCTTTCTCCTTTTATTGTTTACTAAGTAGGCCTAAGGCAACCTTCCTCTTAAATATTGTATGGCTATGCTATCTTCAATCTTTTCACAATTGCATTTAAGCCCTAGAGAAGATGAGATGAGTAGATGAAAAACAGGAATGACCAGTACCAGGAGAGAGTTTAAGGGATTGTATTGCAACAATCTTCCTGTTTCTTGTTTCTTCTTGTTTTTTTTCCACATCAAAACTGCAAAACATAACCTCCTAAATCCTAAAGAACTCAAAGTTTATTCATTGTTTCATTGGGTATTTTTTGTTACAGAAAGGTTTCCTTTTTCCTATGTAATCGGACAGAATTTCAACACCCAGAAACGGTAGAAAACAATAAAGGTGCATAGAAACAAGAAAAAAGTGTTTTTGACCTGGCTAAAAACAGAAAAATGGAACAGAATGTTGGCATACAACCCCTAAGTTTCGTCTACTTACATCTCATCAAAAACCTAGTAATATCCATGAAGCATGGAAGCTTAATTAACAAATTTTTATTTGGGTAATCTTGGTTAACTTATACATGCTTAAAGCACAAAAATCAAAGTGGAATACTGTGACACTTTATTGTTTAACAGAATTAGAAAAGCTTAACTTTTCTCGTGGAAATAACATAAACATAATCCACAAAATCAGATTCTAGCCATAGCTACCATCACATGTACAGGAACCCTTGTGCTTTCTCTTTGTTTAAGTGGGTAACAAAACTTGACTGAGGTGCTCAATGTTGAAGGACAAAGCTAAAGCTACGCAAAGAACAAACTGTGACAAGCCATCTCAGTGGGATTCTCTTAAAAGTTTTGCTGTCATTAATGTGAAATATCACATGGTTTGCTAATCACTATCCCATGAAAACAAAACCAGATCTATTTAGCCCAGCCATGGTTCAAGATATCAATAACATAAGTAAAATAGGTAACATTCATATTCTAAACCTGTTCAAACCCTTCTGTCTATAGCAATGAATGTTATTCTATAATCGATGCATGAAAGGGTCTTGATAACATCACATCTTGTATCTTTAAACCCTAACATGCTATGTAGCAGATTAGGAAAGAAGGAAACACATTCATAAAAAAATCAGAATGTCTGCAAAGATTACAAATCCATGTCTGCAAGTTGTATCTAGCAAGTTGTTTTTGTTTTGGTCAAAAAAAAAATCTAGCAAGTTGCTAGTTTGCAATCCCCATTCACCCATTCCAAAGGTCAACAATAGCAACCAAAGACAAAAATGTAAAGATAAACATTTCCAAAAGACAAGCATTTAGGCTACGAATTCATTGAAGCCATACAAACAACCCAGAAATCCAAAAGCCTACCACTACAAAATGATGGAACAACATTTACGGAATTTGAGATATGTTGTCTTATAACTGTAGTCGTATCTTCTTATATATGATGCATCAGATACACAATGCAAGCAGCTTTCGATATCACCAATATTATGATCACATCTGCCAAAAGTTTTTTTTTTTTTTGGTAAACTCCATTTTATATAGAAGAAGAGCGATTACATAAGCCGAGCTCCTGGGTGCAATGATAACTTAACCATAGCAGCTTTCAAACTAGTCATCCTCAAAGAATTAATGATGCTTACTGGTGTTTGTTTGGTTATTGGGATTTTTTCAGTGTAAGGGTTTTGGTTTTTTGTTATTTTAAAGAACCCTTTTGGGTTTTTTTTTTTTTGTTGGGAGGTGGGGTTGTTGATAAAATGAAGTTTGATTTTCAGTAATGATGGCCGCAAAAAGATGAAAACTTTGTATAAAAAATATACATGTTTGTATGAAACATGCAAATGTTGCTATTAGTGAAGATCAATTTTGCGGTATTGTTTGGCCATCTTCCATTCCTTGGTTGATGGATCTTTGTTGGCTTTGCCGTTTGAATGAATCATCATTTACCCAAAAAAAAAAAAATAATCAATTTTACTGCACCAGAATATTTTGGGACTCTTATTGACGTCTAAATGCATCCAAGCACAAAATTAAGACAATCAACAAAGTTGGTAGCGATGCATGATGTCCAGTCATTGGGAACTTCAAATAACTTTTTCTTATGGGTTCCTATTGTTAACAAGTGACTGGCGGCATTTTGGTCACTTATGGGTTTTTTGTTGTCTTCATGAGCATCTTCATCATGGCGATGAAAACAAATATCGCTTGAATGTGAATGAAGTCTTTAAGTGAATCATGTAAAATTTGACATGAATTCCACTTAATTTCATTGTGTTACTCCACTAATATACATACCCTAACAATCTCTAAGACCTTGTAATCATTTTTGGGAGGGACTCTGGATTTTTATTTGCGGCAAGCACTGCTCACTGCTAATGCTCTAGATTTGGCCACGTATTCAAAACAAGATATGACGGTACATATGTAAATACATAATTTTCATTTTACATCTAAAGGTTTAAAGTTTTTAAAATTTACAAAATCACACCCTAACTCTACCCGATTCAATCCCCAAATTTCCAAAACCCTCTGCTCCACTTCTTCATCCAGCCATCATCATGAACTTCAGCACGCTCCTAAGGAAGACAATGACTGCTATCGGTGTAGTTTATGCTCTCAAGAGGCAAGGTAGGACTCAATGGAGTTGGGTGCTAGGGTTTCTACAAAATTTGGTTTTCATATTTCCTTTTTGTAAATGGGTTCTTCAATATGATTCCTTTTGTTCTAATTAGTGTTTCTTACCTTGTTTTTTGGATTAGCTGTAGAAAGAGATGTCTTCACAGATTTCTGTACTTTCAAATCCATGAAATTTGTATCAATTCTAACATCGGTTTTGTATTTTCCTTACTTCATCTTGTTCACTTAAAAACTCAAACTGCAAAGATGAGCAATTGAGGGGGGAAAATGGTGAGGTTTTAAACTCATCTAGCGACGGGCAATGGAAGATTCAAATGTGTGGTTTTTGGTAATAATATTGCAAAATGTTAAGAGAAGAAGGCTATAGAATTTCGGATCATCATTTCTATTTTTCTTGGGGGGATTTGATCTTGAAAATTCTTACCAAGAAAGCAAAGGCTAACAAGATTTTACCAAAAAAAAGAGAAAAGGCAAGCCGTCAAGAGAGAGCCGGAAAAATCCTACGATTAGGCTTTTGGGTAGTCTTGCTGTCAAGTTTGACTGCCATGGAATAGGCTGAATTGGGGTTTGGGATCGGTTGAAGTAGGGGTTTAATTTTGTAAATTTATAAAATAAAATCCTTAAATGTAAAAATAAAAACTAATATTTACCTGTGTACCCCCGCCTTATGATGTTACCCCATCTGATCTTGTTTTGAATATGTGACCAAATTTAGAGCATTAGCAGTTGTTGCTGCAAATAAAAATCCAGGAACACAGACCAAACTATTACAGGATTACCATCGTTCCACTTTCTTTAATAATTTTTTAATATAAATGAATAAGGTCTTTGTCTTTGCAACTATAGCACTAGATGGGTTAATATGGAGCTTTACCCAAACAAAATATAGCCTCTACCTTTGAGACTTGCTACCGAACTTTAGAACCTAGCTGTAATTAACAAGAAGAGCTATGTTTCACCTTTTGTTTTTATCGGTAGAGAGCAATGATTCAGCCCAAGAAAGCAAACAATTAACGTTAACACTTATGGGTTTAAAGTTTATTAATTTCTATGCTTAACTGATAATATGGAAAACACTCTAATCTGAAGTTGAACAGGACTGCTAGTGCTAGATCTGGAATCCAATAGGGTAGTAGCATAGAGAGCATTGCTAGGGTTTGAGAAGTGATGGCTGAACTGCTGAAGACTGAAAATCAAAGTTTCCAGCTGGCTAATAGCACGACTCTGGGACTCTGCTCTGCAAAATGTTGATTTGATGTGGCAAACCGTACTTAAAAATCTGTAATTGTATTGAAATGTTATTTGGCTTCCACCATGCGACTGCTTGATTACTTGTTTGCATTTCAGAATCCCTCCAAAGAAAAAGAATCTTTCGAGTCCTCCTAGAAATTTATCAGCTCCATTTCTTATCACAAGTTCTGAAATAATATTTAGAAAATAAATTTTCAACCCGAATCTTTAAATATAATTGATGGACCTATGCATTCCATCATAAGAAAAATAGATGATGTAATTGATAAAATTTTCTTATCAAAAAAAAAAAATTGATAAAATTCCCTCCTTCATTCTCGCCTGGACTTCAATACTGTGCATTTAGCCTAAATACATCAAAATGGATGGTCGAGATCAAAATTTTGATTGCGCAGCACTGAAGCATGATCTCACTATTCTCCCTTCTGATTCTCGAAACCCCCACCAGTTCATCACAACTCCTCAAATTCTCGTGCTGGTACGATCGAGCCTTCAAAGACCGTGCTGCCTTGTCCTACTGATTTGATAAGGCAACACTAGTAAAACCTTACCTTTTCACATTCAAAGATAATCATCTGCCCAGGAACACCACCTCAGCTTGTTTGTCATCTCCACTTCATACTCATCCATCTATTTAAAGCCTTTCCCAGAATGCTTCAACGCACAATTCATCGTGTTAAGCCATTTCTGGGAGTACTCTCTCTCTCTCTCTGTGACCGACTGGGGCCTTCTGTTCCTTTCTTTAGTGTGTGGAGCTGCATCGGTGTCACCGTTCTGTACTAGAGTACTAGGGCTTTTACTGTTATCACCAGGGTTGTTCGTACGTGTTTTTTGCTGGTGATTACTGTCTGAATTCATGGTTCTCTTGTTCTGTTGACTCTAATAGTACGAGATTATGGTTGTTTTTCCTTTGAAAAAGCCTTCTTTTTACTGTTTCCGGCCTGGCGAGGATGGGTTTCTAAGGTGTTGCCCTCCTTCATGGATTATTAATTTGTCATTGCAAACTTATCTAGTTTCTTTAATATTTTATAGGTCTATTGGGAGTTCTGCCCCTTTTTGTTGATGCTTGAACAAGAAATTCTTTTAGAGTACTGTAACACAGTAGCAGAACGTGTTTGTTGGTGATTACGAGGTTATTGAGATTTCTATATTAGGGTATATTGTCGTCTTTTTCCTGCTTTCGTTTTGGAGGTTCTAATTTTGGTACGACTTATAAGTCATCTGTTGAAGTACTTGAGCTGGTGATTAGGGTTTTGCCGAAAAGCTAAGAAGAGAGTTCTCTTCAGTCCAGCCAAGATGGTTTTAGGGCTGATCTCTGCTGCTGACTCGTTGGTTCAAGAACTTATCAGTACTTTTGAAACTGATTTGTTTCTGATCGAACGATGCAGGAGCTGAGTTCAGCTTTGGCTGTCACGTCTTGGACTGAAGGGAGCTCCCTTCCCTTCTTTTTTTTTTTTTTTTCCTTCACTTTTAAATCTTCTACGAATTTGTTTCTCAAAATCCTATTCTTGTCGCCCTTGACATGTTTACTTGTTTCAGTAATGGAGAAGTTCTTGGTTTATGTCTCTATGTTTCAGTAATGGAGAAGTTCTGGGTTTATGTCTCTATGTAAATCTGCAGTTCGCTTTGCAGCTGATTTAGATCTTCAACGGGGGTGTACTTTCATGCACAGTGTTGGTTTTTCAACTTTGGGTACGTACAGGTATAATCTTGTTAAAAATCGCTTGGGGGGAACTTAGCTTCAGGAATTACTGAATATGGACAGCCATTTTCCACTCCAAAGTTATAAAATATACTAGTTCTAATTTTGTTTCAGCTAACACGCCGTGAACAGCATAGGCCACAGGAAGGTTGAGAGACATGGAAGAATGAAGCCTCAACTCCGTCCTTTCACCACCTAATCACAATGGATAGCAAACCTTAACCTACCCTCTCTTTCTCTGGATGGCAACTTTAACCTGCCCTCAAAAGAAGAATCACTAATCTACCTACCTACTTAGTCTTGAGCCACTACTCTTGACAAAAACTGGTAACTGTGTTATATTTTTATTTTTGTGGGTTTTATTGTGTAACTACTAATTAGTGACAAATTTGATTCGTCTTTTTATTTTTGAACATTGCAGCTGATGTTTTAGCAGGTTGAGCGGCTGGGCTTGAAAGAGTATAAGAGTGTATTAGATTGGGATGCCTTTGGGTGCCTTATGCTTTTGTTTTTAATTGTGTGTGCACACAGCTTAAAATCTTGAGGTTCTTGTTCTGAGTTTGGATATATTGAGGCAAGTATTGTTGTAAGATTGAAGTTCTCTCAATCTGTTTGAAAATATATTTTTGCCTTTGATGCAAATGGACTTAATTTTTTTTTTTTTTTTTACACGATTGCAAATAATGAAGGATCGCTTGGGAATAACAATGCTAAATGTATAATGACTAGTGAGGAAATGACCATTTTGGTTGTTTTCCTCACCAAGCCAACACTTATCACCAGTTAGTCCGATTGTATTTTCTTGGCTATTTGTGGTACCCTTGTAACCATCCAAGACCGACAGAGTTGGCAGCTTGATTAGGTTGTAGTGCTCTACCATAGATAACCAGTCTTGTTCCCTTTCAAAAAAATTTGGCCTAACCAGAAGTTCATAATTCTTAATTTCTGATGAAGGGTACATGAAGTTATATATTTTCTGATGATGCTTAAAGTTACTCAAAACTAATTTCCTAACCCTATGTCCATTTAGAGGTTTTCTTCCTCGTTAAATTGCATAACAGATCTATTTGTATGTTGTTCTACTACTCTCTCTCTCTATGTTTCCCTGT
Source organism: Hakea prostrata (assembly GCF_041222555.1). Taxonomy (NCBI): domain Eukaryota; kingdom Viridiplantae; phylum Streptophyta; class Magnoliopsida; order Proteales; family Proteaceae; genus Hakea; species Hakea prostrata. The sequence goes on from NC_142610.1 coordinate 25,666,996, forward strand.
GTGAATTTGAGCCTTTAGGGTAGTTTGGGGCGACTCATTTTCCTTTGCATGAAATCTTTTAGTATGACTTCAATCTTACATATGATATAAATAGTTCCAGGTCCCGTGATGTAACAATGTGAAGGTGTGTGGCAAAATGTCACTCATTATTTATAGGTTAAGCATTTTTTTCCGGTGTTTTTAATTGAGTAATTTATTTGATATGAATTTAACACGTCTTGGAAAAGTACGTACAACCTACATCATCAGACAACAAAGAGCAGCAAATACATTTGGGAGGGGTACGTACTTGCAGTGAAGAAAGATTTCTGAGTAATTGCTCCTTGAACAGCCAAATGATCCGGAACATTGGAAGAATTCTACGTGATGAAAGATCGAAGATTGCACACAAGGGTAACGGATCGAAGGCGAAATCTCAGAGAAAAAGGGTTAAACTGCTACCATGAAATGAAAGGGTTTTCGATAATTATCACTCTGTACAATAAGGTTTTACAAGACTCAGCTGTATGAATACAAGAATACAAGAAATGTATATATACTATGTATCCGGAACATTCCCAAGTTTGTTCGAGAGGCACATTTTATATTCATGCCACCCCTTCTTTTAGATTTGCAGATAGAGTTTCCACCTAGCAGTATGAACCCTACAATGATCTTTTGAAGACCAAAAGAAGTTCGGATTTTGAGTCTCATAAATTTTGAAGAACTGACACAGGAAGTTTAAAACAACCCATGAATTGACAAGGCATTGTAGAAGATATAGCTTGACTAAGAATGGGTTTGCCCGCTGCATTAAGTAACTTGCTCTTCAAATTTTGAAGTCTTGAGCGATGATTAATTCTCCCGGCCCCCTTTCCCTTGCAGATACTGAAACCCTTGATTTTCTCAGATAGAAGAGCTGAAGATAAAATCTCTGCACATAAAACAAAGGTTAAGCATTGTCATCGTCCACAATGATGACACCATTCTTGGGAAAAAACCTGGTGGACAAAACCAATCTGGCAAAGATTGAGAAACCACTATCTTAAAATTTAATGTGATTCACCTCCCTCATTCTTAGTTTTGAGTAAAGGAAACATATAAGACATAAGATAGAAAACCATAAAAAAAAATTCAAGCAAGAAAATATCAAAATAAGTAGAACACTTATGAGTTGGCTTCACATCTTCTACAATTCTCTACAGTTAACCTTTAGGATTGTGACATGTGGCTTCGAAAGAATCCAATAGTCGATAGAAACCCATATTACAAAACATCCAATGAATAGAGTCTGGATCAAGTAAAAGTCTATGCTACCCCACACACACATCTCCACCACAAGTATAGGTGGTGGGGCCCATATTTAGTGTTGACAAAATCAATTAAAGATGATATTCTATTGGAGTTACATTTCATCCTTATTGTGTGGTGGAAAGGTATGAGGGGAGCCCAAACTCTACACTTCTGTAAATTTTGGACGATTGGGAGGGGTTCACATCCTCTACAATTCCTACCCCCTGCAATTCCCTGTAATTCATACTTAATATTGTGACACGTTGCAGTCAATAATCCAATGGTTACAATAAAAACCCAACTAAAAATTGAATCTAATGAATTCCTAAAATTTCTTTCAATTTTGTCTCTGCTATTTTCTTGAGACTTAATTTTAGGGATTTATTGGATTTAGTTTCTAATTTGATTATAATTATCAACATTGAAATATTAACTACCACATGTCACTATCCTAGATATGAATTACATGGAATTACATAGGGTAAGAATTGTAGAAGATGTGAACCCGATGTCATAGAGTTTCATTACAGAGTGAGTTAGAGGTGTGCATGGAAAAAACATTAAAAGTTGTTTAGGGTTTGAGGCTGGAGGACTGGGTGATGGGCTTACAAAGGCCGAACCCAAAATCTGTTTTGTTTACCCCAGAGGCCCAGACCCACTAGGGCCCAACTTTGAATAGGCCCAGTAAATACTTAAAATAAATAATTGAAGAAACAGGTGAAAACTGAACTGAAGTATATAAGTAACATCTCTTATTGAGTTGAGAATCAAGATTAACAGAGAATTGATTTACACGCCCTAACCTCTAAACGATAATACAATAATATAACATTTATCTAAGAGAAGTGAATCTCTGATGAGATCCACTTGATCATCTCCATCAAATGTAAGGCAACCATGAATGTGGACATGGGAACACTGAGGGTGACAAGAGCTACCAACCCGAGAGCCAAACTTGGCCTTGTTTTCATGAGTTGGGTCTGTAACAAACCCACTGCTTCAAGTACGTCAGAATCATAATGCTTATAGTATCTCTTCTCCCACTCCATCCAATTCTCAGGTGCCTGTTCATTGCTCTCCACCATCTTCATCTCTTGAATGCGTTTCCTTAACACTATCATGTTCTCATCCACTACCCTTCCCCTCCTGCACCCACCACTCGAACTCGATTCATCTCCTTTTGCAGCAGCTATCGTCGCCGGATTCTGGTGCCGGGATTTGCTTGAAGAAGGCTGTGGAAGACGAGGAAGAAACAGATGAGAGGAACCATTGATGGAGGAGGATAAGCTGTGAACCATGGCTTTCTTCCTAGAGTTTGAGCGGGCGATAAACAAGTTTGTTTGGGTTGGAGACAAACAACTTGGGTATTTAAGGTTGGTTTGGAAACATGGCAAACCGTGTAATGAGATAGAAAGCTCGTCTTAATTTCCGTTTCCTTTCTTAGTGATTAATCATTAATCTTAATCAGTAATGCGGCGCCTCAGACGGCGTAATTAAGAACCAGATGCCTTTTGGTGACGATGACCAAAATTGATTTGGCGTTTGCCCTTTACGTACGCGTCGGTATTTAGATATAAATATTACATCGAAAGGTCAGAAAAAGGAATTAACTAAGAAGGTTCCAATCCGACATCTCACAGTGGAATAGAGACTAAATAATAAAGGCAGCAACAGAAGAAACTTGGAATGCCTGAATGAAATGATGCGAAAGCAAACACGTTATTTTCAAGATAACAGTTGAACGCGTGATGCCCGCCGAAACTTCAGTGTAACGATAAGTCTTTAACAGCCATAACAGTATTATCAAAGCTAGTGGGATTATTCTTTGTTTCCTTTTTCTTTGGGTGGCAAAGATAATGAGAGTATTCTTAAGCAGGAAGTATCGCATAATATAGGACAAATTACATATAGACTTTCTGTGCTTGCAATTGTTGTTTCAAAATCTGTCAACTCCTGGTCTGGTTTGAGAATGACTTGAACAGTGAGAGTAGACCACCGCCTCTTTGGACGGAAAACCACCTCAAACGAGCAACCCAGATTCTAGATACCACAGATCCACCTTGAGAGGAGTTAATGCCCCCAAAGATTTCTGAGCCTCTTGAGTAGTTGTAGGAGAGTTAAAGCAAGACTGATCTGAGCTTACTTTCGATTTCCTCTCATTTTTGTATATTTATAAGAAAATTTCATGTTGTTTTTGAAAGGAACAAACCTTGACCATTGGATCCATGTACTTTAAATGGAGGGTTTGGATGTGCTGTGACACCAATCTTGCTCGAGAAGCCAATGCCCCAATCTTGCTAAAGAAGCTTTGGGTTTAATACACATTTCCCCAGATTTGTTAGTGATCTTGACATACGTGGACTTTAGATGTGACATGTTCCTTTTTAAACTCTAAACAAATAGTAAGAAAACAGCCCCTTATAAGATTTGGATGGATTAGTTCCCCTATGATAAGCATTAAGTACTTCAGGTCTAAGGCAAAGCTAGAAATGCCATTTTAACGCTCTGACGTGCTTGTAGTTAAAAACAAACTGTCTCTCATCATCTTGTTGCTTTTGCCAAAAAGTAACATTTCAGATATCTATTAGACACTCATGGCATCATGTTAACATTTCTATGTGGCACCATCATGAGGGTAGTCTCAAGGAGGAGTCACTTCCCGAAAAACATATGCCAACAGGTTACTCACTGATTCCTTGAACCTAGTCAAGACTAGATGCACTAAGCCGAACGTTTCATTCTGGTTTAGTGGTCTAAGCTAGAATTTGCTATGACAACAATCACTTACATTTACTACCTATATATTATAAAAAAATCAATTACAAATACCCGTTACTATTAAGAATTGAAAGCTATAAATGGAGATTTGCCTATCTGTTGAAGCACTAAGAAGGCATTTGTAATTATTTTTTTAGGGGTAGTAGATGTAATTGATGCAACAATAAAGGGTCTATATGTAATTTGTCCCATAATATAAGGTTTAAAGTATCTCATGATATTATATTAATCAATACATATTCATATTAGATACAATGGAATATGATATTTATTGATACATATTTCTCTCTCTCCGATATTCCTATATTACATATTAGATTGTACAAAATATATTGGCCAATATGTTATGATACTTGATATGAAACGATACGTCTCTTAAAATCACCCAACGTACTGATACGCTACTCAATACCAATAGGTTAAACATTGTTCTTAAGAGTCCTCCTCAGATCCTTAATGTTTTCTTCAATTTTTAGACTACTACGTATCGTTTACAAAGAATATAGAGGAAAATTACATGATTAATTATTTTTAGGTTTCCTTATACAAAAAAGAAACCCGATGTTTTAATCAACAAAATTGAATAAACTTAAGTTTGGATTACAAAACTAACCAAAATAGTGTCCCTTCCTCCTTTCTCCTTTTTGGACATTTTTACCCTTATCCTCCATCGTCCCTTCCACCAACCATCTACAACAACTGATCTTCCTTCTCTTAGTGCATGTATCACCCTCTGTAATTGCTCTTTGTTCTTTCTTTCTTTTTTTATCCTTGTCCTTCTCTCATTATATTTTTATTCTAATGGTCTTTTCTTTTCTTTTTTGGTACAAAGTGGCTTATTTAGCCGGGAGATGGGGATATTATATGCCTTAGCAAGAGGTAAACCTACGACCTCTTTACTAAGAGGTGTTGGTTTCACCACAAAAACATCTATGCGTTGACTTATTCAACGGTCTTTGTAGCTAATGTGAAACTGCAACTATTAGAAGATTAGTTGCAGTTACAAACTGAGCATTGCGGAGAAAAAATGAATCTTTACAAGAAATCTTTTGAGACTACGACGCTATTAAATATGGATCCTTACCCAAAAGAAGGTTTAGGTTTTCGTCAGTTACTCTCGTCAAGGTGCAGGTAGGAAAGAAACCCTTCTTTTGGATTTAAGCTCTCAATCTTACTTTGTCTTTTTTCTTTTTTTGGGGGGTTTCCTTTAATTTGTCATTAACCCGCCTGGGCATTTGATGTTTTTTCCATTTCATTCTTACATTCATTCGCCTTCTTTTCTTACTTTCTTCCATTATAGATAGAACGGAAAACCTCTAACCTCTTCATGTACCACCAAATTTTGAAGTCAGAATCAATCAAGGTCAAAATATTATTAAGAAGCGAATGGCAGCTACAAAAGAATGAATCTCACACAGAAAGAAAGGAGGATCGATTGTAGATGGTAGGTTGAAGGCACAATGGAGGATAAGAGTAAAAAAGTCCAAAAAGGAATATTGCCTACTTTTTCGGTTAATTGAATAAATCTTTAACTTAATTTATTAAATCTTATCGAATGAAACATTGGACCACTAGTTTTGTAAAAAGAAACTCAAAAGTCACTAATCATATAATTTTTTCATTAGTATATATATTTTTTGGAATGGATAGCCTTATATAATAAGGAATAGGGACCATTATATGTATGGTTGGTGCGTCAAATTTACGATCTCTTCGCTAAGAGGTGCCATTTATTTCCAAGCAATTGATGGTCTGTTGATCTGCCTTGCTATGACCGTTGGCCAGGTAGGCACGTATTGATTTCTTAACTAACATTAGCATTTATTGAATTGTATGCTTCAAAATGGAATAAACAAATGGTGTTAGTATGAAAATGCTTAAAAATCTCGATTTTATAATTTTTCTGTACTAGAATTATACAAAAGAATCGTCAACTGTTACATGATCGATCAAGATCTAAATGTATAAGCTACAAAAATAAAAAAATCACAGCACCTAGTTGTAGAGATGAAACCCAGACAAGATTCCATTTGTTACATTCATCAACTGTAACATGATCATGAATGTAGATGTAGGGACACTCAATGCAAGGAGTGCCACCATTCCAAGAGCAAAACTGGGTCTTGTGTTCATCAATTGCGACTGCAACTCCCCAACGGCTCTGCAAATAGTTGCATCATAGCTTGTATAGTACTTCTTCTCCCATTCCATCCAATCCTTCGGTGGCTCGTAATTCCTCTCCACCATCTTCATCTCATGAATCCTTCTTCTCAACACTATCATACTCTCATCTACAAGCCTTCCGCCGTAACCCCAGTCACACTCGCCTCTTCTCATGGCAGAAACCGCTAGCTTCCGTTGCCGGAAACCCAATCTCTGCTTTCGTGAAGCTGCAAACGTAGAAGATGGTAAAGGAGGAAGAAAAGGGCTTGATGAAGATGAAGATGAAGATGAACAGAAACAAGAGGTGGGTTCCATGGCTTCTTCTTCTTCTTATGAACTGAGGAAAGATAGCTAGATCTTTGAGACTGTTGGTGCGATATTTTGTGTTGGGTTCGTGTGGTTTAATCTGGATTTGATGATTTCATTCTCTCTATTTATAGACAGAATAGAAGTGAAGTGCAGCGAATCTGGGTTTGAGAATTTAACTTCGTAACGGTTCGAACTTCGAACACCGTGTGGGGTAACGGTTTCTTGGCATCTTCTTGGCTATATCTCCTGGAGTTTCCAACTTTCCACATCTAAGATCTATATCTATCACCGCCCACCGTAGGTTTAATCATTTTTTAAAAATAAATTACTATTAAAAAAATTAGATACTCAATAGAGTAATAATATAGTGCCACGCGGCGGTGTTTTGGCATCTTCAGAGTTGTGAATTGACCTTTTCACCGCCAATTATTGCCGAAAGGTCGGCTGACTTAACTTTTTTTTATCTCAAAAAATGTATTTATTGAAAATTGTGCTTAATATAGTAATCAAGTTCTTATATAAATTGGGAAGTAGTTTCACTGTGAAGTTCTTATATTGTAAAAAAGGGGGAAATATAAAGATTATATGACGGCGAAGCACAGAATCTAGATGGAACTGATCGAACGGCCAGTGATGCATCTTCTGGGTTGCTTCCGTTGTGGACCCGAGCCTACTTGGAGGTCTAGGAAGGTAACCACCGGACTAGAACTAACTAGCCTAGAGTCTAGATAGGTGGGCCAACATCATCACATGGTTACGACTTACGATTATAGAAAGAAGGGAAGAAACCGTGTAGGGACTAGCAGTAGCAGGTACGATATTTTTTTCTCTGTGGTGGAGCCTGGAGGGAGAAGTCTGTCTTTTTACATAGAATATGACCAGTAATGGCCCAAGGCCCAATGCTTCTGTTGAGTTTCAGCATCTACTCTCTAGAGCCCACTTAAGGCCCATCATTTGGAGGCGATTGATGATGTTCAATTCAGCATTTTGCATTAGATCTCAATGATTAACTCGATCATCTATGACATCACTTAATAACCTAATCTCAATGGGCATTGGCTAGCTCTTCTCCCACACTTTTTCTTGGGTTGGGAAGAGTAACAGAAATTGAGAAGAGAGGTTGGACATTGAAAATAGTAACTAGGGAAGGCAGCTAGCCATGGGTGGAGAATAGTGAGGACAGAAATAATAAAGCCTCTTCTTTTAAACTGTTAAAAGGTTTTCAGATTTCTTATCAATATTCGAATTGTCGATTGTCTCTTTTCAAATGCGATGGTTGCTACATTATGTTCTCACAAACATAAACATAAACATAAACGCAAACAGAAAGTGAGCAAGAGATACAGATACAGCTAGGGTTTTGCTGTTTTGCATGCGAGCTAGCTAGGTTGATAAAATCTAGAGTTGCAGAAAAGAAGTGAAGTGACACTCCTGGAATCCTTCTCCCATGGCACGTCCCATGCATGCCGAGAGTTGGTAATTGTTGGAGATGGCAGCGGGGTCATTTGCAGATGCAGTGATGATGAGGTGATAGATACATTATACCTGAGACGACTTGAGTTTCATGCACCTTGAACGACACGCTCATACTTCAAGTTTTGTCTTGTATTTCTTGTTCTATTCTCCCACCGCGAACTCAGCTGAGTTCCATTGACGTCTTGGATCGCCACGCAACCACCTGTCACTGGCAGGCATCTCTTCTCTTCCTCCTCTTCCTCCTCTTCCTCCTCTTCCTCCTTCCAGAAAGATTTCCAAGGATCCATTGAAGAAGAACAGATTGAGAAACAGTTCTTCAGAATCTTCATAACCTTGTTAATTTACGTTTTCTTTAAGCTAGCTCTTTATTCTTTTTCTCCTTGGCACCAAGTACGCGTTTCCTTTTATTTTTAGATATAATAATAATAATAATGATAATAAAAACACGAACCCTTGACCTTAAGATTAATGCTTGTCTTTACGTCCAAAAAACCCTGCCTTCATCCACAACAAAAACGAGTCCATATCCTCTCTGCACAGGAATATTGTTCACCCATCTCCAAGAGCGACACCTGACCTACAGCCTAACCTACAGGGCAGAGGGGGTGGGTGAACGTTTTCCCTGGGCTGAGAAGATCTCAACTCAAGAAAAACCATTAGAAACACCTCAGAGTCTCTTGCCTGGATTCTCGAGAATCCCTTCACCCATCTCTATATATCAGTTTCTCAAAATGAAGTTTAAGAGGTATTTGATTCATTTTAACATATAAAGAGTCTTTGAACCGAATACAATCGTAGACAGAGACCGACCGAATGGTTTTATCTGTAGTTTTTAGGTTCAAATGTTTAATGGCAAAGTCAAGTGTGCATGTAAAACTCTATTTCTAATTAAATTCCTAGACCTCTGCTGATTTATTTCTTGTGTTTTAAGGGCAACCAACCTAGATGCTGATGCTCTGGCTAAGAGCACTAGTCTTTGTCGACAGCAACTATTTGGCCAATTTATGATATGCCTAAGTATTGGGTTTTCTCCCACTTGGGTGTGTTTCTCAATATGGAAAAGAAAAGAAGAAAAAAAATTGGGTGTTGTTTCTATCTTAACTTTAATAATTTGTTTTAAATTAGAGACCAAAAGAATAAATTAGTGGCATTAAATTAATTATTCATTACAAAATTAATAAAAATAAATGGACAAAATTTACCTTATAAAAAATCAAAATTCATTGGCGATATATATATTAAAATTTTGTTTTTTCAAAATTATGCTATGGAATTTTATTAAAGAAGTGGCAAACCACATGAATCTCTCTGTTTCATATGAAAAGGTCCTTATGTCCCTTGCCTTGGAAAGAGAAGATGCAAACACCTATCAAGGTGTTGGTGGGAGTTATTGGATTCAGATATTCTTTTTTCTTTTCGGTAGAAATTGGATTCACAGAACCTAAGTGTTAGGTTTTCCTTCACTGAACCATCAAAAGTTTAGAATGTATTTTACTAGTTATATGACATGATCTTTTACGACTCTACAGCAGTGACAGCAAAGCATAATCAATTGGAAGAGAAAAGTCTAAATCTTGTGATTTGTAAAACTAATTTTTGATTGTATACATTAAATATTATGATATTATAATAAGTGGCAGTTGAGTTGGTAATGACCAGCGCCTTTTAGTGGAGAGGTCTGAGTTTAATCTCTCTAAATGTATTAATAATAGTCCTTGTTCTCTATTTTCATTAAGTAGGGCACTTAAAAAAAAAAAGTATTCCGACAATTTTTTTATGTTTTTCTAGTATTTTAAATTCTTTTGATTTGTCATTTGTGTATACATATTTTTTTTTTTTAAAAAAAAAACAAGGTTAGAATATTGTATTATATTATAGTAAAGATAAATTACATTCAATTTACATATAGTTGAAGCCAACAAAGGAGAGAAAAGTCTTTCCTCCTACTCAACAGACTCTTTCCTTCTTTAGTTGCCCCCTAATTTCTCCTGTATTGCAATTTTGAGTCTAGATCACTTTCCTTTTAAGAAAAACTATGTATTTTCCTAATATTTTTCCACCACACAATAGTAGTTAGATCTATAAGTTAATATAAAAAATAAAAGTAAGAATTTCAATGGGTACCATGTGGGCCCCACCCCTATCGTGTATTTCAAGAGCATTAGGAGAACACATTTTTCTCCCCTCGCTGGAAGATGATCCAAACTTGCAGTTTTTAATCTTCGCAAGAGCATATTAAAACCATTATTCGTATGCCCTTACATGAAATCCGAGCAATGAAATGAATTTATGCTGGAGAATTTCAAGGACGGCACAACGTAAGGGACCATTGTGGTTGTGGCCATTAGTGGTGGTGGTCCTGTTGGTTCATCAAATAAATTCCAACTTGACAGAAATTTTAGAGAAGAACAAAAAGTAAAGTCAACAGTTTGACAGAGAGAGCAACCTTGGTATTTTTTTAATGAATGACAAATTACATATAAACCGCTTGTGTTTGCAATTAATTACATATACTATCCTTGAAAAAAAATCAATTACAGAGAGAGCAACCTTGGTATTCTTTTAATGAAGGGTTGTGTATGGAGATGTGGGTACATCTCCACTGTATGTATATTCCAACACATTTACAGGCGTATTCTTTAACTCTTTTTTCTTTTTCTCCTTCTCACCCAGTGGGCGTTTCAGTTTCAAATTAAAAATTATGATTAAAGCTTGTCTTTATGTGCAAGAAACTCCTCTATCCACAAGAAAAATGAGTCCAAATCCTCTTTGCACAGGCAGGTTGTTCGCCCATCCACCCACCTATCTAGAAGTACTATGACACATGACCTGCCCGTGATACATGTGCAGCATAACCCAAAGGGCAAAGGGGGTGGGTGAACGTCCTGCTTGGGGGGAGAGGATCTCAACTCAAGAAATACCATTAAAAAGGCCTCAAAGTCTCTTGGCTGGATTTTCGAAAATCCCTTCTCTCGTCTCTATATATCAATTTCTAAGAATGGAGTTTAAGGAGTATTTAAATCATTTTAACATATAAAGAATATTTATAAAGTTATCTGAATTCCAAATACTTCTTCTTTTTTTTTTTGGTGAACTATTGACTAATAACAGAATGACTTTATAAAAAATCAAAATTCATTGGCAATAAAAACTCTGTGGATATATTTTACATGTGTGAAATGGGTTAATTTTGTGAACCAAAGATATTTGCCACGAAAGTCAACAAACAATTTTTACCTTATAAGAAATATAAATATTTAGCTTGTATCAACTTTTGAGTAGTCGTTGCAAGTAAATAAATAAGACAATTTTATCCAATAAAAAATTTGTAACAACTTGAATACATTTTCATTGATATTCTCATAATATCATATTTTTTTTGGGTTATACAATGGAGTTTTATTAAAGAAAGTGGCATGCTCCCATGAATCTCTCTCTTTCGTATGAAAAGGTACTTCTGACTTAATGGATTCACATTCGTTCGTTCTTTCTTTCTTTCTTCTCTTCTTCTTCTTCTTTCTTTCTTTCTTTTTTGTGTGTGGTGGGATTGAGTTCACATACCCAACTATAATATTTGTGTTCAGTGAACCACCAAAAGTTTAGAATGTATTTTACTATTTATGTGGCATGATCTCAACATATAATAGTAAAGCATAATCCACCGGAGAAGAGAGAAATCCAAATCTTGCGATTATAAAACTAATATTTTATCTATGTATATTAAATATTCTAACATACAATTAAATGTCAACTCAGTTAGTAATGGCCAACGCTTTTTAGTGGGGAGGTTCGTTTCATCCTCTCTCATGGAATATATAAAAGTCCTCATTCTTTATTTTCAATAAGTTAATATAAAGTGCCATTAAAAAAAAAAGTATTATGACCACTTTTTATGGTTTTCTAGCATTCTATTCTTTTGATTTGTCATATGTTTGTACATATATTTTTTTAGAAAATGCTAGAATATTATTATATTATATTATGTGGAGATAAATTACATTCGTTTAGACATAGTTGACACCAGTGGAGGAGAGAACGTCTTTTCTTGGGTGGATCCGGCCTACTCACCAGACTCTTTCGTTCCTCAGTTGCCGCTTAGCTCCTCCTTGTATTCCAGTTTTGAGTCTAGATAACTTCCCATGTAATGGGATCCATAAGTAATTATTATAAATAAAAAATAAAATAAAAAACAGAAGTGAAAAGTTCAATGGATACCATGTGGGTCCTAATCCTTCTGTGTATCTCAAAAGCATTAGGAGAGTACATTGTTCTTTCCTCATTGGAGCTGATCCGAACTCGTAGTTTTTATGTGATCTTTCACAAGCATTATTCTTTTGTCCTAATAAGAAATCCGAGCAATGAAATGAATTTACACTGGCGGATTTCAAGGAGGACACAGCATTGGGGAACATTGTGGCCATTAGTGGTGGTGGTCCTGTTAAATCATCCAATAAATTCCAATTTCACAGAAATTTTAGAGATGAACAAAATGAAAAGTCAACAGTTTGACAGAGGGAGAGCAACTTGGTATTCTTTTAATGTCATTTATAGAACAATTATTTTTTTTTGGTGAACAATTATTAATATCAAATTGCATATATTATTATCATTAGAAAAAATCAAAGTCAATATTGATAGTTGAAGCCTTGAAGGAACATTTGTTTAATCTAAGCTTGCGAATTTTTCAAACTGCACTGATAATATATCCTATGGATCTCTCCTCAAAAGATCTAAAACTATGAATCTCTCCTTTAAATATTGAACAAGTATGAATCTTTCTTTAAAAATTTAACATTAAATATGACAAATGGGTTTTGGGCTAAAGATTTTGCATGTGGACTAAAGATTTCAGATTCCACAAAGATTTAGGGGTTATTACTTAAGTCATGTATTCCAACTACTGCAGTGACATTGCAACTAATAATTTCAAATTATTGACCAAAGAAGACCTAAGACACAAAATGGATTATCTTTTACTATAAAAAAAAATTAAAAAATAAAAAAATGCAAGTTAACACTCTTTTGTAATTTACAATCCTTTTTGGTTAAGTCTTAACTTTTGCAAACAACTTTCTTTCCTATAATTAGTAATTTTATATATACACTCGGGGTGGGCTATTATATATATATACCAGGAAATTATTACATATACCTAGAACTAGGGACTATCACAGAACCTTATATATACACTAGGGGACCATTATGTACATATATTATTATAGAGATTCGGACATTGACTTCTCAATTACAAGGCGTTGGTTATTGTTAATTGAGCTAATCCTTTAATGGTCTTCATGATAATTAAGATTTTGTGAAAATTTCTAAGAAACAACTAAGGCGAGTGATAAGTTTGTTGTCACAATCCCTATATAGAATCCCCCAGTTTTGGTTGATCGTCTTAGGTATTTTCAAAGAACACCCATTGACGTCAAGTTTCACCTAGCCTAAATGAAGACACAAAAGTCTTATATATATATTCTCTAATATGAGTGCTAAGGACCTAAGTTCTATCAATATCAAAGACATGAGCAACCACATTTCTTTAAGAGCCAACAATCAACCTTTGTGGCACCACTATTAACTAAGTTGAATCAAATTTTCATAGTTTTGTGGTCTACTAACACTAGATAAACAACGGAATGATGCACTCAAGTAGATGAAGAAGCTAGATTTATCAAAGGATATGTTACGATATATGGAAGACACTTTCGTATTGTGTATGTCATAGGGATGTCAACTAACTAGACTTCTATCCAAAAAAGAAGAAAAAAGGCTAAACAAATTTTATGCATCACTTTTTTAGAATAAATGTATGAAGATGGAAGCATATGCTATGATTGAATATAATTTTGTAATGTCTACATCGTGAGAATGTGAACTCCACCACAAAAAGAAAACAAGTGGCAGATCATCTAGCAAAGATGGCGCTAACCATGAGGGAGTGTAGAAATTAGCCTGTATCCACTGTGTGGTTATTAGAACTCTGGGCCTAGCATTTTGCCTCCATTGAATAGAATATTATTTACCAAAAAAAAAAAAAAAAAAACTCTTCCCCAAAAAGAAAAAGAGACTAGGCAATTTTGTGCCATATGAAGTCATTATAAAATACAAAGCTTTCTATTTTAATAATTTAAAGTATTCAATAATAGATGCTATTATATATATTATATGAAACAATAATTTGTTTTCTTAATAAGAAAATCGAAGTCAAAGTTGAACCGTAAAGATACTCAAATTAATTTTATACAACAATTTGTTAAAAAAAAAAATCTTTTTTGGAAAAATAGAGGTACTATACATCTAGGTAAAGTAGTAGCAGCCATGTTTTCTTTGAGATTATTTTGGATTTCCAAAAAGAAAAATAAATAAATAAACCTATAAAAGGGAGAGAAGGAAGAGAGGCTATGAAGTGAGAACCAGTGTTAAGGAGCGATGGCAGAAGCAAGCAGTAATGGAGAATGGAAGAATCAGAAAGTGATAAACCGAGTAGATTCACTTCAAGTGGAGGCTGGAAGAGTCTCTACTTTGTCCACCAAAAACCATAAGGTCTGCCATTAATTTCAGTCTCTATTTTCTAGCTTTGGCTTTCTGATCTTATTAATTAATTAAGATTGTTTTTATTTGAATGCAAATCATACATGAACGAGCAGCAAACGAGCTGGGAAACAACAATGAAATTAGCATTCCAGTGCATTGGAGTTGTGTATGGAGATATAGGTACATCTCCACTGTATGTGTATGCCAGTACATTTCCAAACGGCATCAGTGACACACAGGACCTACTTGGGGTCTTGTCTCTCATCATTTACACACTCACACTCGTAACCTTGATCAAATATTGTTTCATTGTCTTGTGGGCAAACGACAATGGCGATGGTAAGGTTCAGATCCTTAACTTTTTTTTGTTGGAGTAATGGTTAATGAAGCCTAATTTGGTGTATAGATGCTAGATTGGACCGTCTTACCATGAGATAGGTTAAAGGACTTAAATCAACCCAGAATAACAGTTGAATTGCATATGTTGCAGGGGGAACTTTTGCTCTTTATTCCAAGATATGTCGCTATATTAAGGTGAGCTTAATTCCAAATTATCAGCAAGAAGATGCAATGCTGGCCAACTATTAGCATTGAAGTCCCTTCCAGGAATATGAAGAGAGCCCAGTACATAAAACAGATGATGGAACACAGTAAAGTAGTTCGTGTCTTGCTGTTCATATGTGCTATTGTTGGTACTTCCATGGTGATGGGAGATGGGGTTCTCACTCCAGCAATTTCAGGTTTCTGTCATTCTTTCTACCTAGTATCTTTTCTATTGTCATAGAATCATTTCTGATTTCTATTTTTGTTTTTTCAGTGATTTCGGCAGTGAGTGGAATACAAGTTGCAGTACCAACACTTAGTCAAGGTAGTACCCTCTGAAATTATAATAAGATCGAAATGATAAAAACTCTCAGAAAGTTAATTTTTTTGGAATTCATAGTATGGGTTAACTGGAATATTGTTGGATGAATGGATGATATTTTCTGCAGACCTAATTCAGTGTTCCTTTCTGTCAATGTTGTTGGATACCCAGGTGCTATCGTGGGAATTTCTGTAGTGATCTTGATCTTTCTCTTTGTATTTCAAAAGTATGGAACCGACAAAGTTGGTTATTCTTTTGCTCCTCTGATCAGCATATGGTTTGTTTTCATCGGTGGCATTGGTATCTATAACTTGATCAAGTATGATATCACTGTGTTGAAAGCTTTCTATCCAAAATACATAGTTGATTATTTCAGAAGAAATGGTTACACTGCATTCATATCCCTTGGAGGGATTGTTTTGTGCATCACAGGTGATCAATTAGCCTAAACACCCCGACTCTCATATAATTATGAAATCAATACCTTACCAAACAACCACTTCTATTGATGTGAAACAGGAACTGAAGCAATGTTTGCAGACTTGGGTCACTTCAACATCCCAGCCATTCAGGTATGTGGAAAGTATTAAAAAAAAATCCTACTTGATTCAGGATCACATCCCAGAATATATATCTTTGATAATACAATTTTCAGAAGAAAAAAATGTTTCCAAACTCTAATTACCTGATTAATATTTTTTTTTCCAGATTAGTTTTGGCGGATTTGTATATCCTGCATTAGTATTGGCTTACAGTGGGCAAGCTGCATACCTCACCAAACACCCAGACAAAGTCTTAACTACCTTCTATTCCTGTATTCCTGGTAAGTGGGTTTTAATTTGCTGAATTAACAGGAATTATGGAGAAGTCTCTCCAGTTTATAACTTCTTAACAATGCTTGTTTTGTTCTAAATGATGGCACACAGGTCCATTATACTGGCCACAATTTGTTGTAGCTGTTATTGCAGCTGTTATTGCAAGCCAAGCTATGATATCTGGAGCATTCTCAATCATAACTCAGTCACAAAGTCTTGGATGCTTCCCAAGGGTCAAGATAATTCACACTTCAAAGAACTATGATGGGCAGGTTTACATCCCTGAGGTTAATTATGCACTTATGATCGGCTGCATCATTATCACAGTTGCTTTCCAGAGTACAACAGCCATTGGTTATGCATATGGTAATTAACTAAAGCACTAAGTGATCGAAGTTCAACATATATACTTATCCTTGTATTCAACTTTTTGCTGATCGATCTTGAATTTAATCTTAATTAACATGCAGGGATTTGTGTGGTTACTGTAATGGTAATCACAACATCTTTGGTTAGCCTCATAATGCTTGTCATATGGAAGATTTCTCTAGTGTGGATCGGCCTCTTCTTTGTGATTTTTGCTGCGATCGAGCTGTTATATCTATCCTCAACAGTAACTAAGTTTGTCCAAGGTGGATGGCTTCCACTGCTATTTGCTATAGTTCTTGTAACCATCATGTGGATTTGGCATCATGTTCACATAGAAAAGTACATGTTCGAGCTTGAAAACAAGGTCTCCAATGATTCTGTGAACGCCATAATCAAGAACCCAAGAATAAACAGGGTGCCAGGAATGGGACTCTTGTATTCTGAGCTTGTTCAAGGGATCCCACCCATATTTAGTCACTATATTTCAACCATACCATCCATCCATTCAGTTCTGGTGTTTGTCTCCATAAAACAAATTCCAATCCAAACAGTGGCAATGGAGGAGCGTTTTCTATTCCGCCAGGTTGAACCTCGAGAAGCCCAGATGTTCCGCTGTGTTGTTCGATACGGATATAATGATGTATTTGATAAATCAGAGGAATTTGAGCAACAGCTTGCCAAGCACTTGAAAGAATTTGTTCGCCAAGAAAACTACATCAACAATGAAGTATCAGTAGAGCAAAACAACCCACACCCACCACAGCAGCTCAGTAATTCTGGCCAAATTCACAGTGATCGAGTTGTTAGTGGACCAATAATCCTTGGAGGAGACCATGAGACACAATTCATCGACAAAGCAATGGAAGAAGGGGTGGTGTATCTCGTGGGTGATGCAGAAGTAATGGCGAAACCCAATTCCTCTGTATTCAAAAAGCTCATTGTCAATTACGTCTATACCTTCTTGAAGAAGAATTTTAGACAAGGACAGGACATGATGTCGATTCCACGGATGAGGGTTCTCAAGGTCGGCATGATATATGAAATTTGAGATTGCCCATGCATGATGCCAAATCCTCTTTTTCAGGAAAACTCCTGAAAAATGTAAGGATTCATATCTTCTGAGTACAATTGTGAAACATCCATGCCAACCATGGTGTAGCTTAATCATGGTTTCCCTTTTGGTTGGTCTTGACTCTTGAGGGTTTAGGGGGCCTAAAGCAAGATTGCCCTTCTAACCACTTATTTTTCTCTGCTAATAATGTAAGTGTAATCTAGATTGCTTTGCTGAATATCATATAAGAACTAAACCTAAGGTTTCTCACTTTTTTTTTTTTTTTTGTGCGGTTGATACCTTTCTCTTCCAAAGGGCTTCAGTGGATGATGTTCTCTCTGAAGGCAATGTCAGGCCTATTTTCTGAATAATCTAATTAATTTTTAAAAAAAATTTTAAAAGTTTTTTAATGATTGTAAAGCATCATTTGTTATCTTTTTTTAATAGGGAAAGAACATAAAAGAAAAAGGATTCGTGTAATCATGAGAGTTCAAATCACCTAAACTTTTTTTCATTATACATATTACGTGGGGGTAGATAATTATTTTATCATATTCAGACATGGCTCCATTCATATTAAAATGCACACAAATTATTACAAGGGCTAAAATATGGGTCTAGCTTCAGTGCTACGCATTAAATGCGCAACACGATGAAGCCAACGGTCGAGATCGAAATCTCAATCTCAACCGAAATTTCAACCTCGACTGTCTTTACACCGAGACGAAGGGTCGAGATCGAAATCTCGGTCAAGCTTTCAGTCTCGACCGTCGGCAGCCAGTGCTGCGCATTTAATGCGCAGCACTGAGGTTACACTATTAAAATAGGGTAATTTTCATCTGGACCCCCTGAGGTTTGGTCTATGTCATTTTTAGTCCAAAAAAACTGAAACTTTGCATTTGCCTCCCCTGTACTATAGAAAAAGTCAATTTAAGGACAAATTATCACTTTTATGACAAATTTGCCCTTATTCTTTTTTTTTTTTAATTTAAACAAAACATGGAAAATAAAAATGAAAAATTCAAATTCAAATTCAAATTCAAATTCAAATCTTTGAACCAGAGAAATACGATTGTTAGTATTCGAAATCAAAAGAGTTGTTTAAGATCGAAACATCATGCCATTCGAAATCAAAAGAGTTGTTTAAGATCGAAACATCATGCCATTCAAAATCAAAAGAGTTGTTTAAGATCGAAACATCATGCCATTCAAAATCAAAAGAGTTGTTTAAGATCGAAATATCATGCCATTCGAAATCAAAAGAGTTGTTTAAGATCGAAACATCATGCCCTTGAACCTCGCGTCGAAGCTCTGCCACTTGAAGTTTTCTTAACCCTTCGGCCATGGAATCACATCTTTCTTATCGTCGGAAGTTTTAGGTTTGTCTTCTCCAACAGAGTTTTATCTTCGAGCCATGGAATCACATTTTTCTTATCGTCGGAACGTTTCAGATTTGTCTTCTTATCGTCTTTCGCCATGAACCGGTGTTTAAGGTCATGATACTTCTGTTTACATTCTGGTTATGTGGTGTCAGAAGACGAAGAGAAGTGTTTCGGTTCTGTATTTCCATAGCCACAGAGTCCCAGCTATTGGTTCCATGACGGTTAATGGCACATGCCAACAACAGCTTCTCCCAAATCCCCAATGATTGCTTCACAACATCTTCAACTTTAGCCATGGTTTCTCATATCTGACGCTCCATCAAGCTTTCTGCAATTCGTAGATAATTTTTTTTTTTTCAAAACTAGGGTTTTTTCCCTTTTTATTTCTCTTCGGATTTCTCGTCACTTAATGAAAATTTACCTTTTTCAAATCCTTGAATCTTGTTTCTACTTACCTGAATTTTCCAAAGTAGCCCTGTGAAACAAGAGAGCTTTAAGCTAGGGATTCAAAGTTAAATGAGTTGAATGAAGAAACATTCAAAGTGTTTGATGTTCTTAGACGGTTGCTTTGTGGTGTTTCGCGGATTTATGAATATTAACTAAAATTTTTTTTTTCATTTTTATTTCCTATGTTTTTTGTTTAAATTAAAAAAAAGGTAAATTTGTCATTAAAGTGATAATTTGTCCTTGAATTGACTTTTTCTATAGTACAAGGGAGGCAGATGCAAAGTTTTAGTTTTTTTGACTAAAAATGACATAGACCAAACCTCAGGGGGTCCAGATGAAAATTACCCAAAAAATAGGCAACACAATAGTAGGTGAACAATTACATTATACTGAAATAACCAATTAATATTAAAATTGTACGACCAAACTTGTTTAAGTTTGAACACTTTAAAAAAAATCATGAATAAAGAATAAATTATTGATAAAAGGAATTTTAAAAAGAACATTTAGTAGTTAAAGATTGAAATTTTAAGAAGAAAGTCAAAGGATTCAAGAGTTAGTTTCAATTTGAGTTTTAAACATTACTTTTTAAAAAATAGGATTTTAATTGTAACACTTGGATAATTATTAAAAATGAATTAAAAATTATTTCTAATATTGGAAAGGAGAAATAATGATATAACACACGGAAAGAGAAAAACAAGGAAAAAAATTAAAAGATCAAGAAAACATGTAAAAAAATCAGGGGGTGGGCGGATTCACATCCTTTGTAATTCCTTTCCATGCAATTCCCTACAATTCCATCATAGGATTGTGCCATGTGGCATTTAAGTGATCCAACGGTTACCCAATTTAAACTAAATTTGAATTTTATATAAACCCACCCATAAATTTGAATTTTATTTAAACTCTAGTTTGTTGGGTAACCATTGAATTACTTAAATGCCACGTGGCACAATCCTATGAGGGAATTGTAGGAAATTGCATGGAAATGAATTACAGAGGATGTGGATCCGGGGTGGGCGGGGGAGGCCCGACCTGTGTTATATATATGGATTAACCGTAAAAAGATTCGAACTCTTGATATTATATTATAAAATATTGATTTTTGACAAGTGAGCCAACTTCTTGAGGTTTGAATTTTAGTTCTATCAACATCAAGATATGAGCCATCACTTGTGCTGAAGATTCAAAAGTCAAACTTTCTAACATCATGGTTGACTTGACTGAGTCAACCCTCTATGATTTGGCCGTCTGAAAATAGGAAAGATGCACACAAGTAGATGATGAAGCCACAGACGCATAGATATGACATATGGAAGGCAATTACATATTGTATATATCATGAGGTTGTCAAGTAGATAGGCAGATTTCATGCATTACTTATTGAACAGAGATGTATGAAGACGGAAGGCAAATGTATGATGGAAGATAATTTTGCAATGTGTGTACCATGTGAATACGTCATTGCATTACTTATTCAAAAGAGATGTATGAAGCATTAACAAAATACAAAGCCTTCTATTTTAAATCATTTTAAATACACAATAATAAATGATTGTTTATGTATGAAACAGAAGTCAAAGTTGAACCGTATAGGTAACTCAAATTTGATACAACCTTTGAGAATTTGGGTGAAAATTTGAGGTAGAAGTTACTAAAACAAGTAGCAGGGGGCGTGTTTCATCATGTTTGAGATTTTTTTGATTTCAAAAAGAATAAAACTATAAAAGGGAGAGAGAGCAGAGAGGTTATGAACCCAGAAGTAGTGTTACAGAGCCATGGCAGAAGTGAATGGATTTCCAGCAAGCAGCAATGGAGAAGGGAAGAAACAGAAAGTGATTAACCGTGTAGATTCCCTGCAAATAGAGGCTGGAAGAGTCTCCACTCTGTCTGCCTCACAGAATAAAGCTAAGGTCTGTCATGAACGAACTTTAGTATTATCAATTTCAGTGTCTGTTAGTACTCTGTTTTTGCTGTTGGTTTCTTTAAATGAATTAATTAAGATTGTTTTTTATTGAAATGCAATCAATCATAAATGGACAAGCAGCATCAGAGCTGGGGAACAACGCTGAGATTAGCATTCCAGTGCATTGGAGTTGTGTATGGAGATATAGGTACATCTCCACTGTATGTGTATGCCAGTACATTTCCAAACGGCATCACTGACACACAGGACCTACTTGGGGTCTTGTCTCTCATCATTTACTCACTCACACTTGTAACCTTGCTCAAATATTGCTTCATTGTCATGTGGGCTAATGACAATGGCGATGGTAAGCTTCAGTAAGATCAAATTTTGTCTGTGGGAGTGATTAATCAAAGACAATACAAAAATAATACTTGAATTGCAAATGTTGCAGGGGGAACTTTTGCTCTTTATTCCAAGATATGCAGGCATCTTAAGGTGAGCTTAATTCCAAACTATCAGAAAGAGGATTCAATGCTTTCCAACTATAGCATAGAAGTCCCTTCCAGGAAAACAAAGATAGCTCAGTACATAAAAGAGATGGTGGAACACAGTCAAGCGGTTCGTGTCCTACTGTTCTTGTGTGCTATTGTTGGTACTTCCATGGTGATGGGAGATGGGGTTATCACTCCAGCAATGTCAGGTTTGTCATTCTTTCTACCATTCTTAAGGAAAAATATTCTTGGTATCGTCCTTCTCCCTAAAACCATTTCGTCTTCTATTTCTGTTTATCAGTGCTTTCGGCAGTGTCTGGAATCAAAATTGCAGTAACTTCACTTCCTCAAGGTAGTCATCTTGCTTATATATATACACTCAGTTGTGAGGTCTCGATCCAAGTCTCCTCTGAAATTATAATTAGATCTTGAAATGATAAAAACTATGTATTTGATCTCTCACAAAGTTAATTTTTTTGAATTCATAGTATGGGTTAACTTGAACATCATTGGATTAAACCTTCTCCCAACCTAATTCATTATTAAACCTTTCTGTCAATATTGTTGAATACCCAGGTGCCGTCGTGGGAATTTCTATTGTGATCTTGATCCTTCTCTTTGTATTTCAACGATATGGAACCGACAAAGTTGGTTATTCTTTTGCTCCTCTGATCAGCTTATGGTTTCTTTTCATCGGTGGCATTGGTATCTATAACTTGATCACCTATGATATCACTGTATTGAAAGCTTTCTATCCAAAATACATAATTGATTATTTCAGAAGAAATGGTGCCACTGGATTTATATCACTTGGAGGGGTTTTCTTGTGCATCACAGGTGATCAATTAACCTAAACACCCCCCCCCCTTGAAAAACTCTTCTCATAGAATTATTTCACATGAAATGAATACTTATGATGAGTTTCATGTGAAACAGGAACGGAAGCCATGTTTGCAGACTTGGGTCATTTCAACATCCGAGCCATTCAAGTATGTAGTGAGCATAATTAACAAAGAAAATCCTACTTGATTCAGGATCACATCCCATAATACATATCTTTGCTAATACATTTTTTCAGGAAAAAATGTTTACCAAACTTTAATTGCTGGATTAATTATTTTTTTCGCAGATGAGTTTTAGTGGATTTGTGTTTCCTGCATTAGTATTGTCTTACAGTGGGCAAGCTGCATACCTCACCAAGTACCCAGAGAATGTCAATACTACCTTCTATTCCAGTATTCCTAGTAAGTGGGTATTTGCTAAATTAACACGAATGATATCATGGAGAAGTCTTTCCAGTTTTTAACTTGTTAATAATGCTTGATTTCTTGCAAATGATGGCTCACAGAACCACTATACTGGCCACAATTTGTTATAGCTGTTATTGCATCTGTTATTGCAAGCCAAGCTATGATATCTGGAGCATTCTCAATCATATCTCAGTCACAAAGTCTTCAATGCTTCCCAAGGGTTAAGATAATTCACACTTCAAAGAAGTATGATGGGCAGGTTTACATCCCTGAGGTTAACTATGCACTCATGATCGGCTGCGTCGCTCTCTGTGCTATTTTCCAGGATACAGTAGCAATTGGATTTGCATACGGTAAGCAAAGCACCAAATGGAGTAGTACATATTATATATACCTGTCTTTGTATTAAATAAGCTCTTTACTGATCTTTAGCAAATATTTAACTTTGATGCAGGGATCTGTGTGGTTACTGTGATGGTAATCACAACAAGTGTGGTTAGCCTAATAATGCTTGTCATATGGAAGATTTCCCTAGTGTTGGTCGTCCCCTTCTTCGTATTTTTCACTTCGATAGAGCTGATATATCTATCCTCTACAGTAACCAAATTTGTACAAGGCGGATGGATTCCACTGCTATTTGCTTCAGTTCTTGTGACCATCATGTGGGTTTGGCATTACGTTTACAAAGAGAAGTACGTGTTCGAGCTTGAAAACAAGGTCTCCGACGATTCTATAAACGCTATAGTCTCCAACCCAAAGATAAACAGGGTGCCAGGAATTGGCTTACTGTATTCTGAGCTTGTTCAAGGGATCCCACCCATATTTACTCACTACGTTTCAAACCTACCATCCATCCATTCAGTTCTGGTGTTTGTCTCCATAAAACAAATTCCAATCCAAACAGTGGCAATGGAGGAGCGTTTTCTATTCCGCCAAGTTGAACCTCGAGAAGCCCATATGTTCCGCTGTGTTGTTCGATACGGATACAATGATGTGTTTGATAAAACAGAGGAATTTGAGCACCAGCTTGTCAAACACTTGAAAGATTTTGTTCGCGAAGAAAAGTTCATCAACTATGAAGAATCAGTTGAGCAAAACAATCCACAATTTGACAGTGATCGAGTTGTTAGTGGATCAATCCTTGGAGGAGGAGAAGATGAGATACAATTCATCAACAAAGCAATGGAAGATGGGGTGGTGTATCTCTTGGGTGAACCAGAAGTGGTGGCGAAACCGAATTCCTCTGTCTTCAAAAGAGTCGTTGTCAATTACATCTATAGCTTCTTGAAGAAGAACTTTAGACAAGGACAGGACATGATGTCAATTCCAAGGACAAGGGTCCTCAAGGTCGGCATGGTATATGAAATTTGAGATTGCCCATGCATGGATCTTCCCTGAATTGCAGAAAAAACCCTTCTTTTTTTTCTTCTTTTTTTTCTTTTGGGGTAAAGAAAAAACCCATATAGAGATAAGGCAAATAAGATCATACATGAAGATCAATAGTAGCAAAGCAATGCCTTCTTTTGTTATTAATTTCACTTGAAAAGTTGTGGCTTGTAAGCGATACTGCTGGTTTTTTTATTTATTTATTTTTATTATTATTTGGATGAATATATAAAAAGTTATATTGCAACACAGCCCCAAAGAAAAAAAACAAAGGGAGGGAAGAGAAAGGGGGTGAGAGACTAATATAAGGATCTAGGTCGTAGAGGTTGTACATAACCACTAACACTCACCACCAAAGGTAGCGACCATCTACCACAAAACCAGATGGAGTAAAGAACAAGGTTCCAAATGATCAAGGATAGGAGGTGAGAGAAGAAAAGCCATGGGATTTCCATAGGGCTAGAGTTGCAAATACGGGGGAGGGAGGTGGTTGAAGCAGCAAAAGATAAATGATTAAGCTTGGACCAGGAGATCTTTGGGCTAGGGGAGTGAACAAGATTCTAGGTAGAAGAGGTTAAAAATAACCCATTTTCAAAAGGGGGCCAAATGACTCTGTTAGAGAGGGAAGGGATAGAGAGGAGGCGTCAAGGGAAGAGGGAGGGGGCAGGGGATCAAAAACTCGAGGAAAGGAAGGTAGAGAGGGGGGTTGTTTTGGGATGCCAGAGGAGAAGACAAATTTGGGACCCAAAAGACGATAGATGATACCCAGAGGGTGTCAAGGGTCTAGCTAGAAGAAAACATTCTCACCATTCCTAATGTGGATTGAATAGTTGGTAGATTTTTACTATCAAGGTGAGTTGTGTTTAAGAATATTTGAACACTTCAAATTTTAATTTTGAATTGAGTTTAGATCATGTACTTGTTCAATGAGGCATATGATAGGAACTAACCGCATAAAATAAATCATGGAATAATGGAGTGATTACATTCCTAAGGCATTGGATTGCAAGATAAGCTCCAAAGATATCATTTGAACTCAAGGGATCATAGTGCCAACCCTTAACCAGTTCAGGTCCACCCTCGTGGGTTGAGGATTGTACTCTCTTCACATAATTTCACCACAAGTTTAGAAGAGAAGTCCAACTTTGATATATATTATCACTATTTAGAGATAAGCCCCTTCCTAAATGTGTGATAGAGAATTACGATGAAATAGAGTCCAGACTCAATTATTAGGGACCATTAATTGGTCGAATCGGGTTGTTTCGTGTTTAGACCAGCTCGAGTCGACCGTCGTTGGCCACCACTATTTTTCGTACGGAGTTCCGTACTCACTTTCAATGCCTGTCTGAACAACAGTAGGAAAAAGGAGCGTGATATACACAGAGAGACAATCTAAAGCAAATACTGTGAACATCTGTATATGTTCCCCGCAACCCAGAAAAGATAGGTGAATCCATCCAGCGATTCAAACTCCTTTAAACGGCGAAACCCTAACCCTAATCTTTATAGTCTTTTCATTGCTCGGCACCATTATTGGACGATTCTCTGATTTTGTGATCCCTGCAATTCGGAT
This sequence comes from Hakea prostrata, assembly GCF_041222555.1. NCBI lineage: Eukaryota > Viridiplantae > Streptophyta > Magnoliopsida > Proteales > Proteaceae > Hakea > Hakea prostrata. Next base: position 25,693,075 of record NC_142610.1, read on the forward strand.
TTTCCTTTGGCTGAATTTCCTGCAAATTCAACTCTCCATAGTAGGAGCTTCACTTCAACGGCTACCCTCTGAAGTTTAATCAGGGAAAAAAGGGTAGCACGCAGAGATCTGAGATTTCGTTAATCTGTAACGTCAGCAGATGCAATTCTCAATAACAGTGGCCCTAATTCGATGACCTTGCGGCAAATTGGACCCCAATGGCAGCTGAGAAGAAATGGCTCTTCACACTCTTCTCTGCCACTTTCGTTTCTGCACTTCTTTTTCTCTCTGCAATGTCTGGTTTCAGTGCATCCTCCGCTTTCAGTTCACGTAGGTCGTTCCCTTCTAATGTTCGGTATGGTACTAATTACCCTCCTGCTTTTGCTTATTACATCTCTGGAGGGAGAGGGCATAAAGATCAGATCTTTCGATTGTTGCTTGCGGTTTATCACCCTCGTAACCGTTATCTTCTCCATCTTGGACCCGATGCTTCAAATGAAGAACGACAGAGGCTGGCGGAAGCAGTCCGTGCTATTCCAGCCATACGCGCTTTTGGGAATGTGGATGTTCTAGGTAAACCAGATCCTGTTACTTACATGGGATCGTCGAACATTGCTGCTACGCTTCGTGCTGCTGCTATTCTTTTGAGGGTAGAAAGCGGTTGGGATTGGTTCATCACTTTAAGTGCGATGGATTATCCGCTTCTTACTCAGGACGGTACGATTTTCAATATTTCTCTTATGTTAGATTAGTATTGTGGTTACTGAAGTTGAGATCCATGGATTTACTTCATCCCTTCTTGTTGATATTGATTTTATGCGTACAGGGTCTTGTCTTTTCCCCTTCTTTTTGCTTTTGAATTTGGAAACGGAAATCGTTGGTTGTCCGGAAATTGACTTATTCATTGAGTCATTTTCATGCTTGCTGACAGTGATGCTAAATACTATATTTACTACTTTCTGAAGATAAGTCAGAGACCCTTTTTTGTTGTCTAGTTTTATTCAAAATGGAGAGTTCCAATCTCGTGATTGGTTTCTTTCTTTTGGGGAATTCGTTCTTCTCTTCTTATGTAATTTAGGTTGGAATTTTAGTTGGTCCAGTTGTTCATATGTACTTATTTTGCAAATGTTGAAGTCTTGATTGACTGAGAATATATGGTTGAAGTGAATTTGGCATTCTTAACATTTGGCTTTTCATCTAATGAAGGTTCTTCTTTTATGTAGATATTAATTCTCTTCACTATTTTAGCAGTGGCACTCAACAGAATTTAGGGGATTTATTTGTTACAATAGCACTTGACAGTGTTCAAGGGGACAGCATATTCTATTAGGAAACATGTGCATGGAATTTCCTTTCTTTAAAAGAAAACTTGAAAAGAAAAAGGAAACGTGGTGATGGTGTCCAGAGCAACAAACACAATCAGTAGGAAGGCTGTGGTGATTTGGGGGATAATGGTAAGTAGTTGATATAGTATGTTACACACAGAGTGCTGACTCCGTTCAGGTTGTAGGGTCTGTAAGTGAAGACATAGAGATTGAAGAAGATGTTGATTGCCAACATGCGATCACTTGATGCCATGTAGGATGCTGGGAGTAATGAGGGGCAAAGAAAGATTCTTTTAGACACTAGAAGACTCGGATTATGATAATTTTGTATAGGGATACATGGATTTGAAGACTTCTTTATGGTGGAGTTTTGTTTGTTTTGCCAACTGGCTTGTTAACTTAGACATTACTGCAAGACACTGTTGCAATGACTCATGGGCTGTTCTTTTACTCTTTAAACATTAATACGCTTTATGTTAAGTTTTTTTAGGATGTCCCTGTTGAATCTTTAGGGCTTCTTTGCTATATTGTGTTGATGTCCTGTAATTGTGGGTTGCTGTAGAAGTTCAAATTGAGGAAACCCATTTTGGTTCAGTGATGAGATCTGGATTGTGGTGCAGAATTCCTTTTCCCTACCTACAATTGACTCTACATCTCTGTCTCAGATGCCATACAAAGCTGAAACTACTATAAAATCTCAGGGAAACTATAGGATTAGATGTACTTTTGTCAGCTTAATTGGGGTCAGTTTGGCATATTAACCACAGCAGTATATTAGCTCCACTAGTCTTCATAGGTCCTTCATAATTCTATCAACTCTTAAATCATTTCTTTTCCTACTTAGACTGGACCCATCTGATTGTGTCTGTTCTCCATCAGTTCTAGTTACCAATGTATCTTTACTGACTTTTAAATCATTTACATATTTACATGGACCAAGCCCATCTGGTTGCAAATAAGCTCAGGGAAATCTGGTGGTTATCTTGTTGACAAAGTAACCATATGGAGAACTTTTCCTGAAGGTGCAAAATTGAGGAAAGATTTACCTTATCAGATGAAGGATAAATGAGACTTCCATTGAACTCGGCACTCCTCAACATTGAGTAGTGTGATCACCAAGCACCATGATGATGTAAACTTGCTGAATGGAATCAGCGAGGCTACTACTTTTTTAATTGATCGGAGCAGCTTAATGGCTGTTAAAGACGCTAGGAAAGAAAGATCTGGATGAAATTTTAATGTGTTCTTTCAGTAAGAAGTAAGCAAGCTGTTAAAGTTACATTTTTTTGGAGATTCCACATACCATTACACCTCAAAATAATCCTACTTACCTGAAGCATGATTGAACTTGCATTAGCTGGCCTACCATGTGTTATAGTTTTAAAGCCTTACCTGCCACGGTGCGATATGTTCCAAGTGACTTGGACTTGGACTTGGACTTGGAGTTAGTCATGTATTGGCCAGATTAGAGTTGACTGTACAGTTCAAATGTTTGGTCTTTGTTGGATACCCAGACCTGTGTTGGCTACAGCTAGGTGCCTGGTTGTTTCGTGATTCTATTGTCTTAGGAATTTTAAATGTCCTCTAATATGCCTTTATATCTCCTGCTGATCTGTTATGCACTGGTTTGTCAACATCCTATCTAATAATCTTAGTTAATTTCTTGTCTCTGAAACTTATTTGTTGCCATACTTTCTCTTTCAAAAATTATGGTTTGTTTGGCTTTATCTTTTTCTCCTGCTTGCATGCAGACTTGTCCCATGTATTCTCCACAGTGAAGAGGGAACTCAATTTCATTGATCATACCAGTGACCTTGGCTGGAAAGAGTAGGCTATAATTTTCTTTCCTTTTCTTTTTCTTTTGCCTTCTATAATTCCATGATTTGGTATTAACAATCCATGTTCTTCAAGGTTCCAGAGGGTCCAACCAATCGTGGTTGACCCAGGTATTTACTTGGCTAGGAGAACTCAAATCTTTCAAGCTACACAGAAGCGGCCAACACCTGATGCTTTCAAATTTTTTACAGGTATTAACAGTTCTTTTTATCATTATACAAGTCTGACTGCAAGACCCCTGGAATTTCACTTTGTCTGAAATGCCTTTCTTTTTCATCAACAGGTTCTCCATGGGTTATTCTGAGTCGAGCCTTCTTGGAATTCTGTGTTATCGGTTGGGATAATCTTCCCCGTACTCTTCTTATGTACTTTACAAATGTATTATTATCCCAAGAAGGATATTTCCATTCTGTAGTTTGCAATTCACCAGAGTTCCAAAACACAACGGTCAACAGTGATCTAAGATACATGATCTGGGACAATCCCCCTAAGATGGAACCTCACTATCTCAATGTTACAGACTATGATTTGATGGTGCAAAGCGGGGCTGCCTTTGCAAGACAGTTTCACATGGATGACCCGGTGCTGGACATAATTGATGATAAGATCTTAAGGCGTGGTTCCAATCGTGCTGCTGTGGGGGCATGGTGCAGCACCAAGAGGCACTGGTGGATGGATCCATGCTCAGAGTGGGGTGATGTCAATATTGTGAAGCCTGGACCACAAGCAGAGAGATTTAGGGAGGTATTAACAGGTCTTATTGATGACTGGAGTTCACAATCAAGATCATGCAAGTGATGCCAAACTAGGCAGAAAATTGTTGTGGAACATCATGTGATGCAAACTGCCCTTGCGTCCAGAGTTTCGCGATGCATTCACTGGCAAAGAGACTACTCCCATTGAGGTACATTAGAATTTAGAAGAGTACATACATGTATTCCAAATTTTGGGAGATTACATGTATTCCATTGTACCTTTTACTTGTAATCGGTATCCATGTTTAGGTGCTGAGCCATGACAACCTTAAAATTTGAAGGAAAAAAAATTATATGTGGGAACTATTATTGTCTTCCCATTCATGGTTCATTGGGAACATTATGTACCTATTGATCCCACCCCCTTCTCTTCTTTGGTGAATTGATTACTACTTAAAAGTATTGGCCACAACATTAGCAATTGAAGCTGCCACTTCGATAATAACAGTGGCAATAGGTGAACTTCTTCAGAATGCATGCCATTGTCTGTGTTATTCCAATATAAAGGTGACAATTTGCCAAGTACAAGCATAGCTCGAATATAAGCAAATAGATCATAAGAGAGGTTGAAAAAAGAGGCCAAAAATAGGAAAGCAAGAAATCTGGAGTCTGGTATGAAGGGCAACTTGGTCTTTATATACTAAACTAAGGGAAAAATTTTAATGCCACCTTCCGAGTTATCTTTAAAATTAGTGCCACTCATTGAGTTGTCCATGTATCAATCATACCTTCTATAAGTTAAAAATATATTAAAGATATTTTCTGTCAGTGGGAAATCACAGGTTAATGCTGTAAGCAAATTAAGTATTTCAAAAAAAAAAAAAAAAAAAAATTTGGCAAATTAAATATTTTAAAATGATTAAATGAAAAATTCATGTTTGACTCGTTTTTTATTTTGCTTTACTTCCTCTCCCAATCATAAATTTTCATAAAGTTTGAGGAATGTTCATGATCAATAGTGTTTTTAAACTTAGGATAGGATGTGGGTGATGGTGTTTGTAATGGTGGCTCTGTCTGATAAATTGAATAACTCAAGAGGTGTCATTAATATTATGGATAAATTAGGGGGTGATGTTGAAAAACTTCCTTACTTAATACCCAAAAAAAAAATATCAGAACTTCAGAAGTACCTATTCAAAACTTGTGTTCTCTCAAACAAGACTGTTGTTCGGAATTTCTTCTCTCTTCTCAAATGGGTTTCACTCGATTCTCCAATCGTCTTTCAAAACGAGCAGAATTCGAAGCTGGTCTTTCTTTGTCATCAAGGAAGACGACGAAGGATGTTCTTCTAAGTCCCTCCTTGTCTGTTAGCTCTAGTCTCCAATTGGATCCTCTCAGTTCTAGTTATGATTCAGTAGAGCCTAACAAGAATTCCAATTTCACTCACATTCCAATTTCAAGTCATGAAAGCCCCTTCTACATGCCTTTTCCTTCTTCATGTTTGGGTTGCTGTAGATTGATCCATGGTGGCTTCTTTGTAACTCAAACTTTTACTGAAATCAACCTTGATGATAATCCAAATACCGTTGATGATCGAACTATTGAAAGCATTGATAAAATCTGTAAGTTGCTCTCCACTCATTCTGGGATTACCGGCATTGAGTCCTCGCTTAATCGATCGGGGGTCAAGGTCTCCCCAACCCTAGTTCAGGAAGTCCTTAAGAAACTCAGCAATGCAGGGGTGGTGGCACTGTCGTTCTTCGGATGGGCGGAGAAGCAAGAAGGCTTCAAGCATACGACTGAGATTTACAATGCCCTTATCGATGCTTTGGGCAAAATTAAACAGTTCAAATTGATTTGGGATTTGGTCAATACCATGAAGAGAAAGGGCTTACTGACCAAAGACACATTTGCTCTTATTATCCGTAGATATGCTAGGGCTAGGAAGATTAAGGAAGCCATTGAGACTTTCGAAAAGATGGAGATGTTCGGCCTGACACCAGAATTATCTGATTTTAACCGATACTTGGATACCATAAGCAAATCTAGGCACGTTAAGAAAGCACAGGAGTTGTTCGATGAAATGAATAAGAGAAGATTTACACCCGACCTTAGGACTTACACGATTCTCTTGGAAGGTTGGGGCCAAGAACAAAATGAAGTCAAGCTGCAAGAAGTATATAAGGAGATGAAGGATGAAGGGTTGAAACCTGACATGGTAACCTATGGGATTATCATTAATGCTTTCTGTAAGCTGAGGAAATATGATGAAGCAATTGATCTGTTCCATGAGATGAAAACAAAGAACTTGAAGCCGACTCCTCACATTTATTGTACTCTTGTCAATGGATTAGGTGCTGAGAAGAGGTTGAATGAAGCGATAGAATTCTTTGAGCAATCCAAGGCCACTGAATTCAAACTGGAAGAACCAACTTATAATGCAGTTGTTGGTGCTTATTGTAATTCTTCGCGAATGTTTGATGCATATAGAGTAGTTAATGAAATGAGGCAATGTGGGGTTGGTCCGAGTGCTCGGACATTCGAGATAATTCTTCACCATCTGATAAAGTCTGGGAGAACTAAAGAAGCATTCTCACTTTTTGAAAGAATGGGCACTGAGTATGGTTGTGAACCAAGTTTGAACATTTACTCAGTAATAGTAAAGATGTTCTGTGATGAGGAGCGGACTGACATGGCTGAAAGGGTGTGGAATCAGATGAAGTCCAAGGGATTACTTCCTGGTATGCATATGTTTTCAGTTTTGATTAAGGGCCTCTGTGATGAGAATAAGTTAGATGATGCCTGCAAATATTTTCAAGAGATGTTAGATTTGGGTATCAGGCCTTCTGGTCAGATGTACAGTAAATTGAAGGAAGCTCTTATAGAAGATGGGCGGAAGGATACTGCCTTTGTTTTATGGAAGAAGCTTGAAACATTGAGGAAAAGGCCTTTGGTTGTTTAGAACTCTTAAGAAGAGAATTGATGGTGGCATCCTTCAGAATGGTATCTTACTTTGCATCTTCTCCTACTTGGTAGGACATACCCAGGTGAAACCTAGCTGCACAGAAGAAAAGAAAAGAAAAGGGTAAAAGCAACATGGTTCTGTTGGATTCAATCAGCTCTACTTCCATGACTGCACACCAAGATTGACCTCCATCTCTTAAGAAAATATTTTTCTCTGAAACTTCCCCTTGTAGCTATATTTATAGAACCTTTGAATGAAAAACCGAAGTCTTTGGAATGATGGTATCATCAAGTTGATTGAAGTGTCACCATTCTTTAGATGGATGTTTGAAGTTAGCTGCATCTCATTTTGTTTCAGTTGTGTGCTAAAAGCTTCATTGTGTTGAGGGCAAAATCTGTTTAGCCACCTCTGAGATTCATTTGATTATTCTTCCATTCATGATTCAAAGATAACCAAGTATCATGATCGTCTGCAGCTCTGTTGAAAATATGATTAGCAAAATATATATGAAGCACTAGTGCAAAGACTATGGGAAGTCAAGCGGTAGAGGTGGAAATTTGCACAATCAAAAACAACTTACCGGCTAAAAATAAACAAGTGGTTGTTTGGATCCTGCATTCATTCTTAACTCTCAGACAGATTGAAACCATGGTGAAAAATAGAATGCCAAGGAGAATATATCAAGCTTGTACGGCTTCTTTGTTATTCGTTGAGGCTCTTCGTTTGGTTTATCAGATTCTCTACTTTTCAGTTCTTCCTGCTTAAACAAACACTCTCCGAAGTAAACTGCTTTAGAATAAAATATAAGCCATGAAACTCTTGATGACATTGGAAACAATTAATAACCTGTGTCATTAAAAAATTATTGCAAATTACAAAGTACAATACAAAGATCCTATTCTACCAACCAAGAAAGTCAAAATTCTGTTACAAAAAAATAAGTCAAAAACTTTCTTGTTACAAATCCAAAACTCTTCCCTTTGCAGGTAACACATAAAAAATACCAAGACATGCCAGCTTATCAGCATGTTAGCACCCTTTGCTCAATTCATGGCACTGTAATCCTACAAGAGAGTAGCCTTTCTGTATAAACCAAATCACCCACCTGAAAAGAATAAAGAATAAAAAATGGAAGAAAAAATAATAACTGCTAACAACTTGCATCAGGATGAACCATTCCTTCATTATTTCCATCACTTTTCAGATCTATCCTCATCTCGTTTATTTATCCTGATACATGTGGAGTGACCGTCACTTCTGAGTAATTGCCAGCAGCTACGATACTTTTGGATATCCTTGGGACAACTTGATACCACATTTGCAGATGATAGATATTTTAGCTACTTTACTATAGCAGGTATCTTTTGAACTTGATTATATTGCATCTGCAGACACACCTCCCTTTTTTTCGTTTGGTGAAAAGACGCATCTTCTTCACACCAAGCGGTTGAGGTTCTTTGTCCCTGGCACAACAGAAGAATGGTGAAATAATTATTGAAAAGAGGGCTCCGCAGAGGCCTTGCAAAGAATCACCAGGCTGCTGTGGATCTATGGACTCACCTAACATAGCATGGTCAGGATTTGTAATAGTCAGTTTCCACTGCTTTCTGAATTCCAGAACTAGATTGGACAGCTCCTCTATGAAATAACATGTGAGATAGCATCATCTAGTCAGACAGATTCCTCTTTCTCAGGAAACAGAACTGAGACATCCTTGCTAGTTCTTCCTGGAGAAGCGGTAGCTATATTGCATAGTTGTTGTGTAATGCAACAGAGAAGCAAGAGTTGTGTCATCTCCACCCATTGCTTCTGACACCCCCTAACGATGCTTTAGTTGAGTTCTGAAGCCTATCATTTTCAGGAACATCAGCTGTTCTGGACCCCAGAGATGTTTTAACTGTATCCAGAGTTGATTGTCGCAAAGGAAATGAAGGATCTTGGAGTCGATTTCTGGCACAGTACAAGTTTGCTGAACACAGAAGAAAGAGCACCTCGTGCTCATCAAGTGTTTGTCCAAGATAACTTTTCGGGTGATGGAAGAATAATAAAATGGAAAAGAAAATAAACACAACTGCAGAGCAGGCTGGTCAAGGGAAGAACCGAAGTGAAACAAACAAAACTAACGGTGAAGGCCAAATACCAACCCAAGGAAAACAAAACTCAAGTTTCCCAGTCTGTTGATCGAAGATATCCAGGGGGGAACCTCGCGCGATGACTCCGTCTTGAAGTGGAAGTATGATCTCCCTGTTGAACATTATCTTTTTCAGGAATAGCTGCACCAACTTCAGTGATGCAGGCAGAAGGAGCTTTTTCAGTATTATATAGTGAAGGTAAATCAAAACAAGGGCTCTCTTCAGTCAACTTTTCAGACCCATCCTCTTCAGGAACAGCAGCAATTCTTGACTCCACTTTTGAGGAAGTGTCATTGACATCTAAAGTTAGCTGTCCCGAAGACAGTGAAAGATCATGGAGATCCTTTTGTGCTGCAACACATTTACCTTTCTTTGAGTGTGAACCATGCCTATTTGAGAGGAAGTTCACAACGGTATCCTCAGCAATGGCTTCAACATTCTCAACTACAGCTACCTGTAACGATGTTAAATGTTCCGAAGGTGGAGCATGAACTCGGTGGGCCTCTCTTCGGTTGATATATGTACCTGTCTTTGAACAACATAAAGAAGCCTTGCCATTCATTGACTTACAACTATCTCCAGCAATGATCTCAACATGGTCACCAGTTAGATGTCTATGATTTTCTCTGTTCTTTGAATTGGCATCACCCCCACCATTGATCTCAACATTATTTCCAGTAAGATCCCACTTACCTTGAGTAATTTCAGCGCATTTTGTGCTCGGTGAACATGCTTTTACTGTACTATGCCTTTTTTTCTTTGGGTTGTAATCCTCCATAACGTGAGTCCCAAAATTGTTACTATCAAGATTATGGCTATCCTGTATAGAATTGGCATGTTTCCTCTTAGCAGATTTCTTCCCCTTTGAAAGCAACTTATGTGTTTCTCTCTTCTTTAATGAGGTATCATCACTACCAATTGTTTCAGTACCATTTGTATTCTCTGAATTACCATAACCCATACCTGAAGTGTCAACATCATCAGCATTTCTTTCCCTCAAAGTTGTCATGTCTTCAGCAGACAAGAAAACAGACAAGTGGTCTGGAGCAGGTTTGGCAGTTCTTTTACTCCTTGGAAGAGACTTACATGTCTTTTTATCATTTGTAGTATCATGGGAACCTACAGCCTCCACTGCCCTCATGCAAGTAGAGTCTTTGGGAGATGATGAATGCTCTTGGTGGTCCTGCACCAATTTGGCAGATTTCTTCCTCTTTGAAGGTAACTTGGGTGCTTTTCTCTTCTTTGAGGAGGTATCATCACCACCAATTTTTTCCGCACCATCAGAGTTTGTTGGACTAAAAGTTTCTTCAGGATAAATTAACGCTTTTAGAGCAGGTTCAGCAGTTCTTTTACTCCGTGGAAGAGACTTACGTGTCTTTTTCTCCTCTGTAGTATCATGACCACCTACAGCCTTCATTGCCCTCATGCAAGTAGAATCTTTGGGAGAAGATGAATGATCTTGATGGTCCTGCGCCAATTTGGTAGATCTTTTCCTCTTTGAAGGTAACTTGGGTGTTTTTATCTTCTTTAAGGAGGTATCATCACCACCAATCATTTCCGCATCATCACAGTTTGTCGGACTAAAAGTTTCTTCAGGATAAATTTGAGCCTTGGTTCTTGATTTCTTGGGCTTACTCTTTGGAATTTCACTGCAATGTCAAGAAGCGGAGGTTTAAAAAAAAAAAACATTGACATGCATAGGAAAACTAACCAAGCTGGATTCAGTAGAATTTTTCTAGGCAAAAATGCCCACCCAAATTTTAATTTATTACACATAAAATCAAAGTGTCATATGTAAACCAATGAAAATTAAAATGCCTTGAGAAAATACCTTAAACTTTTCTTTTCCTTGCCATTACTGTTTGCTTTCTCTGTGTCAGGAATAGAATTTCCAGCTGGTAATGCAAGAAAATCACCAGCACCAAGTTCAGGTCGCTCTGACTCCCGATCAACAAAATTGGAAATAAGAGCAGCTTTTTGTATCTTCTTAGCTGCTTGGAGCAAGGGAACTTCATGAGGAAACAGAACCTTCCACCTCCTGGAGTCAAAGACATGTACACGCAAGAATTAAACATGACAGGAAGTTTAAGATATTGAGCATGCTTACCGGTTCACACTATGCAACATTGACTTATTACTTCACTAGACAAACAGACATAAAAGCAAAGTTTCATTATCTGACCATTCATGCTATATTCGGAGACAAACAACAGAGACTATCAAAGGGGGAAAAAAAGAAGAAGAAAAAAATACCTCCTGCATTGACTATCAGTTCGTGGAGGTAAAGCTGCTGCAATCTTAGACCAGCAATATCCATGCTCCTTAATTGCTTCTTCCAACTTACTGTCCTCTTCTTCAGTCCATTCACCTAGATTCAAGGATGGATCTAGAACATTGACCCATCTGCAACCATACTCAAACATCTCAAAATAAGTCAATGAAATATATTAAAAAAAGGTTAGGCTTACATATAACCAAGATCATTCTAATACCTTTCTCTACATTGAACTTGAGTTCGACCTGGTACAAATTTTGCAATTTCTGACCAGGATTTGGGCCCAAATAGTATCACAGCAACTTTCAAGCGTTTGTCTTCATCCACAGTCCACCTACCCACTATCTTCCGGGAGGGATGCAACGTTTTCCTCCATCTGCATCAAAGTTCACATGAGATGCACAGATTTATTTTGGCATTATCAACACAAATCCAAAGCGTCTGGATTTTTGTTACTTCAAATGGGAAAATTGAATTAGGGACTAAAAAGTACATTGAACTTTGATGAAATTAAGCTTAGAAACTTTATCCAAACTAGAAATTTCAATCCATGATCCGATCAACATTCTGTCAAAGAACTTCACAACCCCTTCTTTAAAACGGACAAGACAGTGAAACTTATGCTTTGAGAAACCCATGTTAAGATTAAAATAGTTATACAATGGCAAATGCTACTCACCTATTAGAGCACTGAGTACCAGTCCGTCCTTCTAAAGTAGAAGCAATTAATTGCCAATTACCCTCACCAAGAGCATCTACTGCAGCACAAAGTTGAGCATCCTCATCGGGTGTCCATTCTCTTTTCATAATGTGATTGTTAAGGCTCCGTTGATAACGAGACAAACACTGAAATGGAGTTCTGTTGGATTCCAATCTAGCTGCAATATCAATCCAGTTATAAGGTGTCCCCCTTTCCTGGAGAAGATGCAAAAGCTTCTTATCCTCATATTTGGTCCATACATTATGATTGATCAGAGGATCTTCAATGTTCAACCACCTGCACAAGAAATTAAATGGTCATCCACAAATAACAAATTACAACTACAAATTACATGGAAATTATGGTTCAAGGGGGGGGACGGGTGTAAGGGGAATGAAGGAAGGATTTCAAAGATGACCATTTACCAAGGACAAGCTAATTCATAAAGCAGAAAAAGACTAGTATGAGAGGACAAAACTGCTCCAGGAGGGTATGCACTTAAGACTGTCAATGAGTCCTTTGTTTGGAAGCTACGAGGGATTTTTTTTTTTTTTTTTTTTTGGGGGGGGGGTTGGAGTTTAAGAGAGGGGGAGATGAGGAGAAACAGGGAGAAAGGAACACATAATAGTTGAATTGATATTTGAAGATTGAGTTTTTTAAATGCGCCCCCCAGTTCTGATATTTGTAAGGTTTCACCCCCCCCCCCGGGGGTCCATAGTTTCATTAAGTAAAAAACTCTTGAAGGTTCAATTAATTCACCGTTTACACCAGTTACTTTATTATACTGCTTATAGCTAATTCAATTTACAAGGCACTGTCAACATACAAACAGGAGAAAAGGGAATTTGTGTCCTCTCAACAGTATAACGCGATAATCAATACCATAAATATATTAAAAAGAATAGAAAATTTGTACTAGCATATAATCCATGAAAGCTTTATTGATGATGACTTCAACAAATGTGTCCTCTCAACCTCCTTGGCTTACTTATTCCAGTAAATATCTGTGTAGAAACTAGAAAGGCAATCTTAATTTCCTTTGGCAACAACATGCCTCTGTATCTTGAACAAACATGTATGTATGTTCACATATTTCAACATTTTGAGCTACTTTTGAGGCAATCTCTGTGTTCGAAAACCTTCTTTGGATTCATGATGGCCCACCGAAGTAAATAGAAAACTCAAACAAAGGTTCTCTTAAATTTTTGACCCAATGAAATCATGGTAGATGAGCACAAAGGGAGGAACTTGATCTGCAGCCACTACCAATCTGTCTCAAACATCTCTGAAACTCCAAATTTGTGCACATCTAGCTGCTGGATCAATCCAAACCTCTACTGTTCCAGAAATCAGGGTACTTGGATTAAAAATTTGTAAAACTTGGAGTCAGCAGTAGTTGCAGTAAGTGATTGGTTTCACAGGAGGGGTTCCTCAAGAAGGACGAAGTCAGCAAAAGAGGTTTTGAGATTCAACTTGTTTTATGGAAACAATTCAAACCCCCAGAGTCCAGATACTAAGAGAAGGGTGATAGAAAGAAACCAAACTATCTTTCGGACCGAAATCAATGTCAGAAGTGGGAATGGAAGAATAGCGAAAGAAGAAACTAAGCAAGAACGAGAAGGATGAGATACACCTGACAGGGATGTGGTCGAGTAAGGAGAAAGACGAGAAGCCACATCTGTCGGCTAGGTCTGATTCAAGCCATGCACAACCCTGCAACCAAAAGATTCAAACTCTTCTCTATTCAAATCTGGATGATCAATGTGTACATTCAACAGATGAGCCTAAATTGTCTGTAAAACTAATGCTAGCTTGGACCCAAACTCTCCTATGTCTTTATAATCTAATTCCAAACTAAAAATGAAATAAATGAGATGAAAATTACAAGATTAAGCCCAAAACAAATAAGTCATTACCATTTCTTAGTAGACAAAAATCCCAAGTTGGTTCAGTTCCGTTTAGAATTAGGTTTAGGTTCCAAAGGCTGTCATGTTGGTCCAACCACTCTACAGCCACTGCATCAGCTTTGCATTCATAAAAGTGTGCTTTTATGCTAAGATGCATGAGATTCACAACTGCATATTTATCAGTAAACCTGTTGTGTTACTATAGATACTTGAATAAGAGTGCAACAGAAGAAAATTTTAGATAGTTCACAAAAACTTGAAATAAAGTAGCTCTTTTTTTCTATTCCAGAAATACTAACATAAAGATCTTTAGCAAAGGAAAAGGGAATATATCAAAGATGTGTCTAAATGTGGGGGAAATTACATAATTTGGAGTAATGTAACAACTTCAGCACAAAACCTGATCATTCACTAATAAATACCCATGGTGATGGCAATGGAAATGGTAGCCTGGATAACAGCAGTGTATAAGAGAAGCAATAAATACATAAAATGAAGATGGTTCACTGTGGTCAGATGGTTACCTTGCTTCACTTTCAGCAGCAGACCGACCCGTAAAATGCATGGAAGCCAATCTCTGCCAATCAATCTTAGGCAGAAATGATCTTAAATTTTCAGGGTTTAATTCAAGATCTGTGATCGAAGCAATGATGCTATCAACAGCATCTGAAGCTCCAGAAGATCCTTCTGAACCACTGTCAAGGAAACATGCATCAGATAACTTATGCTGAAGGACCAACTTTATCATGAGAAACTTTCATTATTGAACTTACCTATACAACACCAACGATTTATTAAACAACATTTCTTGAATTTGTTGCTTTATTCCCTTTGCAAGATTCTCCTTCTCGACCTGGGACCATGGTTGCCGACGCAGGGAAAGTGGAAACAATGTTGTCACAACTGTTCTATAGAACTGAACGTGTGAATTTTCAACTGGCCCATAAGATAAGGCAGAAGTCTTCTTACCATTAGCCTGCATATGCCGAAAATTCATCATTGATACAGCCCCATAGCATAGAAATAATCTATGAAATATCAAATTACATCATGACCAGTATAACACTATCTAACATGCACAATGCAACATTTGAAGCTAGAAAGAGACAAACACAGCGACAAACAGGCTCAGCAAAAGCAGAATGTAAAGGAAAATTGATCAGCATAAGATATCATATTAGCCAGAAAAATGTAGCCACATTCATGCGCATGCAGCTAAGACAGGAGTTGATCTAGCATAGAATGCATCAAGTAGCACCGGTGACTTCTATACATCTCATATACCTAAAGAAAAATTAGATAAGAACCACAGGTAAGACTGAAAAGAATAAAAGATAATCGGTCCAATAAAAATGTCAAGCTCTTTAGCCAGTTCACTTAGATGGCAAGCACTACAAGATTACTACCTAACTACATAAGAACCTTTGCGGCTAATATAATTGGAATCTAAGTATCAAATTGAAGGTTGTATACCTAGGCTTAGGATAAGTGTGCAGAACTACATGGCAATACAGATACTTGATCCAGATAAGAATGGGATGGGTTGAATGGATGCACAGCTAGTATCCTGTAATTACACCCCCACAAACAAAGAATTATATCCCCAAACTGTTGTTCACATCCAATATTCCACCCCCACCCCCAGCACAGTAAGTGCAGCACTCTTCACGTTTTCCTGTCATTCCTTAGAAAAATCTCAAAGTTGCACATAAAGAAAATGATTTGGAAGCAAAAACATGCAATTATGTCCATTTACATAAACATTTCGAGCACATGAGATGCATGACTCTAGGTGATCTTGTAATACCATCCAATTGGAGTTCAGCCACAAATTAATCCATTCAACAGCCAGCAAAATCATCAGAGTTATAAAAAGCGATAAGTTCAAACAGGAGATGAGATGGAGACCAAGGATATATTAAATAAGCAAAGTGCATTTACATAGAAAAGAGTTCCGTGGTTGATGTTAAGAACAATTTTCAGACACACATTTGGACATAACAATGCAATCTAGCATCTAGGTGTAAGAATGCCAAGCAGAGAGCAACAATACACATCTCCACAATATATATACTCACTAGAAGCCTGACATACCATAAAGCTGGACACAGTATGACTGTCACGAATCAACCTAAATCATACGATTTCCGGTAGTGCTAAAACGATCAAAAGCCATGATCGATGAAAGAACAGGCAGATACATTTGAAGATGAATGGCATAGGAGCTAGTGTGCAGCACCCAATGGTCTTCTGAGACGCCAGGGAAGCAGTTGGTTTCTGACTATTAGCTGTGAATTTAGCTCTTCTTATTTGATTAGCCAAACTCAATAAATTGGGCCTCATTTATTGATCTGTTTGATAATTCACCACACACACACACTCTGATGTCAATTATTTCCAGGGGCAGCATAGGGCCTAGGGTTACTCCCCCAAACCCCACGGCCCCTAAATCCACCAGAAGCATTTTGGTCATTGTTGGTAAAATTTGACTCCAAGTTAGGGTGTCATTGGGTCCAACATGTTAGTAGGACTCTAGATATATTTTTAGTTCTGGAATTGAGTCATTATTTTGCAAGTTATTGCCGTTAGAGTAGGATTCCTAGTTTGTGAGGGGGTCCTCTAATATTGTCCTATTTCTTGTGGAGACTATATCTACTATTGGATTCCCAATTGGATCCTTCTAGAGTGAGATATGATGGAATCCTCATTTGAGTTAGAGTCTTTAGTCAAGTAACAGTCATACTTAGGCTCTCTTTGGTATGGCTTTCATTTTTTTTTTTTTTTAACCAGTTTTCAAAAACCAGTATTAAAAATCATTTTGGGTCAAAATGCAAAAATCATTTGGTAACCAAAAGGATCCCAAAACCCCTTCCACTCCCAAAAGGGTTGCACCCTTCCTAACACCCCTATCCCTACCCTTAGTTTCACCAGTAAGCCTTCCTCAATTAGGTTTTAAAAATTCCTGCACTTCATCTCGAACCTCTAGAAACCCTAAACCCTAGTCTTACTAAAACTTCTATAACTCCCACACCCTTAACCAAACTTCAAACCCCTTTAGTATTAGCTTCTCCTACATACTCTCTACCTTCCCCTTCAACACTAACTCCAGCCGCCACCTCAAGAGTAGGACACCTAATTTTGAAACCCTAGGCCTTTAGAACCAAATCTGATATTATAAAATAGTAAAAGCAGTATTACTTCTACCCTAGCCGAATCCTACAGTTCAATAAAACTCTCAATTTCAGTTCTGAAACCATAGTTGCAGCAAGGTCCCAAGCTTTAAAACCTAAAGTCCATCAACTCTAAGCCTGGCCGGATCCTACTAGAACCTCGTCAAACCCTTGTATACCCTAAATCCACCCAAAACCCTTCACCTGAATACACTTACACCTTAGAAAATGCTGGTTTTCAAGAGAGAAGATCCTGGAGTGAGCTTGATTTCAGGTCCATATTCCAACACACAGACACACAATAAAGGTATCTCATCCTTTTTTTTAGTTAAAGAAAAAGGAAGCCTAGAGAGAAATGACAAGAAGACATTGAACCTACCTTTTACATCTCATGTTATTTGGGAACCATATTCAATTCCATGAATCAAGAAATACTTGGGTTCTTCATGCTTTGATAATTAGTACAAGTACTCCAACACTCCAGTATTATATTCCATACATCACCATAGATAGATTATAGACATCATATTTATGAAATATGATTCATTTTCAAGATGCCTTGGTGGTGAAATATAACCAAACGAGGCTGATTTGTAATATGAATATCTATACACTTCACAGGATCCATTTACGAGTACCATGGCCAAAATGAACTCTTACTTCCCTGATCTCTTTCAAATTGATGTTCCAAAATCTTCTTATCATCTCTCTCACCACTTCCTATTTATTTAAGTAGAAAAAACAGAGGCGTTACCTTTAAATATAGATTGATAAATAGATAGATAGATAGACAGACAGACAGACAGAGTATACAGTGTGCCACCAGAAATGATAAATACATAACTAATTCACCATCCAGACTGAAAATGATGCCAACCTGCACAATAATTTTTCACTCCTAAAAGCATGCAGTAAATATATGTAACTAAGAAAGTGGATGCCAAAAGGTAGAATCTGCAAACTGCAGACACATTTGAGCAGAAAATGTTTGATGGAACCATTGAAACACTGCTTGTACGTCAAAGGTGAAGGAACAGACAAACCCCAATTAAGTAAAAATATTACCTTTAAGTCTTGAGAGTTCTTAAACTTTGAAAGTGAAATTAACTGGACACGAGGGTCCATCTTTTGTGAGAAAGCTCGCCCAGCTCTTTTTTTGCATGAAGACTGAAAATCCTTGAAAACTTTGATACGTTCCAACAGTTTTCTGTTCTCTTCAATCAGTGCCTCCAACTTTATCAGCTTGCTCCTAATAAATCTCTGACATGACCTGTTCTTCTTAATGGCGTCAATAAATACCTTTGCAGATGCAGGGAAGCTAGAATATTTTGGCGGTATGGAAGATAACATGTGATCAACTGGTTGATGCCACTCAATGCCCAATGGCTGACTCCTTGAATCTCCATCACCAACAGATTCTGAATGCTCATAGGCACTATGATTTTTTTCATCGTCTTTACAGGCACACGTAACATTTTCCAACAAAATATTGTGAGTATCCTGCTCTGATGTTAAGCTACTATTAGAGTAACGTTCAAAAGTTGAATCCTTCTTCTTCAGTGCATCTGCATCTCAATGTAAAAATAAAATCACTGGTAGATCTTTGGACACCCTTGATTGCAATGATCAGATAATTACAATGCAAAAAAAGAAAATCATATCAACACTAAAGGAACTTTTAAAAACATTGTGAACATGTATCTATTAGCAGGAGAAATAAATAATAACTGGTTGAGTAGAGACAGATCTACTCAGCGAAGGAAAGAAAGAAAAAAATCATGCAAACAATCTTACAGCAGGATTGAAAAGTCATATCATCAAACTAAGAAGGAAGAAGAACCAAAAAGCAAAAAATTAGCTAAAGTGAAGTTCATCAATTAACGTTCTAAAGGTACATTCTTTCCACAACACTAACACATGGCAAAACAAAGCATCATCAAGCATTCTACAACAATGACCAAAAGCCAATCAATTCCAAAAAAGAACACATTATTGAGGCTTCATGATTTTCCTCTTTACAGGTGACCTAGCTATGTTGCTACTTGTCTTAGTATTTCACCGCTGGATATCGTAACCAGCTTTTATTTTCCTTCTAATGTAAGAGCACAATTTATTTATTTTTCACAGAAAAACGAAAAAGGTGTTAGGGCCCTGGGATCATGCCACATGGAGGGGGAGAGAGGATTAGTGTTGGTTGGTGATTTATAAATAAAAGGTGTGAGGAAAAGTCATGGGTTATTTTGCGTATGGTTTTGGGCAGCCTATGGCTGAGGGACAGAGTGTGTTGTGGGGATGACTAGCACCATTGTAACTAGTTTCTCTTTGTTATTTTCTTATCTAAGCGTTCATCCATAATATTCTAGCAATCAAATCTTATTATTCCAGGTATCGATTCGCGGGTTCCTATCAAAAGAAAATAATCTATCTAGGACCAGGAAAAAATTGAGTACAATAAAAGGTGAGAAACCACATTATTCAAGGATATCAATATTCCTAACTTTCCATACGTCTCAGCATATAAGTGCTGTTCGCATGCCAAACCAGCTTTTGCAGGGTCCTAGGAGAGTGCAGCGTAGAAGTTACTTCAACTAAGGACCACTCCACTGTATAACTGATGAGGAGTTGCATCCTAACACCAAACTAATTGGCAAATAAAAGACAAAAGGTAGAAAAGATGAAGACAGGGGGGAAAACAAATGAAAAGAGGGGTTGGGGGGGGGGGGGGGGGAGGTGTCTTAATAGAGACAAGAGAAGTTGGCTATCTAAAACAACGATCTTGGCCATCCCAGCCTGCGCATCTCACCCTTCTCAGCCTCGCTAATGACAATGCATTGCAATTCAGCAACATAACTATATTCAATAAAACATGTGGAGGCCCATAAGTGCATTTACATAGACTCATGGATTGAGCCCACAACAAGAACAATAAAAAATGCAAAATGCTAACTACCAAGTAGTTTCCAAGTTACAACCAATATAGTAGAAAGTCCTAAAAACAAAAATAGTAGTAAACCCATAATTAGAAACTCCCTAGATGAAATAAAATGATCTTTCTAAAAGATAAACTTGATGGGCCCATGAGATCTTCTAAAAGAAATTTCCAGACATTCTTCATGTGAACAGTGTTTTAGGTTCTCTTTCTTTCTTCATATCTTTCTCTACATCAGGGTGGCCCTAACCTCCTGCATTTTTCCCAAAAGTGGTTGACCTCAGATTTCACGCTAGCAACCTACGCTTTTACCATCATACCAGGCAACAACCCTCCCTTGTACTTCAATATGCATTTGAGAATGTACATAGTATAAAAATGGCAATTGTGGAACCAGTAACTGATCAGTAAAGAGAAAATTTTGGGACAACTAACTTGATCCAGTTTCAGAAACAGACTGCAAAAACTGATTGGCTGTACAGAAAGTTAGATATAGTCTAGTCGAGTCCACTCAACCCATCTAATGGAGCCTTCAAGTCTTAAAACTAATTGATGGATTTGGTAGGAATTATATGTTTTGAACAACAAGAAACCAACAATCTATTCACAAATCTTAAAGATGAAACTTGATAAGCTGAAAATTGATAAAAAGCCTTGTTTCCGGTTCTTCAGCTTTTTGCCATTTTCCATCACTCTTTTTCGGGTGGCTTTTCTTTAATATTCTCTTTTCCCATTAGTTATACACAAAATGAATAAGAATATGCTGCCAAAAGAAAGGAAAAGATCATCCAGAATCTACGTTTCTTACTCTCTACAATTGAATCTATGTCCTCTTTTGCTTAATAATTGCATAAGTACTTATTGTAACATTCAGAGTTGCAATAATTCAGTAACGAATTAGCAAGAACCGAACCACATACCGCTGTTGTACTTGGTGAAGCGCCTCTGTATCACACGGAGCGTTTCAAAGTCCTCTTCGTCGTCGGAACCAGAAACTGGTGGTAAAGTGCACAAAGGTTTCAAAGAAAGAGGCACTCCGCCTTTCGATTGAGGCAAGAACCGCTGTTGTATGCTCCGAAATATTTCTATATCATCATTTCCACTGTCGTCACCTTCAGAATCGAAGGCAGCTGCATGTACAGCAGAGACGTCTTGGATCTCGTCAGGATTCGTTCCTGTCAACTTACATGCCCTTTTTAGGGTTTCCATATCTTCATCCCCCGAATCATCTTTGTCACTCCCGTAGAGACTAACTTCACCTTCCTTCCTTTCAATTCTTTTCTCGTCGCCTTCAGAATCGACGTTTTCAATCTCGTTGGCATTCGTTCCTGTCAACATACATGCCCTTTTTAGGGCTTCGATATCTTCATCCATTGATTCATCTTTGTCACTCCCATAGAAGCTATCATCGCCATCAGCGTCGCTGCTCATCGTCTTTCTTTCTATTCTTTTTTCCTCTTTTTTCTTTTAAAATTAATAGACGTTAGGAAAAGTCTCAAGAAGCTCTTCCCTAATATCGGTTGCGTATGGAGCGATTCTGGTTAACCAAAAAATGCATAAACATATGAAACATTGGAATACGAATTTAAATTGGGGGAATTTTTTTGTAATCTGACGCTTTTACCCTCCTGTAAATGACGGTGCTATTATAAAAGATCTGCCAACAATGTAATTTTGCGAAGGATTTAAATTTACAAAATTATCCACTAGCTTTTCTAGGGTATCGTAACAAAATCATCTTATTTTTCCTTTTTTCTTTTTTTTGGTAGAAAAATAAAGCTATTTTTCAGGGGTATGGATGAGAGAGAAATTCCAAAATCAAATCCTACTTATAAACAACATAAAAGCAAAAACGGATCAAAACCTCAACAAAATGAAAGCAGCAATAGTAACAATTAGGGAAAGATCGAAGTAAAAATACAACAACAACAACAAATATACCAATCAAAGAAATCTGGTGCAACATCCCTGAAGTGGTCAACCTAATTCCAAAACCTAAAAGAGTAATATGGGCCACTGCACTTAAGGATATCTTTGGTGGACATTCTAACTAAAGTTCATGTATTATTTTGTAACTTTAAATCCCCCACCCTCTTAAACCACTTTATTAGCATAGCATATACTATAGCCTTTAAAGCAACTTAGATATCAATGTTAATCCAACTAGTTATGTATTACTAATGATTGATTTGCTTATAAAATTCTGCTTTATTATTCAAAAAAAAAAAATTCATAGTTATAACAATATTTCAAATTAATTTTCTTTCCTTGTTATCAAATGGTTACATGTCCCAGCCGAACTAGAATGGGCTAGGTCAGGTCCAGGATAACTCGTTTGCACTAGGGTTCATTGTGGAGAGACACATGGACAAGTCTAGATCACCTCTCTATTAGACGGGCACAAATAACATTCGTTCACAATAATGTTGTATGGGATCCATATGACTCCCATTGGAGAGTCCAAATCAGTTCCATGTCAACTCCATTTGTTCTCCCCTGATACTTTTGAACTACATAGTAGGGTGTGGAGCCCACATGGGACCCATTGAGATTTTATTTCTAAAACTATGTTCCTCAAACACTTTTAGGTGGACCCCATCACATAATTAGGGAAGTAGGATTTTTATCCTATTCCATTAAATGACTCCCATTTGTTTGCAGAAGTAGGGTAGAAAAAAAGGGGCAGGAAAAATATTGAATATGGCTCATGCTTTATATTGTGTTGTCGACAGACTCTTGTAACAAAACATCGAATGTAGTTGTTTTTTAGAAGAATATAGTGAAAAATTTAATGTTGGACGTAGTCTTATATTAAGGTGAACTAGGGTAAAATCCACGTCTCCTTCTTCATTGTTTTCTATTCAATTGTGTGTAATTGACTACTCTACTCCTAACAAAAAAAAAAAAAAAAAAAAATTTGTGAGACATAAATGTAGTAGGGTGGGAGAACAGGAGAGAAAAAGGAAATGAAATGAAATAATTTTGTGAACAAATCTTAAATATGAGTTACATTTTTGTTGTTTTTCTCATTTTTTTCTCACAAATCTCATTAAATATGTGAAACTTTGAAAATTGATGAGGTGGAAAAAGTGACACGCTATATTAGCAGACAAGCTTCATTAACTTAAGAAAGTATATGTCAACTTTTACACCCCCATTAAACCAAATAATGCATACTTCAGGATTTTTATGGATTTATTTTTTCAAAATTTTTCCATCTACTTTGAAGGAAATGACAAGGAGATGATTTAGACTCCCACTAGGAGTTTCGATTTTGAATTATTTTATCAATATTTAGGCATGAACCCTACACAATACGTGTGAAAAAAAAAGCATTGCTCCCCACGGGGTGGTGGTCCAGACTCCAGATGGGCTCATGAACCATGGGTTCGATGCGGCTTGACACTGTTTCGGCCTCTCTAGAGTGCGGAGCCAGCTAGCCAAAATTTAACGGTAGGAATTTGCAGTTTTTTTTTTTTTTTGGTTCACTGTGCCCAGCGCGCGGGAACGTCTTTCGAGCTATGAAATTCGAAATATTTCGCGGGAAAACGATACAATGGGTTATAAATGCAATAATATATTTTAAGGTATAGCGACATCTGTCCTGCTCAGCTCTCAACCAGTTGACCTGTTCACCTCCATTTTCTCCGCCGAAACTTCAAGCTCAGCGGAGCTTCCGTCAGCTCTAGATATTCACCAAGAAAAGTCCCATAAAACCCTTAAATAGGGAAGATCAGAGGCGTAACACATGGGTATTTCATGTCTGCTCAGATTCATGAAACCCTTTATCGAACCCGTTCACATTAAGAAATACGCCGGAAAACGTGTAAGATTGCCTTATCATGTTTAACCTTTTTTGCGTTCATTCTTATCGATTATCTGTTCTATTCTTAACAGGTCGGCATTGATGCTTATTCATGGCTTTACAAAGGAGGTAGTCTTACAAATTTTAATTTTATTGGGTTGTTCTCTGGTAATCGATTATTCTGTTCCTTTTCATGAATTTAATCGAGTGGGGAAATTTTCAGCTTATTCATGCAGCATGGAGCTGTGTCTTGATTCACAGGGCAATTCGAAATCTCGTTATTTGCAGTACTTTATGCATCGAATCAATCTGCTTCGTCACAACAATGTCACACCGATTGTTGTTTTTGACGGTGGGAACATCCCATGTAAGTCAGCCACTGAGAATGAACGACACAGGCAAGTTTTTTCATCTTTGATTTAACTTCCAATTCATTTTCCCGAAATTTCAAACATTTGAAATCTGCATTGTTTCAATGGATTCAGGAGAAAAGAAGGTAATCTTGCTTTGGCAAAGGAAAAACTTGATCAAGGTGAAATCGATGCTGCCATTGAGTTGTTCCAGGTAACAAGTCTTAACTTCTGCACCTTCTGGTAATTTTGTTGTAGATAATGGTTTTTTTCCCTTCGCCATTTATGTTCATGTAATCATGTTATCCATTATTTTTTCTTGAATAGATAAATGGCTAGGCCAAGAAGATGGTGATGAGCTAAGGGTTTGTAGGGGTGATTTATAATGTACGTAGTCTTAGATTGAGCCTGGTGCATATGACAACACCTGTAATAGGGTCTGGCATTAGTAAAACAAAACACCTTTGTCAGCTTAGGTATTGGATCGTGACACAGATATAGGGTATGGTTAGAATGCCACACTGTAGTTTGCAAAATTGTTCTAGTCCAAGGAGTGAGATCCCACTTTTACTATAAGCTAAAGAAGATAAAATAGTACAAGTCTCCTGATTCAACACCCAAACCCAAGTCCTGATGTGCCATTTTTCATCTCATTCCCTTGGTGTCTTATCCTTGCTCCTCATTTATCCTATGAACACATGCCACTTACATGTCACATCAGTTGGCTCTAATTTTGGATCCTCAAACTTTCGCTCTTCACTTGGATTAATGCCACTCTTTTTGGTAGACATCTCTATCATTTTGTGGGATTTATCTTTGTTTTACTGTCTTCTGTCTCCTTAACTTCTAATTGAGATGTTCTGCATTGGTTGTTGCTGCTGCTTCTTGTATGGTGTTACTCCCTCTTATTGCCTTCCTATACAGAACCTCAGTTTTGTTTCATTTACATTGTTGAGGTCATGTAATAAGGACTATTCCTCCCATCTACACCATGACTGAATGGTTAGTATACTTTTCAAGTAGTAGAAAGGTGTGTTATATAATTATAACAAGTTTGACAGATATCATTGTAACTGCTTATGATTGGCTAGTCCTTCCATGATCTGGAACGAAAATCTTTCAGGCAGTATGCTTTTGTTAAATCTAGTTTCGATTTCATTTCTAGCTTTGAAGTCCTATATATTTTGGTGGCTTGCATGGTGCAGCAGTGACCTTCCAAATCCGACCATGCAAGCCATATTAGATTATACAGCTCAACAAAGCCACTTCCATATTTTCACAGTTAGCTCTTTCTAGGCCAAAGTCCTTTGACAAGTCTTAATTCACCAAGATACTTGTCACTGCCTCTACCACCCTCTTCTTATCCTTCAATTTGCCTTTTTTAAGTGTTTAACTAGCTTGCTATTGGTATAGCCATTGGTTCTTTTTACCATTATCAAACAGGCTCTGTTGACATTGGGCTTTTAGTTTCATAATGGGCAATGTAATAAAAAAAAAAAAGTCATGGGTTCTTGTTACAATATCAAACAGGTTCTGTTGGCATTGAATTGTTAATTTCATGTTGGATAATGTAGTGTCATAAAATTAAAAACAAATATGGGATTCAGCTTAAAAGCCGTTGTCTTCTTGTTGTGTTGACATTGTTATTTTAGAGAATTGACTAATTAATGGACAATATTTCTTCCCAAGTAGTTTCATGCAATTTTTACTTGTTTCTTTATGACATTCAGTATTTTGGTTGTTCATCTTTATGTGTTTACCCTTTACAGAGAGCTGTCAGTATTACTCCATGCATGGCACACCAATTGATCCAGGTTTGATTTATGCCAATAATTGATCCTGCGTTGTTTCTGCTATTTGGAATTCATTATACTGACAAATTCTCAGATTCTGAGGTCAGAAAGCATCGAATTTGTAGTAGCTCCATACGAGGCTGATGCACAATTGGCATATTTGTCAAACCTTGAACCTGAACAAGGTGGAATTGAGGCTGTGATAACTGAAGATAGTGATCTGCTGGCTTATGGTTGCCCCGCTGTAAGAAGTCTTGCAAAACTTTGACATTGACGTATGGAGGTTTACTGCTATCTTGGTGACTTGCTTTCATCTATTGAAGTTAACTATTGTGGTCTTGTTTGATTGGCATCTGTTGTGGACAGATTATATTTAAGATGGACCGGTATGGCAGTGGAGAAGAGATTGTGCTGGATAAGGTTTTTAATTCTGGCACTGGTGTAACCCCCTCCTTCCGAAATTTCAATAAAGAATTGTTTACAGGTGACACCATTTTGAGATTTAGTTCCTCTGTTGTTGTGTTCATATCAGTTGCTATTTATGGCAATTTATCCTACCTGCCTTCAGCTGAGCAATGTTTTATCCCTACTCCCGGAGTTTGGTTTTTATGCATTGTTCTACAACTCCACTACAGTGCCCAAGGCTCTATATGGTGCCAATCATCTATTAATTGTCATAGCATGATGGAAATGATTCTGGAGTCTTTCATACATATTTGACTAAAACTTCAAATTACAACCTGATGTACTCCATTCAAGGAGCCAAGTTCTCCAATCACTTTCAAAACAAAAATGGGAGTAAAGGCTAACATAAGTGAGCTATTTGTTAACTTTCTGGCACTGAAACTTTTATGTTCAATCTTCTCTCTCCTGAGATGAGGTTTTTATTAATTAATTTATTTATTTTAATATTTTTAATTTTATATATATATATATATATATATATATATATATATATATATATATATATATATATATATAAATTCATGGGAAAATCACATATAAGTATACAGATGGATAGTGTTTCACTATTTCTTTACCACATACTGACATTAAGTCATCCCCTTTTGCCAAATTAACTGCTCCAAGCTTTGATTATTGTTTTCTATTACACTCACCTTGTTTAGTTTCTCATTATTTTGCAGGACTATGTGTCTTAGCTGGATGTGATTTCCTTCCATCTGTACCTGGAATTGGGATTAAACGAGCCTACACATTGGTTTCCAAGTATAGAAACTTGGATTCGGTAAGCTTACTTTAGCTTAAATTATATGAACCTACTCATTGGTTTCCAAGTATAGAAACTTGAACCAAGTAAGCTTACTCTAGTTTATACTGGTGTGATAAAATAATTAACAGATAGAAGTGTTCCCAATGATGAAGTTTCTTCCTGGAGAAAGAAAAAATGATGTAGACATGTTTTTTTGGGATGGATAAATGCAGACTGTTAGGAAAAGAGAAATATTGTTTAATCCATAAAAGTTCGCTCTTATATTTGCATTTAAATTTGTATGATAATTCATGAGGAACTAGTTTAGCACACAGGATGCTTGGAAATATTCCTGTATTGAACACGTAGACTCTAGACATCTTCACGCACTGGTTATGCCTATCCACCTAACAACTTAAGCTTTTGGGTTGGCTAATTCAGCATAGTATCAGAACCATCACCAGCCAGGTACATTCTGTTTCAACAGATAAGTACATTCCGGTTGATTGCCACTTCATCCGGATTGATCCAGTTGACTCCTTGATCATCTGACTGATGCGGGATTTTGGAATTGAGGTTTTTCTCTGGGAAGTTTAGACTCCATCTGCCAGTTGACCACTTCACACATCCGGTTAATCGCATTGCCTTTGAATCCTTAGACCCATGACCACTGAACTAAATCTCTTCTTTGACCAGATTCAGATCAGCACAAGTCAGCTACATATGAAAGCTGACCTAGAAGAGCCCTACAAATCCCCAATAAATCTAAGAAGCCCCAGAGAGTCATTTTGCCATTTTGGTTTCATTTGCCTTAAGCATGACTTGACTTCCCAACAACAGACTGATATGTCACCTCAGACCAGTGTAACTGTCATTGCCATGGGCCCTTAAACATTTCCTTCTCGCTCTGGAATACCACCACTTAATGAGACTGCCCAAAGGTTGTCAACATGTACACCACACTCTGATACTGCCAGCTGCCCAACATTCTTAAATCTTGCATACATTTGAAAAAATAAATGAATTTCAAGCATAAAGTGAAATTAAACTGCCTAGTATCTTAATCCTTCGTAATTCAATTATTGTTTTGTGGTCCATCTCTATGCAGTTGTGCACAGTTTGTATGCCGTGTGCTTACAGACAAACTATTAACTTGCTGTGTTATTAAGATCAAACTAATGATCTAAGTACTTTCTTGCACCTCATATGAACCTCACTCATCAGTCTTGGTTCAACCTAGGTGTGCATCAAGGATTCAGTCCAGTCCCATATTATACATGAATCTACCATTCTATGAGTTAATATTCAATTGGTTATGGATGGCATTTTTGCAGGTTTTGTCTGTGATGAAGTTTAACAAACACAATCAAATCCCTGGAGATTATGCAAAGTCTTTCAGAGAGGCTGTTGCAGTATTTCAGCATGCACGAATGTATGCTAAAGTCTGTTCATTTAATCACTCAGTTTCTTATCTCCTTTGTTTACCTGCAATTAACTGCTTGCTATCTATATGTAGATTTGATGCTGGTACCAAGACAATAAAACACATGAAACCTCTACCTGAAAAGCTTTTGCAGTCTCTAGATGGCAATATGGATTTCCTGGGACCGTATCCTTTCTTCCTTCAATCACAATAAAGTCTTAATGGTCCAATAAGAACTATTTTGTATCTCATTGGTGTGCACTGGTCTCTGTTTATAAGGAGCAGGTTTGCAGTCCTGTTTTCTTTACGACTCAGAGGTGTTACTGCTTAAATCAGCACATGGATTCTTTAGATGGAATGGGGTAACATCCCCCTTCCACTTTGTGAGAGACCAATGAACATGCGTGAGGCATTCCGCATGAACTATGATGGTATTCTTTCCAGAGTATGTGTTGAAAATCAACTCAACTAAGCCTTATCCCTCCTGAAAGAGGATGGTTAATTGCATTACATTTGCCATGGAATTTAACTAATACTATATTAACTTAAAGCCATTGATTCAACTTTTTTTTTCTCTTCCCTCATTTGTCACTTCTTATTATTTCCCTAATGCTTTTGTTTTCATGCATTGAACATCTGCATTAAAATATTTGACTTGCAATACTGCTGTTGAGTTCTTTAGGAGTTCATATAGCCTTGTGATGTTTAAAATGCATTGTCCTTAATCATAACTGAACCTAAAGAGATATCCCATCATCAGTAGCAACTGCCATTGCTGAAGGTCGCTTAGACCCAATTACCATGGAAGCCTTTGACAACTCAATGAAAGCTGAAATTTATCTGGACCCAATTGTAACTCAAGCTTCTCATCCAGTCCAAAGAGCTGAGACCAAGTTGGTGGTAACTACGCAGCAGAGCTGCTTCTCCTTGTTTTCCTCTTGTGAGAAAACAGGAAAAAAGAATACAGGCAAGTTTTCTTGTAGCGAAGCTTTACCATTGCTTTGAGTCATATCATTTGCCTGTGTGTATATATTTGAGGTCAATTCAACATTTACGATATTTTCTTCCTTGTGTCATTAACAGATACAGAGCAGAAGGTGACTTTGGATAAGAAGAACTACTTGAGGGAAGCTGTTGCACTTGAAAAACTAACCATCCCTTTGGAATTCCAGCAGAAGGATGAGGATATAGTAGAAAAAATAGAATTTCCAGACAACAACCCCTTCAAGAAAAGAAAAGTTGCTTATTTTCAGTTGGAAGAAATGCAAATCACCACTAAACCAGCTTCAAAGGTGATAGGTGCTGAAGAATCAGATAAGATTACAGAAATAAGAGAGTTTCTCAAAAGCCCATCAATCCCATCCAAGAAAATAGAACTTGACTTGCAGTTGGAGCAGAGACAGTCAGCCTCTGAACAAGTTTCAGATGTAATAGATTTGGATGAGTTGGATAACATGAGTGCCACACCAGAGTCTCAAAAAAGTGTCAAGTCTAAGCCTATCAGTGTGGTTACCACTAACAAGAGAAAAGAGGGAAATAAGAAGAAATTAAATAGTAAGATTAGTTGCAAGAGTTCTGAACATAGGACTAGTAGCATTCTTGATTTCTTTACTCGATTGTAGTAATATTTTCCCTTTTTAGGTATTTCACATCAATTTTGACATTGATTTTATATATAGCTTCATTAAAGCTTTACATGTCAATCCATTAAATGGTGGTTGAGTTCTGCCATAAGATTATTTTTTCTTGTAGAAGTCTGTTGGCATTGTGAAGATAATTAGATGCCTGCTTTTAAATTTCAAAGTTATCATTTCGTGTGGTGAACAGAAATTCTAACTGTTGGGCAAGCTTCAACAAGAGTTCTCAACAATTGGTTGAGAATTTTGAATTGTTAAACAAGGGGTGCAAGTTAGGCCTTATTGGTCTTTATCTGCCCTAACCTTGGATAGGGTTTGGTTGGATATTCCAACCTTGAGGGTGAAGATAGTTAGGGTTGAAATTCCAGGCCTTCAGCTAGGATGAACTGAGCCAAGGCTATATCTCATCAAAGGCTTTCATTTTCTGATTTTGAAGCAAAGTTGTATTTGATCAAGATGTGATGCCAAGGATGTATCTTTGTTTTTTCAATGCATAGGGTCAAGTTGGTCTGGGTCAGGTTTAAGCTGTCTGACAGAACTCAGGAACGGCTTAATGGTTTTCAAAGACTTGGGCTCTGTTTCACTGTCTAGCCTAGTCTTCCTAACAATGATCAACTTTAACATAAAGCTGCACTCCATTGACCTCAAAGCATCAATCTCACCCAAGCTACTCCCTAGAGGAGGTGTGCATCTTGTGAAATTTAATATGTTTGTTGCCTTTATATTTGGATTCCCCTATATATGAGAAATTTCCAGTTCAAGGTTTGATGCGAAAGAGATCAACTCTATAGACTAGCTCTTAGATTCTTCTTCTTATAATGATTGAAAGTCAAACATTGTTTTGTAATGGTCAAATTTCTAACTAAAGAACCCACTTTGAGGTCTATATGATTGGTAGATTTTGATTATATTACTGTAGATACCGAAAGCAAGGAAAATATTTATGAAAAGGGATGATTATATGACAATAGCTTAAAGGAGGAATTTTCTAGTGAGATAGCTTGGGAATCCTTTTGCATCCCCTTTAGTTCAACTTTTATCTACTTTACAGCCGATAGGAACTATCAGGAAGATACATAATAGGGTTGAAAATGATCAACAATGATAGTGACTTATATATAGAAAAAATGGAGCCTGAGAGCGTATTTAATGCACAAGGCTTTCATCATTGTGGGATGTAGAACTTAAAGGAGAATCATAACATATGCAACCATACCCGTGTTTTTGAGCTATAATTTATAATCATTTGATCACAATTTCACATATTGACTTTCTCAAGACTTGAATTTGAACTCATGATTACTTGGATTATATGATTAGATTTATCTTTGTTTTAGTATAATTGGGCTTTTCAGCTTGGTACATTCGTAAGAGGTCCAACTATGTCGAGGAACACCTAGAAAGAAAGGCATTCACAGTGACAAATTCAACTGAATGGCCTATTTCTTCACAGTAGTTATTAGAGCTTTGCTCGGCCGCTCTCTTGCTTAGTTTGCAATAAAGGACATTCTAGCCAACAAAAATTTGTGTGAAATTGAGAAAATTGTGAAGACTGCTTGTCACCTCTAATAGAAGTATACCTCACTCTTTACTCATATGAATTCAAGATAAGCCCTCATCAGTAGTGATCATTCATGGTGTGAAATGGGAACTTAATCTTATCCTAAGATGTTGAAAATAGAAAAAAATTGAAGGCGTTGATGAACATTAATCATAATAGTGAAATATCTATGTATATGGTAATATTATATTAATCACATATTAAGGATTTAAATGTAGTCACGTAAGTGGAGTTAAAATCATTTAATGCTAAGAGTGGATTGGAAGATCAGATGATTGGAAAATTTCAAATTCAAAATTCATCCTAGAAAACTTCACCTCTGTTTTAACAATGCTAATAAAGCTTAAATCACTAGAGCATTTTCCTTAGATACCAAAGGGAGCCTTATAGTCTTCAGTTCTGGATTCCTCGTTTTCACCATCACCTTCATGAGGAGGAAAGGAAAAGACTTCTCTCAAAAAAACTTTATAATATAACAAGAAGAAACTATAAGAAAGAAGCGTAAGAACAGCGCTTCTAAGTAAACCATCAGCATTAAATATATCAAAAGCGAACATAAAAGCACTTTATAACAATAACTGCCCATTAAGCTAGACATGATTCCTTGCATGGACGCGTAGCCTGATTTGGTATTCCTCAAAAAAATATTATTTTAAACCAAAAACTTGTTCAGAGTACTTCACTTCTCCCAACTCCCACCTATACCCATTATTTCCTTCTTATAAATACTAAATCTTTGTTCCTCTTTCTCTAATCTTGACATCTCTCTCTCTCTCTCTCTCTCTCTCTCTGCCTTGCTTGCTGCTCTCTTTGTCTTTGTGAAGTACCAAAACAGAAGAAAATGGGAGCTCTTGACTATCTGTCTAACTTATGCACTGTTACCAGCATAAGCATAAGAAGGAGAGCCAAACGTAAACCAATGCAGGTATTCATTATCACCAACCAACCCTCTTTCTTTGTTGGATTTTTCATTTCAACATCTCTCTTTGCAAGAAGGAAAAGAAAACTTTCTTTGTCAGACAGTGGAGATCTCTTCTAATCTCTCCTTTTTCTTCTTGCCTTTTTATTATTCCTTTCATGGTTTCTGTTCCAAAGATGCTTCTTGTTTCTTTGTTAGACAGTGGATCTCAAGGTGAAAATGGACTGTGATGGCTGTGAAAGAAGAGTTAAAAATGCTGCTTGGTCCATGAAAGGTCTAGTTCTCTTTCTTTCTCTTGTTTTTCTTCTTAAGCTAAATGTAGTTTAGCTTCTACATTGACGAAATCTCATATTTTCAGTTTATTCAAACGGCATTCATGTATGAAAACAGATGCAGTTTACTAACCAAGAGTTGATACTCAATCTATGTGGACTTCAGATTCTGAAGAGGGTTTTCGTTGTCTTTCACAGACCCTTGTTTCCTACCATGCATTCTTCTTCTTCTTCTTCGCTTCTTTATCAGTGAAGTTTGTGCTTAAAAGATTGAAAATAGAAGAAGAAATAGACTCTATGCTTTTGTTTTCTGACTTGTTTTTTCCATTTTCTGAGCAAGGGGGGGGGGTGTTTGAGTGGAGGAACACTAGGATAAATACCCTTTATTATTTTTTTTTTCTTATAAGAAAGATGAAACTGCATTACCATGTAAATGAACATATATCATAAACCAAATGGCTTTCTACTACCTAGAATGCAATTGTCACTGATTTTTATTTATTGGTTCTTGATTGATCAGGTGTGAAATCTGTTGAGATAAACCGAAAACAGAGCCGGGTTATAGTTACAGGGTATATAGATCCAAACAAATTATTGAGGAGAATTAAGAGAAGAACTGGAAAGAAAGCTGAATTCTGGCCTTATGTTCCTTACAACTTGGTGTGTTACCCATATGTTTCTCAGGCCTACGACAAAAGGGCACCGGCCGGATATGTCCGGAATGCGGCTCAGGCGATTCCTGCCCCGAATGCAATTGATGAGAAGTTCACCTCCTTGTTCAGTGATGATAATCCAAATGCATGCTCAATTATGTAATTCAATTGGAGAAGGTTTTGGGTTTTGGAAATGAAAGTGATTTAACTATCATTACAAATTAATTTGTAGTAGTTTATATGCCTAAGACAAATTTAATTATGTATTTAGAGGGCACTATGTTTTACTTTTTGAGTCTTTGAGAGCTTTACTAGGCCCTACTGTGATCAGAAAAGTGAATGCCAAACTTCTAATATCTGAGTTTGTTATTAGTAGATAATGAGTATGTTTATTCCTAGAAGTGATCATCTGGGAGATGCCCATGGTAGCGTTTACCTTTAAAGTTGGCACAACTTATGGTGATCAATATAATAAGCTTTAGTGAGATGGAACTGAATATATTTGCATGCAAGAGTATGTGGGAATATAATCTTACTGTAGGGTTATTGAACTTTGGAGCTATGAGAAGGATCCATGGTGGATTTCTTCTGGGTTACAAAGGACATGAAGAAAGTTTCTTTTTCATTTATTGGAAGTTGTTTAACTATTTGTGACAGAGGCCGACGTTAGCATTAACACTATCAGGGGGGTCTTTCTTCTCCTAAAAATAAGGGGGATTGAGAAGCCTTTTTATTTGAATAAAGAGAGAGATAAGCTTCTGGGAGTCCATATCAGCTTGATGTGAGAAAATGATTCCGGGAATAATAAGGTTTGGCTTTGAAATTTCCATTTGATTCCCAGAAGAGAAGCTTCCACTAAAGGAATTGACTTTATTTGCCTTTAACAGGGTTTAGTGATTTAATGGAATAATTAACTGTACCTCACCAATCAAACAGCTAATTTTAAACGAAAAGA
Source organism: Hakea prostrata (assembly GCF_041222555.1). Classification (NCBI taxonomy): domain Eukaryota; kingdom Viridiplantae; phylum Streptophyta; class Magnoliopsida; order Proteales; family Proteaceae; genus Hakea; species Hakea prostrata. The sequence goes on from NC_142610.1 coordinate 25,727,566, forward strand.
ACTCCTTTGTCCTGTCAAAGACGACAGAGCAACCTTTAGATTCTTATAATCCAACTCTGTTTTCCATTAGTTTGAGTGCCAATCTTAAGAGAAAAGAAATAAGAAAACCAGCAGCCCCTGCCCTTAAGTCGGTTATTTTTTTTATCATTTGATCATGATTGGTCCCAGATCGGGCTCTGTGTTTGACTGAAATTAGACCAAAACTGGATGTTGATCATAAAACCCTTTATTCCAAGGTTGGGAGAAAACCAATTTGGTGGGCTTTGAATGGAGGATACCTTACGAAATGGGTATTTGCCACTTGTATGAAGATGGCGTGTTATGAAATCGATGAGATATCTACGTAAGATATATGACTCCGAAGATAGCTCACACAGAAATATTTTGGGGGCAATCAAAACCCTATTCTGGAGATCTGTGGTAAAAGTAGAGGGTTCAGGATCATTCGGATTACAACATAACAATGTGGAAGACAAGGGTTCTTGTTGTTGTCACTTTTTTTTTTTGGGTAGATTGTTGTTGTCACTTCGTCCTCCAGAGTCCAGACCATGGCTGATGAAGCAGCTCTCTTCACCACCTTGGGAAAGAAAGAGATTTTGAGAATTTTGATAATGAAACCAATGCATCAGTATAAGGGTTGCAGATGAGACTTTTTGCATAAATATGGATATCTGCAGGGTTTTTCTTCTGGGTAACTATCTTTTCCTGTTCCCAATACATATTTCTTCTCTCTACCTGCAAAATCATCTCAGAATCCATGATTTTCATTTTCCTTCCTATTTGGTGGAGGTGTTTTACATGGATAGGGAAAGCCTGGGTTCTAGCTTACCGGATACGTCCATATTTCTGGGTCTACGTTTGCCAGACCAAACAAAAGAGCTTTTTCTGGGGGAAAAGATCACAAAATAAGACATAGGGAATATAACAGGTTGAGTCAATGTAGAATGTGAAACGAAGAACTTCCTTTAAAACATGAAGGAATCTGTTTTATGGTACTTTTTGGAAAGGAAGACCCAATTAAACTTCATTTAATAACGTGTCATGTGTGTTTAAATGACGGTTGGCATGTTTCTACAGTAGAATCTAATTAGCATCATCTTAGGGTATAAGCATTTTCTGTGGGTCATCATATGCTAATTTACTGCCTTTGCTGTTAAAGTTGCAATACCAGATCATTGATCTGATTTGTGCTAGTGAATCCAGGTAGCTTGATATTGATATTTGTTCATCAACTTGGACTTTCAACATAACAAATAAGCAAGAATTTTGGTTAGTTGCAAGTCAAATTATCCTGGTCACAGATTACTCTACTGCCTGTTTTCTTTTCATCTCTTCTCTTCTGAGAAAGAAATAACAAGAACATTTAAAGAAATATTAGAAATTTAAACCTTTAGAATTGGTTACTGATCAGTGGCTTTGTCTCTCTAGAGATCACAGAAAAAAAGAGTCATGCTTCTTCTATAACTTTTAATTTCATTGAAATGACACACATATTCTCCACAGAAAGGCTTAGAATTAGCATATAGAAATCAGCTTTTTCACTGTGTTCTCATCTTCTAAACTTTGAATTAGACCATCTGATAGCACAAGCATAAAGTGAAAGATCCATCCACATGTGCACCAAGGTCCTTTCGAATGTAGAAAGAAAAAAGAAGTGATTCATGGGGAGCAATGTGATTATCTAAAAACCCTTGGATTAGAATAAACTCAATAACTGCAACCCACTTGAATGGCTAAATTCTACAGCAAGGCCTGGAATCTCCTTTCTCTGTTTAGTGTAGAGCAATGAAATGTAGCTTATTAGTTTCAACTTTTTACAATACAGTTAGATCTTTTTCTCTCCTTCATGACTATTTACAACTTTATGATTTGAGGCAGGCAAAAACTTTTGAGGTTAGCAAAGCCTTGTCGGTTTGTCAGATCTTTGGCTCACAATCTCCATAGCCATGTCATGTCAGAATACTCAATAGTCACAAAACTATAAATGATTCCAGCATCCATAGATGATTTTCCATCCTTCACCACCTTTAGAACATGGTTGCATTTTAATTTGTTCTGGAAGATAAGAACAAGCTTGGTAGCATGTGTAACTGGAACTACAAAAGATATACCACTGGAAATAATTGCAGTGAAGTTGGCACTGAAAAAAAACCAAGCAGTAGTTATTAATTCTAACTAGCAGTGAGGTTGCTTTTTTCCTCTGCATCTCCTAATTGCTTTTCCAAATTGCTGTAAATCCTTTTTGTCCAGTAATTGCATAGCTTACAGTTTGTTAGAGATGAAGGATAGGATACAGGAAAGCCCATGCTTTCTTATTCATTTATTAATTTATGTAAGATGAAAGATAACAAAGATGCTCATCAATTCCTCATAAGTAGTTGCTTGAACCATTGGGATGACATTTTTGGATACCTCTTGAGATCTTTGTAGTCAACATAGACAATGCCAAATCTTGAGGTGTACCCTGATTTCCATTCAAAATTGTCAACCAATGACCATGCAAAGTAGCCAATAACATTTGCTCCATCATCAATTGCCTTCTTTAGTTGAATCAAATAGCTCTTGTAGAAGTTAATTCTTGTGGTGTCATGCAATCCATTGGGAAGAGTAACATTACCAGGGTCGTCCATGCCTGCCATCAGACACCAGAAAATTATATTCTGGCCTCATTTTATTAACTAAAAAGCTCTCCAAATCATTTTAGTCTCATTCCTAGTGCATTCTCAAGATCCATTTAGACCAAGGAGATGTCTAGCTGTGAATGTAGATTCTAGCAGTAACGAACAGGCGATGACAAACAAAAAGAAAAATAGTTGTGAAAGAAAGCCATGTTGTCATGATGAGTAACAACTGAGTTATGAATTTTAGCTTGCTCATACCATTTTCTGATAGAATTACAGTAGGATTCCCATAACGCTCTTTCACGTAAGTCAAAGCCTTGTACATGCCCCATGGTACGTCATACAACCAATAAGAATGCGCCTGCCAAATATTCAACTTGTCAAATTGATGAAACCAGAAACAAAAGATCATTTACATATCAACTACTCTAAACCATGTAATGAGGTGAGTGAGGAACCCATCATAGAAGCTCAACTTCATTTAGTAACTGAGGATCCTAGTTCAAACCTTGGTTCAGTAGTGTCAAATGTAGAGATAATATAAACCAAAGAAGTATGGTATGTTATTTATACCTGCGGTCCAATAAGTACTCCCTTGCGAGCAACTGTTAGAGATTGCAAAGAAAAAGAAGATAGAAATAAATGATTAAGAAACAATGAAACATCAGAATTCTTGTGGGCATCATATTTTCTGTTGCAATGGAGAGGGAGAAATCTTACAAGCAAATCCACAATGCCAGTCGTTCTGATAGCCTGGAATATAGTTGCTCCGATGAGGATCATACATGTAGTAACTAGTGTACTGGTTAATACCCACAAAATCTGATGAACCCTTCACCATTTTAACTTCTTCTTCTGTGAATTTGGGAAGCCTATTTCCCACGATACTCTGCATTGTTCTTGGATATTCACCATATACGATGGGATGAAGGAACCTGCAAATCAAGGACATCATCCAAGCCACAAAGGCTAATAACTTATTAGTAAATGATGGCAAATGCACCATATGTTAATTATGAGGCTAATGTAATTACCATCCAACATGAAAATCCCTAGCTCTTTGGGCTGCTAGTTGGTCAGCCTTAGCTCTACTAAGAGGTTCATACCAAACAAAATCCAGGAGAATTCCAATCCGCCCCTTCTGTTCTGCCTGCAGTTCATGAAAAAGGACACCAAAAGAAATTATAAGCCATCGATAGAACACTTATATATGACTTGGATCCCAAATGTGGAAGCAGAAAAGCTGATTCTTGCCTGATACTTCTCACGGTATCTCTTAACTGCAGTTGCATGGGACAAAAGCAGATTATGTGCTGCAATATAAGGTTCAGTTGCTGAATTCCCAGCAGTACAGTTTCCAAATGGTTTGGAACACCTAGCTGGAGCAAAGAACCCATTGTCATAACCAAGTGCAGCTACAACCCTTGGCTCATTGAATGTCATCCAATTCTTCACTCTATCTCCAAATGTCTTGAAACAAAATTCTGCAAAATTGGCATAGTCTTCCCTGTTTGTTTTGAAGAGAACCATTAAAGGCTTAATCAAATGGTGATACGAACCACAAGTGTTCGATTAACAGATTCAACTTCAAATCCTATTACTTCTCAAATAACCAACACAAATTCGTGAGCAGTGCTGTCAGGATAAGCTCATTTAGTAGTGCGTAAGAATGAGCTCATCCTACATTACATCAGTAAAAACCAACACAGAAAACATACTATGCAAGCTTTCCACAATGTGGAGTCAACTTTACATGATGCAGACCACTCTTCATAATCACAAAACATGAAGTTTGAAAAACTAATCAAATGAGCAATGGTTGCAATGCAAAACATTATTAATATCGGTCAAGTAAGAAAATCAGTTCATCGCTCAATTATTCAGTCTTGTACTTACACTACTTGACGGTTCAATAGTCCTCCGTATTTCTGCTCAAGTGCCAGTGGAAGATCATAGTGATACAGATTTGCATATGGTATAATGCCTACATGACACCACAAAACCACAAAGTATCAGATACAAATTAATTCTGATCAATGAATGTAAATAGATGGTCAGGAAGGATTTGATAAGACAGACAAGATTGATCATTCAAACTAAGATGTTTGAGAAGCGAACAGTTATTTCATAATGGCAGCAGTAGTGGTAAACACAGAACTGCAATTACCTCTCAGAAGCAAGTAGTTAATCAGCTTATTGTAATAAGCAACTCCCTTCCAATTGACCTTCCCGGTTCCATCTGAAAAATGAACAAAATAAGATACAGCATTAGATGGATGTTGCATAAGAGAAAACAAAATTTAGAAATAAAATTAACAAGAAAAAAAACCATACTTGGGAAAATCCTAGACCAGGAAATTGAGAATCTATATGCATCAAAATTCAACTGTTTCATGATATTCACATCCTCCTGCAATCATAAGCATAATATTTACATTTTGAATAATTTAGTTTATCGAATGAAATATGGCAATACCCAAGTCTTAATATTATGATGAGCACAAAAGGGAGATGAAAAAAATATATATGGTGGGCTTGGGCGAAGATCAAACAGTTCAAGACATTCATGTTGGCAGACTGGTAAGAACTAAGGCTATGTTTGGAAGGCAAAATATGATTTATTTATTTATTTATTTATTTTGAAAATGAATAAAAAGAAACACAAAAGCTAATCATTAATATCATTAATACTTTTGCCTCATTATGTTTTTCTTTTTCTTTTATCTATTTTCCTAACCTTTCAAAATATCGTTAAGATATATTTGATTGGCAAGAAATAGATAGAAAAAAGAAAAACATAATAAGACAAAAATAATAATGAAACTAATAATTAGTTCATGGCTTTCTATGTATTCTGTTTTCAATTTTTTCTTTTCTTTTCAAGCAAACCAAAATATATCTTAACAGCTGAAATAGTCATGGTAAACCTTCAAGAAAAGAGAGGGCCTTTCTAGCATAGAACCTAGGGCTCCAATAAGGTAGGGTTGGGACAAGCATTTTAGAAGCTGAATCCGAATTCTCAACCCATCAAGGTAAAGATATGTGCTCCCCTCACACTTTTCTACCACAAAATAGGGATAGGAACCATAAGGGGTAGATATTCATTTTGTCAGCATTCAGAGATGGGCCCCACCCCTATTGTGTGGTGAAGATGTACGGATTACATCCGCATTAGGGGAGAAGTATGTGCTCCCTTGATGCTTCTCCACCACATAATAGGGGTGGGGTCCTCCTCTGAATACTAACAAAATGAATTACAGATGACACCCCATAACAGGTCCCACGTAGATTCTACCCCCTATTATGTGGTAGAGAAGTGTGAGAGGAGCACATACCTCTTCCCTGACGGAGAAGTGACCCAGACTCCTCCTATCCTGATGGATAAAAGATCCAAACTTGCTCAACCAATTTCTACCCCCCAAAAAAAAGGAAAAAAAGAAACAACTTACAACAACTTTATGAGGTGTGTATGAGATGCAACTGCTAGGCTAGGCCAAAAAGAAGACAAAGAAGACAGGATTCAGCCCACAACTTTTAGATCCTAACCAAGCTTACCGTAACCATGTTTAGGGCCAGAGCCAGGCCCACGGGGCCACTTGCATAAAACCCAACTATATAGACCAAAGCCAATCACTAAACTAAGTGGACTTGGGCCATGTTTTCACCAAAACGAAAGAGTTGGGCCTTTGTGTTGCCTAGGCCCAAACCATGTACTATGGTAGTATGGTGCAATGCACATCTGACTTTCCACATCAGTGAGCAACATGTGTACATCAGAACATAGAGGATACGATCCGGATCACCTCCCTATCAAGGAGCACATGCTGCTCTTATGATGCTTTTTCACTACACAATAGGAATGAGACCCATGTCTGAATATTGAAAGAATAATTCAAACATACTCGTGGGTTCGACATAGGTCTCACCTCTATTATGTAGTGGAGAAGCATCGAAGGAGCAGTATGTGTTTCCTTGACTGGGAGGTGATCTAAAAGACATATATGCTCTTTGACGCTTCTCTACCACACAATATGAGTAAATCCCATATAAAACTCAAGAGCATTAAATATTTTATTAATATCTAGAGATGGGCTCCACTCATTATGTGATGAAGAAACCTCCTGATAAAATTGATCATCTATTTTCTTGTGAATGTATGACATGTATTCTAACATCACATTAAAAAGTTGAGATTCATCTGTGAGTAGTATCAAATAATTAAGATTAAATAAAAAAAATTAATGTGACTTATAATGTACCTCAACCCTTTTATATGATGTTTAAACACATGTCATACGTGCACAAAAATAAATCGATGCACCATTTTTTATTATTTTTTTTGGGTAAAAAATGGATTAGATGTCAGCCCGATCCGATCTGATACGATACACCTGATCTCCAGATTAGACAACGTAAAAGACTGGGACCCACACACTGTCTCCACCGACATCAACGGCATCGGTTTTCGCGAAAGATTCACGAAACGTCGCCATAAATCCTGACACTACTGCAACCGAGAGGACCAAAAATGAAAAATCCACGCTAATGCATCAGATACCGTACACGTAATCAGAGCGATAGTCATCAGATCGGAATCTCCACACTTACAGATACTTGGGAAGGGTAGAACCGTAGAAGAACCGGACTACCCTTTCAAAGAAGCCGACATGCTATTCATATCGGAATCTTTTCATTTTATCCTATCCAGTGTGACGCCAGTGTAAAATCTTACCTTCCTTCTCTTCCGATTTCTACGTATAATTCAAAGATTGTTCCTGCAAGAACAGATTTTTATTTTCTTGAAGAAGAAGAAGAAGAAGAAGCAGCAGCAGCAATGGGGGAAAGTCACCTTGTAGCGATGATACTGGTCCACCGCAACCTCAGCAGTAGCATTATTGGCGATTGTTCCTGCAAATTTCACAAAGCAATCACAAAACCGAGCTAAAATCCAGAAGAGATAGAAGAAATTGAAGAGCTAGCTATGGCAGAGAAATAAACTACCTGGAATTTTGACGAAGGCGTCCCAGATGCTAGGACCTCTACCGTCTTTGCTAGCCATGCCTTCCACCTGATACGCCGAGGTTGCAGTTCCAAAGATGAAACCTTTAGGGAAGCTCTTTCTGGAAAGTCCTCCCGTATTAAAAACCTTCTTCTCCGGCAATGCATCTAGCTCTGCTTCAGAAGAATCAGAAGCAGAGGATGAAGGAGTCATGATCACCATGCAGAGACTCACTAACAAGAACAAGAACAAGAACGGCAGATGAGCCTTCCTCATCTCCGACAACGCCATAGAGAGAAATAATGGATGGAGGGAGTGAACTCCAGAAGGTGGAGTGTGAGTGATTTATACTAATTAGAAGGAGAAGAAGAAGAAGACAATAAGAAAAAAGCGTCACGTTCGGTTGAGGTGTCTGATATCCATACACGTGGCAGGGACGATATGGAAATAAGCCGTAAATGCGAGCCCTCCCCCGTGACACATCTTGTCTTTTGTAATTAGGCGCTTTCGGGTAAGATCTTGTAAATTACAAAAGATATTTTATATTTCAAAAACTAACCAAAAAAAATAATAATAATAATTAAGAGATGTTCTTCTATAATCAAGTGCAGAGCCAAGAAATAACACGGGAGACCTAATAATAAAAACGATGTGCTGTCAATGCAGGGTTGGTTATTAGGCGTTATAAGGAATCATTTTCCTAATTGTCTCTAATTTGAATTCTTTCCATATCATTTCATCATTTCATTTGAATTCTTTTCATATCATTTCATCTTCTCATTTGAATTCTTTCCATTCATCATTCCTCTCATTTGAATTCCTTTCATTCATCATTCATTACATTTGAATTCTTTCCATACCATCTCATCCTTCCATTTCATCAATATCCTAATTTGGCTTTGGCTTGATTAGGTTTCTCTATTAAATCATTTTCATAAAAACATTTCCATTTATTATATTTACATACAAACATTTCTATGTTTATATCTTTCTTTTATTGTTCATAGCTACCTAACAGCATGGGGATGTATGCTGCCTATATATTTGAGGTTCTCTCATATGAAATCATTCAACTATTTTTTTCATTGAGATTGTTTCTTAATATGGTATCAGCCTAACATACGATTCTACATCTTCATCAGCCACGTCTTCTTCTTCCTCGTCTTCCACCTCTTATTCAATGGCTATCAATACTACGTCTTCAATGGATCATTCTCATACGGTTCACTCTTTTGCGACAACTGTGATCTCTTCAGCTGTTGCACCATCTTTCACCACCGATTAGTACCATAAACTTCTATTTCTATTGGAATGGTAACATTCTACCATTGGCAAATGCTGTAGGTAAAATATCTTCTCTATGGGTTATTGATTCGGGTGTCAGTCTTCAAATGGTTTCCGACTTATCTTTATTTCATTCGGATAGTCTTGTTCCACACACCCAATCTATTCGCCTTCCAAATGGTGGTTTTGCTCCCTTCACACATATTGGGAATTGCAGCTCCATACCTACTTTACCTCTCATGAACGTATTATATGTTCTTTCATTTGGTTTTAATTTATTATCTATTACCCAACTTACCTAACAACTTCATTGTTTCATAACTTTCTATCATGATCATTGTGTGATACATGACCTACGCATGAATGAGAGGATTGAGCTAGGCAAGGCGTACAATGGACTTTATTATTTAGAGTTGGATTATCCCGTCGTTGCTGTTGTTTTACCCGCCAAAGACCTTTGGCATTCTCGTTTAGGCCATCCATCTTTAAAGGTTTCTAGTTATATTGTACATTTGGATCCTAATATTTTTTTTCCTAAAGATTGTGTTTGCTCCATTTGTCCTTTAGCTAAGCAAATTCAACTTTCTTTTCCATCTAGTACAATTTTTAAAAATAATAATAATATATATTTGTTCATAACTTAGAGATGTTCTTCTATAATCAAGGGCAGAGCCAAGAAATAACACAAGAGACCTAATAATAAAAACGATGTGTTGTCAATGCAGGGTTGGTAGAGTGGTAAGATCTATACTTCTCAGTGGAGAGGTCATGGGTTCAACTCTTATGGACGATAAAGCTCCTCCCTAAGAATGTAATCGAGGTGTGCGCTCAAGTTGGAAAAAAAAATGGTATCTTTTTTTTTTAACATACGATGTAAGATATATTTAATGCTCTCTAAATATTTTATCGTATTTTAGTTATTGTATGGATTCATAAGGGTTTTGGGGTAAACCCTAGATGTTCTAACATTTTACACATGAACAAGTTGCAAAAAAGAAAAAATTGAAGGGAGGAGAGGGGGCCTTGGCCCTAGAATAGCTCCACCCTTGTGACCTTGTCTATATTGGTCTTCTTTTTCTTTTCTAAATCTATGATTATTGATACTGACATTTCACCTAAATGGGGACCATGGGCTTTCATAATGATTTAACCATGCTTTTTTAGGATATGTTTGTTGTTGGCACATTCCAAAATCTTAAATTGCTATTCTTAGAAGTAAATGTGTATTAGTATATCAATTTTTTTTTATAAGATAACACAAAAGACAGAATGTGAAGTTGCATGTTCTAAAAATAAAACGACATGAAAAGAGGGTTAAGTGTTAGTATTTCACACATGAAAAGAAGGCTAGAAAGCTTTCTTTATATAGGTTGAAAAAAAAAAAGGGAAGAAAAGGCGGCCATGCCCCAACTAGAGTAGCTCCACCCTTGTCTATAATGATTTTATTTTTCTTTTCTAAATCTATGTTGTTATTGATATCGACATTTCATCTAAATGGGGGCCATGCCATGGGTTTTCATACAAATTTTAACCATGCCTTCCTAGGATATGTTGGTTGTTGGCCCATTCCAAATCTTAAATTACTATTCTTAAATGTTTATTCTTTAAATTATTAATATACCACATTTCGTTTACAAGAGAAAACAAAGGACAAAGAATGAGACAAAATTAGTCAAATGTGTAAGAGATGTATAAAAGATTTTGCTCGAAAACGAATCCAAAAATTGCTTGTTGAGAACTTAGTGTCGGTGTTACAAATTATCAAAATCATTGTGGCATTTCTTATTCTCGTTCTTCATAGAATTTTTTTATAATGTCATATAAGGTAAAAAAAAAAAAGTCCATCATAAAAATAAAAATCTACATTATTACTGAAAAAAATAAAAATACCATCTAGTTGTAGAGTGCAACTTTATACCTAAGTTCAGAATAAACTATAAATAAGACAAAATATGCATGAGTTAAGCAAGATCAATAATATATTGGTGTAAAAATTTTACATGAAAAATAGGTAGAAAATTTTATATAAAGCACTGCATGATTCACAGAACTTTGAATTTTGCTTTAGTCCTGCATAACTCAGAATTGTCATGCAAAACAATATAAACCGTTGGATCAAAATCTCGACTGAGATGGTCCTACGCATTTACTGAATATCATTATATGTCCAATAAAAAAAGACAAAAAGAAAAAGAAGATAAAATTTGGACACAAGTGACAACTTGACTGGTCTAGAAAATTTAGTCAAATGTCATAAAGACACATGTTGTAGGTTGGTCACCTTGTTGTTTGGCATCTTGTAAAAATCGAAAAACATTGGCACGTGGGTAGGCTGAGAAAGACTTGGATTTGGGCATAAATTCGTACCTTTTGAGATTAAAAAAAAACAGGAAAAATTCCCTTTGAATATGAAAGCTAACCCTAAATATCAAGGTGGGATCCTTAGAAATAATGGCATGTACCACCATGGAGGGCCATGCCATCACCTTATTTATTTTTGAATATGTGGGCATGGATTGCCATTAACGAGACAAACTAATATTGGAGGACATGCGAATATCACGTCACTATCATGTGAGGGGAAGAAAAGCGAATCTAGATCCTCTCCACTCACGCATGCGTTTCTTCATTGGTAAGAAATTTCCATTAACTGAAAGAAAATGTAACCTGCGAAACAGCCTAGGCAACTGGAGAGCATAACTCCTGTAAGTCAAGGATCGGTAATATTCTGACACGTGACAGTCAATAATTCAATGCGTTCTTCATTCCATGATTTTTTGGATGGGGATATATGGGTTCACAACCTTTACAATTTCCTGTAATTCATATATAGGATTCTGACACGAGACATTAATAATTAAATGTTCAGAAGAACCTAATTTATAAATTGGTTCCAATAACTCCTTAAAAATTAAGCCTTAAGAAGAAGGAGATTTTAGAAATTCATTAGAATCAGTTTTTTATTGGTTTTAATTCTAAACGTTGGATTATTGATTGACATATGCCATAATTATAGGAAATTGTAAGGGGTGGGAATTGTAGAGGATTTGAACCGACGATATATGGCTTGCTTGTGGTACACGTCACTAATCCAAAGGATGAGGGGATCTGTATTAAAAGAAAATACCTAGTAGATATTCTTGAGAAAAGGAAGTTTGATTTTGCTAAGTTGGTGTGTCTGATGTGGTGGCACATGTGGGGTTCACTGTTAGTCAAATGCCACGTGGATTCTATGATATCTTAGTCACACAAAAGAATGGTCGGTTCGGATCAAGAAAAAAACGCTTTATTTCACTTATGATGGTATAATTTGCACATGTACTTTTGTGCGGCTAAGATTTAATAGAATTTACATGACATCTATCCAATGTTGAACACTAGAGGCAGCACGGATCAGATGCATCAGCCTAGCCTACCCACGGGGAGGTCCTGGTTCGCACCCACTCGGTGGCGTATATTAATAATTTAGTTCCCACCCCATAGTAACAAGCTAAGATCAGCCCTGTATCATGGGTGGGTGGACTTGAATATAGACTCTAAGATCAGCCCTGTAACATTGTAAAAAGTTCACCCAAAAAAAAAAATGTAACATTCTAAAAAGAAAGTGTTAATGTTAAATTTCCCCATTTTATAGATACTACTCAAGCCCAGACTGTCTCAAAATTTGAGCCCATACCCAGCCCAGAAACCAGTTTTGGGCCAGGCTGAACCCGAGTGATAACCCACACCAACAGAGATGAGGCCCAACACACACTCAAAACCCTGTAGTTCTTTTATGAATTAGGGCTATAGCCTGATAGCCATGCCAAACCCTAGTAAAATTTTCTATGTTATGTGTGGAAGAAGTTAGGGATTCTAAAATATATGAAGAATACTAGAATAGTCTAGCTTGAATCAAGTTCAGGTCCCTACCCATTAGGGTAGATATCTATGCACTCTTATCTTCACCACATAATTGGGCATGGGTCCCACGTGACATATACTTGGGGTCCCACCTCTGATTCATTTTATCAGTATTTAGAGACAAATCTTACCACATTGTTTGGTAAAGAAACGTGAAGGGAGTAAAGACATCTACTCTAAGAAGTAGAGGATCCAAACTCGCCTAAATCACAGTTAATCTTGAAGGATGATTCGCGGTGAATAGTTGAAATGATAATAAAGAAAACATGTGATAATATTATCATTAAATTAATTTATCACAGCTAACTTTCCAAATGAAGTAAGTTAGGCATGAGTAATAATTGAAGGGGACCAATGGACCAGCTTCCATCTTTTCATGAGCTATGCAAATCGCAACGGTTGGCCTTCCCCTATAAATATTTACTAAAAGGTCTTTGACCCTATAAAGTTGAAGTCGTGAAAGACAAAATTGACATTATCAAAAGAGAAACTACTCTTTGACACTTTATTCGATAAAGTGGATCAGTTGGCCGGTTCAATCCCGGTTTATTTGAAATTTCTTTTCTTCTATTTCTCGGGTCAATTTCATTCCAAGCCATTAAGGTGGTCAATTGTTTCTCTCTCGTTTTTGAAATTCTATTTAAGAGGTGGGTGTGAAAAGGATATGTATGGAATATTTTCACATAAAATGAACTATTATTGATTGTATTTTATTATCATTTGGTTTCTTAACTGGTTCGATATGGGAAATATGTACTTATTGAAAACTTTGACATAAGCTGGTTAATAAGGGTTTAAAAGCAACGGTTAAATCTTAATGAAGAATCTAATGAATTTGTTTATATAAAAAAAAATGTTAAATTAAAATCAATGACATATTAATTTTTACACATAAAGATTGTATTTATAAAGTTGATCGAGCTAAGAGGAGCTTAGAGGAGACCATTTTAGAGAGGAATCCGGATCCTCATCCCGTCGGGGTAGCACAGAGTGCTTCCCGAAGGGTTCCGACCACACAAAAACAGTGAGGCCCACGGATGAAATTTAAAAATTTTTTTTTTTGTTTTTTCTAAAAAGTATTTTTCACCATGGGCCCCACAGTTTTGTGTGGTCGGAAACCCGTCGGGAAGCTGATCTGGACTCCTTAGAGAGTTGGTTGTTCATAGGAGACTGAAGAAAATATTTGTCTTTAATAATATATCCGAATAAGGTATGCTTTATGACATTTTATTGTCACTGTTAATCGTAGTGGGTGGATCTCACTACAATTTGCGGCAGAGCCGGTTACTACTCCTCTATTTAGATGAATATAAGCAGAACTTTGATTTTGCTTTCTCTCACTTAGTTGAATCTAAGTAAAATTCAAGAATTAAGTTGAGATAAAATATTATAAATAGAGAAATGAAATATAGATGACTGAACAAATACTCTCTTTGTGAATTTTCTTTGAAGAAAAGTTAATTTTGAACCCCTATCATTCTAGATAAAATAACCTAGGCTGCATTTGTTTGCTGGAATAAAGGTAGGGTGAGAAAATCCTTGAAAAGAGTGCAGATTCTTTAATTTTCCCTTAAATCCCAAAATGGTAAATTGTTTCAGTCCAACTTTCCCATCCCAAGACATTTTAAAACCCCACATATTTGGTGGGATTTTGTGAAAAAAGTTGGGAAAAGTAAAAAGTGGAACCCACCCCTATTACTTTTCCACAAAACCATTTCTTTTTATTTTCTTCTCCCTCACCCCCACTACATATGGGACCCACATGTTTTTTTTTCCCACCCCATCTTTGCAAACAAACGCAGCTCGAGAGAACATCACTAAGACCAAATGATCTTCAAGTCATCTTTCATGATTTTAATTAAGAATCATAATTTGGGTTTTTTTTCTAAATCAATCTATGATTAGAATTTAATTTCACAGATAGGAAATAGAAAAAAATCATAGCCACTGAGGATAGGTCATAGGTGTACGTAAATATGTATGAGGTTCTGGTATGTACAATTAGCGAAGCTGATTTCTTCTGTCATGTAATCTTTTTCTTGTTTGAAGTTTGAACTTCCAAGAAAGAAACTCAGACGTCTCAGATGAACCTTGAAGTTCAAGCCATCTTTGTTAGTTATGCAGACTCTGTACGTGATTGCTTTGACTCAGTGAGTGGAGAGAAGAGAGAGAGAAGGTGGTCAGTGATGAAGAAGAATAAAAATGAATAGATTGATGGGAGGGGAAAAGAATAGAGAAGAAGACCCTTTTGCCGACCACTTTGCTAGGAAATGCTAAAAAGCTTGAGGCAGTCATCATGAAGACAAACACGCACACGGTTACCCAGAAAGAATTGACTCTTGAAATTAAACACAATGAGAGTCCACGATACTCAAAAAAAAAACAAAACTTTATCTCCCTCCCTCTCTCTCCTCTCTTTGCATACAGCACAAACACCCATATATATTATAAGAGTAATGGACTGTTTATGAAGTAATATATGAGCATTATGAATTCATATAGGCTGCATTTGTTTGCAAAGGTGGGGTGGGAAAAAAAAATGTGGGTCCCATGTGTAATGGGGTGAGGGAGAAGGAAAGGGTTTTGTGGAAGAATGATAGGGTGGGTCACACTTTTTACTTTTCCCAACTTTTCCACAAAGTCCCACCAAATATGTGGGGAGTTTTAAAATGGCATGGGTTGGGAAAATTGGGCTGCCACATCAGGAGACAAGTTTCCTTGATTCCCACTTTCCCACAAGTCCGGATCACCGACCCGACGGGCCAAGACAAAGTGCTCCCCAACGCTTCCTAACCACATATATCAGTGGGGCTCACGGTGAAAAACACTTTTTTGGAAAAAATAAAAAATAAAAACTTTTTCAACACCAGTGGGACCCACTGATTTTTGTGGTCAGGAAGCCATGGGGGAGAAGATCCGGATTCCTTTCCCACCCCAAGCAACTAAACAATCTACCATTTTGAGATTTAAAGGAAAAGTGAGAAATCTACACTTTTTTCAAGAATTTTCCCACTCCACCTTTATTCCAGTAAACAAACGCAGCCATAGAGTTTTGAGAGAGTTAAAAAATTAATATTAAAGAAATATGAACAAGAAGTTTTCATGAAAATAACAGCTTTAATTAAGCTCCTCTAGATAAACTCTTTATCAAATTGATCTTGATGTTTCATGGAAGGAAAAAGCGAGGAAATGTGGTCTTGAATTTGTGGAGCGAAACTGGAGTAGGAGGTCAAAGATTGTATGATCCAGACCATCACAATTTTTTTTTTCAGTCTTAAAATGAGAGGTTTTAGCATTTCATGAAGCACTACTCTTCACTTCGACAAACAGTGGTATTGATTATGTGCATGCAGAATCTGATAACCAACTAATAGTCAATCTAATTAAGAACCATAGCACAAGTTACCGGATTTTTGTTGGCGCCTGCGCAGATATCCTTTGCGCAGGCGCTAGAATGCTCCACGTGTTTTTAAAACTGAGGAACGATTGAGATTTATTGAATTGGATTTTGTATTTAAAAAATCTTAAATAATTATAATTAGTCACCCCTTAGACTTTTTAAATTTACAAACTCAACCCAGAATTCTCCAATCAAACGAAACCCTGTTCTCTTCGAAGTTCTCCGTCCTGAAACCCCAAACCCCCCCAACACCAAACAGAAATCAGTACCAAACCTAACCGAATGAAAGACAAATATCCATAAAACTAAAAGCAAACACGAGAACAACAAACGGATCAAAATGGACACAACAAAATCAGACTCAAACAATGAGGATCGAACAAGAGAACTAGAAAAGCACAAAAGCACCATGAGAAAGATACAAAGAGGGAGGGTAAGGAGTAGGCAGATGAAGGGGAAGAGAGGAAAAGAAAAAGGAGGCGAGGACACCACGATGGCACGAGCAAAGCGGAAGTTATCCGCATTGGAAACGAAGAAGAATCAAAACAAGTGACCAAGAAAACAACGAGACCACGGAGGACAACAAGTTAGGGTCCACACGAAGTAGGATTCCTATCGGAGAATTAGGGAGTGTAAATTTGAGAAAAGGGAACAAATTGAATGTGTAAGACTCTAAACATAAAATCCATTCAATACATCTCAGTCTTAAATTTGAGTGACGCACTAGCGGGTGGGATGGATATCCAAGCGAATAAAAATCCCAAGTTACCCCCAATGGTGGATGATATTTATAAATTGGCGAAAAACTTTTTGGGTTTTATGATTTCTTATGTACCTAGGAAATCTAATATATTAGCAAACATCCTAGCTCGAGAGGCCCTTTCAATTGAGAGTCCAAAAGAATCGTCATGTTCTAATGAGTGATTATTAGAGTTTTGCTCGGCCACATCCTTTGCTCATAATTAATGACATGTTTGGTTACTAAAAAAATAAAAAATAACATACAAAGGGGGGCATGTTCAATGTTAAAAAATTTCCAACGTTACAATAATGGTCATTCAATTGGGATTATGGATCAATTGTAGTATCATATTTCTGAGATGTATTCTGGAGTTGGGTCGTGAACTTAACTAACATCAATTCATTATTTAAGTTTATATTTACTCAGGGTATTTAGGTCAAGAATATTACTAATCTCACCATTGTGAGAGTGGTTAAGATTATAGATTTATGTTATAAATGACATCTTAAGTGCTTCTAGTCATCACATGAACATTTGAGTTAATTTCTTTCAACCGAAAATAAAATAAAGAATTCAATAAATTAAAACTAATTAAGTATGAAGCTAAGGAAGATTCAAGAAACTAAGACTAGAGACACAACATAAATTATACTAAAAAAAATCACTTGTAAATGAAAGATTTGAACCATGAGGTCTATCATTTTATTTAATTATTATGTTGTATTCTATTATTGTATGGAATTGGTTGGGCGGGCAAGGGGGGGGGAAAAGGGGGAAAAACGGGGCCCCTGAATGGGGTGAGGAGAAAGGAGGAAAGGGTTTGGATTAACTTTTCCCAAGTTTCCCAAATCCCAAACACTAGGTTCTGTTGGTTTTTCACAGGTCCTTTTAGGTTATACACCCCCCTCGCAAGGTACTGCTCCCAACACTAGGTTCTGGGTTTTTTCTTAGGTTATAAAAAACATACACCCAGATTATCGCAAACACAGACAATTAAACATCACTACGGACAGATAGAGATTTCCAAATAGTTTTTCTTGGTTCTTTTCGTCACTCTGTTCAGTGGTGTCCACCATTTACACTTTTCAAGGTTGAAAAAGAACCATGGAGCCTTCCATATATGCCAAGAGGAGTTAACATTGTAGCTGGAATCTCTCAATAACTCACACAAATTGTTTGCATCTCCCATGGGTCCACATACCATTAATGGACTCTGAAATTTAATAAAGTGTATCAAATGGACAATGATCAATGATGTATTAGGTCGGGTCGATATATCGATCAATGTGATAGATAATCATAATCTTTTGAGTTTTGACCTAACTAATATCATTCCAATAATGGATTGGAGAGATATTGGTACCTGAACTGAAGCTACTGTCCTGTTTAAGGGAAAAGTATTCAGGACATTTTAGTACTTGGAAGAAAAAACATTGGATATAAAGGTAACTTGGCAAAGCATCACAGGGATGGTTAGTGATTTTCCTCAATAAATAAATGGTGAGTGACCTCAGCAGGTCAAAATTCAAAATGGGATTTTTTTAAACGTTGCAAATTGATCTTCACGAGAAAATGGGTAACATGTGACAGAGGAGACACTGTAACAAAGAAGAAGGCCTGTCAAGTCACTGTTCCTTTTCTTTATTGTTAAGAATTGTTAATAATGTCTAATCACATCACCTCAGAGTCCCCACTCCAGCTTCGAAATCCTATTCTACAGGGCCAATCCCACCACTCTGCAGTGTGACAGTGTCCAACTATTTTTTCTCTTCCCTTCTTCTGAGTTCTGACTTTCATTTCAAATCTCTAATCTTATCTTATGTCTCTTCTCCCCCTACTGGCCACTGTGTCCTGTCTCTTATTTTGAGATATTTTTCACTTTTGTTTTGGTGTTGTTTCGTACTTGGCAGCCTGCTCAGTTAAACTGTATTTTCTTTTTATTCAGGAGTTTTTAATTTATCTGTACCTACAGAACCCATGTGGGTTTGGTTGGTTTTTTGCTGATAAGAACAACTGAGGAAGAAGAATCTGTTCAAGAACTTCCCACCCAACCCTTTTCACCACCATAGTTTTCTCTTCTTTTTCCTCTTTTTGCGTTGAGTGATAGTTAGATCCTAAGCAGACAACTGAAGAAATGACTAAAGATGAAGACTTTAAGCTTCTCAAGATCCAGGTTCTCTCTCTCTCTTCTCCCTGACTTTTGAAGCTCTCTGTTTTTTTAAGATCACAAAGGTGGGCGGTGGTTTTATCCTGACTGAAAATTTGCTTCTTGTTTGTGTTTGGGTATTTGTACAGACTTGTGTTCTCAAGGTGAACATAGATTGTGATGGATGCAAGCAGAAAGTGAAGAAACTGCTTCAGAAAATTGAAGGTACCTACTCTACTGCATTTTCTATACCTCCTTTTCCCTCCATTTACTGGGTTTTGCCTGGAACTTTGAGAACCCATTATACGTGTTTGTCTACTTTGGCTAGGAGCTATTGATCTGTTTACTACAGGTCTGGATCTCAGTCTATGAACTGGGTTTGCCAACAAATTTTGGGGAATCTAAGAGCATTTGATGGTCTTTAATACCCAAACCCGAAGTAGAAAAGCTAAAGGGTTTTAGTATGGTTTGTTAAGAGATTCTGTTTGAAATGGAATGTAGAAGGAAGAATTTATGGAGCTTAGTATACTGATGCTTTACAGTTAGTATTTTGGGAAACATTTGTGGGTTAGCTTGTTAGTGAGCTTCAGAACTGAAAAGTTTCTCGTTACTTTAAGAAACACAGGAAAGAGAACAGTGCAGAGCTGAAATAACATCGAAATGCTGTTTCTTCTCCTTATCCTTGCTGTAGTACTGTTCATCTTGTTTGTTATGTTAACTTTTAAACTGTTCATCAATTTTCTCTTTAACTTGTTTCTTTTCTTGTTTCAGGTGTTCTCAGAGTAAATATAGAAGCAGAGCAACAAAAGGTCACAGTCTCAGGTAGTGTCGATGCTGCAACTTTGATTAAGAAGCTGATGAGATCTGGTAAACATGCAGAGCTTTGGTCTGCGAAATCCAGTCAAAACCAGAAACAGCAGCAGCAGTCTCATTGCATCAAAGATAACAAGAACGGCCAAAATCAAAAGCAGGGTCTGATGAAAGGCCTCCAAGCCTTCAAAAACCAGCATAAGTACGCAGAATACAGCTCTGAAGATGGTGAATTCGACTGTGATGATTTTGGTGATGATGATGATGATTTTGAGGAAGAGGAACGGCTGTTTCAGGAGAAAGCTAATCAAATTGCTTTGCTCAATCAGAAGGCCAATATGGTAACCAATGCCAAGAAAAATGGTTCTGTGGCGATGCACAACAATGCTAAGGTGAACAATGGTGGAAATGGGCAAGCGGGAAAGAAAGGTGTAGGATGCAATGGCGGAGGAAACCCTAACCAAAATATGGGTATGGATCAGAAGGCCAGGGCAGCAGCTGCTGCGAAGATGAACAACGCCCATTTGAGTGGTGGCCATTTAAATGCCTGTGACGCTAAGAAGGCAAATGAAATCAATGCCATGTTAGCAGGATTGCAAGGCCGTGGAGGGAATGGATTAGGATTTCAAGCTCAGATGAACAATGGCTTCCAGGGGTCCTCTGCTGGATTCCCAGCTGCTCCTGCTGCTGCGGGGTATGCAACAGGAGGGCATCAGCCTTCAGCCATGATGAACAACTTGCAGGCTTACCAGTTCAATCATCCATCAATGATGAACACACAGAACAGGAATAATGTCAATATGATGATGAATGAGGCCAAGTATATGCAGCCCCAGATGATGTACAACAGATCTCCTAGCATCTCTCCCAGCACTGGTTATTACCACAACTCATACACTCCATACGCTTACCACTATCCCTATCCAAGTCACCAAGCAGACAACAATGGAGGTTACTCTGCAGCCCATATGTTCAGTGATGAAAACCCAAACAGCTGTTCTGTTATGTAGGGGAGGGAAGAGGACAAGAGTTGAAGTAGTATTTGTTTAGTTAGCAGTGGCGTTCTGTTATTTGTAAAGATGTTTTTATTCCTCTTTGCAAATGTGTGTGTCTATTTGTAAGTTTGTCCTCCTTTTATTTCTGGTTGTTGTGTAGTTTCTGGCTTTGTAGCACGAAGATGGGAGGAGTGGTGACATAATTGTTGGATTGTTTTTCAACAAAAGGAGGAAGGTTTGTGGAATGTAAAAGCTTTGTGTTAAACTATGTGATTATTGATTACTGACACAAGACAATGTCAGGATTTACTTTTTAACTACATCCTTGGAACAGAAACAGAGTAGCAGGAAATTTTGAGGTTGACATGCATTCGAAGTTCAAGAGATCTGATTTTCAACCCTCAGTTGATTGGATGGCACTTGAAAATCACCTAAACCCTATAAATTGAAATTGGGACTGCACTGGAAAGAAATAGCTTTAGGATTTATAGATTCTCATAATTATAAGCAATAAAAAGATTAAATTAACTCAGCTAGAGACTATGAAATTAATCATCAGAATTTGGTAGCAGAGAAGGCTAGGACCAATCCCTACCATCACAGCTCGAATTGTAAAAGCCCTAAATGCCTGGTTCTGGACCGCTTCTGGGTGTTTAGTCCACTAGGGGAAATAGATTAACCTGTGTGGTGTTAGTGTGACCAACTGAAATATGATTTTGAGATGAGTGACTCCCAATGGGTTCTGATCTGATAATTTAAATCGGGCGTGTTTGTAAGTGATATAATAATCTAGTGCAAGTTAGGTGAAGGTGCACATGCACCTCTGAGTACTGTAGATAAGTTAGTCAATGTGACAGTGTCTCTGCAACAGGCCGGGACCATGTAATTCTATAATCTGTGCTTTGCAGTTTTCAAGTTCTAACTCGGGTTTCAGAAGTTCTACCCCCAAAAAAGAGGGAACAAACTTGGGTTTCACAAAGGTTCCAAAAAATTGGCCTAAAAAGAGGGAACCCAGTTCGGAATGGATTGGCTAGACTCAGATGAAATCTTTCACACTGAAACCGAGTTCAAACTTCAAAGCATACCCTAATTGAACCAAATGATAGATGAAATGAGTATAGATTTCCAGAAGTCCCAATGCAAATTATTGAGTTGACCAAGCAGAAAAAGAAGTTTTGAAAAATTCGAGATAGGGCAAAAACCAATACAAATGGATTTGCCAATAGATGGGCTGCATATTCTATGATTTTGAATCCAAAATATATAGACAACTCCCTGGATAACCAACCATTACAATTGCAATCTGCATATGATTCCATGTTAAAATGTATTTCTCAAATTTTATGGGTCAACCGTGAGATCCAATAAAATCAAAGTTAAAAGTGGACTAAGTTTCCAAGCACGAATTCAACTAGGTATAGTTGAAGTAAATGTAGCTTGCTGGTCCTGATCTATTCTTGAGAAGAAATATGCAGCCTTGGTTAGATTAATTGAATATTCCACGGTTAACAACCAATAAAGTATGCTATTATCCTACTCATGGAAACCTTCCATTTAGAAGCCCTAAGTAATGCTGTTAACACTCCCCTATGTAGACCAAGACACCAGCCCTACTTTAAAGAAAATTTACTTCAGCTTAGGCTTAATGCTGGATTGTTCATTCCCAGTTTCAGAAAAAAAATGAGATACCTTAATCCTATATATTACTTTACCCTCAGCACAGTGGACCAGCATCATCACTGAGGTGGCCATGGAAAAGAGCTACTTTTGATTTCAAATTATGAATTCCATGGTCTTCTGTTGAATTCATTACAGACAGGATTTTGGAGAGACAACTTTGGATCATACCACAGATTCTTTTCCTTTGATATAGATATTTAAGCTGTAGTATATAATACCAAGCTCACTAGCATGATTCCATTTTATGACAATTCAAAAAGTTACAGGATATATATTTTCCTCCAACCAGGGGTTATAAGAAAAGGTATCTTGATTCGCAGCAAAGAGATCTAAATGTGCTTGTCTAGCTTCTTACAAGTGACAATGTTTAATAGTCTGTTGCGAAACAGGGAACTAACCATTGGAATAGAACCATTACAATGTAGGCATCGGATTGTACTTTTGGATAGAGCCATTAAAATGTACCCATAAGGGTGTAGCAACTGGAAATACCTATGAAAGAGTAAGCATTGGAGACGGTGGGATCGGCATTAAATGTATGTTCATTATTATGTCACATGTACTTTCATTGGCACACTGGAGTTGAAACTAAGTCTACCTGAAGCTATTTCCTAAGGCAGTATTCCACAGGCAACCTGGAGAATTTCATTTAAGTTTGGGCTCATCATGACTGCAAGAGGAAAGGGATCCAGGTTTACTGCACTAAGACTGTAATCTCACAACTAAGTGTATCATGCCCATTGCAGGTGATGTTAATCTCTATGCTATCCTCTCTTAATTTGGTGATTGAGAACACATAAGAACCAAATCCCCAAACAGATCAAGAGACAAGACTTTTATTATTTATTATTTTAAGAACCCAAATTTATAACTCTAAGACGTGGTTTATATTGTATTTTAGAAAGAACTGATTTCCCAACTTTTGGCTGAGCAGCTGGCAAATGCATTGGGTGGTTTTGTTTACTGGTCAAACCAGTCAAAATGGGATCTGGTCCCCCAAACCAGTTAAAGGCTGTACTTTTTCAGAATACTGGAAAGTTTGGGATACAATTGCTTGTGACAACCTTAAAAGAAAAACAAACTAAGAACAATTCCCAAAGATGCAGGATGATAATGGTTCAGAAGAACATAATATGGCAGATATCACAGTATTAACCATCGTCACAACTAGCAAACTTTTCTAACTCATTGCAATCTTTAGATAAGGTCACCACCAATAAGGTCACCACCAACACATGACAGTATAGAAAATTAAGATTATAAATTATAAAAGAGGAAAATACTAATTGAGGGAAAATGCATACATTAAACACTAAAACAGTTTATAAGCTGTACAACATTGCATGTCAAAGATTCTGAGTTTTTAACTAAGCAGTCAGTTGATTGAACTCTATGTATCAATACACAGATCCAAAGCCAAAAGGGAAAAAAAAAAAAAAAAAAACTTACATTCACCTTGTCAATAAGAAAGCAATGTATCTCTAACTGTCAGCGCTTGTGGTCTTTCCTTTGTCTAGATTTGGCTCTCTGCCATTTTTTTCTTGAGACCAGTTTGCTCTTTGGCTTCAATTTTAACTCAGGGGAGAACCTGAAATTCGGATCTCTCATTCTTTCTTGTATATCCTTGAAGAATTGCATGTTTAGTTTCTTCGGTCCACCCTTTCTAAGCTCTGCATACTCTGGCCCTGAAACAATATTTTCAAAAGCTCCTATTAGAATGTCCATATCACTCATGACCTCCCATACATTGATGTAACGCCCATCCGGCCCTTTCTTCAGCTTCTTCAAGGCATTCTCAACTGCAATTTTCCTAGCTTGTTTCCCTGGAGAAAGTTCGGGTGGTTCGTTCTCAGCTTTCAATAACTCTGAGATTGTTCGATATTTTGGCGTCTCCTCAAACTCAAATAACTTGTCTAAATAAGCATCACTACTCTCATTTGGGTAGGCTTCGATGGGAATGTCATCATCCTCATCACATTCACTACCTGTCCACAGTGTCTTCTCCTCATCACTTCCAGACCATACACTTCTTAGCTCATCACTATCATCTGCATCAATAAGGTCTGAGTGCTCTTTTGCTTTCTGTTTGACTTTCCTGATCTCCTCTTCAATACGCTTTCTACCTTTTTTAGCATTACGTTCATCAGTACCATCATCATCATCATCCTCACTTCCTGTCCAAAGACATGTCTCCTCATCCGTCTCCTTCTCCCAAGCTTTCCTAAACTCTTCATCGCCTGGTTTTCCATTGCCAAAGAGGTCATAGCGTGAACTTCCACTACGAGCATACGATCGCCATACTGAAGATTTAAGAGAAGCAATTACATATGATGAGTGAAACACAAAAATTAATTCAGCAATGCAGAAAACAGTAACAAAGACAAGAGTAGTGGATACTCAATATCTGTTCACCAATTTGTGAAAAGAAAAAAAAAAATTTGAAACTAAATAGCATTTTGATCTTAGGTGTCTCAAAAGTTAAATCATCATGCAAGCTTGCACTATTACATTTGTATGGATATCCATTAAAGCTTTTTCTTATTATTGTTTCAATATTTTTGGTAGAGGGAAATATGCTAGATTTGAGATAACAAATAAACTTTGTTGTCAAGCAATTACCAAAACACTATATGAACAAATTTTTCCCCTAGTAAATGTTCAGTAAGGAGAGGATCAGTACACTGCTAATTGCAGTTTCAGGAGAAAGAGAGAACCCCCTTTTGAATCAGACAATAGGGGGAGGGACATTTAAGACATATCATCCCATAACATGAACATTGCATCAGTGATATGTGAAGGGTCTGAAATTTCATTTTTGGGCTTGCTTTACTAAGGATATATCTGGAACATCAACCAACATCCTAGCCGCCACTTCATTTCAAGCATATGCAACTAGGATTGCTTCCAAGAGTTTCACTGCTGTTAGAAGTTCCACAGTTGATCAAACTTTCAAGAGTTCTACTACTGTTAGAAATTCCACAGCTAATCAAACTTTCAAGAGTTCTACTGATGTTAGAAGTCCCACAGCTGATCAAACACCAGTTATTACATACAAGAAGAACTCTACAATTGGTACTCACAAAGACACTAGGCAACCCAAAGGAGATACTGATTGGTACAAACTCCTAATCAATATTTTATGTAATCTAAAACACTAGAGTCCTAGCACCACAGCCACAAGACTCCTAGGACTGTACAGAGAAGGACTCCAAGAACACTATAAAGAAGGACTCTGTTTCTATATAAAGCAATGTACTAATTCATTGTAAATTAATGTGATTATTATTTTCTGTGCTCTTTCATGCGCAAACTCAGACTCTCTCTCTTCTTCTCTCTTGCTCTCTTCAACTATTATTATCTTCAACATAGCTTTGAGCACAACTTGTCGCATATTCAAAATGATAATTTGATTAGAGGAATCAAAGTTGAGTGGATGAAGAGAAACACACAAATATATCAACATATAAGAAAATGGTTTCCCATAGTACTTTCTACAAGAACATAGATTACACCTATATCAGCAAATTTACTAAAATTAGTCTTTTACTATATTAAAGCTTTATAGAAGTATAGTTACTCCAAAATGAATAAAGGAAGCTGTGGGAAAGAAAGAGAAGAAAATAGAACAAGAAAAAGCATCTCACTGTACACTAACCTTGTATTACCGGCCAGTATCCTCCACCAATTTGATTTCTTAAAGTACTAATGAATAAATTACTCTGAGCATCGAACCTGAAACAAAGATGAGTGCTTTTGCCCAAAGTATGAGAAATACAAGAACGGAAACCCCAAGACGTGAATCGTCTGACTATTTTAGAAGAATTATAAGAATCCAATTCACACTTAAAAGTAAAAACTAGAGATCGAGAGCGAGTCTCCGACTGCAAAAAACGTCAGTAGATGTTATCACCTTTGAAGTGCTGTCCCTGCTAACCAAGTTTTCCAATTGGAAAGTGGAGAAGGAAACAACGAAATGCGACAACAGAACCTTCGAGCCATTTTTGAAGTCTTTACCGGAAAAGCTCGGGGAGCGATTTGGTTTGGGCAGGACAAAATTTTAATGACAAAACTGCCCACTTTAGAATTTTTCACTATCGCCTCAGGCCCAAGCCCACCTTTTCATTCACAAAGGCACCGTTTATTTGCAAAGGTTGGGTCATGAATTTTTTTTTTTTTAAATGCAGGAAAACAAAGAATTTTGTGGAAAAATATTAAATGTGAGTCTCACTTTGTTGTTGTTAGTATGTCACCTTATCAGACAAGCTTCTTTAAATTTTTCTATACTTTTTCCACCATTTTTCCCCGCCCCACCATTATTCCAACAAACAAACGGTGCCTTAGTCTTTCCCATGCCCACCCGAAAGAAGGTTTTAGTCCTCCCATGCTTAGTTCAATGATCCGGTTTTGGATTGGCACATTCACCCAAATCAGACCGGTATTTGCTGGATTAGCTCCCCAACTGACACTTCTCCGTCACATATAAGGGTTGCCCATGTGAGATCTCTTGGATATCCCACCTCTAATTTATTTTGTTAATACTCAGAAATAAACATTCCTTAATATGTGATGGAGAAGTATCAGAGAAATACATACTTCTAGTTGAGATCAATGTAGATCAACCGGTATGACTTACGGGTGAAAAGGAAATGAAATTCAAACATTTAATCCTCAAAGGATTGACACTAAAAGGAAAAAAGCGCTTGCTCAGTTTGTAACAACCAACACTTCTTAGGAAAAAAAGTCAAGGTTCGACTCTTCCATACATTATTGTTAACTTCTTGGTTGGAAATTTCTGATAGCCTCCACAATTTTTAACACAGTAAACTACTCTCTTTATGAAGGTGAGACTTGAATCTAGTCGGGCAGATCTCCAGAAACGAAGGGAACAAACCGGAACAAGTATAACTAAATTCTGTAGTGTCAGAAAAATGCAAAATCTCTTTGTATGTGCAAATAGAAATTCAACTTCAGTTTTTTGTTCATTACACGAATGATTAAAATTTGCTTGAACAGAACAGTATACAGAGATGCCAAAGCACAAATGGTGCTAAGATCGACATAGCATCAGCAGAAAAAATGAAGCATTCGATAGATGTGTCCCTGCCCAACTACAACAGTATTGCCTGCTCTGGCCAACCATCCGTACAAAGAAGTTTGTCGAGGAAACTTCAAGACAGGCCCCTCCAAGGCTCCAACTAGATGGTAACAAACCCAGGGGAAAATAGGTGCAGGTGTCCAGGAATTAAGAAACTGTAGGTTCACCAAAACTCGAGTCATCCAATATCTCAACAACAGGAGCAAACTGCCAACAAGTTGAATCAAAAGATTTATCCAAGTATAGTAAAAATCAATTCAAATTCGAAGTAAGTTTAGGTAGATAATGCACGGACCTCATCATCTTCTGCATATATGCCATCCACTGCACTGCTCTGTTGGAACTCCCATCCTAGTGTGTTCTCAAGCAGTTCTTTGAGTTTCCTAGTCTAAAATAGTGAAGAAGAGAGTTAGAAATTCCTCATATGGTTAAAGTTTCCATGACCATATAACAGAAGGAAGCTGCGCTATGAAAACCTCCAGAATCTCAACATAAGAGTTTAATGATGGGGTCAGAATACAAACCCATGTCAGCAGATCTCCATCAATGACTGGGGCCTCTAGCACCAAAGAAAAGAAATCCTGGAAATGCATGATTCACGTAGAGAATAAAATATATTATGGTGGATTCAACAATATTCAGGTAACTAGCACAAACATCAAACCAAACAGTAGGTTAGTTGGGTTGGGGGATGATGGTTTCAAATAAAAAAAATAATAGTGATACTAGTTAGTTCTGGATCCCTGGCTGGTCTGTTGCTTTTCCAGAAAATGGATGACCTCATTGTCCAAATAAATATTTGGCTAATATATTTGACTGCCAATAGATTTTGGCTGCTGGCATTCAGGAAACACCTATGGCCAAACTCTTTAGCACAGATAATGAAAATTATAAGCTCAATAGCAGACCAAGATTTCTATTGTCAACATCATGTTGATGGGACAAGGCTTAATTAAGTCATATGAAAACAAATAACAACCTTACAAAAACGATGGAGAAAACTGTTTCTGGTAAGCCATGAATCATCCAAGAGAACTGTTGCACCATTTTCCATACTTGTATTTGAACGGTCCTTTTGGAGTCCATAACTCAACTGGTAGTAGAAGACTTTGACAAACTGCAACAGAATCCAATAATACAAATCAATAAGGCTAAGGCAGAATGCTTTTGATTATATATGCTAATATGTTGTAGTTTATTGTGAGGGAGGGGATATAAGTGCAGAGTGCAAGGGCAGCAGGCTTTTGATTATATATGCTAATACAATTAAGCAATGACCAAATTAATCATATAATCCATATGCAAAACAATAAGGCTGCAAAAACATAAACTAGAGGAGCTAAAATGTTAATCTAAGAGATCATGACCAGAGATAGGGATTTCTTGTTCGTACAAATCATTCTAAAAACAGATGTTATGCAAGCAATGAATTCATCTCCGACCTCCCCTCCTACATCACCCCAAAAAAAAAATTGACTTACCAACTTTAATCATCAGGAGAAGACTAACAAATGAAGGAAAACAAGAACAGTGTAAAAGGGATGTTGTTCCAAAATCTGACTATGGGTTGTCTGGTTCGATGCTGATCCAAGCTTGATTCCTGAAAATCAAAGAAAGTGAGTGTGGGCCGCCTCTGAGGACGAGAAGCCACCTCCAATGATTAAGTCAGATTCAGGAAAACATAATCCTCGTATTAATGAGTAAATGCTCCAAGAAGGAATGTCTTCTTTGGAACTTACAGGAGAATAAATGTCATAGTTATTGTAACTGGGCTTACCCTGATTTGTGCTAAGTATGGTACATATATACCAGAATCATGCCTCTGAGATGGCAAAAGATGCATCCTAGCCCTCCAAACTGCCAGCTTAAGATGGAGGGTTGAGATTACGCACGATGGTTTACTTAATCACCAAGTCAAGAGTTCAATCTTCCTGAAGAAGTTCATGCCAATTGCATCCGAAACTGATCAATCACTCAGAGTCACGTGGGTGCAGATGTGACAACAAACCCTTATGTTGGCAGACAAAACATAAGGGAACAATACTTGTGGAAGCTTAAACAAATGAGAAGCCTCCTGGTAAGTGTAAAACATTTAATGAGCCTCGGAGCATTAAATGCTGAATTTAATGTCTTGATTGACGTTTGGATAAAGATAAGCCGAATCCCCCTACAACGTCACTTTTGCCGAGATATAGCTTCTTGGGCTCCTGACAAGGGGAATCTCCCAAGAAGCAATCTTTTGAGAAGTATATGCCGGGAAGTGGTCGACGAACCCAACGAACTGGTTTGAGCCAAATGAGGTGACTTTCATGGTTCGCCTTGATTCAATGGGTTGGAGCATAATATCTATAACATTCAAGACTCCCTTGCTTCTCGGAGGCGATTTTACTTCTCGGCAAACTCTTGTACTTCTTTAGTTCCCAATGGCTCCCACCGAATCATTCTTTGTACCAAGATTTACTACAAAGACTAGGGGGCTAATGTTATAGATATTGTGGTCCAACCCATTGAGTCAGGACAAACCACGAAAGTCAGCTCATTTGGCTCAAATCTGGTTTGTTGGATTCGTTTACTCTGGCATACACTTTTCGGAAGATTGCTTCTCGGGAGATTGTTGGCTCAAAAGGACAAGTCTCTGTGATAGCCACCTAGCACAATGGACTTCTCGGACATTCTCCTTGTCAGGCGCCCGAGAAGCTATATCTCGGCAAAAGTAACGCTGTGGGTGGATTCGGCGTATCTTTATCCAAACGTTAATCAAGGCATTAAATTCAATATTTAATGCTCTGAGGCTCATTAAATGTTTAACGCATACTAGGAGGCTTCTCATTCGTTTGAGTTTCCACGAGTATTGTTCCCTTACGTTTTGTCTGCCAACGTAAGGGTTTGTTGTCACATCTGCACCCACGTGACTCTGAGTGACTTGTCAGTTTCAGATAAGGTACAGTTGGCATGAAGCTTCTCCAGGAAGATTGAACTCTTGACTTGGTGATTAAGTAAACGATCGTGCATAATCTCAACCCTCCATCTTGAGCTGGCAATTTGGACGGCTAGGATGCATCTTTGCCACCTCAAAGGAATGAATCTAGTATATAAGTATCATAGTTGGCACAAATCAAGGTAAACCCAGTTACAATAACTCTAGCATTTATTCTCCTACAAGTTCCAAAGAAGACATTCCTTCTTGGAGCATTTACTCCTCAATACGAGGATTGTGTTTTCCTGATTTTGACATAATCATTGGAGGTGGCTTCTTGTCCTTAGAGGCAGCCCACTCTCACTTTCTTTGATTTTCAGGAATCAAGCTTGGATCAGCATTGAACAAGAACCAGACAACCCATAGTCAGATTTTGGAACAACAAGGGATGAGTGGCCAAGCATGACACAAATTCATGGAACTAAATGTTTTGACTTCTTTCACTGGTTTCTCCCAAAATTAATATCTTTTTCATTCTTACACTGTGTGAAGTTTATCTACAATTGTAATGCATTTAGTAGGAAAACAATTATTATTATTATTATTATTTTTTTTTTTTTTTGGGGGGGGGGGGGTGTTGTTGTGCGGAGGGGATTTGGGGGATATTGCTTCATATGGTGTTACTGGTAATCATTTGTCATCATCTCAAGGCAGGCCCACCAATTATCAAAATCAAAATACAATTCACCAGAATATCCCACAAGGTATTCATAAACAAAGAACTCATATAATTGGGGTCTCACATATCTGTAATGTCATGCAATGATCTCTCAATGAAATATCTCTGAAATCCTGATCATCAAATTCTAGACTACCATTAAATAGTTCAGTGAAAAGCTTTCAGGCGCTGATGATTCTCAGCAAGACTAGAGTGATGTCAGTCAAATTTAAAACCACATTCCCCTTATCTCCTTCCATCAACAGAATATCAAGTTCCAACCAGCAGCCCCTAGGTTCTTTCGATCCTATTGATGCCACTCATTTTTTTTTGTCATACGCAGTTTCTCTAAATAATTTAAGTATCCTGCTGAGTTTTCCAACAATTTTCTCTTCCCCCTCTCGATAAATTCCTAGAGCACTCAATTCTTTTTTGATTAAAAAAACTCATTTTCTACCTCATCCAGCAAGCTTTTTCACTTGGTTATTATCAATCAAAAGTATGGTGTCCCTATGATGACACTGTTCACTTAAACCAACTTCAATGAGTTGCTGATGTAGTCAGATAGGTCCGTACATTTTTCCTATTGAGTACCACATTGTACTACATCGTAAGTCTAATTTCAAGACTTCAATCTTCACTAGGCGGCTTTCTGCTCAGAGCCATTAAGTTAATATCAACTTTGATGGTTCTTGCATTTGCACTGCAGGTCATGCTGGAACTGGTAACAGCCTAACAGGCTTTGTAATTGTCTGGGTGAATTCGTATCTGGTTTTGCTGAGTACGTGTCACTTTTGTTGCTGAAGCACTTACTGACAGGCCTTAC
The DNA here is from genome assembly GCF_041222555.1 of Hakea prostrata. Classification (NCBI taxonomy): domain Eukaryota; kingdom Viridiplantae; phylum Streptophyta; class Magnoliopsida; order Proteales; family Proteaceae; genus Hakea; species Hakea prostrata. The sequence continues at coordinate 25,759,702 of NC_142610.1, forward strand.
TTCTGGCCATCTCTAAAGGCTACTTGGATATTCAAGTTGGAGAAGAGAACTTAATGACCATCTATATTCTCAAGCACTCATCTTCTATAATCCCATGGAGAATTGCATCAATCATGACTGATTGTTCATCCTTCTCAGTAGTTTAACAGGATTTCTGTACATGACATGCATCGCGATAAACTCTTTAGGGGAGACAATCTTAATCCCTTTGGAGTTCCTTAACCAAAAAAATTTTTTTTGGGGGGGGGGGGGGGGGGGGAGGGTTATCTGCAATATCGACCTTCCCACCTCCATCATTTTTGGCTCCTTTTTATGTATAGTGAATTTTCCTGACACAACAATTCAGTTCACCATTGAACAATGTACAAGAAAAAGCAGGGACCTATGCAAAATTTCATATGCACAGTTAAACATGGCACAGCAAGAAGATTGGTTTAACGACATAGAAGGATCCATGTGACATTGCTAAGTCAGTTAGGTCTAAAAACACAAATATTTCAGATGAAATCTTTTGAGTATTACCTTTGTGAAGAGTTGGCTCCTCGTATGCAAAGGCTGCAAAAGCAGTGTATGTTTAGACAGTTTTACTAGTATCAAAATATAGACATATAAACATGTATGAGATTTGATTCCAGATTCTCAGTATCACACAGATATAGGCTCATTGGCTTCTGCGCTTATTATACTAATTCGAATATTAAAACAATTGTAAAATATTTCAACTTTAAATCAGATATTTATCTAACAGTATCATGCAAAGCTAAAGCAGGAACCAATTATTAAGACCCAGATACTAATTGAACTACGGACATGATTTTTGAGTGGCACAACCCATAAGTCTGCAGTATCATATTATGATGTGTCTCATGTAAAGAAGATCAGACCAAACATTCCATGCCCCCATCTTAGTTGTCTAAGAAGACTTGGATCCATTCTTCCCAAACCTACACACTTGATAATTTTCTTCTTCTTTTTTTTTTTTTTTGAGGAAAGAGAAAGATAGTGATAAAATTCCACGTGTAGGTGTATGAAACACCTGATTTTCAGAGAGATTTTTCCCATAAAACTATTTATTTATTTATATTTGTTCCCAATCATTTATATTCTGCATAGTTTTATTTTATCTGAGATTAATGTGTATCTCATTTTGGCATCGTTCTACTAGGCAATACTGTTATAGGTTATGCCTTCACTGATAAATCCTTGTTTTATCATTCAATAATGAGACAGCCAAACCAAATGGCTACACAGAATAAAATTGTATAGGTTTCTGATCAAAAGGTAATGGGAAAATATATCAGTACTTACTGCTTCTATACAACTGAAAAATAGGCTAACTAGAGCTTTCCACTGAAGAAACGCTTCAAGTGACTGCCCCATCTGCATATTTCGAAGTGTTTTGATAACTTAAATTTTTTTCGTGGACAGATAATGATTTACATAATACCAACCACCATAAAAGCAACTTAAATGATACAGACATACCAAAAATGCTATAAAAGCAAATTGGAGTTCCCCAAGAATTTGTTCTTCCACACCTCCACAATCCTTTGCCAGTATTGTTTCCAGCAATTGTGTCTGACAGACAGTACGCAAACACATAATCACTGACATCAGATGACAGTCATAGATTAAACCCTGAAGGAACTCAAAATTGAGAGATGACCCATAAAACCACCAGTGCAATAATTCGCATTTCAGAAAAGAGTAATTTGTTAGACTGGTGAGACAGGAAGAAGTATTTGTTCAAATTCTTGGAGGAAGATCCACCAACCCATCTTGAAGAAGAGCAGAACAGGCATGCTTAACAGGATATCCTAGCTAGACATGACAAGTTAATCGAATAAAGGGTGCAAAAATACTTCTGCACTACAAAGTAGCAAAATGAAGCAATGCTCTGTGAAATAAAATTTAACAAATTCACGATGAATTAAAAGAAGTTAACCAGTCAATCTGTCCTTTTTTTGGGCACATACATTTTGTTATTTCTTCAATATATACATCTCAATACAAAGTGAAGTGTTTGAGCAAAGAACTGAATCCATCAAGATGTTCAAGAATTATATGGCAAGATAAACATCAAAAGTGTGAGTTTAACATAATTAGGGCAGATGATCTTGAAGAGCTTAATAAAAACAGGAGTAGAAAATATTCAAGATTTGATGCATACTAAATTTAGTGAAAGAATATTAAGAGAAAATAGTTGCATTATGGGCTTAACAAAAAGCCGAACGTTGGGGAATGAGACCAGGAAAGGATTCAAATTTATTCTGATGCCATTTCCACTTGTTAAGACACTTGGGACAATTATTTCAGTTTACAGGATTAACATTGTAAACATGTTTTTAAGGTTTATACAAGGTAATAGTTGATTAACCACTTAAAAATTTTTGGATCTGTTTCACTCTAATATTTTAAAAAATTACTATTCATAGTACATCAGAACTATTTGAATTATGCTTGGAGTTTTAGTTTAATTGGGAATCATTTATTTGCGTTTCTTTTAATCTTCATGGGTAGATGGAACTAAATGAGTTCTTATCCAAGTTGAGCTGGAGTTTTGATTCATGGAATCTAAGTTGAAGTCTTTCAGTAAGTATTTGTGTATACATATGGCACAAAGTGGACATGGTTGGAGAACATGGTAGAATTCTAGAGTGATTGAAAACCTAGAATTCACACCCCCCGATCCTTTGGTAATATTTTCTGCTCTTCTCTAAACTCTTGTTCATTTTTTCCTCCTATCTCCCTCCCAAATTTCTGTTTCAGTGTTCACAGAACCTTAAATCAAATTGAATTTCTTCCTTCTTCCTGAACTGTAAATATTTTTTCTTCTATTTCTTAACATAATAATACCTATGTTCATTCTATAAGGATCCTAAGCCTTTACAGTATCCAAAACCATCCTTTATCTTCTACAATGATTCCTTCTTCACTGATCCGTCAATTTATTTAAACCAGACTTCAATTATTTCTTGGTCAAATCATAGAAACTTCCTCTGTAGATCGGCCTTAGAAATTTGACACCTAGGTACATCACAGTGGGGTGTAAAACACCATTTCACAATCAGCTAGAATATATTAGTATTAGGCAGTGGTTTTTGTCCAAACATATCATCATATCTTCACGAGTTAGCACTGCATCACCCTTGAGAGTCCATCAGCAGTTGTGGGGATTTTATCACTGAACTGAAGAAGTAAAGCTTCAAAGGAAAAGGCTTAGATAATCAAATGAGTTGATCAATACTATAAATGATGAAGGGACGTGTACACCAATGAAATAGACAATTCATATATTTTTAGGCAGTTTTTCAATCCACATCTTCTAAGAAGTTGCACCAATGCCAGTACTTGTTTTCCTAATGCAATGTAATTACAAGAAGCTGTTCCAGTAAACAGGAAATGCAATTCATCAAAAATCTCATAATAGGCTTCAACATTCAAGGTATACCAAGTTGAAGAATCAGAGTTTGAAATGTGGAAGGCACGTAAAAAAATTAATTGTGTTAATTGTTTCCTGCATTCTCAAGAAGCCATCAATTCAATCATTCTCTTTTACATAGAAGTAATTCAAACATTGTTTTTCCCATTTTTTTGGCAAAAGAAAATCACCAAAGATCAACTTCAAAAAGTAGCAGTCAATGTGGTTCTGAAATAAATGAGATACAAAAATGTACAGAAATTTACTTTATCATGGTTCAAGGAAGTAAGTTCTTGTCCTGAAATGCTCTTATTCTTGACAAAACGGGGAATCGATGTGTAATAACATCGTCGCTTGAGGGGCCTTTCAGCAGGTATTGAGAACTTACTATTCTGCAACTGTTCTGCTAAAGCTTTTTCAGCAGCAGACTTAGGCCCTGTTTCAATACCTCCAGCTTCACAAACAACAGTAATTTCCCCACCAAGAGGTTCTGTGGACCGAATAAACCATTTAGGTTAAAGTTAACTCCATAGTAACTACTAAAAGAAGGAAAACTTCCGTGAAGTTCAAAAGAAAGACTGCTAAAATAAAAGATTCAAAAGACAGGAAGTTTGCAAAAGTCAAAAGTACTATGCATATTCAAAATGCAAGAACCATTGCCAAATATGTTGGAAGGAGACCCAAAGGCTGCCACCATGAATCAATCTGACATAGCAGCTGTTCTAGTCAATATCATGTCTTCATGAACCGTGAAAATTCTTGTGTTCCTCATTTTAATTTTAAGAAAGGTTCTTACAATTATGCTTTCAGGGATGCAACCAAGAGCACAAAATCAAAAGATTACAACTAGTTAGCCTTATCCCAACTAAGCATTGGCTACACGGATCCTTTCCTCTATCCAATAAAGTCTATTCCAGGCTAAAGGCCAAACTTGATAACAAGGTCTTAGCACAAAATGAAAAGATAACAATAACAACATTTGCAGACAGTAGTTCAATGAACATAGGAAGCAATAGAATATGAGTGTCAGTGATGATAGAATTGTGGTTGAAAAGAAGAAAGAAAAATGGGCTGGTTGAACACTCTTAATATATACCTATTCTTTTTATAGTATCCTCAGTGATATAGTTTGAAATCCTCTTCCAGTCACCATAGTGGTTTAAATCATAAGGCCCCAGTTGGTGATCAAACTCCAGTTTCTTTACTGCAGCAGAATACCTCTCTTCCTGTCAAAAGATTGAACCAGAAAATTGGTGTAACATACCAATATTCAAATAAAAGAATAACAAGATCGAGCAAGTTCAGAAGTCAATCATTTCATTTTTCTCAAAATTAATAGAAACCAATTGGGTATTGTTGTCAAATAGTTTTCAAAATCTGAATAGAAAGTTGACTGGATTCCCTTAAGAATAGCCATGGCCAGGATATTGCATACATTTTTTTACTACAAATTGCTATTTTATTTTATTCACTGATAATTAAAATAACATTCATTCACCTACCGAACAAGACCAGAATAAATTAGCAGATAGACACCATGGCCAAACACTGACAAGATTCAATTCGTGGTGGATTTTCCTTTTCTATAGATCACTTAGGAGTTCAAAAGTCTATACTAGTCATCTTGATGGCAGATAAAACTGAAGAATTTTATGGTTGCATGAAGAACCAATCTTCATTTGAAAGGTCAGTGCTATCAAACAACTCCAGGTTTTTTTCGTAGAAAAAGAACTGTATAACTGTTCCATCTACCTTCCAGACATTATCTTATTTTAGCCAGTAATTACCCTACCCACAATTATAACCATATGAGATTATGAAATACTCACTAATAAAAAGAGGCAAACTAATATTTATTTCACTTCTTTTATGGATTTATTCCTTGACTTCCTTTTTAAACCAACCAATCCCTGCATCATCTAAAAGCTTGCATAATTAGACAGTCACATTATGAATCTGAAAGATGAGAAATACATCAGACACTGACACTGCTTTTGGCCATGCATCACCTACATAACATGTGCAGGATAAGAAAATTATCACAGACCTCATCTTCTGGAAGTTGGACTAATCGCTCCTCCTGTTGATGCCATTTACGAACAATTACCTGTTTTAGGCATGAAAAAGAAGACAACTCAATACTATCGATGCAGCACAAGATATTTAGAAAGGGAAATAAATTCACTGAAAACCTCATTTACAGCAGAAAGAAGTGATATGAATAGACTGTCCATTATTTAAAACTCAACCAATACATATTCATATTGGTACCACTAAATAGCATTGAAACTTTCTACAGAAAAAGCAGAAAATGGTAAGTCCTAATCAACCAGAAAGATAAGTTGGGCACCACCATCTTAGGTAGAAAATGACAACAATATATGTATGTCATATTAACAAAACACAGAGAATATTGCATTGAGACTGTGAACAAATTCATTGTCATTATATCTTGAACTGCGTCATTTTTTTTATGTTCATTTATTACCAGACAACAAAATAACATCTGGTCATATTATTACAAACCCTGTTCTCTCAATCCTTACTATGCGACTAAATGTACTATCATGTCTTGATTGGGAACCCAATCTTGAATATACTATAAACTAAAGGGGGGGAGAAACTAAAAACATCACAAACAACAATACTTAGTCTTCTTTGAGCAAATAAACTTTTCGAGTTAACCCACAAAACCCTTTGCTTTGTTGATTAAAAACCAAAAGGAAAATAAAAGGCTGCAATCCATGCACGAAAAGGGAAGAGTATTCCCTAGGGAATGATATACCACAGCTCTATGGTGTGCTCTATATAATCTCAAGCCATTTTCTTTTCTTCTTTTCCTGAATCTTTAAAATTGCTGCATCTCAAAAGAGTTTATTTGATCACATCTCAACACATGCGCATGCCCCTGATGGACCCTCCGACTGGATTCATCCAATTCTTGAAAGACACTTCTCCAAACTACTAGGAGCCGACTAGTCAAGTGGTTGGACATTAAAAAGAAATTCCCCTCTTCCTAATAATAAATTAGCTCCTGACAACAGAACTATCCCTACCAAATGTGCATTTTTTCATTCAAAGTACACAATCACTCCGGGAACCAAGCAAAGTTCATCAAGTTGTCCAGCTGCATGATTGAATGCCCCATGAAGATCGCCAATCTATTAAAGAAAACATTGAGCATTTACGCAATACAGATGTTTGATGGAGAGAGAGGAAAAAATTCATTTGATTATAATTCATGCAAACTTCAAGTTCCCTAATGATGAATCTCAATGTCGTTTATATGCACAATGCTCAAATGATGCATTTGCAGAGGAAAACCATATGCACCTAACCAAATGCACATGCATGTGAATGGAGAGGAAGCAAATCAGCAATAGTACAACGTAAGAAAGTTAGTAGAGAAGTCCGAAAGTGAAAAGTCTGTCGTGTTGAACTCAAATTAAAATAAATAGTGATCCTATACAGGTGAAAGTGGCCCAAGATTACTGTCTTTAACAAATGAAGCAGTGTAGAAAGTGAAAAGGAAAAGGAAAAGGAAAAAGAACAGTTTACACACCTCAGAAGAGCAAGCAAAAATGAAAAATCCAACTATTGGAGAGAATTCATTGCCTTCCCTGCATAGGAAATAATCCTTTATTAGATTCCATAACTTACTTTGACTAAAAATTTTGGAATTTTGACACATCCAAGAAGAAATAGGAAGCATAATGTAATTGGCATAATTTTCTGAAATTTCACTCATTTCGTTTCTGTATTTCACTCATTCCACTTGTTTCAACAAAATTTTGGTCATTCTTTTTGATATTTCACTCATTTCAGCCATTCGCCCCACATGGCCTAGTGAACAACATGGGAAAAATTAACTGCCCCAGCAAAATTTCACCAAAATATTGCCATTTCCCTCATCTTGGTCAGTTTGAAACCGAACAGAAAATGAAACAAGTTTTTCAAACCTTGACTTCGACATCTACGATATAGAAAAGCCATTGACAGCACAATAAAAAGGGGACGTTAAAAAAAAAGGGGGGGGATTTAAAAGAAAAAAACAAAGGAAAAGAATCTTCAGAGAAGCACCAAACCAAAACACAGTAATAACATAAGATATCAATATGCAATGGCATCATAATTAAGATAAGAAGACAAAGAAAGACAATTTTTTGGGGATATTTTTATAGTACACCCTATGCATGTTATTGAAAATTGAAGTTAAATCAACAGCCACTGATAAAGTGAGCATCTACTCCTGCAAAAATTTTCTTTGTAACTAAATGTTGTGTATAGCACTCCAATTCTGTCACCATGCTGTTATCTATAGCTTTTTAGCCATTGAAAATCTCTAAAACATATTTTATAGCAGCAAGAAGCAACCAGAAAGTATGATATTTGGAAATTAGGCTCAAGTTTGATGCTTTTGGTCTTGTTAAGGTAAATAATTGTATATGTGAACTTATGAAGAGTTCTATCAGACAAAGAGGCAACTTTTAAGCTGCTAGAATATTGAGAGACCCAGATCAGTTTGACAACTACAAATTTTACAAGATCCATAAAGCCAAAGGCTGAACTAATTGGAACTCTAGCAATAGGAAAGAAATATGGCATAAATAAAACCATGTATAACAATAAAATTAGAAAGGAATCATCCCCGTTTTATTTTTAATAAAATTTGTCACCTTTAAAATGGTCCACACTATCCTTAATAACAAACATGCATCCTTCCTGGGAAAAGGATAGAAGGTCAAACTCTGACTACAAAAAACAAAGCATTTTTTACCTGTCTACTATGTTATATTTCTGCATGCTAAAGACAACAATCAAATCACATTCTACTATTCTAACCTTGCAGCTTTCATCAATTATTTATAAGTTCACGACGCTCATTTCCAAAAATGAGGAAGTATATCAATGGAACAGCTTTCTGCTTATTGCTATTGAATAACTCCAGAGAGGCAAACCTTGCAAAAGTTCAACAAATCAAACTAACCTGCTTGAAGAGCTGTAATATATAAAATGAGGTCCAGGAGGGATCATCTTTATACCCCTAAAGACAGGCCCCACAGAGAACATCTGCAAGAAAGATAAAATAATAGCAGTTTTCCAAGATCAGTTACCTTATTGCATGCATGGAGGAGATAGGAAAACTATTACGAAGTAATCATCGGCAGACTTGCAGATCCAACAGAAACAGATTTTCCTTTTACACATCATAGTCTTTCCAGTATCAGAGTGTTTCCAATCCAGAAAGGATACAAAAAGAGAAAATACTAAACAAAATAGAACAGGATTATTACACACCTATATACAATCCCTTGAGACTACCTGTAAATTCTGAATACAACATAACAGGATTAAGAAGACTCCCATGCATGGGACGAACTACATTAGGGCCACGGGGCCAATGTAGCTACCCCTCCCCCCCACCTCCAATTTTTTTTTAAAAAATTCCCTTTATAGCCCTCTTTCCATGTGTGAAATATCAGTATTTGGGCCCCAGATTGGAGAAAAAATTTCACTATAAAGAAAATGGGTCTCATGACTACGACAACTCCTCTTTCTCATTTTCTGATATCAAATATATCTAGCAATCATGATGTTCACACAGATGATTTCAGAATTGGCTATGATAAGTGCCCCTTACAGTTAAGGGGAAAGAACGAACCCTTTTTTGGGGGGGAGAAATTAGAGAGAAGGAACTTAATACAGTTAATTTTGGTATAAGTGGTCGACTTGTTAGCATGAGTTTTTGCAGCAATACCAATAACTGAACTGGAACTCGCTAAACATCTCAAGAGATGTGTACAAATATGGAATAATTTCAAAGGAAATTTCCAGTCAAGAGGGTTCAACCAGAATAACTTGAAAAAGCAAAAAACAGAACTATCCACCTCTGCAAGAGGTCAGGAAAATAGAAAGTAAACTCATACTTCCCTAATTACACAACTATAACAGCACTTGATCTGACATTTCCATGGCTTTCTTCCTTCTACTTAACAAGAGTAAAGAGAGAAAGTCTTACACTATACCTGAGTATCGATACCGACGAGTGTGTATTGAGGAACATCTAGGAGGAGAAGAGTAGCGCCTTGTTGTACAAGCCCTAAAGCCAATTGAGGATCCATTTGCAGGCTATATGGTGCAGATCTTGGTTCCATTACTGAATTTCGTACCTTCACCAGTTCAGAATGGCGGGAGGAGGATTGAGCGAGGAGAATGAAATAAATAAGCTATTGCAGTTGTTCGGTAACCCATAGTCGAGAAGCCTCTTTATGTTAGTAAATGACGATAAACTCTTTATAATTACACATATTGACATGTATATCCCTGCGGGCTGCAGTAGCGTAACACAGCGCACGTACACGCAAATAAAGAACCTAACGGAGTCCGGATCAGCTACCCGTCAGGGGAGTGCACGACAGCTTTACCATCATAAATACGGGGGACCTAGGGATTGGGTAATGGAATCTTTTTTTATTTTTTTCTTTTTAACCTGTGGGTCCCACAAGATTTGTGGTGGTAAAGCCGTCTGAGAGCACTAGAGTGCTCCCAGACAGGGTGATGATCCGGATTCCCCTGCCATAGGGTTTGGATACATGAGGATTCTTTTTTTTTGGGGATAAACACATGAGGAATTTATTAGCCGTTAAAAGGGTAATGAAATTTCTCTGCCCTTGAGGGTAAAGAAGGGAATTCGATACCACATGAGTTGTATGCAAGGTGCAAAATATCGGCAAATTTTGCCTTGTTTCGGTAAGATTTCGACCTACAATTTATGAGGATAGTTTATGTTATTTTTTGTTGAAATTCGGTGCTTAACCTAATTTGAAGCCAATAAACACACTAGAAGTGTTATTAGCCCAAAAATCACCTACACTGGTGTTATTGATCTGCACATACTTAGTAGGTATTTTGACTATCAAATTCCATTGTTTAAGTGGGTTTTTGAGACATTTTTAATTTCTTAGTTAGATTTGAGTTTCTAATTTTGAGTCGTTTTAGCTTTTTTCTTTGAGCACGTTGCATCAATGTCGAAGGTTGAAGTAAAATTGAATAAGAATACAAGAAATAAGAGAGAGAAACCCTGCAAAAACAAAAAAAATTGAATAGAAATTCACTTAAAAATGTAGCAACAAATCACCAAAAATCGATAATTTTGCCATATATTTCCAATTCAGCTATAAATTGGCGCTTTCTCGTGATCTATTGATAAATGTCATTTTCACCCCCTATTTTGGTTTAGTACCTTCCAAACTGAGTGAATTTAGTTTTGGTGAAAATTCGTCAAAACTTCCTACCATAGTTGCATGAACAGAAAGGGTTTTTGACTATTATGTGTATCACCAGAGAGAGTAGTGGAGTTCCTTTCCGCTCAGCCTACAATCCACCACTCATAGTGTCTGCCCATGCCAAGCAGTGGCAGTGTCGATGAACAGGTTAGGCGTTAGTCTAGGTGGAGAAGATATGACTCACACAAAGAGTTAGAACCCGTGACCTTTTCACTACAAAGAAAACACACTTTCAAAGAGTAAGTTTCCCAGTTGCCTTGACCCCGGAATTACAACAGTATCCACCAATGGTCACACAAGACCCACATCTATGCCTTCACTGACTCCATAAAATTTTAAAAAAAAATGCAATAAAATGCTACGCATAATTTATATCGGGCACATCACAGTTTTTTTTTTTTTTTTTTTTTTGGGTAAACAGGGCACATCACAGTTACAACGAAGAGAACGTAACTGATTTTCCATTAGACATCCGCATCTTTGTGTATACATGTCCTTCAGAAACATCCATGGAGAAACACTGCATGGTTTAAGAAAGATAAACCAACTGAAGAGAAATAAGATTCCACGCCCAAACAAGCTATTTCCTATTCAATAACTCCCTCTCTCTCTCTCCCCCTCTCTCCCTCTCCCTCTCCCTCAACCGAAAAAAAAAAAAAAGAAAAAAAAGCAAAGCACAAACTTTCAACAAACAAAACCTGCAAGAAACAACAGTTCACAATGGCCAAACTTGTGACAAGGTGAGATCTTTCTTGAATTGCAAGTCTACTGTGGTGTTAATCTCCATACTCGCACACATGCATCCTCTCCTGAACTCACCAGACTCGTTTCATCAGTGAATTCCAGTCCATATACACCACCCAAGTGAGCTCCCTTAATGGTTATTCGACTGGATGCAGGCTTATCAACTTCATAAATGATAACACATGTGTCAAGTGATCCAGTTGCAACTTTAGTGTTATCAGGAGACCAAGCCAGACAGTTTATACGGGCAGTATGGTATAGCATGTTCTTTAGCTTCACCTGCAAAAGTAAATTTGTAACAAAAGAATTTTTGTTCAGAGGAGCCTCATAATCCACATCTAGCCATGAGAAGTATGCTCAAGATATTCTATGCAATTCTTCCTTAACGTTACGCTTTTCCTCCTTTTCTCTAGCCCAACAAAAATGGGGCTGTTAAGATTTGCTTGAGTGCTAAATTTGGTTAATCACAACTAAAAGGGTTTATTAGAGAGAAAAAAGGAGAATACTAGTAAGGAGATAACAGTCAGAAATAACTGATAACCAATCTATTTACTCTCTCCACCACCACACCCTAACACAAGATATAAGTCCACGAAAGAAAATTAGATACACATCATCCCAACAAAATTTAGTCATTAACAGCAAAATGTAAAATAGGAACTGCATGTAGACAGCACCTCTTCCAATCCTCGACCAGATTAGCACACCCTTGACATGATATAGGAAAGTCTTTCCTGAGACTATCCACCACCACCTCTTACCACACCCTAGTTTCAATACTTCCCAACCACCAAAATATAACTCCACCCACAGTAATTTCTCTGACATCATATAAAACAATAAGAGAAATCAGAGGTTTCGGTGTAAACGGATTTACATTGGATACCTTTGACTCTTAAATTCTCTTTCCACCCTCAAAAAAGTTTCAAGACTTAAAGATATGGCAAAAAATAAAAAAATAAAAACACCACCCAATGAAATATACATAAATAAAATGCAAGAAAAACCACAATTAAAAAAAAAATTCCATCCACAGTAATTTCTCTGACATCACATAAAATGAAAAGAGAAATCAGAGGTTTGGGTAGATATACATGGGATTCATTTGACTCTTAAAGTTTCCCTTTCCTCTTTTTTCTACCCTCAAAATAGTTTCAAAACTTAAAGATGCAGGGAAATAGGAAAAAATAACTGAAACAGCCCCACCCCCAACAAAACATATATTAAAAAAAGGAAAAAAAAAAAGACGAAAAAAGCAAGAAAAACAGAATTAAAGTAGCAATTTGATCAACTCAGGAACCAAATTCTAATATTTATATCTGTAAGATATCAGATTTAATTCATTAATTCATTAATCTATGAGAAAGATCACATGCATTTGTGAAACCACTGAAGTGGTGTAAGCATAATCAGAGTATTATAATAACCACCATCCCTCAAGGTTTTCAAAGAGACACAGCATAAAATTCCCATTTTTCCCCCTGGGTCTAGCCTAGCATTATGCTTCCTTCTAGTTAGGAAAGGTGAAATTATGCTTATGAGAACTAAACCCAAAGTTTACAGTAGAAAACCTAGAAGAAACACCAGGGGAGTTTAAGAGAGCACTTGTTTTACCTCTTGAGATGCACGATCCCATACAACAGCCTCTCGATTAAGATCCCCTGAAGCAATCATGGAAGAATCAGGCGAGTAACGAATAACACTTATAGCACCCCGGTGCTTCTCAAGGACTCTTTCTTCCATCAGTGTATCCCCCTTGATGGAATATACATGCAATTTACCATCCTGTGCACCCACAATAGCTTCACTTCCATCTGGTGAAAGTGTTGAAGCCGTCACAACAAACCCAAGGTTGATTGTTGAAACTACTTTTGACCCACGAAGTAGAACCACTCCTGAATCAGTTGAAATCAGAGCAAGTTCAGGACAGAAAGGCGCAAGGCTCAAGTCCTTGGGTTGACTACCAACATCAATGGACACTGCCTCTCCACACTGATCTCCAAGCAAAGGATTTCTCCTTACCTAAAATTTTGAGGAAAGGAAAGAATAAGATAAAGGGTGAGTCACCGACCAAAAAAAGAAAGGCACAAAGAGTTACAACAACGTTTTTTGAACAATGCAAGGCATTCTGAACTTGAATAAGATTTTATACAACAAAAAGAAGATAAGCTCTGCTGATTTAATCATGCAAAAATTGAAGATGTTACTCATATGGAACGATAGAACCACCAATTTTACATTAGCCTTAAGCTGTATCTTTCAGAAAGCTTAAGGCAATAACTCAGAGATCAACATATGCATCATACAGTAAACATTGAGACTAGTTTTTTGTGGGCGTAGTATGATAAATATTCATGAACTGATATTTTGGCAAAGGTAAACTAAATTTCAGATTATCCCAAATTTATTTTCCTGCACACTCAGCAATCAACTGAAAATATAACACTGCCTAAAGGAAGAACCAACTACTCTGACATTGTAATTCCATAGAACACATGCAATAACCAGAAAGGGGGAAATTTTTTTTGAGAAGAATGCCTAAAAGGCTAAAATTAATGACTGCTGAAACCAAATCAGACACAAATAAATTTGCATGACTCACCTTGTTATCAAATCCAGATGATACAATCTCTTCTTCAACAGCAATAAAACACTTGATTTGAGAATTATCTGTCCTTTCTAATTTACCACTGTAACCAATTCCTTGAATCCATTTAACAATTACACCATCATAACTGCTAGACAAGATAACCTTTGGGTTGCGTGGAATTACTGATAATGAACTGACACTCTTCATATGCCCAGATAATGATAGTGGGGCTTTATCTGGATCAGTTGCTGAAAATAAATTAATTGTACCACCAAGAGAAACTGTGACAAGATAGTCATTCAGCCAAAGACATCCAACTAGCATATCATCCACTCCTCCTGATCCAGGACACACCAATGTCTTCATTACCTTCCCATTACCATCCTCTGAAATTTCCCATATTTTTGCAGACTTATCAGCAGAAACAGTCAGCACCTGAAATAATTAACAGTACTACTTTGATTCAGTGCCAAAAGAGCCAAATGAAGAGATGTTTCAGGTGTATAGGAGAAAGAAACATAAACAAACAAAGGACATGAACTCAATGTTTACCTTTTTACTATCAGGACTCCAACTAACAGCATAGATGGTCCCCTTGTGGCCATCTTCAGATGACAGCTGTCCAATCTTCTCTCCAGTTTTGCCTTCATATATTATCCCTTTCTTATCTGAGCTAACACTGATGAATTTGCTTCCATCTGGAGAAAATCTGACACAATTGACAAAGTTGGAATGTTCCCTGCAGAGCCAGAAAGAAATTTTCAGGAATTCAGTATCATTCACATTCCTTCTCTAGTAACATTTTTCTCCAAGTACTAGTATTTGAATGTAGAAACTCTAATCATCAGTAGAATGTCAGGGAGAAAAAAAAAATACTGGAATTTCTCTACTAAGTCAGTTGCAGCCATTTTTTGCCCCCGAAAAAAAAAGTTGCAGTCACTTCAGTCATGAACTTTTCAAGTTCAGAGGAATTAGAGAATATCATGCAAAAGCTATTCAAGAAGATGTATCTACAGATGCATAAGAAAATGGAATGACAACTTATTACCAGGAAAAAAGAAAGAAAAAAAACCACACACACACACACTACTGAACTGTGCTTATAAGCTCTCATCAAACCTGTGAGAAAGCTTGAATCTGAATGGTGGTCCTTCATAGAAGTTCACCAGAAAATCTTCACCACATGTCACAATGCGAAATGGTCTTGTTGGCTTAAATGCACAACTCAAAACACGCTTTGAATGGCCATCAAATTCCCCCACATTAGAACCAGAGTCCCACCTACAAAAAAGCATGCCCTGATCATCTAACCAACAACAACAATTACATAGTAACGAAAATAAGAATTAGCCATGGGGAAGGGGGGAGGGAGATGCATCACAGATTAATGCATGAGACAAGAACGCATTTACAGAGACAGAAGTTTCAAATTTATATTACATGCAATGAAACCACAGATTTGCAAAAGAGTAAAAAATAAATGGAAGAATAGGGATAGCAGATGAAGATGGTGGTCTAAGAGAGGGGGAAGGAGGGAGGTCCTGCGGGGGAAGGAGAGGATATATTCACTACAGATCTCTCACTACATAATTATAACCACCCCGTCAATTCTGTTCCACTTAATCCCCCTTTCATAGCCAGATATCTTTCCGGGCTAAGGAATGGGAAATCTTTCTCCTGTTACATGAATCAAATGTTTCATTTCATCCGGGAATGTGAGCATGGAATTTGTTAATGCATAGTAACAGATCCTCTTTTATCTGTATAGATCTAAAATTTAACCCAGAAATATTCAAGTACAAAAGATCATGGACTGAGCACCCTTCCATTCATTAGATTTTTTCCTATACTTAGGATATAGATGGTATCTTGAATAAAGATGACCACTCAGTTGCTGATTTTTAATTTGTAGGTAGAATCAACTATTGAGACCCCCCCCCCCAGCAGATTTTCTACTTTAATTTTTCTTTTCCTGTTTGGAGTTAAATCAATGGATCTAAAAGAATAGATTACATACTCAATACAAACAACGCTGCCAGAGCAAATTTGAGGAATATCTTCAGGTGTATTCATTTTTTTGATACTGATATTTTATTCAACCATAAAGATAAATGCAAATGCAATACCAAATATGTGTATTGAAGTATGTTAGAAGTTGCTTTAAAAAAAAAAATCAAACAAAAGAAGTTGAAGGTAGAAATGGTGAAACAAAAAATAAACAAGTACATTGCAGAAAAGCAAAATGATAAAAAATTAATATAGAAAGAAAAAAATTTAGTCCCAGCATAAACAACGGTTCTCACTTATTTAGAGGATTTACACTACAAATAGGACAAATAAAAAAGGAAGGGAGGAGAAACATGGTTCACTTAACAAGAATGGGGGGAAATATATGACTCTCACCTAGCTTATAATACAACAGGAGGAGTTTCAGGAAATAGAATTTGGCTACAGACTCTCTGCTAGATCTAAGATTATATAATAACTAATGAAAAACAATCATATGGTAATCAACATTTATGAAATATTTATAGTAAACAGTAAATTGCATTAGACAGAAATAAAAGAAGAAAAAAAACAAATCAATGCTAGGATAAATTGTGAAATTCCATAACACAGTGCTGCTATGGTTATGCCTGCCACTAGAAAAGTTTACCAACAGCTTACCCACTCAGATGAGATTGGTAGTTAGTGTGAATTCATATATTTTCTGACTAGTTGGAAACTATGAGTAAATAACACGTCAGCTGAATAATGTTAATATCTGGTGGTAGGACTCTGACTTTTAGTTCAATAAGAATCAAGATCCCTTATAGTGCGTTTGGTAATTAACTCCATCGACGCTTGTATTGATTCCAATTTCAAATCACTGGAATCAGAATCCATAGAATCATAGTCCATTAAAGTTGGTTGTTTGGTTACCTTGATTCTATGAGCTGATAAATCTTGGAAATTACCATGACAATATGAGTCAAGGTTTTTCTTTACTCAGGATCAATTTGGAGGAATCCATGGACTTAGCCTCGAAGCATGAATCCGAATAATTCCAACTTTTATGCAAAATTCAAAACTCCACAGGGTTCTTGATTCTGATGAATCGTTTAACAAAAGTAACCAAATGGTCATTAAAAATCAGATTCATGATTCAACAGATTTGAAATCTGTAGAATCTTATAACCAGACACACTTAACTGATTTTCAATTTTTGTTTTCCTTTTCCTGTTTTTGCCGTTGAATGATGAATCTGTCAAGTATAGACTACATATTCAAGAAAGAAGAGGCCACCACAGAAAATTTTGAGGAATCTGTTCAAAGGTTTTGATGTTTTTGGTAGCAAACCTTTCTATGACTTTACAGTCTACTGCACATGCAATAAAAAAGAACCATTTTCCCAATAAAAGTCAGCCACATTTTTCACCAATTACCATAGAAATGAGAAGTGCAATTTGTATGTCAGTGGTGTAGGCGAGTGTTTTGGAGCAGCATATAGACAAACCAACTTACTGGGGATGGAAGATAAATCACATGGAGCCTTTACAGTATAAAAATTTGTCAATGGATGCAAATGCCACCATTGAGGTGCACTAATCGATTCCTAAGCCCAAAAATCAAGATATCACAGCGTGGAATCACATTCAAGGAACTATAAATTTGAAAGTTCTTAGTCATAGTAACCTAAGAATTTGGAAGGTCATCAGATATGAACGGATTGTAGGAAACTTTTCAAATTTCATTGAGGAAAACTTCAAGTTGACAACTTCAATAATTAAGTCCAAAGAGACCAGTTTGATCTTGGATAAGCAATTTTCAGACTCATTCCAAAAGAATAGATTTTCAAAATTTACCTTTCAGCTTTTCAAGTAATTGAATGGTAACACTTGTATCAATTTTTTTTTTCATTTTGGTAGATGGTAAACTTCTATCACGATTTCTTGGTTTTCTAGGAAGTATAAAGCAGGCAAAATTACTAAGACTCAGTGTCCCTCATCCAATTTCCAACTCTTTTATTCTTTTGGTAAATGCATCGAAGTTCAGAATGCAACCATAAGTAGAGGAAAATCTTCGGAGCTTTTAAAAAAAATAAAGCTTTCAATAGAAACAAGTGAAAATGAAGCACATAGTGAGCATAAAACTCACATGAAAGCTCGCACGAATGATTTGCCCTTGCCATCACCAGAAGCTACAATCCTCTGACCATCGGGTGACCACTGGAGATCATCGATCCGACCAGAAAGAACCCTAAATTCATTCTTGAGGACGTGATCATTATGCGCCCCCCAAATCTTGATAAGCCCAGAAACATCAGCGGAAGCGATCCACTCACCATTGGGGGAGAAGCGAGCTAGGGTGGCAGGATATGCATGCTCACCATAGATAGAAACTTGAAGAGGCCTATCAAGGTAGCGAATAATAACGGATCTTCCATTACAGTAGAGGATTGAATTCGACTTGGGATCCCCTGAAATTAAGATCCCTCGTCCTCGCTCCGTTGACGGAACGCAAACGTAAGTCTCTGAAAGCTCTGCCATTTCTATTTCTTCTATCAAAGATCGAGTTGAATTTGCTTATGGAAGACTGTGTTAAACATGTTCGATCGACATTCTAGCCAATAATCAGAATAAAAAGGCAAACTTTGCAACGTGCGCTCTGTAAAGTTTTTGCTCTTTCTCATTTCTATAAACTCTTTGCGGTGGCCTGCGCGATATTCCGATATTCTCGTATCGGTGTCGGTACAGTCGCATTTACATGATTCGTATCGATCTCTTCCTTCTCTTCATGTTTCTAAGGAATTTCTTATTAGAACAAGAAAAAGACATGGTTTTTGTCTGCGGATGTGGTTCCTGCATGCGAATCAGAGAAGATAGTTTGATGAAAATCCTTGAAGCATATTCAATGACTACAGAATTCTTTCATCAATTCCTGCAAACGAAGGTTGGCATGAAAGAGGATCTCCAACCAGGTGAAGAAGCAAGCTTATCCCTGCCCTGATCGGCAGCTGTTGGGGTTCCCCATCCATCCTAGACTTTCTTGTTTTGGTTCAAGCAGCTGAGATATCACAATTACCTGAGGAGATGCATTCATGTTCCCAGTTTCAGAGATGGTAGATCGATCCTTACCTGATGTGATGGGTATGAGTTGATATTAGAAGCAAATTCAAAACGCCATTCAAGACTGATTTTTCCCTCTCCTATTTTTATCCAAATGTAGCCAAAGATAGAGCTTTGAATCCTGAATTATTGGCATTGAATAGTAAGAGAACATCTAAAACACACAACCCTTTTACCCTATAGAATAACAGACTAGGGAAAGATAATTACATTTTATTTCTTAAAATACCTTTAATCTTATTAACTAAATATATAATTAATATGTTTATAATTGTAAATGTAACTATAATAATTTCAATAAATTTTTTTATACTAATTGAAATTAATATTAAGTGATATTAGTAATTTTCTTCTTATAAATAATACAACAACATCTGACATCTGGAAATTCTCTTATTTTTTCCCCTTAAATTTTTTTTAATCAATTTTTATCCCCTAAAAAAAAAAAAAAAAATCTAACCAATCTTGCATTACCAACCTAAAGTCTAGCATTCAATTCTCCCCACTTTATTTTAGTGTAGAACTTGTTCTTAAAGTGATGCTCAAATATTAAAACATTTGTTGGGCAATCTCTACTATTTTGTAACCCAAATTGGCTTTTATGGTTGTTGATAGTCGATTGACTAGGTGACCAGCTCACTAATTGGCAACCAACTGGTTGGTTGGCTGGCTTGTATTGTTGGCAGGACTACATGAACAATTTTTGGGGAGAGGGTTAATCCCTAAGTTGTATTGGACTTCATCTTGATTTTTAAATCATTATTTTTGATAGTTATGAAGCTAAATAAGCTCATTGTTCGAGTATAAAAGCATTAGCATACAAATATACATTCAGGAAAGGTTCATTTAATATATGAGGTGCACTCAAGGTACACGGTCGATATATCGCTAGGGGGTGACACGACATATCACTATGTTGGAAGTACGCCTGTGTCAGCCGTATATCGTCAAAAAGTTGGTAGACGCTATCTAAGGCTAGGGGTCATGGCTTTCCTAAAATTTTTGGAATGTCGTTTTTTTCATTCCGTTTTAGTCAACGGGACTCGGTGTTCGTTGGCAACAAAATGTGAATCATGAGCCATACTCAACATAATTGTATAATGAATTGTCAAGGTTAGTACATCTATTCATTAATTGTGTATTTGTGTTATCTTTTATATGAATTTTCCAAACTTTCAATTTTACCCGCATATACCTGAACACGTGCCAAAAAAAAACTTTAGATTAAGTGATGTTTCATGCCAAAATAATGTTATCATTGTGTTTATTAGTATCAAATTATGTTACATAACAAAATTCAAGCCAAAATTACCCTAAACACTCTTCCATGCGGGGTTGCAATTTTCATTGACACTAGCAGCAAAAAGTCGGCGAAATGTCGCCGTGTTGGTGGTGTCGCTAGCCACCGTGAATCTTAAAACGAGATCTCGAAATGGGTGGACTTCTTGAATGATGACGAATTGAGTAGCCACTTTGTCTCAGGCAAGGATAGAGCTACTTAAGGCTAGGGGTCATGGTTTTCCTGGAATTTTTTGAATGTCGTTTTTTTCATTTATAATTTTTGAAATTATCTTTTAGTCCTTTTTTTTATGTGTGAAATATTAGCTCTCGCGTTCCCTCTTCTATTTTTTGAAACTTCCAACTATTCTTCTTGATTTTTAAAAATTTCCCCTGGCCTCTTAACCCACTTCAAACTAAGCATTGTATAACCATCAACTTATTCAGAAACAATCTCAGAACATCTATATTTAATAAATTATAACTTCCATGTGCATTTGTACATATAATACTACCAGTGCCCTAAAAAATTATATTAAGATATTTTAATCAATTATGGGCCAGACTAGGCAAAGGCCCAATAGAATAAAAGTGGCATGATTAGCCCGGAAAGCCCAAGCCCAACATTTTCTGTGAAACCCTGACCCGAAAGTATATCTATCTAGAAATAAAAATCGTATCGTCGTTAGGTTTAACTTTGAGTTCAAGCTGAGAAGTCTCTTCTTTACCTCTGGCCGCCGTTTGCGAGGGAAGCTGTAGCAAAGATGGTGAAGGGGCGCCAAGGAGAGCGAGTCAGGTATTCTTCATTCTGTGTTTGCTGCCATTTCTGTTCTTCAAACGATATACGTTGTTCATTTGTCTCTTTAGGGTTACAGGATTTGTATGTATGTTCTCACGTTTGTTTGTTATTTGATTTTGATCCAGACTCTATGTCAGGGGAACCATCCTTGGATACAAGAGGTAATGTTCTTGCTGCTTTCAATGTTATTCAAACTTTGCTCTTTGTTCATTTGTCACTTCAGGGTTTGAAGGGTGTTGTTGTTTTCAAACTTTGCTGTTTGTTCATTTGTCTCTTTAGGGTTTGAAGGGTGTTGTTGTTGTGTCTTTTTATTTTTTTTTTTTTAGTTCGCTTTTCCGTTAAGAGCTCAATTACAATAAAAGAATGAAGAATATACATAGCAGTGAATCAGAACGAAAAAAATAGCTGTTATTTTGAATAACAGCAACAAATAACTAATATACCTTAACAGTCAAACCTGAATCTTGGTCTCCCTGTAGCATCATTAACAAGTTCCTTCATAATTATTGCTGGCCATCGCTCAAGTTGCAATGATGCCCTACTCTTACCTGCTGATTTTGCAAAGAAAATCTACTTTCACGAAAGCAATGTGATATCTTCCATTGAACCCCTTTCAAATATAGATATACATCCCCTCCATCTTTGCAAAACAAACCAAGGCATTTCCTCTTTATGAGTTTGATTCAACTGCTATGGTTTTATGGTTCATTTGTATGTTCTGTGTTTTGTGGTGTTATTTGATTTTGATTCGGATTGTATTTGATATCCTGAAATGTTTCATGTATTTAGTCTGATTTGAGTTAATGTTCATGTTGATGGCATAGGGCCAAGTCAAACCAGTACCCAAACACTTCTCTAATTCAGATAGAAGGGGTTAACACCAAGGAAGAAGTTGACTGGTACCGTGGCAAGCGCATGGCATACGTTTACAAGGCCAAGGTTAAGAAAAATGGATCACATTACCGATGTATCTACGGAAAGGTAATAAGGCCACACGGAAACAGTGGAGTCGTCTGTGCCCAGTTCAAATCCAACTTACCTCCCAAGTCCATGGTATGCCTCAGTTTATTTTCTTCTCCATTTTATTACATTTTCAAAATTTCCCTTCAAGTTTAGATTTCATTAGTTTCAAGTTAATGTTCTTTTTGTCCTCTGCATCTGCAATGTAGGGATCGAGGGTTAGGGTTTTCATGTACCCAAGCAATATATAAGGTAATGGTTCCTTGGTATCTTCTGTTTATTTACTCAGTTAACCAATTATGGTTGCATTTATTAATGGTCAGTGATGCATTTCTCATCTCTAGATTGGATGTGTTTTAGTTTAGTTAAGGATATTGGAGATTATTCTAGGACTTTAATCAGGTTTATTTTCATTTTATACCTAGGGATGGGAACTTATTTGCTGATTTCTTGATAATAAGGGGGCTTGCAAGCTTTCTTTGTCTAGGTCGTGGTGGGGTGTCCCATCTCTTTTCATGGTTGATATGTCTCTGTTGTTCTCCAGGTCTCCTGGGTTGAACTCTTTTATTTAATATATGGTTTCATAATTTTGACAGTAAAAAAAGAGATGCATTTCTCATTGTCCCATACCTGAGAGGCCCTTTTAGTTTTTTCAGTCGAACTTTAATTGATATTAGAAAGCTATCCAAGGCAAAATGCTTGGAAGCAGCAATTGAAGAAGAGTCTACAATGCAAGGAGGTGGAAACAGCGACCAGAATTCTGCTAACTTGAGGATTTTTGCACCTTTTGCAAGAAAATCAGCAACAAGATTTTCCTCTCTATTGATATAATACACAATCTATAAACAAAAACACCTCTTTGAATTTCCTAATCTCTTCCATTGGACCTTTTTTAAATTTTTTTTATTTATTTGGTAATTTAGGTTATGGTTTCTGGTGGCTGCTTCCTCAAAATTTTCTGTTAATTGTACAATGTTAGGAACATTCTGATTGCAGTTAATAGGTCTCTGGTATCTGAAGCTCGTGTTTGTGGGCATAGTTCTAAGAATTATATTTGCATCATGTGTAGAGTAATTACAGATTACGGAAACAGGTCCCTTGTATCCCTAGCACAGAAGCCCCTTCAAGTCGATTCTGACTTGCCATCTCTATTTGATTGCGTATGACTTCTTATTAAGCAGCGGGGTTGCATATGTTTTATTGTTTATGCTCAACTTGACTCATCAGACCACCAGGGACAGGCTACTTTACTTGCATAGCTATGGCATGCATGTGTTGGATGCTGTTGCTCAACCCATGGTATATTTTAGGAAGATATGATAATGCTAACCTCTTTATGTTTTCAGAAATTTTTATGTTGCCATTGGACATAGTTGTACAGACCCTGATCTGTTTATCAGTGTTTTGCACCTATTTTTTTGGGTGTTCTAACAAGTCGTTTCTTTTGTTATTTTCCCCAGTACTGCTTTGGCATGTGAAGGTGGCTGTTGCGGATAATAGAGGGGGTATAGGTTTTGGACTACACCTTCCTGGAGCTAGGTTTTAAAATTTTCTTGTATTCAGGATCTACAATAGTCTGGTTGATGAATTGAACAGTTTTTTCTTACTGTTTTCATCTACATTTTTTTTATGAGATTATTCACATACACCCATTTGCATATCCCAATTTTCATAATGGGTTTCAAGTCTATCTATTTCTTTTTAATATATATATATATGTGGAAAGTGAATAATTCATCATATACATGAGTAGGAGTGCGTTGCCGATTTAGGGCTTCACCTGATGCAATTTGTGTGGCACAAATCCTCCGAAAAATATTTAGTTTTGGGTCCTTTGTGTAGTCCCCAAATTGCATGAGTTTTACCTAAAAGAATAAAATAGAATTGGACCATGAACCAGGCCCAATACATTTACAATCCTTTGATACATATAAATGATACAAGATCGATAGAAATGTAATTGGAGATGCTAAATAGTGAAAAGCTGATGATGATCTGTAATTTATTGATAGTTTTAAGACAGGATATTCAAAAGTGGGTTATTTCAACTACATCTGTTGAGATATCAGTTGAAAAACCCTTGCAAAGAATGAAACTTTATTAGAAGGAATTTGGCTTCCTTCTCAAAGAACCATCTTTAATGGCCGGATCATCTCGTTATCTTCGTGGTCCAAGATCTGCAGAAATTAGGGGAGGGAAAAGAAAAACAACTTCAATTAAATGATTTAGGGAGAGAAATGGATATCCTCTAATTGGAGAAACTTACATGACAATGGTAGACATATCCAGGAGCAGCAGTAACGTTGAATGGATAGTTTGAATTCGTCTCCACCAAATTAAACTTGACAACCACAGTAGTTTGAAACCCAGAAGCAATCTTGACTACATTTTTCCATGTCTTCTCATAGTTGGGAATGGTTAGCAATCTCCCAATTGCATGGGCTTTCACGTTACAAGCAATTGCATCGTTCTTTGCTGCCATGCAGTTGGTGAATTGGGTGAGGTTCACCAGTGCTTGAGTCTTGATTGCTTGGAATGTGGCCAAATGTATGTGTAATGGGTGATTATCTGGGGTCAGGTTTATCACCTGCCATACCTCGGTGGTGCCGGATTTCGGGGTTTCCGTTGCCGGATCCATGTATTTTTTCCCATTAACATAGAGATGGGTCGGGTTTCCGGTGTTGCTATCATACTCATAGAACACAATATACCTAGTCTTCACTGAACCTTTTGTTGTTGCCAATGGATAGTTCACCAGGCTTGTTGGGATCTTCGAGTTGTCGGCGCAGCTCGGGTTACCCGGTGCAATAATGAACTTCATGACGTTTCCGGTTAGGTTATCGGCTGCGGTGCCGGAAGGGAATGGATAAGGTGCACTATTGGTTAAGATTGATTCATTGGTGGTAGAAGTTGAAAAGTCAACTATAACATCAGAGGTCTCAGCCGGGGCTAAGAGTATAGTCTGTGTTTGAACTGGGTAGTTCAGGTAGGAAGCATCAGATGCTACTTGGACGAATGGGAGACCATTGGATAAAGAGAAGCTAAAGTATCGGGCATTAGAGGCATTGATGATCCGAAACCGATACTTTCTTCTTTGAACCTTAAGATATGGCCAAGCCTTACCGTTAACTATAATGGCATTACCAAAATATTCGGGTTGCCATTGTGGGTGAATGGTCGGGTTATCACCCGTTGAGTTAATGTAAATGGATCCATTCCTGAAGAAGTTCCTGTCAAAGACCATTAGGATCCGATCAAACTCGGGTCCGGATGGGAGATTCAAAGGTTTTTCTACTTTAGGATCAGAAATAATGTATGGACCAAGCAGACCCGCTAGAAGGTTGACACGTGTTAATCCGAGTGCGTGATCGTGATACCATAGGTCACCGGCAGCTTGGACATTCGGGTATGTATAGGTTGCTTGGGTCCAGGCGGATCCGGTATCTCGAAAACCCGAAGTGAACCAGGCAAGCGGGTTACCGTCTGATTGTGGTGGGTGGACCCCACCATGCAGATGGACGACCGTTGGAACTCCGCCGTTTTTCGGGATGGCGGTAGTGACCGTTGGATCCCATGAGAAGATGTGTTTCTGAGGTAGACAGTTTTTCCAAGTCACTGATGTCGGAATCCCTTTATGGGCCTGGATTACTGGCCCAGGGACGGTAGCCTTTTTGGCTGATGGGCCGTATGCAAAGACTGTCGTTAGTGGTAAATCACGGTGGAATTTCTGAAAGGAAAACAGCAAAAAGTTATGGTGGGAATGGGTGCACAACATGAAGAAGAACACAAGCAAAATGCATATGATAATCGTAAGAAATATTTCGTGGTTTGGCAAGATTGCTTATGTTTATCCGAGAGAAAGAATTTCACCATTTCCTAATGATAAGGACAAAATAAATAGCCAATTGGGTTCAACCATGGTTGGGACAAGGATAGATCATGATCGGCAGGTTCAACCATGGTTGGGACGGGGTTCAACCACGGATGGGTCAAGGATCCCGGTGAGGACCGGTTCAAGGGTCGAACCAGTAAGTAATGTAAGCATGAAGAAACCTGACGAAAACTTGTTCCAATTACAAATACAGCAGAACTCTCATTATGTGGACCAACAAAATACAACCCAAACCCAACAAGTTATTGATGATTTAAACATGCAAGAGAGATAATAAGGGGAAGAATCTATATACCCATTTCTTCATGAACATGCCTATGGTGAGATGCCCAGGTGCTGGTGAGCCGTGATGCTTTGAATAGCCAAAAAGCATTGGAATTTGTGGGAGTTCATCAGCAAACCTTGTCAGAGAAGCAGCTACTTGCTGAAGGGTTGCTCCAGTAACAGGTGTTGTTGCAGCCATTGATACTGATATGGAAATGGTCAGAATTAACTGTAGAAGGACTAGTAACAATTTCATCGTTCCCATTCTTTTAGTATTGATGTCTCTGTAATCAAAAAACAAAGCAAGTCAACTCAGTTGTATAATATGGTAGCATTGAAGTGAATTATAATTCTTCTGTTTGAGAAAGTGGTGGTGGGATATATTTTATCTGCTACTGTTTGTAGTGCTCCGAAATCAAGAGTAATGCTAGCTCAAGCCAAGTGTGAATATTCATTGAAAGGTTCATAAAGGGTTTCTAAAGTGAATTAAGAAGAGAATGGTGGTGGTGGGGAAGTAGAAGTAACAGACCTTTGAGATGAAGAGTATTCAGAGAAAGAGAAGATGAGATAACGAGTGTGGTTAAAACAAGAACGATCGTGAAGAAGTGGAAGATCACATCACTGTATAAATAGTGAATTGATACTTTTTTTCTTCTTTTTTTTTAAATGGGAGTTACTAGCAAGCAACTGCCCTAGTGATTCTTCCACCTTCCATTTACATTCATAAGAATAGACTCCTTAATATAACTAGGTAATGTTTGCAACATCATCATCAATAGCATATAAAAGCATCAAAAGTTATATTTTCGCTTTTCATGTAGATGAGATGGTCATTTCACTAACTTCAATAACGAGTATGATAAGATGCTTCGAGACAAAGTTCTTTTCGATTTATTTTAACAAAGTTATCAGCATCAAGGTATAACATTTTTAAGTGGGTGGTCGAAGGTCCCATATCATGCTTCTATTTTCGCTTCTCTTCCTTTTCTATGCAGCATGAGGCATCCCTCTTCTTTCTCTCGGTGGAGGAGTGGTTGTGTGTGGACCTCTGGACCTAAGAGTCCATTATTACACTGGAATGATCAAGATTCTGGGTTCACAAGCACACCTTCAACAATATCAGTTTGAATGCTTTAAGGAATTCCATCAAGATATCAAATTCACTTATAGGTTTGATATGAAAAGAGCAATGAAGGTCTTTGATGCTTTCCCACTTTCTGTTTGTTTATTCCTAAAATAAGGAAGAATTTAGAATGTTAAGGATCCCACTTCTGATTTTCTGCACTTTGAAATCGCAGAATTAATAGTTTGAAGATTCAGACCTAAAAACAAATCTATCAGGAATTCAAAGATTTATTGACCAGCAAATGGTAGGTCAGTACCCACTACTACTGGATTGCAGAATTGCTTCGATTCATGCCTTGCTTCTGTTATTAAGTCTGTGTGGATTTCTGACTTGGATGCCATTAGGAATTTAGTGACATTTTATTTATAAGCTTTACTTGTATACTTGGTTACCAAAAAAAAAAAAAAAAATTTGTTGGTATACTTTAGTTTTCCTATCCAAATTTAGATTTTCTATTCTAATAGGTAGAGATCTGTCCTTCACTCACATTTTTTTATTACATATTTGAAGGAAGGTCTATTGGAAGCTCAACTTTAATTTTTCTTGTCGATTCAGAGCTAAGCCCCCTTCTTGAAGTGAAGTCCAGGTCCTCTCTGCCTGGATAGGCCATCCACCCATTCCCTTGCCCTTTGGGTGAACGGAGAGGATTTAGACTCCTTAAAATGTGGTTGAAAGGTGTGATCGAGGGGCGTTGAGACCTTTACTCGTCAGGGTAGAAGATCCAAATTCTTTCTATCTATGACTTAAGCTCATCCATGCTTATAAGATAGAATCACCATAACACTTGCTATGTGTTGCTAATCTTGCATGTAGAGTTGATCCATATTTGCTCAACATAACCTTTCAGATGTAGTTATATCCATACAGAAAGGCCTCTTATAAAAAAACCTCCCCCAAAAAAATTTAAATTATTTTTTTGCAATGTCCTTAATAGATGCTTGGACAAATTTAATGGTTGAGATATCTAAAGAGTGTTATGGAGAATGAATTAATCCACCAAATTTGAACTTCAATGAAGCCCAACATTGCAACCATGCAAACTGCCAAACGACAGCTCATCTAATTAATTAGACCACAAGTAATTAAGGACATTATTGTTGTTCCTTATATATTACAAATTAGAAAAATTTAAGCTTCAAACTCTGCTCAATCGAGTAGTACTGTTTGGTGTTTTTATTTTTATTTATATTTTTTATCAAAAAAAAATTCATTTAAATAGAAGATATGGATTATGAATTGCATAAACACCACGAGATGAAATATAACAAAATTGTCTTTATGTATCAATACATAGAGGTAATGCTTTCTGAGGTAGGGGATGATTGAACTCAATAACGACCCTACAAACATTGTCATTAACACGACATTCCACATAAAATAGAAGTTGTAGATACACCAGGGAACAACATCCTATAGTAAAAACATAATGCATGTACCAAACACCATAAAATAACCTTTCACTCAAACATTTCATCGAACATCTATTGATAGAAATCGTAGGAGTTGGGGCATTCATAGGCTGGGGATAGAAGTTCAAAGATTCTAAATTTTGGCACTTGGAATTGTCATGAATGCGTCAATTTACAGATATACACTTAATCCAAACGATTGAAGTAAAATTTGATATTCAAAGCATTTAATTTGAGTTGACATGAGACTGATATTGATTAGGTTATATATTACTTATTACCAACTCAATAACAGGTGGAGATTTTTCCAACCACAAAAATAAAAATCCAAGTAGCTACATTTTCTTTATTTATTTTTTCTTTTCTTTTTTATAATATCCTCCCATATTTTTCAAAGTGACTTTCTTAGCAAAACAGATCCCAAATTTTTTTTTGGGGTTAGGAATTGACTCTGAAAATTAATGGCATGAATGGGAGAAGAGGGAGGACGATTTGTGATATAAGCTCTTCCCATGCACGCACCAAACTCAACTTGCATTTAAAAAATTCCAAAATTTTCTTTATTTATCCATAGCGTTTGAAATATTTCATGATACATCATTTCCAACTTCAATAAATCGAAAATTCACAAAAACTATAGTCTATATTTGTTTAAATAAAGCAATAGTTAATTGAGGTGTAAAAATTTTATTAACCGTAAAAACACAGCACAAGAGCTCCTAAGGGACGAGCACTCAGCTCAACAAACATTAAAAATGACTGAACTAGCTTCAAAGGTTTTGGTTTTTTTAATTATCTTCCTCTTCACTGACCAGCTTCAGAGGTCGTATCATCTCATTATCTTCATGGTCCAAAATCTGCAGAAACAGAAACAAAAGAGCATATATTCAAGTCACAGATTTTATTTGTTTAGAGTTTAAGAGAATTATAAGGAACCCAGAAGATGAATGGAGAGAAGCTTACATGACAATGATAAACATATCCAGGTTCAGCAGTTGCATCAAAAGGATATGTTGTATTGGTTTCCACCAGATTAAACTTGACAACCACTGTAGTTTGATATCCAGGCTCTATCTTTCCTACATTCTTCCATGTCTTCTCACTGTTTGGAATGGTTAGCAATTGTCCAATTGCATAATCTGTTACGTTGCATGCAATTGCATCATTCTTTGTTGTCATGCAATTTGTGAACGTAGTGAGATTTACCAGTTGTTGAACCTTGATTGCTTGGAAGGTGGCCAAGTGTATGTGCAATGGGTGATTATCTGGTGTCAGGTTGATCACTTGCCACACCTCAGTGGTACCGGATTTCGGGGTTTCTGTTACCGGATCCGATAAGCTTTTCCCGTTAATATAGAGATGGGTCGGGTTTCCGGTATTGCTATTATACTCATAGAACACAATATACCTAGTCTTCACTGCACCTTCAGTTGTTGCCATGGGATAATCCACAAGACTAGTTGGGATCTTCGAGTTGTCCGGGCGGGTTGTGTTACCCGATGCAATGACGAACTTCATGACGTTTCCGTTCAATTGATCCACCGGGTTGCCCGTCGGGTACGGGTATGGTGCACTATTGGTTAAGATACATTGATTGGTTTGAGAAGATGAGAAGTCAACTACAACATCGGCAATCTCAGATGGGGCTAGGAGAATGCTCTGAGTCTGAGCCGGCGAGTTGAGATATGATGCATCAGATCCTATTTGGACGAATGGGATGCCATTAGACAATGAGAAGTTAAAGTATCGAGCATTGGATGCATTGATGATTCTAAAACGATACTTCCTTCGTTGGACACTAAGATATGGCCAAGCTTTCCCATTAACTATAATGGCAACACCAAAATATTCTGGTTGCCATTGTGGGTGAATGGAAGGGTTATCTCCAGTTGAGTTTATGTAAATGGAGCCATTCTTAAAGAAGCTTCGATCAAAGATCATTAAGTGCTGATCAAACTCTGACCCGGATGGGAGGTTCAATGGGTTTTCTGTCTTCGGGTCTCGAATTACATATGGTGCAATCAGACCCGCTAAGAGGTTAATACGGGTTAACCCTAGTGCATGATCATGGTACCATAGGTTTCCAGCAGCTTGGACATTCGGGTATGTGTACTTTGCTTGGGTCCAAGAAGATCCGGTTTCATTGAAGTTGGAGGTGAACCAGGCAAATGGGTTGCCATCGTCTTGTGGTGGGTGAACACCACCATGGAGATGAACAACCGTTGGAACTCCACCATTTTTAGGGATAGCAGTGGTGATAGTTGGGTCCCATGAAAAGATGTGGCTTTGAGGGAGGTGATTCTCCCACGTCACTGATGTTGATACCCCTTTCATGGCCTCGATCACTGGTCCAGGTACTGTGGCTTCCTCTTTCGATGTACCATATGCAAAGACTGATGTTTGAGGTAAATCACGGTGGAATTTCTGCATGAACATGGAGAAATTCAATCTGTAAGTAGTTGATCATTGATGCATACAGAACAACTACTGTTTTCTTTAAATGAAACCTAGCTAGAATATATAGGAATAAGGGAGGAAGAATTTATATACCCAAGTCTTTTCGAACATGCCTATGGTGACATTTCCTGGTACCAATGATCCATGTTGCACTGAATAACCAAAAAGCTTTGGAATTTGTGGGAGTTCATCAACATACATCTGCAAAGAAGCTGCAACTTGCTGAAGGGTTGCTGCGGTCACCGGAGCTGGTGCTGCAGTTGGTGTTACTGGGGTAACTGCTTCACCACATATCAGCATTAAAAGCAGTACAAAGATTGGCAAAAATCTGATATTCCCCATTCTTGTGGTATTGATTCGTCTGTAAACAGAAAACAAAGAAAACAAGTCAGTTTATAGAATGGAAGATCAAGTCACTGAATTGGGTTGAGTTGCACTCTTGTTTACTATCAAACTGACCTTTGAGGATTAAAAAATTCAGACACAGAAAGAGAGAGAGAGAGAGAGAGAGAGAGAGAGAGAGAGAGAGACTGGATAAGAGAAGGCGTGTGGTGAGCACAAGCTTGTTGATAAATTGCCCATCCTACTCACCTATATATAAGAGGGCATGGCTTACATGTTGACCTTAGTGCATGCAAAGTCACCTACTTCAGATCATCCACAACCGTGTAGCGAGTTATAAATTGGCTGCTTAAGCAATATGGTCGATTTTTGTTGAAGTCATCAAACCAATAGGAACTTTAATTAAAAAAATGTTGTTGGATTGAAGCTGCACCAGATGATTCCTTCCTTAATAATTGTGGACAGCTGGGGTCAGCACAATCAAATCATCAACACTGGAAAATTAACGATAGAAATCTAGGGTTAGAACTTGTATCTCTGTCTTCTCTTTCTGCTGCGGCTTTGATTCTTCTTTATGTGGGTTCGGGAGTGGTTGTGTGTGGACAGAAGGTAGAGGGGTTTGGTATATTAGGGTGACATGATCCAAGTGCTCATTGATCCACACGAAGAAAAAGGGTTCGTAAAGGTTAACAGACAATATTGTTTAGGGCCTTTTCAGTCTGAATTCACTTATAGGAGTTCTCTAGGCCTTGTCAATTTGAATTCGATCACTTACTAGGAGTTCTAAGAATTAGAGAAATTAAGGCCGTTTGATGCTTTTCACATGTAACTTAAAACCCAAAGGTTGTTTTAGGTTAGGTAAAACAAATAAGAAAAAGATGGAAAAGAAGAGTTTCTTTTCCCTTTCCTTTCCCCTGTTAATAGAAATGGAGTCCCACCTTGGCTGTTTTGCACTTTGAAGCCTCAGAATTCAACATGGAAGCTTCTAATAGTGGTATGTTTAGTTATGTGTTGAAAAATCATATATCCTCATATTTAAAAATATCAACGTGTATTATATAATGTAGTTAAGCCCACGATTGTCTATGTTACATGCATCTAAGGATAGGTTTTATGTAATTAGATTTAGCCCTTGAAATGTAAAATCTCTTAGATCAAGAGGATCTATGTCATGAAAGGAAAAAAATATCACAACCACATAAGGATGTTTGATTAATTGAGGAAAATACAAGCACTTTCAACTTGCATGCTTGCTTGGAGGTAGTATATATGCAACATCCAAAAGTTAAAATGAGAGCTTTGTCGAGAGTATTATGTCATGTATTCTATTAGATGAGAATTCTCTCCAATTCTAGGGGGAGGGATAAGAGTTTAGAGTTGACATAAATGGCATGTCAGATCTATTGATTAGAGTGAATTTGGTAGTCCATCTTTGAAGATTGCACCCAAACTAGACATGACTACCCGTGGTGTTAAAGATAAGGGATGTTTCTAAGCTGCGTTTGACATAGTGGTGCTTGTGGTACCCAATGTTGGATGGATATGCCATTGGATGCTTGTGGCCCAATGTTGCGTTGACATGGCTTGTGCCTGTGGGAGCCATGGGAAAAGAGCATGTGTAGATTAATATACCAACTTAAGTGAAATAAATTAGTTCTTCTGTGATTTGAACCAAACCATTCTTTTGTGCGGCTAAGCTTTAATGGAGTCCATGTGGTGTCCATTCAATGCTGGATACCGTAGGCACCACCATGTCAAAGGCACTAGCCTAGCAAGACCTAAAGATAAGCTTCCCAATAATTTTGCTAGGCTAATGTTGTTAATGTGGAGGTGCCTGTGGTGCCCAATGTTGGATGGTTGTCACCTAGTTTTCATTAAATATCGAGCAGTACAAAACATCATGTGCACATATATCCAACTTAAGTGGGAAAAAAAATCGGTTTTTCTTTGAAATGAACATAAAAATGTTTCGAGCGGTTAGACCTAATGAAGATTAGGTGGCGAGCATCTAACCCTGGGCACCACAGGCAGCACCTCGTCAATGGCACTAGCCTAGCAAGCCCCTCCAAATAGGGTCACTAATGTCGGAACCTCTGAAAGTAGTCATCACCCAATGGCATTCTCGATCGAAGGGGAGGGGACGACAATTTAGATGGCAGATGAAGTTCAGTTGTATCCGTCATGTTACCACTACATATTTTCGTATTCTTCCTGCAAACAGTGGGTGGTATAGACTCTTAACTCTTTGTATTCTTCTTCACATTGAATCATCCAGACTCTTTGTTTGGGATTGATAGGTAGTTGCCTTGCTGAGTCTGTGATCTTTGTTTGAAATGAAAAAACTGGTTCTGGCTATTTACACTGCATGAACGGTTCAACACGTTATTGATGTCATTGTATCAGGAAAATTCGACCTTTTGCCAAATCTTTCACTTTTGGAATTAATTTCCCTGGTTTCAAAGGCAAGAAACCTCTCTGTATACGATGACGTAACCTGAAAGAACACCAACTAAGGTATCTACTTCACATATCAATGTTAACGCGTAAAAGTTCAGACCTAATCATCCCATTTAACTCAAACCAAATCTCAGTATAACACTTTGAGATATGTAACCTTCTTTGGTTCCTTCTTGTTTAATTTAGAATGTTATCAATCTTTTAAAAGACGGATACGAAATGCACACACTGTTTGACATAGAACTGAAGCAATAGGAACGATTATCACCCATACATGCTCATTACGAGTTTGGCTGTCTGTATACAATTCTTCAATTCTTGGCTTTGTTCATATAAATTCCTCAACTCTATATAGAGATATGAGTAGATTCATCTCTCTCACTCTCTCCTTTTGTTTTGTTTTTCTTTTTGACTTATTGTCGATCGATCTCACCAACTTCTGTAGGTGGGGAATGAATGGTTAGAGAGAGACGAGTTGCCGTTTTGGACTCTCCCTCTATAAGTCGTGGAAGCATATCATATGAAGGGGACCCCATCAATATCAACTTCCTTGGCTGACAAGCTAGCAACGAAAGCCTAGAAGCTTCAATGTTTTAAGACTTGAACATTGAAGCTTCAATTAGAGTGTAGGTATTATATAGAACAAAAGCCCCAATCAATGCATCTAGATCCTCTTCGTCCGGGTGCATGGTGCAACCAACTTTTCCTCTCATAGTCCACTTAACGCAGCCCACCCATGTCAGGTGGGCTATGAGAGGAAAAAGTTGAGAGCACCGTGCACCCGCGTGGAGGAAATCCAAATTCCAATCACATAGGACTCGATATGGAGGTAGAATTGTAGGATATTTGTGAAGGAACGAACGTGGCAATTAGAGAGGGGTTTATATTTATATCGGTGGAGTCTGACTCTCACAAAGCAATTACTGTCCCGAAGCCTAATGCCCAAGTCTATGCCCAAGTCTAAGGGAAGGTGTCTAGCTTGAACCACGATAAGTAGAGAGAAGATGGTGGTGCAGTCACCATTATAAGCAATATCAACTCACGCCTCTTAGTAAAGAAGTCACGAGAGTCAACTTTCTCGTGGGCATATGCATGTATAAAAGTTCCCTTGATCCAAAAAACAAAAACTGACTTGGTAAACGTAGGTAGGTGGGCACCCTATATATAAATAAACCACTTGAGAATGCTTTATAGGGGTTTATAGTGATCTTCCGACTTGTTTTTTTTCGTTTTTCATTTCCATTTAAGAAAGTAGCAAATAAAACACCTCGTCACTAATAATATAAACATATC
The DNA here is from genome assembly GCF_041222555.1 of Hakea prostrata. Taxonomy (NCBI): domain Eukaryota; kingdom Viridiplantae; phylum Streptophyta; class Magnoliopsida; order Proteales; family Proteaceae; genus Hakea; species Hakea prostrata. The sequence goes on from NC_142610.1 coordinate 25,795,128, forward strand.
GTAATCGACAAAACCTTTTTATTTTTTATACTTTGTAAATCATATCATCCTATTGACCGAAAAATTAAAAGAAAAGGGAATTTCAGCTCTCCCAAAGTTACACTCTAAAATTAAAAACACCTCAAGTCGTTAGAAAATCACAGTTCAAGTGCTAAACTAAACAAGTTAAATATTTCAAAGTGATGAAAATAACTTAAAAAAAAAAAAAAAATCTATATTGACTAGTGTTTTCATCTCTTTTATTGTGCACGACTTCTGCATATCTTATTCATAAATCCTCACAAATTTTAGGAGATATACATTACCGTAAGTATTTTTAAACTTAAGATGTAAGGATAATATTAGTAATGGATACTTTAAAAGCTAAAGATGTTAGTGTTGAAAGGTCTTTTTCATAAATGGAATAACTCAAGAGGTGACATTAATATTAAAAAAAAACTAAGAGGTGACTATGAAATTTGTTCAAAGAAATCATATTATCCTCAAAATATTGACTTCCATATATATTAAAAAAGAAGGGAAAAGAGGGGCAGCGAAGCACGACTGGTTTTTTTTTTTTGGTACAAAGGGGTTTTAATAAGCGGGGGATGGGGATATTAATATGCCCCAGCAGAGTTGAACCGACGACCACTTCACTAAGAGGTGTTGGTTTCAACCACGAAAACACCTCTGCGTTGGCAGAATGACTGAGCTTTAGTCTTGCACATCAACCGTTTTGTGAATTTCAGGACTGTTGTTGTATGTGAGATTTTTGTCAAGATAAAAAATCTCGACCGTCAATTCTCAATTCAACAGCCTTCCAAAACTCGTAACACCGTCTTGCGTAGAACTGAAGCAAGGTCTGAAGAAGAATATTGAACTAAGTTAATAACTGGCACTATCTCGTCAAAGATTTCAAAGTTACTTAATTATTGATAATATAACCAGAGGTATTTGATAAAATGGATCGAAAGCTCATAATGTAGAAAGTGGGATCCAATTAGTTTATGATATTAATTGTTCCAAATTCCAAACTTATACATCATTACATGAGATGAAAAGAAGACTTAGTATCCAAATCACAAATTTTCAAACTATTGACTTCCATAACATTTTCTGAGAGCTTTTAAATATTGCTATATGGTGAAGGCTTCTTGACCTGAAATCTTACAACTTAAATCATTGGCAAAGAGGGAGAAAATGACTTTTGATATAAGCTATTGTCATGTAACAAAGACACCTTGCTGCTTGCACATTCTCATTAAGAAAATAACACAAATATCAATGGATATATTATTTGATGTAGAACGTGTAATCCACCTAGTGTACAACAATAATTAAACCCAAAATAGAAATTTATAGAATACATAAGTTGAAACTTAACAGCTAGGTTTGGCTTTCTAATTTCCTCTTCAATTAACCAGCTTTAATGGTCGTATCATTTCATTATCTTCATGGTCCAAAATCTGCAAAAATGAGAAACAAGAGAACATATGTTAAACCAGAGAATTGGTTCTTTCAGAATTATAACCAAGAAGATGAACAGAGAAGCAGATAATAGCTTACATGACAATGGTAAACGTATCCAGGTTCAGCAGTGACATCAAATGGAAATGTTGAATTGTCTTCCACCATATTAAACTTGACAATAGTAGTGGTTTGATATCCAGGTTTGATCTTCACTACGTTCTTCCATGTCTTCTCATAATCAGGAATGGTGAAAAGTTGCCCAGTTGCATAATCTGTTACGTTGCATGCAATTGCATCGTTCTTTGCTGCCATGCAATCGCTGAACGTAGAGACATTCACCAGTTCTTGCACCTTGATTGCTTGAAATGTGGCCAAGTGTATGTGCAATGGGTGATTATCTGGTGTCAGGTTGATCACATGCCACACCTCAGTGGTACCGGATTTCGGGGTTTCCGTAACGGTTTCCGAGAAGTTTTTTCCATTAATGTAGAGATGGGTCGGGTCTCCGGTATTGCTATCGTACTCGTACTTCACTATATACCTCGTCTGCGCTGCACCGTCGGTGGTTGCTACCGGATAATTCACCAGACTCGTCGGTATCGTAGAGTTATCGGATGGATTACCCGATTCGATGACGAACTTCATGACGTTTCCGTTCAATTGGTCCACCGGGTCGCCCGACGGGTATGGGTATACTGCACTATTGGTTAAGATAGACTGATTGGTTTTGGAAGAGGAGAAATCAACTACAACATCGGCAATCTCAGATGGGGCTAGGAGAATAGTCTGTGTCTGGACTGGTGAGTTGAGGTATGATGAATCAGATCCTATTTGGACGAATGGGATGCCATTGGATAATGAGAAGTTAAAATATCGAGCGTTGGATGTGTTGATGATTCTAAAACGGTACTTCCTTCGTTGGACCGTAAGATATGGCCAGGCTTTGCCGTTAACTATAATGGCATCACCAAAATATTCGGGTTGCCATTGTGGGTGAATGGACGGGTTATCTCCGGTTGAGTTTATGTAAATGGATCCATTCTTGAGAAAGCTCCGATCCATGACCACCAAGTGCCGATCAAATTTTGACCCGCATGGGAGGTTCAATGGGTCTTCAACAGTTGGGTCACGGAGGACGTAAGGCCCAATCAGGCCTGCTAAGAGGTTGACACGTGTTAACCCTAGTGCATGATCATGGTACCATAGGTTACCAGCAGCTTGGACATTCGGGTATGTGTAGGTAGCTTGGCTCCAAGCGGATCCGGATTCGGTGAAATTGGAGGTGAACCAGGCAAGTGGGTTTCCATCGTCTTGTGGTGGGTGGACCCCACCATGGAGATGGACAACCGTAGGGACCCCACCATTTTTAGGGATGGCAGTGGTGATGGTTGGATCCCATGGAAAGATGTGGTTTTGAGGGAGGTGATTCTCCCACGTCACTGATGTTGATACCCCTTTCACGGCCTCGATCACTGGTCCAGGTACTGTTGCTGCAGCTGCCGATACACCATATGCGAAGACTGTCGTTTGAGGTAAATCACGGTGGAATTTCTGCATGAACATGAACATTAGATGCTAAAGAAAAGAGATGATTAATTTCTCTAGTAGAAATAGAAGAGGAAGAAATTACATACCCATTTCTTCTGAAACATGCCGATGGTGAGATTTCCTGGTACAGGTGAGCCATGGTGCATTGAATAACCAGAGAGCTTTGGAATTTGTGGGAGAACATCAACATACATTTGCAGAGAAGCAGCCACTTGCTGAAGGGTTGCATCAGTCACCGGAGCTGGTGCTGCAGTTGGTGTTACTGGGTTGGCTGCTCCGGCACAGAACAGGATGATTAACAACAAATGGATTGGTGAGAATCTCATAGAGTTCTCCATTGTTGTATTGAGTTGTCTGATAACAGACGAAGAAAGAAAAACAAGTAAAACCCAGGAACTTGTGTGGAAGAGAAGTGCAATATAGTTGTTCTTGAGTTGCACCCTTGTTTCCTATCAAAATGACCTCCGAGCACCAAACTATCCAGAGATAGTGAAAGAATTGATGAGAGAGGCGTGTGCTGACCACAAGAATGATGATGAATTGGCTCCAACTTACCCCATATATAATAGAACAAATGAGCAATGGCTTACACGTTGAGCTGACCACACGCGAAGTTTCCAATATTGGCTGCCTACGCAATATGGTTGGTACTTGGTTTTCAGTTGAAGTAAGCCCGCCAATAGGAACTTCAAAACAGCAAAAATAGAAGAGTTGATGGAATGCACCTGCACCAGATCTCCCTCCATTGTGAACAATGTATAGAAATATATGTCTAACTAATTCAAATCTCCGCAGCTAGCTAAGGTCAGAGCAGATTAATCAATCACTGATATTGGAAGGCTTTGACATGTTAAGGTCGCCTAACTTTAAGAATATTTTATTAAAATCCACTTAATTTTCAGGTTCAGTGGGAATTCACTAATCAAGGATTTCCATGAATTGAAGAAATTAAGGGTCTTTCATGCTTTTCCATTACCAATTCTGGTCTATTGCTTATACCTTAATGGGATTTTTGGGTTAGGTAAAATTAGGAAGAAAATTTAGAGGGGCAAACGAGTTCCAATTCTGCTGTTCTGGACCAGATTGAAACCTAGAAATCTCTGCCAAAAAGAAAAAAAACAACAGACGTAACCCAGATGTGCATTCACATATATATTTGCATTGATATATATGGTTTCTTAAAGCCTAGCTATTCAGCTATTACTTGATGCCATAGACAAACTTACTAAGAGTTAAATCAATGGTTACTCTCTTTTTTCCTCTAGATAGAATCTATTGCTAAGGATATGAATTCAGCATCCAAAGGTTTCCAAGCATTGACATTTTTTTTTGTGTAGCGATCCAATTTAGTTACAACAGAGCTTATTGATATTGCTGTTGTTGTTATGTCGTTGTTGTATTTCTTTTTGTGTAAGTTGAGTTTGGATCATTCTGACTACATTTGAATTCAGCTTGGCAAATGAGACGGTTTGAGTTATCAGCAGTAACAGTTCTGAAATATAGTTAAAAGGCCAAAGCACTTGATGTGTTGAATGAGTATTTTAATTTTATATATTTACATGAGGTTCCACACCATATTTGTAAGTAGTGAGGTAGTTTCTCTGAAAAAACTATGAGAGTTGCATCAGAAATTCCAACACATATAACTTAATTCTACAGAGATAGTGATCAATGTCTCATTTCACTACTTTATAACTTAACATGCATTTATTTCTTATAAAAAACTACAAACATTTATGTGATTGCTATATATCATTTCTATTTTTTTAATATATATTCTTGTATTTTTTTTCAAAAAACTTAGAAGAGAGAGATTGTTTTGTTTCCTTCTTCTGTCGTGTTTTTTCTTCACATTCAATCGTCACAAACCTTAATTTGTATTCCTTAGCTTTTTGACCGGGTGAGCAAATCTTATGATTCTTGTTTAATTTGAAATAAAAGCCAGCTGATTCTAGCTATAAACTTATACAAATTGCATGCTACGTACGATTCTAGACGTCATTGAAAACGTCAAATGAAGACTATTACATATATTGTTAATTCTTTAATCTAGAAGGTAATTAAATTTACAAAAAAAAATCGTACCGTTCGGTGGTTGGAAGGGATCCCAATCAAATCTAAAATTCTTGCTTTCATTAATAATAATTCTTCAAGATGAACTGAGGAAGGTGTGTGAGGAGCACAAGAACTGTTATGGATTTGCTCTTCAAATTACCTTATAATTATTAGAAAAATGGTTTTCGTGATTATCTGGCCATAGTGATCTATTTCAATCCCAGAGCCGTGTGGTGAGAAAAATAGGGCTGCCCAAGCAATCAGGTTGGAGTCTAAGTTGAATTTGTCTAATAAATTTGGAAATAGTTTGAATCATTTAATGAGTGTAGACCTTGGCAAGGTTCAGTGCATGGAATCAATATAGTAAACAAAATAAAGAATTAAGCACTTGGAAATTCGTTTAGGATTATATAGGTATCCTGATAAATCATCTTCTAAATTCTGGGATGTTGCTTTGATTTCTTCCTCTAATTATGCGAGCATATGATTTTTATTTCTTAGAAAGTACGTTTATTTTATCCATGTGATATATGTTAATTTATAATGAGATTTTTTTCTCTCTGTGATCGTAGTTGAGAGATGTACCTTTTATATTAAAAAATGAGGACTATTACATATATTATTAATTCATTCATCTACAAGTTAATTAAATTAAAAAAAAAAATTCACCGTGGTTGGAAGGGTTCCCAATTAAATCTAAAATTCTTGTTTTCATTCTATATATTATTGTAATATTTTTCTTGAAATAATTTCAGATGAAAACACTATGATGGGGACCCTCAAAGTCAAATTTGCATTCCCAACTAGGGGTGCCAGTTTGGCCTTGAAGGCCCTGATCCCCCTAAGTCCCCCTAAGTCTGAATAGGGCTTGGGCTCAAGATTTTGGCTCTGAGGGTCAGGTCTAAGATTACTCTTTGGCATGCTGGGTCTATCCTGATCCATTCTTGATTTTTTGCCCTAACCCTGGACCTCATTTTGGCCCTAATCAAACCATAATTTTGTCCGCAATGCTTGAACTCAATGATTTAGAAACATGGACAAGGATAGGGCCAATCAAAGCCATGGCCAAGTATATGGTCAATAAGGGCCAAGTATAGGGCCAATCAGGGTTAGGGACATGGCCAATCAGACCAAAACCAAAGACAGGGCCAATCATGGCTAAAGATAGGGCCAAAGATAGGGCGAATGGGTTTGGTTTGGCCCTGTAGGGCTTAGGGTTTAGGGTTAGGAACAATAATCCTTGACCTTGAATTAGGGTCATGGAGGGAATAGACTTAGATTATAATATATAGGGTTAGACTTGAAATTGCAAAAATACGACGAAGCTCGACCTGTTGCAGCCTATTCACCAACATAATGACGTACAAGAAAACAAAAAAAAAGCTTCTAATTCTACACGTGCAATATCAGCACCTTAATCATAATAGAGGAGGTCATCCTTAATCATTGCATCTATTTTTTATTATAAAAATTATTGCATCTGATTCATCACTTTTATCTGTTCTTCATATTTCCTTTTCCTTTACTCTTCATATTTTCTTTTTAACCAATTCATAAGCATTTGACAGAATAAAAATGATTTCACTAAGTTTAGAGTTTCAAAGTTCAAAAAAGTTAGTTGAAAAGAGACAAGAAAAACTATAAAAAAAAGGCTGAAGCCTCTGACGAGAGCAAGAGAAATACACCACCTCAGACGGAAAGAATTATTTTTTTTTGGGATTTGGTGGAAGGTCTTCATAACTAATTTCTATATATATTTGCTTTTGCCCAAGAAACCAAATGCATCGTGTTTCCATTATGTTTATACGTAGAAACATGAAAAAAAGAGAGTGAAGTAATGCTTTAGCTTTAGTAGTAATTGTTCATGTTGCATGTGATAATAAACCATTACTTGAAGCAATTTTTTTTATTCTATAATAAAGAATTGTTTCCTTATCAGTTTTTCAAGGTAGAAAAAGTATAGAAAAATGATGTATGAAACAAAGAAAATGCTAATTGAAAATTTTAGGTTGTTTCGCAAAACTTTTACATGCTAACATGGGAAGACCACGAAAACTAACACAGAGATGTTGTTTAGATGAATTTTTTAGATTCATTAGAGATTGAATGACACTTCCAAGTATTTCTTTTGAATTTTATAAAACATACGACTTCAAACATGCAAAAGAAAGCCTAAGTAATGGTTTTAGATTGAATGATACGTTTAAGTAATTTTCTATTCTATTAATGTAATTTTCTATTCCATTGCGTAGTAGGGGGGGGGGGGGGGGGGCCCCCCCACCCCCCCCCCCTTTTTTTAAAAAAAAAATGATACTTCAGATGAACTGAGGAAGGTTTGTGAAGAGCACAAGAACTGTTATGGATTTGCTCTTCAAATTTCCCTATAATTATTAGAAAAATGGTTTTCATGTTTATCTGTTCAAAGTAATCTATTTCAATCCCAGAGCCGCGTGTGGTGCGAAAAAAATGGGCTGCCCAAGCAATCCGGTTGGAGTCAAGTTGAATTTGTCTAATAAAAGGAACTAGTTTGAATCATTTAATGAGTGTAGACCTTGGCTAGGTTCAGTGCAAGGAACCAATATAATAAACAAAACAAAGAATTAAGCACTTGGAAAAGCATCAAAGGCCCTAAATTTCTCTGGTTCATATCAATCCTTCAATAAATGAAATGAGGAGATTCTTCAGTTCAAACTGATCTTCATCAAGTTGTGTTTATGAAACCTCCTCATTTGCTGTATTTAGGATTATGCAGGTATATATCATGATTAATCATCTTCTAAATTCTGGGAATGTTGCTTTGATTTCTTCCTCTAATTATGTGAGTATATGACCGATATAAGACTCCACTTGCTAGATATTACAGAGGTCAGTGAACACCATGCCGAATCCCTCTACCATTTCCTTCTCTTCCACTTTGGCTAATATGAGTTCACCTGGTACTAGCAGCTGATATGATTTTTATTTCTTAGAAACTACTTTTATTTTTACTTCTGTAATTTCCAGTAATGTGATCATCTTAATCAGATTCATTTAGGGCTGTTTGGACGAATCCGAGTTTCAACGGATCAGACAAAAAACCCGTGGTGAAAACCGACGAACAGACACCACACAAAAACGGAGAAGGGAAGGGGTGAAACGAGTTTCAAAAGCATACATTGTACTCCAAAACCGCGTCAAATAGTTTTTAAGAGTCCACAACCCCAACCAAACATTTAATTAAATTAGACCCGGATTTGAAATCTATAGTTTGAAATCTCGACATCATGTAACCAAGGCCCTCAGCCGAGCCGGGTTCGAATGAGTTTATGGTTATCTATGTGATATATGTTAATTTATAATGAGATTTTCTCTCTGTGTGATTGAGCTGAGAGATGTACAAGACCAATTGCAGAAATGGTGAAATAAATATAATCTTTTAAAAAAAAAGGAAGTAAAAATTAGTAATTTCATTTTCCAAGGTAAAGTACAATGAAGGGTCAGAGAGATTTAATTTAGAAAATTTCTGGTATCTAATATTATCTGTGATTCTACAGAAGCAAACTTGAAAGAAGAGGACAATCACCATCTCGAATAAGTAAAGCAAGATAGATTTATTAAATATCACCATTCCATTTGTTTGGGAATATTGAATCATTGAATAATTCTCTGCAAGCTTACTTTGCTCACCATGACTTTTTAAGGATGAAACTTTGTATAGCTTGTCTTGTACAACTTCATGGGAGTTAGGGGGAAAAGTAAAATTCAAGGAATGGTTAAAACTCTATATTTTCCTATATAAATTTTCACGTGGTCCTTTCAAGGAGATGAGACAAGAATTACTAGGAAGTAGAATTATCCAGAGTTCAGAACTCAACCTTTGGATGAATGTGCAGAGGAAAAATAATGCACCTCTCAAGTATACTTTTCTGCTTTATAGTTGACTTGGGGATTGCGAATGTCTTCCTGGCTTTGAATTAGTCTGATCTCTAGGCTACTTGATTGAGGATCGAATCCTGCACTTCTATAATCGCTTACTGTCCTGTGCAACAATGCCTGCACAAATAAGTAACAATTATTAAAGTGTCAGCACTCTTCTTAGAAGATTATCAAACAGAGCAACAATGTTTCCAGAACCAAAAATGGAAGTTAACCATGGCCATTTCTACTTATGGTAAGATTCAGCTTAAAGGCTATTCTGATGATGGTGTGTTTGGATTGAAAGTGTAGAAAAAAAGGAGAAGGTGAAGTGGCACGAACTGTAGCTCACTAGATTTTTTGAACACATTACATAATTCCAAAAACCAGGACTGGAAAAGGAAGATTGGATTTTGTGAAAATCCAAGTCTGGGTCTGTGAAAATTGAACTACGATTTAGTAGGTATAAATGTGTGTCAGTAGTAGAGTTTAAATCTGACAAAGAGAGGTGGACTTTGGCATTTGAAATAAAGAACTAAGGAAACAGAACAAAATTATAGATCCTTCTCAAACAAGCAATTCCTCACCATAAGAATATTTCAAAGTGAGGATTAAGGGGACAGAAAGTTCACAATCTGCTTACATGGTTTTCTCAACTCATTCAAAGATTAATTGGAACCTCAGGGCTAGGATTTTTGTTCAGCCAGGTTTCACTTAGCAGCAGGCAGGATTGAAGTTTCGGTATTAGGATTAGAAATACACACAAAGATAAAATGGGGGGGGGGGGGGAGGGAGATTCAAGCATCGAACAAGGTGGAGGTCCTTTATCCTAGGGAGAGCACTACTGCTACCTAATGTAGGTACTAGAAATACACACAAGGATAAAATGGGGGGAGAGAGAGATTCAAGCATCGAACAAGGTGGAGATCCTTTATCCTAGGGAGAGCACTACGGCTACCTAATGTAGGTACTTCCACTGTTCTACCCTCTGTTCTGGAGAGAGAGATTACAAGCATCAAACAAGGTGGAGGTCATTTATCCCAGGGAGAGCAATACTGCTACCTAATGAGGCACTTCCACTGTTCTAGTCCTCTGCCCTGGCATGGCCACATGTTATAAATTTTCATAAATATCTATAACATCATCTGTCTTGATAAGCAATGTTTATCTATGACATTTTGGGACCCAAGTACTCAAAATGTCTTCATCTAGTAAGCTGTAAAAATAGTTCTTCCATCCTTCAGTGATATCCACATCCCCTATACAGCCTCATCTTTACTTTTATACAACATGGTTGAAGTCTCAACTTTTCCTTTCCTAAAGATAGCTTTTCTCATTCCTTTGTGCTCAAATGTTATAGAGATCATCATATTTCTGCACCATTGCTTTTCTCTAAACCTTCTTAGCTTCATTATGAGTATGTACCTCTCCAGTCCTCTATATCCTTAGGGTATGCCATGTCTAGAACTCACCTTCTTAGCCTGACTTGTCTACTTAAACCTCATCAACCAACATCCAAGGCTCTCTAGATAAACGATGTAGGATAAATTTTAATAACCTTCTTTATAAGAGCAAGCACTTTCCTAATGCAAATAATGCCACTGTTTGATGATTGAGCATTATGAGACAAATCTAAAACTACTACTTTTGTGGTTAGGCTCTCCACTTTTGTAACCTTTTCCTAAGATAACAACCTACTTCTAATTAAAAACAAATCTATTTGGTTACTACAATGCAATGCTCACTTTTTAAGTTAACTGAAGGACTAGCTTCCTTTTCCAAGCACACATCTACTATGGATAAATCATAAGCCACAGCCAAATCTGAAACTAAATTCCCCTCCAAATTCCTCACTCCAAAACCATATCTACCATGTACTCTTTCATAACCTCTATGGTCACTTCCAACATGTCCATTTAGTTCCCCTCCTATAATATCTTTTTCTCCTGGACTAAAACTTCACACTAATCCATCCATGAGCTTCCCAGAATTATATCTTACTATTTCATCCAAAATCCAACTTGGGGTGTGTAAGCGCCAGTTGTATTGACATGCTTGATGGATATAAACCTTCACCAAATATTTTAATGCCCACGTCAGTTGTAGATCTTTATTGAATACTATGCCCACACCACATCTATTACCTTCATACCCCGTATAGCAGAATTTAAAGCCATCCAACTCACTAGCATTTTTACCATTCCACTTGCTATCTTGAATACAAGCTATGTTAATCCTTGTCCTTACAGCATGATAGCATCTATCAATTTGTAAACGTGGCTTGTTGTGCTTTGGCCCTTCTGTGGGCTTTCATCAAGGCGCTTTTGCGTAGGCCCAAGTCTTCATTTTTAGGATTTTGATGGTTCATGTAGGCCTGGGTCTTTCATTCGGGCCCTATTGGGGCACCCTTTGGGCCAATGCGTAGTTGCTTGGGCTTTCTTAACGTGCTTAGCCATTAATGATCCCATGTTCCAAGATGCAAATTTAATAATTTACCAAAAAGATGCTAATTTAATCATGAATTCTTTACCAGCACCCATCTGTGGTGCAAGAACCCATTTTGCATCAATTCTAGAACCATATATTTTGGACATTTAGCTAGGGACCTAGGGCATCCTCCAAAAGCAACAGGCTACACATGCTACACTTTGACCTGTTACGGTGAACACTGAGAAAGGGGATTCTCTATTTCCAAACTTATAACAGCATGGATATACTTCAGAATATAAATCAAGAAGCAGCAGAAGACATACCTGCAAACTAGATACTGCAAGCTCTGATGCTCTATCAAGGTTGTCTGGATGTTTCTGAAAAGCCAAAAACAAGAATTTGAACCAGGATATTTCACTACCAAAAAAAAAGTCTTGTCACATGGATTGAGGCTGGTAAGAAAATATGAGAAGCCTTACATTGCTCCATCCCAGTAATAGTGCAGTCATTAGATCCCCAGTGCCCTACAATGATATCCACTACATATGTTAGTTGAAACAAACTGGCATTTCAGGGGGGAACACAAACAAAGGAGCAACTTCTAGTCCAAATAATTCTTCCTACAGCAAGGAGACTATTAGCTAATCCCAGACCAGACATGAAAGTGCTAGTCATACAAACAAATAAAGTAGGATTTTAGGCGCAAAAAAAAAAAAAAAAAAAAAAATCATAAACAACATACCGTAAAATATGCAGGAATTTTGGGTATCACAATCTTGAATTGCTCGACAGGTTGACCCTGCAATAATCATGTAGTGAATGATAACTTATAGGCAATCATTGATGATGGATACTTCTTCTGTTTCGTGTATAAGACAGCAATTTATTTGCCTCTAAGATCGGACATGGCTTTTGATGAAAAGACACAAGAAACCTCATGCTTATTTCTAAGATCACAACTGTCCAGTAACACAAGAAATTAAGTACGTACAATTTTGGCCTGAAAGTATATAATGAGGATAAACATGATGACAACCCCCTTCCATCTCCCCCCCCCCAAAACCCCAACCCCCAACCAAAAAAAGAAAAAAAGAGAGGAAAATACTCATATAAAGACATAAGGGTTGCACTTGGCTGGATAAATATTAAATAATGAATATCAGATAAATTCCCACTGTTTATCATTACCTCAATTTTCAAGTTTGTTTCAGAGTTTCAATATTCAAATTTATGAAGTCTAGCATCTAAGGAGGTTCTCCTTGTGATTCTTCTCTAACAGGTTCCAAGGGTAGGTCAAAACTGACAAACATTAGCTCATTTCTTATGAGAGTATACCTCATCTTTTTTGTGACTTCCAATGAGAAGCAGACTTTCACCAATATGTACACTTGTTATTACAACCTGAAAATTTAAAACTTAAAAAAATAAGAATACAAATTAAGTAGAATAAAAAAGAGAAGCAATCAAGTTTTTAGAATTTCATCTGCGACACCCAAAATAAGTTACATACGACACAGCTGTTAAAGCAAAATTATTATTCTTCCTAGTATGCATGATAATCAGATTCCTTTGTCTAGAAAAAATGTTCCCAAGCAAGGTCAGCTGTGGTAATTTGCTATCTTCATCAGGGACAAGTTGGCATACAATATTCTGTTATTCTCAGAGAATGAAAAAGTGAAAGGGAGGAGGAATGTTGACAGCAACTCATTCTGTAACTAACTTAAAATAATGCTTCAATAAAAACAAAAATCAGGGCGCATCCAACTCAACTCTTGCAGCCTAAAAGGATGCTAACATCAGCCTGAACATATAACATGTAAATTTTACGTGGAAGAACATCCTTCTACAAGGATATCAATAGTAGTTGGTCTCAGGGATAGAAACTGTTAAAATGAGGTTGGTTGGACTAGGACATAAGTAGGTATTTATTGGTTGAAACAACTGAAATTTTCGAAACATTGGTCAAAGCTACTGGGATTTTCAAAATATTGTCAAAACTTGTCAAAACCTGGGACTTTTAAAATTATGCATGGTTTCATCTGAATTTATTGGAAAACCGAGATTTGACCGAAATTTTGGTCCATCTTGGTCAAAAACCTAAACCATGGTCAGGCTGTATAACAAGGACAAATGTCCTGTTGTTTTTTGTCATTATCCATGTACCGAAGAGCAGATTTCTCAGATGATAAATATTCCCAGTATCCACTAGGTGCCAAGGCAGCTTGTGACCTCATGTCTCATGAGTTCCAGAAGCAGGACATGAAGGAAAGGTACCTAGAACATGGAAAATGTACCTGAAACATGATGCTTTGGTGCTATGACAACTGGGCCAGACAATGTATTTTATTCCTTTTGTAAGATAAAATAAATAAAGTGAAATAAAAATACAAGAGACAGAGAGAGCCTCTGAGAGGAACGACATATGTACATGTTTTTGTTATAAAATTCTCTATACATCTGAAGACAAAAGTGTAGAACTTCAAGGGGAAGAAACAAATCTTCTCTTGATATAACTTAAAGTAGTGATTCATGTAATGAACTATGTAAGGGATTACATCATCAAGAAATCACAATTAGCAAATTAAAGAGTTTAATTTTATGGCATGCTTGTGAATACCAACAGGTTGAACAAGGTTAAAATAATCAAAAAGGAAATAGCAGATGGAAACAGTTCAATTTTTTAAGCCCAGTAATCAGGACCAAGCGTGATTCAAAAAGCTAGAGCACTACCTATAAGGTTGTAATTAATGGTAATATGATAAACAACCAGACCCAATGATCTTCAACCGTCCTATGGCTTTTAAAAAGAAAACAAAAAAAGGATGTAAATATCAATGAAAAGTTCAAAAAATAATCCGAAGAAGTAGCTGTAACCTACAAGTGTTTCTCTTTTATTATTTTACTAATTCTAGAAACTAATTGGCATACAATAGGGAAACAGCCTCTCTGCAAAGTGGGGCTAAGGCAGTGTACATTATGTCCCTCCCCAGTCCTAGAAGTGGTGGGAGCTTCATGTGGTAGGTACTCTTTTTCAAAACCTTTTCGCATTAAAAAATAGCAGGATTGATCTGCATAACCTGACCTTTGAAGGTCCCGCAGCATGAAGAATGTTACAAGCCTCCAAACCATCTCTTTCTGAAGTAATCCTGTACATATACAACTCTACTGTTAAAAGGCACAAGCACAAGCACAATACAAAAGAATATCTTGTGCAAGAGCTAGCTTAGATCAAATTCAATAGTGAAAACTGTTATTTGCTTCTAGGAGTTTCAAAAACTCTAGGAACAGTCATTGATGTATTTTGAAAAAATTAGTTAACAAGGGAAGGCTCTTGGTGCTAACCAGATGGAACATTAAAATCCATGATATGCATAACTGAAATGCATAAGGGGCCAGAAAAAATAAACTAAAAACATGCATCGCAACTATATCACAATCCAGCAACAACCAACCTTTATTGTTGCACCAAGGCCCAACCTCCCCAGACCTCCCCCCCCCCCACACCCATGTACAAAATTTTTATACTCAATCAGATGCTTATAAGTTCTAGCAAGTAACAATACACTTAACTCCAGCTAGTTAGAAATGAAGACCAAGTGGAGGATAAGCAGTACAATAATAACTAAATTCTAAAGGAAAATGGCAAAAAATAAATAAATAAAACAAAATCCAACTTTGCTTGGGCAGAATGAGAAAAATATAATATAAGCACTTGGCAATAGTACCTCAATCCTGTCAACAGTTCTGCTTCAAATTGGTTAGGGGTCAACATTGAAGCCACAGGAACAACCTGAAAATGCTAGAAGTGTTACAAATTGGTCCACCATAAAACCAATATCAACCATGATAACTCAATTCTGTATAGAATTTTCTAAAGCATCAGTTTTTAACTGCTGGGAAATCATCCATGTCCATAAATCAATGCCTCAAGCAACCACTTCAACCTCTCAAATGGTATTTTTTGAAAAATCCAATAAAAATAAAATAAAATAAAAGCACACTTTTTGATAATTGTTTATGATGTTACAATAAATTTATATCAATGTGCTCAACCTTCAGTCTCAATAAATTAATGGGACCAATCTGAATGTTTCAGAATGTGTGGATAGCAAACCCATTGACTGGTCAACAACCAAAATGGCTTCAGAATGCTACATTCGTTTTGGTCTTCATCAAACCAGTCACAAGGACTGTGGGCCCACAGGCCCATAGGATGGGAGGGGGGAGGCGTAGAGGGATGGAGGTTCGAACACAAAATCTGAATGTTTATGATGTTACAATAAACTCATATCAAGGCCAACCCAGCCAAAAATTAATGGGACCAATCTGAATGTTTCAGAATGTGTGGATAGCAAACCCATTGACTGGTCAACAACCAAAATGGCTTCAGAATGCTACATTCGTTTTGGTCTTCATCAAACCAGTCACAAGGACTGTGGGCCCACAGGCCCATAGGATGGGAGGGGGGGAGGAGGCGTAGAGGGATGGAGGTTCAAACACAAAATCTCCTTGGTCTTATTGCCTCTACATAGAAGGTTGCCACCACTGCAGGAGAAGCACATCCACCAGAATGCTACATTGACAATCTCCCGAAAATGCCAATCAGGTATAATTGGTTAGAAACTAATAAAAATGCTTAGTCTTGTAGTGTGTCGTGAAAAACAAAGTTAAGCTTCAGAGTAGATGAGCTTTCAGATATTGATGAAACTTTTTGTGAAAGAGTCAGGCAGAGGCTGGTCTAGATCTACAGTAAAACCATCAATGCATAAAGAAACAAGATATTTTTCCATCTAAGAAGGCCATGCACAGTTCATGTGGCTCCCACCACTGCGGAGTCTAGGGAGAATCATAATATATTCAGCTTTACCCTCTCTTTTGCAAAGAGCCCGTTCCCAGACTTCAACCAGTGTTCACTTGGTCACAAATGGAGCATCCTTAACCATAAACCAAGGACCACCCTCTATATATTGCAATCCCATGCTATGAATAATTCATCAAGAATGATAGAACAATAGCAATGACAAAAACAGCAAGATGCAAAAGAGAAAGAGGAAAAGAAAACACTCACCCTCTCTCGATAAACAGATACCAGCTCTTGAGGAATGTAAAGCTTCCCTTCATCACCCATCACTGGATCACACACTATAAATGAAACCCCTTCTTCAGCCATGAGATTAAAACTTTTGCACTTACATCATTAACTCTTTTGTATCTTTGACTATCTTTTCAATTGTTAGTTAGAAGCTTAGAGCTAGCTACGCTAACCAAAACCAAAATGAGAAAGCAGATATAATTTAGTTATAAATGCAGTTGTGTGATTAAAACAAGGCAGAGTATACATACAGTTATGTTCTCAGTGTTTTTTAGAATAAAAGAAAAGGAGCAGAAGATGTCACAGGCTAGAATTGGATTTCCTACCTGTGAGCCCCACTTAGGTCGTTTTTGGATTTGGGTTTTATGTCAATAAGTAGGGTAAAATATAAATATTATAAGTTTATGAATATAATAGGACTAGACAAGAAGAGAATATGATCAAGGTAGGGAATTTTTTTTTTTTTTGGGGGGGGGGGGGATGGTGGTGGTTTGAGGTGGATTTACTAAGTGATGAAAACAAAACTTTGTTACAAACAAAAAGGGTAATAATATTGGGAAAAGAACTTAAAAGGCCATCAACTATTAAGTGGAAGTGAAGTACAAGCCCACACAGATACCAATGCAAGCATACCATCTACCGCTCATGGAAAGTTTATTATTTATTTTGAATGTAGATACTATACTTTCACATTCTCACTTATCACTCCTTGGTCACATCAATAAATAAATTGCCAGAGTATATCATTCCACAAACGTTCCACACTGAAAGAGTGCTAAGGCTTAGGCAATGTTGCAATGCATTCCTAAGCCAGGGCCCAAAAAATGAATTAAATTTTTTTCCATTTATTGTTTGTAGAAATGATCCTTCAGGAATCTAGATTACCAATTGAAAACCTATAACATTTTTAAGTAGGGCAATACTACAAAATTTCTCAATGAAAAAAAGGATGACTAAATGTACTTACCATATGTGAGTTTTGGGTTGACTGAACGCAGTTTATTAACAACTCGCAATACAGTCTCCAGAAAAGAAACTGAACCAATATAACCTGCAAAACCCCCAGCCATAATTAGGACAAGAAATGGAAATAGAGCTGCCAAAAAAATGATGATGTAACATCAGTTACACTTTTCACAAAAAAGAATATCATATAATACAGAATTGCAAAGACCCACACATAAGTCTCTAAAATACAACAACAACAACAACAACAACAATAAGCCTTGTCCCAACTAAATGGGGTCGGCTACATGGATTCTTGCCTTCCAAACAATTTTGTTTGAGGCCATGCTAGATACAAGGCCTAAGCTATGCATATCCTTTCTCACCACCTCTCTTAAGGTTATCTTAGGTCTACCCCCTAGCTCTTCTAGTCCCTTCAATATGGATTATATCACTTCTCCGTACAGGGGAATTTATAGGTCTCCATTGAACGTGGCCATGCCACCTCAAATGACTTTCTTGAAGTTTATCACTTATGGGAGCAACTCCCAAACCAACTCTAATATGATCATTCATTATCTTAGCCTTCCTAGTTTTGCCACTCATCTACCTTAGCATTCTCATTTCTGCTACACTAAGTTTATCTATATGAATCTTTTTAACAACCCAACACTCTACACTGTACATCATAGTTGGTCGAACAACGGTCCTATAAAATTTTCCTTTAAGCTTTAATGGAATATGTCGATCACACAATACCCCAGATGCACCCATTCACTTCATCCACCCTATTTTAATTCTTTGGGAAACATCATCCTTTATATCACCTTTTTTATTTATGATTGAACCTAGGTATCTAAAACAATCACTCTGAGGAATTTCCTTATCATCAAATATCACCACCTCATCGTCTGCCTGATCACACTAAAATTACAAACTAGATATTTTGTCTCCGTTCTACTTAGTTTAAAGCCTCTTGATTACAAAACTGCTCTCCATGATTCTTATTTGGTAATACTCCCAACTTCAGTCTCATCAACCAACAAAATATCATCCGCAAAAAGCATACACCAGAGGACCTCATCTTGAATATCTTTAGTTAATTCATCAATTACAAATGCAAATAGATATGGGATTAAAGTTGATCCTTGATTTAACCCAACTATAATTGAGAATTCATTACTTTGTCCCCCCACTGTTCTTATACTTGTCACCAACCCATCATACATATCATTAACTATGTCTACATATTTACTTGTAACACTTCTTTTTTCTAGTACTTGTCAAATTGACGCTCTAGGAACTCTATCATTCTGCACAAAAGTCTCTAGAATAATGAATGGAATTGTAGCCACATAAGCCATATTTAAAATATTCACACTCCAAAAAGTGTTTCAAAAATACCTAGCTTTACACCTATGCTTAAGAACACACCAGACACTAAACAATCCAAGGAAAATAAAACATTAATAGAGTTAGAGAAAGTGGAAAAGCCTTGGCACAATGGTTAAGTTGTTGTATAACAGTCTCCCTTGTGAAGCAGGGGATACCCAGCATACCTTTATCCCCTCCTAAATTCTGCAGTATAGGGAGCCTCATGCAGTGGAGGGGAGTGGACATTTTGAAAAGCTGCTACTGGGAAGCTATAACTTAATATATTATAAGTATTGGCGAGGCCTATGACTAATAATGGTATAGTAATCATATATTCATGAATACTGTTTTCAGCACAGAATGTATATGAAAAATCACGTTAAGGCAACTGTTGATTCACATCATGCCAAAGTGTTAAAAATCGCACCATTCATAGAATAATGAAAATAGAGGGCACTAAAACAAAGAATTATGACAAAGTATTGCAAGTATAGGTACAAAGACAATAGATTATCAATGTACAACAGCTTAGTAGCAGGTTGGCAAGTCAAATTGAAGAATAAAATAATATGATAAGTATTTTCATGCACAGACTGACTGGGGATCACCAGGACCCAAGGAAAATATTGTAACCTCTAGAAAGCATAAGAAATGAGTTAAAGAAAACAATTGGCATGACTGAAAAAAGCATCTCATATTCACAAAATCACTAATCAACTATTCCATATTTTCATGCTAACAATTAATAAAGTTTGCATCAAATTGATCTTTCATGGAAGGAAAATAATAGACAAAACAGAAAACAGCATACCCTGTTTTCTTTTCTGTTCTAAATTGACAACACAAGGGCCTAAAAGTACAGAATGAAGAAAGAATCACGGTTGCCCTCAATCAGAGCAAGCAATATGACAAGTAACAAGCGTTCTGCTTCTCCCTGTGTTGCATCTATTCTAATAACTGTTTGCAGATCAATTCAAATATAACAGCTAACTTGACCAACTATCAAAAATGCCCCAAAGCAATAAAATTTACCTGTCAGCAAATGAGTGTAGAACAATAGATCATTAGCTTCGAGACCTTCAACTAAATCCCACAGCTGTTGGCCATTCAGCACTTGTCCTTTAAACGTTGGGTAACCTGCAAAAAAAAAAAAAAAAGACTTTTTAATTAGACCATGACCTGCAATACATCCGAGAGAGGATTTCATGCAGTCATGAACTTGTAGAGGTCAACAGATAAGCCCGCACCGTATATAAAGCCTCTTAGTAGCAAGACTGGTGGAATGAAGTGATATAAAGCAGCTTGCCTGTGTGATTAGAGAACTGTACTGAGTTGATTGGATCCACATCGTAGCCCAGCAATTGCAGAGGAAACACAGCTGATTTGTTACCAACATACCCCTAACAGGAACACCCAATCATTATTCATATCAATAACATACATAAAATGGTAAGGAGGAAAGCTGATTAAAAAAAAAAAAAGATGAAAGATTCAAAATTAATTATCCAAGGAAGAAAAACAAAACAGCAATGATTTAAGGGATGAAAAAAGTGTTCTTCGATGAAATCAATCATGTTCAAATAGTAAAAAAAAACATAAAGAGGCAGGAAAGAGAAGGATCGTAGTGAATAGAGAAGATTTATACCTGAACTGTATGAGACTGAATGCTGAGAACGCGACCCGTTCCCGACGGCAGAGCGAGAGAAAGGATCGGTGGCGACATTGACGATTCCTTTTTCGCCCGACGAACAATGAATACCAACAGTCACGATTCACAATCTATTGACGACAGTTCAATCGGAAAAAAGGAACTGGACGAAGCGTGTTAGAACAACCTATTTCTTATGAAATTAACGAAATGGTATGATTTTTTCCGATGGCGGCGCTGGCCCTACCTGGATTCCTTCCCCCCTGGATGGAGGACGACGACCGTGGAAGAAATTTTATTTAGTTTCGAGTTTCCACTTTCCAATGCGGCTGCTGTGGCGTCCAATTCCACCATACGATACGGTATGATACCAACCGATATGTATCCATTTTCAATTCAACTGATACGATTTATATCAATATTTCTCTCCATTTGATTGTATTAAAGCTTACCGGCCAATACGATACAATATTTGATACAAAGTCTGACCGTTAAGATGCTTGATATTGATACTTTAAAAAGCTTGATAGTGTGTGCATCACCACATTTCAATGCCCAAGTTGAGCGCAAGACCTGATTTTATTGCTCAATAGTCAGGAGCCAAGAGGAGGTCTTCAGATTGCGGCCATGGTGGAGGATATCTTGTGGCTTAAGAACAACTTTTTTTCATGTCAGTTTGTCTCCATTTCTAGGGAGTTTAATGGGCTCGCCCACTCCTTAGCTCGGAAGGCCCTCACTATGTCAAGTAAAGTGGAGTGACCCATTTCCAGTCCATGGGTCCAGGAGGTGTTGTCTTTTGGACCCGTGTGTTGTGCTCATTTTTCCTTTTAGTGTTGTTTCCTACAAAAAAAAAAAAAAAAAAAAAAAAAATTACGCCCAAGACAAAGTAGGGAATTTTTTTTTTCAACTACAGTGAGATTTAGCCGTGTATCCAACAAAAAAAATTGGTTGGTGGAATTAGGTGGAAATACGTTTTTCCCGTTTTACATTCAAGGGATTATTTATTTATTTAATTTAACAAACGAAACCCCTAACTCTACTAGACTCTAATCCCTCATTTCGCGAAAAGCCAAACTAGGGGCTTGAGAGAAAGAATGAGAATCGTTGGGGGAGCATGTGCATAGCGTGGGCCCCCTTCCTGAAGAATATGGAAAAAGTGACGAACCAAGAGTCAGCATGAGGAAAGAGTTTGGGGTCCCTCGGGACCCCAAAATCCAAAAGGAAGTCAAGTACCGATGTAACAGTTTGCAAGAGAGCCCCTAGCACAAGGCCAAAGGATTAACGCCCAAAGGTAAAAACTATGTAAACCTAACTTTCAGATAAAGGAGAGGTAACACATATACTCTACTCTAAGTGAATTATCACTTATAGTTTTGGACTCTGCAATCTAGCAGGTTCTCTTAGTGGTGCACGTATTAACTTGATCGTTGAAGGTGACTTCCCGACCCCCATGATAGGCATGCGTCTAACATTGTTTTGCAAGCCTTTGCTGATCTAATAAAAACTGAGACACATCAGAGAAGGTGTGACAATATTGTATTTATGCTTTCAAAGTGTCCCATCTTTTTCTACCTGGTGTATGTGGGAGTCTTCAAAATTTACATCTCTGTGCTAAGATTGATCTTGAATCTCGACATCTACATGGTTATCTTCAAACTTTGTTTTTTCCAGAATGGCTTAGGTTTTTATTTCACGAATCTGGTATCTTGATATTCAATTGGAAAGATTCCATAGGAGACTTGAATCTGGTATCTTGATATTCAATTAGGTCTGCCCATTTTTGAATCTGGTATCTTGATATTCAATTAGGTCTGGCCCATTTTTTCCTGGGCCTTTTACATGTCAGTCATGAGGCCCATCCTTTTCTTAGGCGGTTAGGAATCCTGTCTCAAACATGTTTAAACACACACACACACAAATTGTGCTTAAAAGTTTTTAAAAAATATATAAGATTTTTATATAAAAAACATATTAAAAATGAAAAACAATAATTATATATTTTTGCTAAATGAAAAAAAAAAATGTAAATTAGAGTTGATTCATGACAATAAAGTTCCAAATCAAAATCAAGGCTTAGATTAAGGTTAATATAGATGTCAATATAAGTGTTAGATAAAATTAGAGCCAAAACTAAGATTAGATTATGGCAAAATTCAAAGTTAAAATAAGAATTGGGATCAAAGTCAAAATCAGGATTAAAAAAATCAGAGACGAATCATGACGAGTTGAGTGTGACACAACAAACTTAGACCTGTCTTTTACTCAAATTAAGGTTATGATCCTTATTTGCTCTTATGATCGAACTCTTGAGTCTAAGTTCCATTTGGATTTAGTATAGGCTAGGACCACCAAGGCTGAGCTTGCATTCCTATCCTAGACAATGCATTTCCTGCCAAAAATTAAAAAGCACCAATATCTATAATATTTCACACCAAGATGCATTAAAAGAAAACTTAGATCTCAAGTTTTTTCTTTTAAAAACTAGAGAAATCACCACCAAATAATCAAAATGGTCAAGGCATGGTCCATGGATGAGACTGTTCAACCACCGAATTCTGGTTAGGTACAAATAAACCTAATACAGAAGAATCTTTACAAAATTTGATAGGTATATAAATACAAAAGAATCTTCTTCTTCCAAGAAAAGAAGTCTTATCTTTACAATTAATTTCCTTCTAATTTATACAGTTTACAGGTTGCCATAATGAAAGGCAACAAAGGAGAAAGAGAAAGGAAGGACATAAACATATTTGTTTTCCATCGTTTAATAGAAGATAAGCTTTATCTTCATACAATATTGAGGAATGTTTTGCCTTTAAAAGATAAGTATGTAATATATAATTAGATTGAGCTAGATTTTCTTCTGAGACAGTGAAGTCATAGAGATTTCAACTGATACCATTGTTGCGAACTTGTGGTCTGTATGAGATCATTCATGGAAATACCCAAAGCAGCTGATTATTGTTTATCTATTTTCTCCTTAATATTTTATCAAACATTTTGATTATCATTGTAAGTATACCAACTCAACCTTAATCAAATTACATGAGATTTTGGAAGCATGCATGTATCTATTATTGCATTTGAGTATCTACGTGGAGCATTTATCCAGTCTATCTTGGTTGGGTCCATTTCTCTGCCAACAAAACCAGAGAATAGCAAGATTGAATCATGAGCTGACAAGTTGTCAAGCTGCCATAGGACACAGGGAGCTTGGATGCTTTCATTAATGGTCCTTGGCCGTATCATTCTGTGGGGCTGCTGGTCCCTCCATTTGGATAAAATATATATGTTCATTGGTTGTTGTAGTACACGTGGTAACCACCACCATCTACCACATAACAAAAGAGAGCCAAATTTTAGGGTTTACACCATTCTCAAAGGAATGAACCAACAACACTGTTTAAGTTGCATTCTACAACATAGTGGTGCTTATGCACCAATGGTCAGATGGAGCATTTGAGAATCCCTTAAGTTGACTGGTTGGGGGTTGAGATAGTAAGGTGAACATCATACATGGACGATAATAAGCAAATGTAATCCACAAGTTTGGAAGTTATGTTCAATCTTTGTAGTTGTATCGACTCATTTACATTATTTTCTTGTTTTATTCATATTACATGTCCTACTATTTTCTAGGTCGGTGAGAATTTCAATGTTAGTTGATTCTTTTTTCGTACATTCTTTAGTAGGTGTCAAATTCATACTAACCCATGATAACTAGCCATTGACACACTTTTTGGGCCGAAGACCATGCATACCAATGATAAAATACTAAAAAGTATGGTAACTGAAAATATATATATAAATCTATCATAATAATTCATATTTTTGTGTTTCTATGACAGTTCAAACATTTGTCCTTTAGAGATTTTTTTCTTTTTATAGACAAAGAAAACAGAAGATTTTATTGACTAAACTAGGAGATAAATCTCGTTGTTGTGTAAAGAATTTGTAGCCACTCATCGTCAATCATTGATGTATGGTGCTCCTATCATATAAATTGAATTAAGTAGATGGAGAGTAAGAGAGCTCAACTCCCATACACAAACACAAAGGGGACAGGATTCAATATCATAGGTTTGCCACCATGAATGATTAAATTATATTTGAAATTAGTTTAATATCTGTGATCAAAGAGAAACAAAATGAGCACTAAACCCTGTGATGTCACCTGTTTGATGTAATTTAACATCCATCACCATGCATGGGGATTCACCAAATAGTGGGAATTAGGTGAAATAGAAAACCAGGAGAGATCGAACACATTGGAATTAACGTGGGTCTTCATTTTGAAATTATAATTCAGTTGATTATTCTCGCTTCCTGCTTTGAAAGAATGAAAAAGAAATGAAGGTGGTCAGTGACTCAGTGGTGCTTTTATTAGGGCTTCCCTTAGCAGCTTGTCATGAAACTCAAGTCAGGAAGAACGAAACAGAACCGTTTCACAAAGAATCCAACCCTTTTTTTCTCTCTCTCTCTCTCTTTCACAGACATAAACACACATAAACTGGAAGGTTAAGGTCGTTAGCTTGTGGCTGACTGTTAGGTCGTCTTGTAGTAGAGACGAAAGGGAGGTGAGAGTTGTTGATTGCACCTGTAAATGTCATGGTACGTACAGTGGGGATACATGGCGACGTAGACACTGGTCAATGCAAGAAAGGTGCTTATCCATTGCCAGTTTACTTCAGTTCCTTCGAGCGTCTTCATCCTTAATTTTATCTTCCAATCTTCTCATGACAACGCTTATTCCCACAAAAATAGAAAAGCGATCATGCGTATCTAGGTATAAAACCACAATGCACCATGGTTGAATTGGTCCCACCCACCAGTTCCATGGGTCCTACCTTTTTATCCATAATAATAGCCCAAGGTATTATAGAAGAGGCCAGATAGAGATTCATGGTTTTTTTCTGAAAACCCTAATCTGAATCCATATGGAAAATTAGAATATAATGAGAAAATTTCATAAAAAAAATTAGACACATCTTACACCCCAAACACAGAAATCTTTGGGAGTAGTTTCAAATCTTAGTATGATTTTACAGAAGATTGGTTTGATCTATCTCAAATTGAAGGGTAATGCATTGATCCAATGAGTTAAGACTTTCATCGATTAGTAACGCTAGTAAATATATAATCTAAGTCCATATACTGTCTAAAGTTTACCTACCATTTAACTAATGAGCCAAACACGGAAATCTTGGGAGTAATTCCAAATCTTAGTAGCTTTTACAATAGATTGGTTTCGTCTATCTCAAAGTGATGGGTAATGCATCGATCCAATGAGTAGAGACTTTCATCAATTAATAACCCCAGTAAATAATCTAAGTCCATATATTGCCTAAAGTTAACCTACCATTTAACTAATGAGCTTCCTACCATTGCTAGGAAATTCCATTTGGTGCTTGATGAGCTTTACATCTCAAAGTTCATTACTTCAAATATTAACTGATGGGAAATCCTCAGAGTAAAAAATTGTACACAAGCAGGTCTTTTAACTCCATAGAAACGACATCACATCTTGATTGCCCACAGGCCTATCTGCAAAATTCAGAAAGGTGATCCTCTCCAAAGTAAAAAAATCCAAAACGTTTGCATTTTCTACAATAGTTGATATCTGGGGAGATTCAGACAAGGAACTCCAGATGCTGTCGGTTTTATCCGTTGGAACAGCTGATCTCTGTGTGATCTTGTAAAAAATGATTTTTAACAGTTTATTTTTTGTTATAGACTGCAATTGTGGTTTTATATTTTCCATGGACTAATGAAGCTTTGCGATGTCGATGGAATGAATCTAACTGTTTCAACAACTGTAGTTGACTGTTTGGTCTGATCTGCGTAGATTGTCTTACGGTCATACCCACCTGCTTCTCTGACTCTAGAAATTAATGAACACTAATCGAATATAGGAATACTAATTTAAATTATTTAACACTTATGTCAGAGAAAACGTTCTCAATAAGATTGGCTGTGATAAGTTTCGAGATGGTATATGATTATCCAATTAAACAGGGTCACACCATGATTGGTACAGTTTAAGAGCTGATCAAACCTACTGGTCCAAATATTATAGGCACCAATAACTTGTCAAATGATTATCGTTTTCATTCCTACCTTCTCCTTTTAATAATAACAATATTTATAGTTAAAAGAGACAATGTTAACAGTCATAAATCATAATTAATTAATTAATATATATCCTCTCCCAGCCCCCATTACCAAACCCAACAACCATTTTTCTACTCAGCTAGTTTTGCAACTAATGGTTCCTCTTCCCCTCAGAGAGAGAGAGGGGGAAGGGTGGTGGTGTTTAATATAACACACACCATAGCAGTAGGGCACGTGAGACACCCCAGATTGCTAAATCTTCCAAGCCCACAGAAACCTAGTACAATTAACAACATTATCTACTAGAAATAAATTATTATAGTTCAGCTTTCAGGTTCTAATTATTCAGAAAGGAATGAAGGATCTAGTGGGTTTCAGTTCAGAAAATTCAGATGATAATAGTGGCCCTTTTTGTTTTGTTCATTTTCTTTATACGAGTCATCCCACATTCATCTCTTCCTCTTCTTCTTCTTTTTTGGTTTGGTTTGGTTTGATATGGTTTGATTTTCAATCAAACCCATGAGACAACCCCCAATCCAAAAGCTTCCAAATCTCTTATCTTCCTTTTGATCTTCCCATGGTGGGTGCATAGTGCCCAGTACTCCCCATTGGCTAGAGAGAGAGAGAGATTGGTTGGTGCTTTAAAGACTTGGATTTGAAGGTTAATGAAAGAAAAAATATCAAAGCTATCAGTCAACGTGAAAGCATGTGATTGCGCCAACTTTTCTTATTAGGTTCCTTTGC